>NC_072428.2:63705000-64330000 GCF_028878055.3 Symphalangus syndactylus
CATGAGCTCAATGCTGGGCCAAAACACAGACTTCTAACAGAAACAATGATCAGCAGTTAAATAGGAATAGCTGTGTACTAAATTTTCAGAAGAGGCATTACCACTATTGTCATGCATTTGGACGAGAGTGAATTTTCAGGACAGAGTTGTGAAGGAACTAGCACTTGTTCCATTAAGTTGTTTAAATCCCTACCATGTTCTATGCACCATCCACGTGGCTTTCATTTGTTACCACACTGAACTCTGACAACAACCTTGGTGGATGTGATGATTAATTTTATATGCCAACTTTATAGGCCATGGTACCTGGCTATTTGGTCAAATATCATTCTAGATGTTTTTGTGAAGGTATTTTTTGGATGAGATTAACATTTAAATCAGTAGACTTTACCCTCCATAATTTGGGTGGGCCTTATCTAATCAGTTTAAGGCCTTAATAGAACAAAGTTTGACTTCCCCTCACTTTGGGAGGCCAAGGCGGGTGGATCACTTGAGGTCAGGAATTCAAGACCAGCCTGGCCAACATGGTAAAACCCTGTCTGTATTTTAAAAACTGCAAAAATTAGCCAGGTGTGGTGGCGGGCACCTGTAATCCTAGCTACTCGGCAGGCTAAGGCAGTGGAATCACTTGAACCCGGGAGGCAGAGCTTGCAGTGAGCCGAGATCTCGCCACTGCACCCCAGCCTGGGCAACAGAGCAAGACTCCACCTCAGAAAAAAAAACAAGACTGACTTCCCCTAAACAAGAAGAAATTCTGCAGCAGAATGCCCGTGCATCCAAACTGCAACCCTTCCCTGGGTTTCCAGTCTCCAACCTACACTGAAGATTTTGGACTTACAAAGCCTCCACAATTGCATGAGCCAATTCCTTAATAAAAATCTCTCTTGTAAAGAGAGAAACACACAGACACACACCCTAATACAATAGATATTGCTCCCAATTTTACCACTGACAGGACCGATTCTCCCTCTTCACTACATCACACACTAAAATGTGTGATTCGGGACTCACATTCTAGCCTCAGGGGCTCAGGTGGGAGGTACAAGGTAATAAGCATGCAACATTGTAACCATAAGCCACACATTCCAGAGAGCCCTTTATGACTCTGATACCACACATACTACACATGTACCCAGAGCCTCGATGTGCCCAAGTGATGTACTATCCTTTCTCTGGTCTCCTAATTCAGTTATTTCAGGTAAAAGAAATCAAATATTCCTACCTAAATCACTATTTGAAGACTTCGAAAAAGGTGGAAAAAATAATTAGTAAAGAATTAAAGTAAAAGATATAAAGAAATATAAAAAATGATTTGTGACAATTAAATGATGGTAGTCTTTGCTTTGTTTAGGTTCTTTTTGGATAATCATGCATTCACTCTCTCAACAACTATTTATTTTGTGCTTTATACTTTTTTATAGGCTCTTCTAGGTATTGTAGAGTACTAACTAGCTGGAGGGACACATACAATATAGTAAATATGCAGGATGAAAAAAGACCAACTAAATTGCCTTAAAGAAGTCAAAGATTAACAGAAGAGGTGAGACATTTCTGCTGGAATAGAAGTATGAGTTTAAATAGTGGAGAAGAGGGATGGTATTCCAGACAGAATTTCTGACACAGTAGAAGTCACTTGAGTCTGTTAGGTTGCTAAAAGTGGGACCTGGGATGGGGCATTATGGCAGAATATAAAGTTGGAACGACTAGCTAGGGTTACATAGTAAGGAACAATGGATTCCCACGCCAAGGTGTTTGGCCTTTACCCTGCAATCAGAGTTATGAAGAATTTCTAAGCAGGGGAGGGATAAGGCCATGGGCTAAGCCTTTTTAGAGACCACTCCATAAAACCACATCCTTTATATACATAGAAGGACAGCTGGGTCCAGCTTGGTCACTGGGGCAGATATAACCACAGGTAAATCATTATAAAGTTTAATAAAAATTAAACCTTGAGTAAAAACTAAGCCTTACAGTTTTAATAATAAGTTTATTATTAGAAGGCATCGAAGTATTTCATGTGCTCTAACTAAAAAAGTTAAAGTTGAGTTTACACATAGTCCCAACTAAAAATCAATGGTTCAGAAATTGGCAACTAGTATAATTATAATTATGCAATAAATACATATATAAAAGTTTTCCTCAGAAAACGAAATAAAACTCAATTGGAATTGACAGAAGAAAAATTATTATTATGGTAATAAATACATACGTGGAATCTGTATCCTAAAATATAAATCAAATATAAGCCAGTGGACAAAATGTGGCTGAATAAAGCTGGACTTCGCATATCATCAAAAATGGAAAAAGAAACAGTGTTGAATTACATTTCTAAGGAGTGTAGTGGCCAAGAAAGGAATCTACAATAAAGGAACATAAATTAGGAACTAAGGTATTAACAAATCATGTGTTCCCTTCCACCCTTTCATTCTTTCACTCTCTTCTTTTCTGCTGATAGTTCTCTTTTTCATCAATCCCAATGGGATTTTAGAGATCTTCCATTCCAACAGTCCTCCCCCCGTTTTACTTTAGCAGTTGAGTTCTGCAAATAGTTGTATATAAAATCCCAGCATATAAAACAGATAAAAGCTGAAAGAGATCCAAGAGAGGGTACTAGAGCACCTAATTTGGCCTCCACTTCAGCCTTCATCCACTTTCCCTCCGAAACAGCTCCCCAGAGAGCCCTTAATTTTCCTCAGTAAACTGTAAAACACATTGGTCCTTGTCCCAACTCTCTTAATTTACAAATGAGGAAATTATGCCCTAGAGAATTAATTTAAGGGAGTTGTCTGAGAAAAAAGACTATTTCCTGGTACCCCTGCTAAAATTAAAATGTTTTCTCTTCCTCATAAACTTGAACTCAAATGTCTGGGTTAAAAATTGTTTCTTGGCTGGACGCAGTGGCACACGCCTGCAATCCCAGCCCTTTGGGAGGCCAAGGCAGGGGCATTGCTTGAGCCCAGGAGTTCAAGACCAGCCTAGGCAACATGACAAAACCCCATCTCTATTTTTAAAAATAAAAAATTTTTAAAATCATTTCTAAGTTACTGTGGAAATCTATGACATCCCTCTACCACAAATTACCACTCAAAATTCACATAAGGGCTGGGCTCAGTGGCTCACGCCTGCAATCCCAACACTTTTGGAGATTATTGAGCCCATAAGTTCAAGACTAACCTGGGCAACATAGTGAGCCTTGTCTCTACACAATCAACAACAACAAAATCTCACATAGGTCTATAACCACATATTATATGAACGCCTACTTGAGGCCAGATACTCTGCTAAGAACACGTTATCTGCTCTCATTTAACCATCACCACAAACCCCAAGAGATCAAGGAACTAGGCTCACAGAAGTACTGTAACCTGCCCAAGGTCACAGAGCTAGCAGGGTGGAATCCAGTTCTATCTGACTCCTAAAGCCAAGCTTCAGACCCTTGCACTATTTCTAATCCCAACCTTTTCCAAATCTTTTCCTATTTTTACACAGGCTTCAGAAATGCTGAACTTTAAGGATTCCTTGCCATTTCACAGAGGATGTACTTTTCCATCAAGACCTGTGGGGGAATGCCTCATGCTGCAGCCAAGCACAAAGGCATCAAGCCTAAAAACCTCTAAGTTCACGATACAGACCATAGAAAGGCTAGTCCCCACCCCCACCACAAACTCCTACAACTCCTTTTACAAGTATAGGCTACATACATTCAGTCTTATGGGGAATAGGGACTGTCAACAATTCTTAATAATAGGGTTACAAAATCAGCTCTGAGCTGACCCCTTATGAGAGGCTGGCTTTTAGGATGGATAACTATCCAATATTATCTAATAGGTAAAGATATTAGAATTTGTATTTAGGGCTGCCTTGGGGCAAAGGATGACTATCACCGCAGACTAGGTACCAGAGCTGGCATTTAATAATTTGAATTTGAGGGAAGGTCAAGGGAGTTCGGATTGGGGCACCCTCTGGGAGCAGGGGGAGTTGAAGTGATTGTCGTGTCCAATTACAGAAAAGCCTGAATCAAGAGTATGGAGCCAAAACTACTACCAAATTATTAGTAATGGGGGGAGAAAATCTAAACAGAACTGGGATTTGGGACCACCTGCTGGTTGGTCACTTCTGGAAGATGTGAGCCAAAGACCGAACAGATCCTAGGCATCAAGGGGTGTGAATTTCGAGGTGGGCTCCGTTGCCCGGGCTCTGAGGGTCAGGGTTCCCGGCGGTTGGGCCTGGGACGGCGAAGCCCCCGCTCCCCCTTACCTTCTGTTGGAAGTAGAGAACCGAATAGTTCTTGGCTACAGCCGGGAGGGATGTGGGGTTGGTTGGCAAGTGTAGGCTGCCGAGGGCCCTTAAGGCCGGCCGGAGGGCTATGGTGGCCCAGGGCGCCAGAAAAGACAGAAGCAGGAGCAGGAGGGCTCGGCGGCCCATGGCTCTGGCTGGAGACTGCAGTGCGGGTGGGAGGGCGAAAAGGAGGCCAGCAGAAGCGCACAGGCTAAGCCCTGCCCAGCCTGCAGCTCCGCCTGCCGCAAAACAGCTCCTCCCGGGGGAAACCCAAAGCCAGCCAGCTCCTCAGAGACGCCGCCCAAGCCGGGTCACCACAGCCACTCCGCCCCAATCCCCGAGGACACCGCCTCCACTCCACTTTCCTCTTGTGCCATCTGCTCCTTAGCACTCACCTTCATTGCGGTCACACCCCAAGTCTGCCCTTATCATGCTAGGGCCTCTTCCTACCTCATCGCTGTAGCCCATGCTTTATCTATAGCGCCCCCGAAGCCCACCTGTCCTTCAGGTCACCCAATATCCCTACCATTATCACCACCGCCAAACCCTGCCCTGGCCGCCTCAATTCCATTGCGACACCTCCTGCCTTCCGCAAATCCTACATAATGGCAATAACAGCTACCATGACAATTTATTGAAGGTTCACTACAGGCCAGTGTAGTGAACACTACAGGCCAGTGTTCACGAGGCAGGGAGGCACAAGCATCATCTCCTCTAACTCAATCGTCACAGCAATGTTGTGCGTCGTATATGATTGTTATTCCCATCTACAGATGTGGAAACTGAGGCTCAGAGAGGTGCAGGAACTTGCACTAGATCACTCAGCAGTGAACGGAGCACGTCGTCGCAGACCGCTGGGTCCAGCTCCAAAGACTGTGCTCCTTGCACCCACCTCCATCATGGAGCGTAACCACTCCCTATGATACTCCGTTCTTGGGTCACCCCAAAACTGTGTTGCTCGCACAACCCATCCATTACACAGGTCGCCCCGGGTCCACATCGCCCCTAAATCCCGCCAGGTCCCGGTCTCTTCTTTCAAGTAACGCCCCCTTTCTTCTCCGGCACCCGAAAACCCACTCCGCGCTCCACCTCCCTCCTGCCTCCTGCCACCGCCCCCTTCCTCCCTCCTCCCGTGGGTAGTGCTAGCCCCTAGGACAGCGCCGGGTCTGGCTTCCAAAGCTCCCTCAACCCTCTTCATCCGGCTTCCATTCCCTCTTTCAGTCACCCCGCCAGACCCCAGGGCCCTGCGGCTCGCTCCACACTTTCTGGGGATCCCTACGCCCAGGAGGCTCAGCGCCGCTCCAAAACCAACTTTACGGACTGTACTACTGATCCACCTGTCGGGGAGAAAGACTCTACCCGCAGTTTGACGAAAATGGTCGTTCCCAGATGCTTGTAGGATTTCTTGGCTAAGCTCCACCCTCTGCGGCGCCTTCTTCTGATTGGCTCTGAGTAATCCCTGCCAAAGCGTTACTTCCGGCGGAAAAGGACGCGGGAGATTCGATTGGAAGGCTGCCGGCGAGCTACTGAGTCCGGCCGGTCTGAGGCACTGTGCGTCTACTGGGCCCGCTCCTGGTCTTCTCCCCCAGGTGAGCTGGGTAAAGGGGTTCTCGGGAAGCCCAAGGGCCGGAGACTTCCAAGGGGGCTCTTAACTTCATTATGAATGAGACCCACTCAGAGCCTGGCACTTGTTTTTTCACAAGTCCTTCTCTGTATAACGGGCAGCCATGAGGGTAACAGAATATAAACGTCAGTTATTTTATTTTAGACTCAGTGCTTTTGCAATCACCTAACGAACGTTTATTGAACACTTACAGTGCCATCGAGCTAGACTCGGAGTGAGCTTTTAGAATCGGAAATAGAGAGGAAAAGGCGCGACTCTTGCTTCTGTAATGTGCAAATACGTATTCAGCGGGCCACTGTGCATAGTAGTACGTGCTGAAAGGGGATCTTCCAAAATGCTGTAATGGCTTAGAAGGAACATACTTTAACTGAGCCATGTGCTTAAACCAGAGCTTGAAAGTTTTCTTCCTTTTCACATCCAGCCAGTCCCTACCAGCCTCTTGAATATCTCAGATCTGTTCACTTCTCTCCGTTTTTTACTGACATTATTTTGGTTCGACCCTATAACTGCTACATAGCTGTGACAGTAACCCCCCTCCCCCCCCCGCCCCAGCTGGTTCTCCTGCTTTCAGTCTTGCTACCTTCCAGTCCAGTCTCCACATTGCTGGGCTGATAAAGTTCATGTTTGACCGAGGCACTCCCCATTGAAAACCTTTCAGTCGCTCCTATTTGCCCTCAGGTTTAAGCCCAAACTCTTTAACATGACTTACAGACTCTTTCCTGTCTGACTTTTGCCTGGTTTTCCACCACTCCAGCCATATAGAATGTCTTTTGTGTTCCTGAAGTGTACCATCCTCCTTCTCACCCCAAACTGTCTTCTGACCCTGTCCCTGACCTGGCTAATTCTTACTCAGTTTGCAAAGCCTTTTAAATCAGAAACCCTTTCCTGACCCCATAATACTGGATCACAGAGCACCAAGTAATTATTTGTTTATTCTGCAGATAGTTAAGTGCTTCTTTCGTCTGTGCCATGAACTGCTAGGTACTGAGATCCAATGATGAACAAGGTAGATTCCTGTTCTAATGGAACTTACCTTTTATGGATGGAATTAAGGAGAATTTACAAGGAAACGATGTGAATTAGATTGGTCTAAGAAGACGTTTCCAAGGAGTTGATACTGATGCCTAAAAGATGAGCGTGATCCAACCATGCAAGAGAGGGAAAGAAAAACATTCTAAACAGAGTGAACAGGTTGTGCAAAGGTCCTGAGGCAGGAAAGAGCTTGACATGTTAATGTTGAAGAATCTAAGGAAAGACCAGTATTGCTGGAATATATTCAGAAAGGACAGTTGTATGAGATGAGTCTGGAAAGATGGGCAGAGACCAGATCATGGTTAGGAGGTTAATCCAGCACCATAAACAGGAGATAATGGTGGTTTGGATTAAGATGATGGCAGAATATATGAGGGAAAAGTGAATGATGGTTTCTAGGTATGGAAGTAGATTCAAGTACCTTCTGATGAGTGTGATGTGAGATGTGAAAGAAAGGGAGGAATGACAAATGACTCCTAGGTATCTGGCCTGAGTTACTGGTTATTGAGTAGTACCATTTACTGAGATGTTACCTTCTCCATCCCTGTAATAAATGTCCCATAAATGATATCAATGGAAAAACTGTATTGTACTAAGATTTTCCTTGTTCATGTTTTTAAAGTATTTTTCATCAGTATTTCTCCTTCCACTGAAGATTTTGTCTCTTTCTTTTTTTGCTTGCTTAATTTTCACTCTCCTGCCTGCCTCTCTTACTTTTCTAGAATTTTCGTGTCAATGTTACTAAATTATTTTTTAGGGACTTATTATGACTGCCTTTAGAAAAATTAAACAAGTATGTGCCCTTGGAGGAGACCATTAGACAATGTTAAGAAAACAATTCAAAACAGCCACACTTCCCATAGCTGAGGCCTCTTGGCCTGTAAAATATGAAACAGAAAATTGGAGAATTACAAGGTGACAAAGATTTTCATGCAAGGCAAGAACAGTTTGGAGAGGAACGAAGAAAGGGAGAAAAGTTAGTCATACTTTCTTTTCTTTATGCCATTAGAAGTGGAACTAGTTTTTTAAAGGAGTAATTTCATCCTTTGGGCACAGTCTTGAAGCAAATACACATAGTTTCTTTCAAGTGTGAAGCTTGAGCAAAGAGAGTAATGGACTAGAAAGACTGGTAAGCTACTCATCAGAAGGCATGAGTTCCAGACCTGATTAACTTCTCTGAGTGGATCAGATAATGATGCAAAAGCACTTTGCAAACTGTAAAGCAGTCAAATGAACTCAAACTGGATTATGAACTTTAAGATAGGATTCACATCTTATACTTTTATGTTTTCTTCAGCCCTATCCCCAGATGCCAGTTTACACTAAATACTTAATTGAACTTTTTCTCTAGGATCTAACATAGAATAAGAATTAGTTTAGATTTTCTAATCTAACCCAGTTTTTCTAGATCTTCTAGTCTAGCCCAAAGAAGAAAAAAAGATGTGTTGGTATGTGCATGTATGGGCACGGTTTTTCATAAATGATTAAGATGCCTTCTGAGAACTTGATTATGAGGTAGTTAAGCTGAAAGGTCACCAAATAATGGATTAGAGCAAAGAATTGCAAAATCATCCAAACGAGACTAAGATGCTGTCAGGCCTTAGGGATTTAACTATAACCATGTTTATCACAAGTGTTATTCACCATGAGATAGTCTCAATGACTAGGCTACTGGTTTTCAAGTGTGGGCAATTTGGCCATTACCTGGGAACTTAAAATGCAGATTCTCAGGCCCTTATCCCAGACTTACTGAATCAAACTCTGGAGTTGGAGCCCAGCAATCTGTTTTATCAGGCCTTCTAGGTGATTTTGATGTATGATAAAGTTTGAGAAATACTTGTCTAGTATGAAAATGGGATGCAGAGGTTGTAATCAATGAGTTTATATATCTGGTACCACTGACAAAACCATCTCTAGAATGAAAAATGCATCAGGCATTAGCTTGATTCCATTAAATAGTTGATTCACCACACAGCTCTTCTTCAAGCAACTTTCTGTTTATAATTTTAGTATAATATGTAGTTATACCAAATATACAAATATGGGCTTCTGATATGTCCCTTCCCTGTGATGGTAATTTTTCATGGTAAATTAGTAGAACATCTTTGGATTACAGTTCAGCTCCCCGTATGGCTTGTCTAAAAGGAGAGAAAGCAAGTATTCTAGAATATTCCATGGTAAATTAGATATGTACTATAGTGTGTCCACATGGATCCCACATATTTTAATAAGCATAAGTCTATCAGAGCCTTCATTCCTGGACATTGACCTAGGTAATCCCTGGTATGTGCCCTTTGAAAAAACAAAGGCCAACTGAGGCCTTAATTAGTTCTGCCCCAACACTTACACTTTTGTCCCTCTTTCTACCCTCCGTATTTCTACTTTTATGTGTGAGAGATTTAAAGAAAGCAAGATTTTCTTGTATATCATTGCTAATGTCCCTATCCAGCATTTTTATTGTATTTATTGATTTTTTTCTAATTATAAAAGCAATACACTTAGATTGTATTTATTGATTTTTTCTAATTATAAAAGCGATACACTTAGAAAATATCTTAAATATATAAAGAAAATAAAAATCACCCTTAACACTACCACCCTGAGAGAATACTTTTTAAAAATAAGATTATGGCCAGGCGCAGTGGCTCACGCCTGTAATCCTAGCACTTTGGGAGGCCGAGGCGGGCGGATCACGAGGTCAGGAGATCGAGACCATCCTGGCTAACACGGTGAAACCCTGTCTCTACTAAAAAAATACAAAAAATTAGACGGGCGCGGTGGCGGGTGCCTGTAGTCCCAGCTACTCGGGAGGCTGAGGCAGGAGAATGGCATGAACCTGGGAGGCAGGGCTTGCAGTGAGCCGAGATAGCGCCACTGCACTCTGGCCTGGGCAAAAGAGCAAGATTCTGTCTCAAAAAAAAATAAAAAAATTAAAATAAGATTATATATTTTCCTAACTATCCTCTTCTCTTTCCCCATTCCTCCCATCAAAAACTAAATTAGTCCCCCAGTTATATTTTCTCATGGCACTGTGCATTTCCAAAATAGAATTTGCCAGAATTGCCATTAAATTTTTTGTGTGATTATTTTAATGTCTGTCTCTTACACTAGACTGTAAGTCTAGTGGCTAGGTAGCGACCTTGTCTGTCCATCAATCACACTATCCCCACCTAGCATTTGGCAGCTGCACAATTAATAACTGATGAATAAATATGTTCGTGTATTAAATTGGGATATGGTTTGCTGTGATGGAGCTAAAAGAAATGTAATACTATATCATCATCCTTCCCAATAAATGTGAAAAGAAAGATAAACTGCAAAAGATACCACATACGAAATTGTTCCCAAGTGTATCATCATGTCTTCCTAATTTTAGTATTTACTTATTCCTGATGTTTCATTCAATTATTCATCAGACATGCATCCACTATACTGCAAGTCAAGCAGTAGAGAGAGACAGAGAAATAAAACAAACTATAAAAACACCCCCAGAGCCTAGGTAAATAAATAAATAAATAAATAAATAAATAAATACAAAAATAAACTAAGTGGCAAGTATGAAGGAAATACTATGAAAACACCAAAGGAAATTAATTAACAGTTAGTGTCTGAAACGATCTTATTCTATTATTGTCCAACAGACAATAAATGGGAAGCCTTTTCGCCATTTTCTGGGGTTCACCAGGTGAAATACAAATAGTAAAAATACTAATGATCCCTTTCATTACAGTTCTCAAATTTGCTGTTTTTATAGATTTTTAGACTTACTTAATTGATCCACTAGAGGGCAATAAACCCTTAAATAAAGACAATGTAACCAACCTTCTTTTAAAAGTATAGTAATAAGTGCTGGCACAATTAATTTAGAAATGAATCCAAAATTTCCTGCTTATTTAAGTTTTTCATTTGTTAGTGAGTTGTCTGCCCAATTAGCAATTTTTTTAGGACAGACAGTATCTTATTTTCACTTAGCCCAGTGTACGAGTCATGTTACAAGTTTATTACATTTCCTAAAGTTTGAATAACAATTGTGTAAAGAACATGATTTGATGAATGCCCATATTGTTGTGGTACAATATAAAATTCCGTTTTAGAGCCCTAAAGAAAATAGTCTCTGCTCACAATATGAACACAAGTAAAAAAATTAGAAGTGAGGATAAGATGTAAGTAATGATTAAAATAAGTATGAAATAAGGTAACTAGGCTGTGTACTTCGTATACAAATATAATTGTATGATTTGGTAAAATTGTGTTTTATATTTAACGCTGTGACAAAATTGTGGCTTGGGAAGAGGAACTGCAAATCATGAAGATTAATATCAAGTTCAGATTGACAATTTCTGAGCTGGGCACTGAAGATATAAACAGATAGTCCTTCTACGATCTTACTCTGGGTCCAGGAAAAACAAGCCATATTGAACAGATAAATTTAATATAATGTGGCATGTGATGAATTAAAGAGTAATTTAACTTCTGGGAAAACATCCTAGAAAAGAAGACTTCTAAGAAGGATCTTAAAGAAGAATAAGCATTACCAAGAGAATAAAAGAGCATTTTAGAGAGAAGAATGGAAAAAAGCAAAGGCATAGAAATGTGAAACATACTGTGGGGGTGGGGAAGCAAGGAACACAACTCAGATTGTTTCCCTTGGCATAAATTACTAGCACATAAAGAGCGAAAAGAAAGTTAAGAGAATAGGCATTAGGGAGAATAAAACCAAATAGACAATACACTACAATAGACAAAACAAACGGTAGGACTACAGAGGTACAATAGTATATGGTGTAGAAAAAAAGAAAAGCCATTCTCTTTGTTAATAAAGAAAGACTTTTTAGGGGAACTTCAAATGAAATAGGAAGAAAATTCTGGTATCATATGGCGTATGCCTACTCTGTTATAAAAATTTTCTTGAATTGCAAAATTCTGCTTATAGTTCTTCATTCATGCAATAAATTTTATTTTGAGACTACTCTCTGTTGCCCAGGCTGGAGTGCAGTGGCGCAATACTGCACACTGCACCCTCAATCTCCCAGGCTCAAGTGACCCTCCCACCTCAGCTTCCTGAGTAGCTGGAACTACAAGCATGCACCACCATGCCCAGCTAATATTTTTTATTATTTGTAGAGATGAGTTCTTGCTGTGTTGCCCATGCTGGTCTCAAACTGGTGGGCTCAAGCAATCCTCCCACCTTGGCCTCCCAAAATGCTGGGATTATAGGCCTGATCCACCACACCTGGCCCCATTCAATAAATATTTACTGTGAACTTACTGTGTGCTGAGCACTGTTCTAAGCCCTGAGGTTACAGTAGAGAACAGGGTGGACTAGGTCCCCGTCTTTATGAAACTTAGGCTAGTGATGGGTAGAACGAACAAAAATAAGTAAGCAAAGACATATATAGGATGACTATCCAGCATGATTAGTACCATGAAGGATAAAACAGGTGATGCCATAGAAACTAAGAGGAAGGAGGATTCAACCTGAGCTAAAGTGGGGCTTTCTGAAGGGATAACATTAGAGTTACAGACTGAAGGACGATAAAGAACCGACTATTCCAAGACCTAAGGGAAGAATATCCTAGCCAAAGAGAACAGTAAGCACAAAAGCCTGAGAAGGGAAATCGTTTGGTGTGCTTGAGGAGCAGAAAGAAGGCCAGCATGGATTGAAATACAGTGATTAAGGAGGAGAGTGGTATAAAGTGAGGTCAGGCATTGGCAAGATCTATATGACCCAGGGCTGCACAGACCATTGTGAGATATTGAGGCTTCATTCTAAATAGCAGGATTTTAAGCAGGTAAGAGACAGCATGTTCAGGAGTGAGCTTTATGTTCTTTTAGCTCCCCTAACTCACAGGTAGATGTACCTCCCTACTAAACCCTACACTAAATTGGATTTTAGAATGTGGAGGACAATGCCTTTGTTGACATTAAATCATTTGTTATGTTAACTAAAAGTTATAAGAGGCCTTTGTTTTGGACTAAGCTCCTGCACTAGGCCCTAGTGGACCAGACTAAAAATCAAAATAGAGTCATTTATACTTAAAGTTCCACCTCACCAAATCAAAACTACATTGTTATCTGACCTTCCTAGAACTCAGGAGAGAGAAATAACCAAATTTCCCACATGTGTCAGTTTCAATTGTCATAACAACGAAGTTTGCTCTGCCTTTGATGCTTACAACAAAAAGTAGCCTTATGTTAACCAGTTATTCCTGTATTTTTCTGTTCCTCTGTTCCCACTTTAGGAGGAAAGTAACTTTGAAATGACCAAGCTGCTTTTTGTTCTTTGTTTCTACTTTCTTCAGCCCTTTTCTGTCTATAAAACCGAACTTGTCTGCTAGCCCCTTGGGTCACTTACTCTATTTTATGGAATAAAGTATTTCCCGATTCTAGAATTGTTACAGGAAAGAGGTCCCAATCCAGACCCCCAGAGAGGCTTCTTCGATCTCGCACAAGAAAGAATTCAGGGCGAGTCCATAAAGTGAGAGCAAGTTTATTAGTAAAGTAAAGGAATAAAAGACATAGAAGAGCCCCGAGGGCTGCTGGCTGCCCATTTTTATGGTTATTTCTTGATGATATGCCAAACAAGGGGTGGATTATTTGTGCCTCCCCCTTTTAGACCATATAGGGTAACTTCCTGACGTTGCCATGGCGTTTGTAAACTGTCATGGCGCTGGTGGCAGTGTAGCAGTGAGGACAACCAATGATCACTCTCATCACCATCTTAGTTTTGGTGGGTTTTAGCTGGCTTCTTTACTGCAACCTGTTTTATCGGCAAGGTCTTTATAACCTGTATTTTGTGCTGACCTCATATCTCATCCTATGACTTAGAATGCCTTAACCGTCTGAGAATTCAGCCCAGTATATCTCAGCTTCATTTTACCCAGCCTCTAGACAAAATGGAGTTGCTTTTTTGTTCAAACGCATCTGACAGAATCATAAATAAAGCCAATTAAGATCTTTCACAAAACTGTTGTAATTTTGTCTTTTGACAGTTGCAATGGCAAGGAATTTGAGGTTTTAGCACTCATAATGGCAATTTTCTTTGACCCTTCTTTCTGCCTTTCCTTTGTATCCTATATTACCTACCCTACCATGTCCTTTGAGATTGCCATGTAGCCTTAAGGTGACAACCAAATCTAGGAATACATAATCAGCTTTTGGCAGAACCTTACTAATGTATACATAAGAGTCCCAACAAGGATAGCAAAAAATTAGGATTAGCATTCTCTTTTCTGTGCTCCCTTTAATAACACAGATCAGTGATTTATGTAAATTATTTATCTTTCATCTGTAAATTACCATCTTATTACCTTAAGTGGCAAGATTTTATTTTTATAGAAATGTTATTTTGATTGACTATCAGGATTAGTATCACTTTAACATCTCCCTTCCATAGTCACCACATTTCTATATTTGTGATCATCTTTACGGAGTACTATACCGAAAAGATTTTATTATTTTAAAACCAGTGACCTCCACTTTGTCAGAGTTTGCTGATGCCAGTGTCAAAAACAGTATCACCCATTTCAGAAATTGAAAGTTTTTGCCATGTGCTTAAAAATGAAAGTTTCTTAATACAGCTTTCTCTCAAACAGTTACAAAGGTCTTTGTTGTAAGGCATGTATTTTATGTTATAAATAAGCTAATCCATTTAAAAAATTAGTAACAAACCAACCTTTTTTTTTTTTTTTTTTTGAGACAGAGCCTCACTCTGTGGCCCAGGCTGGAGTGCAGTGGCACGATCTCGGCTTGCTCACTGCAACCTCCGCCTCCCAGGTTCAAGCAATTCTGCCTCAGCCTCCTGAGTAGCTGGGATTACAGGTGCACACCACCACACCAGGCTAATTTTTTATATTTTTGGTAGAGACGGGGTTTCACCATTTTGGCGAGGCTGGTCTCAAACTCTTGACCTCAGGTGATGTGCCTACCTCGGCTTCCCAAAGTGCTGGTATTATAAGCGTGAGCTACCACACCCTGCCACAGATCAAGCTTTTAATTTTTTCTTTTTTTTTTTTGAGAAAAAGTCTCACTCTGTCACCCAGGCTGGAGTGCAGTGCCATGAATACAGCTCACTGCAGTCTTTACCTCCTGGGCTCAAGTGATCCTCCCACCTCAGCCTCCCAAGTAGCTGGGACCACAAGCTCATACTACCATGCCCAACTAACTTTTTTTTGTTTTTTGGAGAGATGAGGTCTCACCATGTTGCCCAGGCTGAATTTTTAAAAAGAAAGTATAAAGAGGAGAACATTGCTACAGGCATTACCTCGGAGATATTGTGGGTTGGGTTTCTGACCACTGCAATAAAGCAAATATTGCAGTAAAGCGAGTCACACAAATTTTTTGGTTTCCCAGTGCATATATTAATAAAATGTTTACACTATACTGTAGTCTAAGTATGCAATAGCATTATGTCTAAAAATACATATCTTAATTAAAAACCACTTTATTATTAAAAAATGTTAATGATCATCTGAGGCTTCAATGAGTCACAATTTTTTGTGGTGGAGGATCTTGCCTCAGTGTTGATGGTTGCTGACTGCTCGGGGTGGCGGTTGCTGAAGGTTGGGGTTGCAGTGGCAATTTCTTAAAATAAGACAACATTGAAGTTTGCTGCATTGATTATTCCTTTCACAAAAGATTTTTCTATACCATGTAATGCTGTTTGATAGCATTTTATCCACGGTAGAACTTCTTTCAGAATTGGAGTCAATCTTCTCAAACCCTGCCACTGCTTATCAACTAAGCTTATGGAATATTCTAAATTCTTTGTTGTCATTTCAACAATGTTCACAGCATCCTCACCAGGAGTAGATTCCATATCAAGAAACTACTCTCTGTTTATCCATAAAAAGCAATGCGTCATAAGTTCATGCCTTATCATGAGATTGCAGCAATTGAGTCACATCTTCAGGCTCCACTTTTTAATTCTTGATCTCTTGCTATTCCACCACATCTGCAGTCACTTCCTCCACTGAAGGCTTGAACCCCTCAAAGTCATCCATGAGGACTGGAATCAGCTTCTTCCAAACTCCAATTAGTGTGGATATTTTGACTTCCTCCCATAAATCATGAATGTTCTTATTAGCTTCTAGCATGGTGAAACCTTTCCAGAAGATTTTCAACTTACTTTGCCCAGATCCATCAGAAGCAGCATTATCTATGGCAGCTATGGCCTTAGGAAATGTGTTTCTGAAATAATAAGACTTGAAAGTCAAAGTGACTCCTTGATCCATGGGTAGAGAATGGATGTGTTAACAGATGTGAAAACAGTATCAGTCTCCTTGTGCATCTCATCAGAGCTCTTGGGTGACCAGGTGCATTGTCAGTGAGCATTAATATTTTGAAAGGAATCTTTTTTTCTGAGCAATAGGTCTCAACAGTGGGCTTAAAATATTCAGTAAATCATGCTATAAACAGATATGCTGTCATCCAGGCTTTCTTCTTCCATTTCTAGAACACAAGCAGAGTAGATTCAGCGTAATCCTTAAGGGCTGCAGGATTTTTGGAATGGCAAATGAGCACTGGCGTCAAGACACCAGCTGCATTCGCCCCTAACAAGAGAGTTAGCCTGTTTGAAGCCTTGAAGCCAGGCACTGACTTCTCTAGCTATGAAAGTCCTAGATGTCATTTTCCTCCCATATAAGGCTGTTGTGTCTACATTTAAAATCTGTTGTTTAGTGTAGCCACCATCATCAACTAGTTAAGATCTAGTTATCTTAACTAGATCTTTTGTATAACTTTCTGCAGCTTCTACATCAGCGCTTGCTGCTTTACCTTGCAGCAAGTTATGTTTTATGTTTTGGACGTGGCTTCTTTTCCTAAACTTCAAGAACCAGCCTCTGCTAGCTTCAAGCATTTTTTTCTGCAGCTTCCTCAACTCTCTCAGCCTTCATAAAATTGAAGAGCATTAGGGTATTGCTCTGGATTAGGCTTCGATTTAAGGGAATGTTGAGGCTCGTTTGATCTTCTATCTAGACCACTAAAATTTTCTCCATATCAACAAAAAGGCTGTTTTACATTCTTATGTGTTCACTGGAGTAGCACTTTTAATTTCCTTCAATAACATTTCCTTTACATTCACACCTTGGCTGTTTGGCACAAGAAACCTAACTTTTGTTCTGTCTCGGCTATCAACATGCTTTCCTCACTAACCTTAATTTTTATTTCTGTCTTTTGTTTTAAAGTGAGAGACATGTGACTCTTCCTTTCACCTGAACACTTAGAGGTCATTGTAGGGTTAATAACTGGCCTAATTTCAATATTGTTGTGTCTCAGAATAGGGAGATGCAACAAGAGGGAGAGAGATGGTGGGGCAGTCAGACACACATTTTAGATTAAATTTGTCTTATACAGGTACAGTTTGTGGCACCCCAAAACAATTACAATAGTAACATCAAACATCACTGATCACAAGTCACCATCAGATATAATAAAAATGAAAGCTTTTGAAATATTGTGAGAATTACCAAAATGTGAGATGGAAAGTGAGCACATGCAGCTGAAAAAGTGGATTTGCTTGAGACAGCGTTGCTATAAACCTTCAGTTTGTAAAAAAAAAAAAAATGCAATATCTGTGAAGCATAATAAAGTGAAGCATAATAAAATGAGGTGTGTCTGTATTTTATTATTTTACTACTCTGATTTTTTGGTTTATTTGGAGATACGGTCTTGCTCTGTCACCCAGGCTGGAGTGCCTTGGCATCATCATAGCTCACTATGGCCTTGATCCTCCTGCCTTAGCCTCCTAAGCAGCTGGTATTACAGGTACGTGCCACCACACTCAGCTAATTCTCTTATATTTTTTGTAGAGACAGTGTCTCCCTATGTTTCCCAGGCTGGTCTCGAATTCCTGGGCTCAAGCGATCCCCCCACCTCAGTCTCCCGAAGTGCTGAGATTACAGACATGAGCCACCACACTTGGCCTTCCTCATGTGTTTTATCCAAGAATATTAAAACACTTTGAGCTATCGTTTGACATGTAACATTTTCCTTTTTCTGTTTACAAAATCTGAAGTCTTTTTTTCTCTTCAAGATGTATAAAACGAGCACACTGAAATCTAATAAAGTGATATTTCAGCTAAAAAAGAACCATTTCCACCAATTTAGGTTCTTTAAAAGATTCATGTAAGCTCATGTACAGATTGAATATACCTTACCTGAAATGTTTGGGCCCAGAAGTCTTGTGAATTTTGGATTTTTGAATATTTGCGTGTAATTAATGAGATACAGGAATGGGACCCAAGTCTAAACATAAAATTTGTTTATGTTTTATATACATCTTATACACATAGCCTGAAGGTAATTTTATACAATACTTTTTTTTTTTTTTTTTTTTAGATGGAGTTTTGCTCTTGTTGCCCAGGCTGGAGTGCCATGGTGCAATCTCAGCTCACTGCAACCTCCACCTCCTGGGTTCAAGCAATTCTCCTGCCGCAGCCTCCTGAGTAGCTGGGATTACAGGCACCCACCACCATGCCCGGCTACTTTTTGTGTTTTTAGTAGAGATGGGGTTTCACCATGTTGGCCAGGCTGGTCTTAAACTCCTGACCTCAAGTGATCCGCCTGCCTCGGCCTCCCAAAATGCTGGGATTATACGCATGAGTCACCGCGCCCGGCCACAATACTTTTAATAATTTAGCGCATGAAACAAAGTTTGTGTTAAGTACTTATGTGTGGAATTTTGATTTGTGCCATCATGGTGGCACTCAAAACATTTCAGATTTTCAGTTTTGGACTTTCAGATTCAAGATGCTCAACCTGTAGTTTCCTTTATATTGATGGCAGACACAAGTTATGTATTTTCTTGTAAAGGTGTGAAGAAGCTAAATGACATCTTTCCCGAATTACCGGGATAGAGCATTTATTAAGAAACAGGATACAAGAATTTTCTTAAACTACTCTGTTTTAAATGTGATTTTCTTCCTATTAATATTTTAAGGAGAAAAAGAATTAATTTTCCAATACATTGATACCACCTTCACTTTGAAAGTGAAACAAATGACATCTATTAGCTTTGCAGTAGAGGTTAAGTGGTTTTCCTAAGAAAAGAATATGCACTGCAATGAAAGATTTGCCAGTCATCCCAATGGCTATTTTGTTTTGCAGGCCACGGTGTGAACACATGAATAGAAGACGAAAATTTCTTCTAGCCTCAGTACTTGCTCTCCAGAATTCAAGTTTTATATATCCATCATGTCAGAAGTGCTTCTCTAGGATAATCCTGGTCTCCAAAAGGTAAAAGTAAAGTCTGTAAGTGTGAGAGAGGAAATACAAATGCACACTGTAGATTTCCTATGGCTCAAGGGCAAGGACCAGATTTACCAAACAAGGACACTAGATTCTCTCAGGGGTTGGTTCTTCTGTAAATCCCAGAACAGATTTCACTGCTAATCCTCTATTGCTAGAGAAAAGTTTTAAGTTACTGTCAAGTCCTTTGCTAAATACTTGCCTCATTGAAGAAAAATAACTTCTCAGAGAGTAAGTCCCAATACTGGGTACAAAACTTAGCCCATTTCTGGGATATCCCTGGGAATAATATAGGAGGCTTTTGTTTATTGTTTGTTTATTTTTGCATGATCCATAGAATAGTTTTTAATATAAATAAATAAATTCCTTGAGACCAGGGACTATTTTATAGTAATTTCTATCCTTTAGCAACTAGAAAGATGTTTGGCATATAATTCTTTATTATGGTGCTCAGATGCAAGCTAACTATACCTGAGAGCCTAAGGTCTTCCTCTGATCTTTATAGAGTAGAAATGAGAGGTTAGGTTTGAAGTTTCTCCAGAACACTGTCTCTGCATGCAAGAGAGGATAAGAATACCTAGTAAGTAGCTAGAACTATGTAAGAAAGAGTAGTGTGCCAGCAATATTCTTAACTAGTCTTTTTGTCTAGTTAGCATTGAACGGGGAGGCAGAAAGGGATTGGCAGTTCTAACTCATATCTAGACTCTAAGTAATCCTTGAAGTAGTTATCACACTGTTCCTTTATTAAGCCACTCTCTCAAGTACTCATTTGTAAGCTCTGAGAGAAAGACCCTGTTTGTGTTATTCATCATTAAATCCTTGGCATCCATCCTAGGGCTTAGTTCATAGAAAATGTTCAACAAATGTTCGTTAAATGAATGAGTAAGTGATAGCATGATAGTGTTTAGATTGTCTTAGGTTCACCCATTTTCAGGTTCCTGCCTGTCATCTGAAACAACTAAAACCCATGGGCTATTTGCCTTTCATCAAAATCTATACTTAGAAGCAGTGTGGTATACAGTCCTTACTTAATGTTGTCAGATTCTTAGACATTGCAACTTTAAGCAAAATGATGTATAATGAAACAAATTTTTTTCTCATCAACGTTATAATGATGTTGTTTGAGAACCTGCTATAAGTAGTTTTGCTTAAAGTCACAGTATCCAAGAACCTATCGCTAACATTAAATGAGGACTTACTGTAATGGAACAATTTCAAGCTTCAGAGAATACAACAGAGTTTCATGTAGGCTCTGGCTCTCATTAACTATGTGACCTAGGGCAAGATAGTTAACTTCCATGAGTCTAATTACTCATTTGTAAGGTGGGATCATGGTACCCACAATATGGGATAATTGTAAAGTTAGAGATAATGCACAGAAATGTTCCAGTAGAATACATAACATATATTAGAATTTCCAAAGTGGTAGCTATTATTATTATAATCTATTATAAGTATACTTTACCTTATTGCAGTATGTTATCATGATTAAAAGCATAATTCTCTGGAGCTGACTGCCTGGATTCAAATCGCAACCCTACCATTATAGCTGTGTGGCCTTGGGCAAGTCACTTTAATAATCTGAGCCTCAAAATGGGGAAAGTAATATCTGCCTAATAAGGTTCTTGTAAGGACCAAATAGGTTAATATACATAACATGCCTAGAACATTGATACGTTATCAGTAATACATAGATATAAAATATTTTTAAAACTCTTTCTTTCCAGTCATTTATTTTAAAGATAATCTGCAACAAAAATTTAGGTTGAACAATGATGCCATTGTTACTTATTTAGACTGGTAATACCAATAGATAACATTAGTGAGTGTTTGCTGTACAGTAGGCACTGTGCTAGGAGCTTTGTGGGCATTATATCTTTTAATACAATAGCCCTATGAAGTGAATGCTATCGTTAATGCCAACCTTTAAAGGAGACAGCTAAAGCTTGGGAAAGTTAAGTAACTTACCGCAAATCATCACATAGTCAGCTAGTTAGGGGCAGAAACATATTCAAGCCTAAACAATCTGAATTCTGTCTACCTTCATGGTCACCATATTACTTCCAAATTAGCAGTGAAATTTGTTTTCAGATTGACATCTTCCTCTCTCTTTCTTGGAGCTTAAAATGCCCTGGCAAAGGACTTGTGACTGGACCCTTTTGGAATATAAAACCCATGGCACATAGTCCTTGCCTGTGGAAACATAGTCCCTGGACATATAACCTGTTTTCTGCATATACTACATTGACACAAAAATTTTTTAAAACTATTTCCATAATTTCTGGTGCTTATCTTTTTTTTCCCATAGATTATTGGGGTACAGGTAGTATTTGGCTACATGAGTAAGTTCTTCAGTGGTACTTTGTGAGATTTTGGTGCACCCATCACCCGAGCAGTATACACTGCACCCTATTTGTAGTCTTATCTCTCACCCCCTCCCACCCTTCCCCCCAAGTCCCCAAAGTCCATTGTATCATTCTAATGCCTTTGCGTCCTCATAGCTTAGCTCCCACATATCAGTGAGAACATATGGTGTTCGGTTTTCCATTCCTCAGTTATTTCACTTCGAATAATAGTCTCCAGTCTCATCCAGGTCACTGCAAATGCCATTAATTCATTCCTTTTTATGGCTGAGTAGTAGTTCATCGTGTACATATACCACAGTTTCTTTATCCACTCATTGATTGATGGACATTTGGGTTGGTTCCACGATTTTGCGATTGTGAACTGGGCTGCTATAAACATGCGTGTGCAAGTATCTTTTGCGTATAATGACTTATTTTCCTCTGGGTAGATCCCAATAGTGGGATTGCTGGATCAAATGGTAGTTCTACTTTTAGTTCTTTAAGGAATCTCCACACTGTTTTCCATAGTGGCTGTACTAGTTTACATTTCTACCAGCAATGTAGAAGTATTCTCTGATTGCTGTATCCACACCAACATTACTGGTTTTTGATTTTTTGATTATGGCCATTCTTGCAGGAAGAAGGTGGTATTGCATTGTGATTTTGATTTGTATTTCCCTGGTCATTAGTGATACTGAGCATTTTTTCATGTGTTTTATTGGCCATTTGAGAATTGTCTATTCATGTCCTTAGCCTACTGTTTGACGGGATTGCTTGTTTTTTTCTTACTGATTTGAGTTCATTGTAGATTCTGGATATTAGTCCTTTGTCAGATGTATAGATTGTGAAGATTTTCTCCCACTCTGTGGGTTGTCTGTTTACTCTGCTGACTGTTCTTTGGTCATGCAAAAGCTCTTTAGTTTAATTAAGTCCCAGCTATTTGTTTTTATTGCATTTGCTTTTGGGTACGCCAATGTCTAGAAGGGTTTTTCCAATGTTATCTTCTAGAATTTTTACAGTTTCAGGTCTTAGATTTAAGTCCTTAATCCATCTTGAGTTGCTTTTATATAAGGTTCATTCTCCTACATGTGGCTAGCCAATGATCCCAGCACCATTTGTTGAAAAGGGTGTCCCTTCCCCACTATTGTTTTACTTTGTCAAAGATCAGTTGGCTGTAAGTATTTGAGTTTATTTCTGGGTTCTCTATTCTGTTCCATTGACCTATATGCCTATTTTTATACCAGTACCATGGTGTTTTGATGACTATGGCCTGATAGTATAGTTTGAAATCAGGTAATGCGATGCCTCCAGGTTTGTTCTTTTTGCTTAGTCTTGCTTTGGCTATGCAGGCTATGTTTTGGTTCCATATGCATTTTAAAATTGTTTTTTCTAATTCTGTGAAGAATGATGGTGGTAGAGATTGCATTGAATTTGTAGACTGCTTTTGGCAGCATGGTCATTTTCACAATATTGATTCTACCTATCCACGAGCATGGGATGTGTTTCCATTCATTGTGTTGTCTATGATTTCTTTCAGCAGTGTTTTGTAGTTTTTCTTGTAGAGGTCTTTTGCCTCCTTGGTTAGGTATATTCCTAAATTTGTTTTTTTTTTTTTTTTTTTTTTGTCTTTTTTTTGTTTTTTTGTAGCTGTTGTAAAAGGAGTTAAATTCTTGATTTGACTCTCTGCTTGGTCGCTGTTGGTGTATAGAAGAGCTACTGATTTGTGTACATTAATCTTGTATCCAGAAACTTTGCTGAATTCTTTTATCAGTTCTAGCAGCTTTCTGGAGGAGTATTTAGGGTTTTCGAGGTAAACAATCATATTGTCAGCAAACAGTGACAGTTTGACTTCCTCTTTACTGATTTAGATGCCCTGTCTTTCTTTCTCTTGTCTGATTGCATTGTCTAGGACTTCCAATAGTATGTTCAAGAAGAATGGTGAGAGTAGGCATCCTTGTCTTGTTCCAATTCTCAGAGGGAATGCTTTCAACTTTTCCCCATTTATTGTTATGTTGGCTGTGGGTTTGTCATAGACGACTTTTATTACATTGAGGTATGTCCCTTGTATGCCACTTTTGCTGAGAGTTTTAATCATAAATGGATGCTGGATTTTGTTGAGTGTTTTTTCTCCATCTATTGAGATGATCATGTGATTTTTGTTTTTAAAATTCTGTTGATGTGGTATATCACATTTATTGACTTATGTATGTTAAACTGTCCCTACATCCCTGGTATGAAACCCACTTAATCATGGTGGATTATCTTTTTGATATGTTGTTGGATTCAGTTAGCTAGTATTTTGTTAAGGATTTTAGCGTCTATGTTCATCAAGGATATCGGGCAGTAGTTTTCTTTTTTGCTTATGTCCTTTCCTGATTTGGGTATTAGGGTGATGCTGCCTTCATAGAATGAATTAGGGAGGGTTCCCTCTTTATCTCATGGAATAGCGTCAAAAGGATTGGTACCAATTCTTCTTTGAATGTCTGCTAGAATTCTGCCGTGAATCCATCTGGTCCCGGACTTTTTTCGTTGGTTTTTTTTGAGGCAGAGTCTCACTCTGTCACCCAGGCTGGAGTGCAGTGGCGCGATCTCGGCTCACTGCAAGCTCCACCTCCCTTCACACCATTCTCCTGCCTCAGCCTCCTGAGTAGCTGGGACTACAGGGGCCCACCACCATGCCCGGCTAATCTTTTGTATTTTTAGTAGAGACAGGGTTTCATGGTGTTAGCCAGGATGGTCTCAATCTCCTGACCTCATGATCCGCCCACCTCAGCCTCCCGAAGCGCTGGGATTACAGGCGTGATGCACCACGCCCGGCCTTTTGTTGGTAATTTTTTAATTCCCATTTCAGTCTTGCTGCTTATTATTGGTCTGTTCAGGGTATCTAATTCTTCCTGATTTAAGCTAGGAGGGCTGTATTTTTCCAGGAATTTATCCATCTCTTCTAGGTTTTCTAGCTTGTGTACGGGTGTTTATAGTAGTCTTGAATGATCTTTTGTATCTCAGTGGTGTCAGTTGTAATATGTCCCATTTTGTTTCTTAATGAGGTTATTTGGATTTTCTCTCTTCTTGGTTAATCTTGCTAATGGTCTATCAATTTTATTTATCTTTTCAAAGAGCCAGCTTTTGGTTTCTTGTATCTTTTGTATTTGTTTTTGTTGCAATTTCATTTAGTTCTGCTTTAATCTTGGTTATTTCCTTTCTTCTGCTGGGTTTTGGTTTGGTTTGTTCGTGTTTCTCTAGCTCCTTGAGGTGTGACCTTAGAATGTCAGTTTGTGCTCTTTCAGTCTTTTTGATGTAGGCATTTAGGACTATGAACTTTCCTTTTAGCACTGCCTTTGCTGTATCCTGGAGGTTTTGATAGGTTGTGTCATTATTGCCATTCAGTTTGAAGAATTTTTAAATTTCCATCTTGATTTCATTTTTGATCCAATGATCATTCAGGAGCAGGTTATTTAATTTCCATGTATTGGCATGGTTTTGAAGGTTCCTTTTGGAGTTGATTTCCAGTTTATTCCACTGTGAAATTGATATGATTTCAATTTTCTTAAATTTATTGAGGCTTGTTTTCTGGCTTATCATATGGTCTGTCTTGGAGAAAGTTCCATGTGCTTTTGAATAGAATGTGTAACCTGCGGTTGTTGGATGAAATGCCCTGTATATATCTGTTAAGTTCATTTGTTCCAAGGCATAATTTAAATCCATTTTTTCTTTGTTGACTTTCTGTCTTGATGACCTGTCTAGTGCTGTCAGTGTAGTATTGAAGTCCTCCACTATTATTGTGTTGCTGTCTATCTCATTTGTTAGGTCTATTAGTAATTCTTTTATAAATTTGGGAGCTCCAGTGTTAGGTGCATAAATGTTTAGGATTGTGATATTTTTCTGTTGGACAAGGCCTTTTATCATTATATAATGTCCTTTGTCTCCTTTAACTGCTGTTGCTTTAAAGTTTGTTTTTGTCTAATATAAAAATAGCTACCCCTGCTTGCTCTTGGTGTCTATTTGCACAAACGGCCTTTTTCCACTCCTTTACTTGAAGTTTATGTGAGTCCTTATGTGTTAGGTGAGTCTCCTGAAGGCAGCAGATGGTTGGTAAGTTCTTATCCATTCTGCTATTCTGTATCTTTTAAGTGGAACATTTATGCCATTTACATTCGATGTTAGTATTGAGATTTAAGGTACCATTGCATTCATTGTGGTATTTGTTGCCTGTGTACCTTGTTTTTTTTTTGTTTTTGCTTTTTAAATTGTATTTTTGTTTTATAGGTCCTTCATGATTTATGCTTTTAAGAGATTCTGTTTTTGATGTGTTTCCAGGATTTGTTTCAAGATTTAGAGCTCCTTTTCACAGTTTTTCTTTTTCTTTTTTTTTTTTTTTTTTGAGACGGAGTTTCACTCTTTCACCCAGGCTGGAGTGAAGTGGCGCAATCTCGTCTCACTGCACCCTCCGCACCCCCCTCCGCCCGGTTCAAGCAATTCTCCTGCCTCAGCCTCCCAAGTAGCTGGGATTACAGGCATCCACCACCACGTCTGGCTAATTTTTGTATTTTTAGTAGAGACAGGGTTTCGCCATGTTGGCCAGGCTGGTCTCAAACTCCTGACCTCAGGTGATCCACCCGCCTCAGCCTCCCAAAGGGCTAGGATTACAGGCGTGAGCCACTGCGCCCGGCCTAGCGGTTCTTGTAATGGTGGCTTGGTAGTAGCAGATACTCTCAGCATTTGTTTGTCTGAGAAAGACTGTATCTTTCCTTCGTATATGATGTTTAGTTTCACTGGGTACAAAATTCTTGGCTGATAATTGCTTTGCGTGAGGAGGCTTAAGATAGGGCTCTAATCCCTTCTAGCTTGTAGGGTTTCTGCAAAGAAATCTGCTGTTAATCTGATAGGTTTTCCTTTATAGATTACCTGGTGCTTCTGTCTCACAACTCGTAAGATTCTTTCCTGTGTCTTAATTTTAGATAACCTGATGACAGTGTGCCTAGGTGATGATCTTTTTGTGATGAATTTCCCAGATGCTCTTTATGCTTCTTGTATTTAAATAACTAGGTCTCTAGCAAGGCTGGGGAAGTTTTCCTCAATTATTCACCCAAATATGTTTTCCAAACTTTTAGATTTCTCTTCTTCCTCAGGAACATGGATTATTCTTAGGTTTGGCTGTTTAACATAATCCCAGACTTCTTGGAGGCTTGGTTCATAATGTCTTATTCTTTTTTCTTTGTGTTTGTTGGATTGGGTTAATTTGAAGACCTTGTCTTCAAGCTCTGAATTTCTTTCTTCTATTTGTTCAATTCTATTGCTGAGACTTTCCAGAGCATTTTGCATTTTTGTAAGTGTGTCCAATGTTTCCTGAAGTTTTGATTGTTTTTCCTTATGCTATTTCCTTAGATGTTTCTCCCTTCGCTTCTCGTATTGTTATTTTGGATTTCCTTGCATTGGGCTTCGCTTTTCTCTGGTGCCTCGCTGAATTCTTTTTCAGGTAAATCAGGGATTTCTTATTGGCTTGGATCCATTGCTGGTGAGCTAGTGTGATTTTTTTTGGAGGTGTTAAAGAGCCTTGTTTTGTCATATTACCAGAGTTGGTTTTCTGGTTCCTTCTTATTTGGGTAGGCTCTGTCAGAGAGGCAAGGTCGAGGGCTGAAGGCTGTTGTTCAGATTCGTTTGTCCCACAAGATGTTCCCTTGATGTGATACTCTCCCCCTTTTCCTATGGTTGTGGCTTCCTATGAGCCGAGCTGCAGTGATTGTTATCTCTCTTCTGGGTCTAGCCATCCAGCAAGTCTTTCTGGCTCCGGGGTGGTACTCAGGGTTTGTCTGCACTGAGTCCTGTGATGTGAATCGTTTATGGGTCTCTCAGCCATGAATACCACACAGTATTTGGGATGTCTCCCAGGTCCTGCAGGAGCAGTCCGCTTCCTTCAGAAGGTCTGTGGGTCCTCTTGGGATTCCTGGTTTGTTCTTGCAGTTGTTTGGGAGCTAAAATTCATGGTGCGAGCCCCAGCATGCTGCTCTGTCCATCCGAGTTGGAGCTGCAATCTAATCCTGCCTCCCATCCGCCATGATGATCTAAATCCTGGTGCTTATCTTTTCTACTGTTGTTTTTGCTTTACCTTTTTCTTACTTGGAATCAGTTGTAAGCCAATATAGGAAATAGAAATTCCTCATGTTCATTTCCCCATTGCTATAGCACAGTAAGCTTATGACAGAGGAGTTCCATGCTCTTGCCTTTGCAGAAGATCTTAGAGATGCTGAGGAACAGAGAGACCTCCCTAAATATTTTCTTTGAACCTGAAATTTTTAGTGACAATAATCATAAGTATTTTATGCTTTATGGAATTAACTTCTTTCTTAACCTCCAAGATAAGATCAGTAGATTGAAAGTAGTTTTCAGTCTATAGGTATTCTGCAGAGCCTTGGGGCTCCACGGAAGTGCTCATGGAGGGAGATGGGATTAGAGTAGTAATAGTGCCTCGTGCTGAGTAGTAGGTAAGACTCCAGGGCCCCCACGTTAGTTTCAACAAGATCTCTATTCTCATCCTTATATTAGTGTTCCAAGTTAAATTTCATTTGAAAGGGTGTTTCGTTATATAAATATATAAACATAGACATACATCTATTAAAAAATGTGTACAAAGTTAGTTCGGTCCTTTATATGAAGCAGTAACTACACATACACACACAATAGTGTATGTGTGTACTCTCCCCAAATTATAAGCTGGAGAAGATATTTATTTATCCAGACAAACTATCCACATAGAAATTGGCCTTCTGGGTGACTAATGGGACCCATAATTCCTTTTAGTCTAGAAATCCATCTCTAACACTAATAACTTTCTTTTCCTATCTTAAAATGGGACTCTTCACTCAGAGACTACCTATCCTCTCCCCCATTCCCAACTACCCAAAAAGTTTATATCATTTACTTAAGCAAGTCAAATTTAATTTCACACATATAGATCATAGTTTTCTTATTTTGTGGGGGAAGTGATATGTGGAAGCATTAAGAGATATGTTTTTTAAAATATGTCTCATTACTTTGTGTGTATTTAATATGGGTCTATAAACTTGGAAAAGGTTGTTATATAGTCATATAGTCAGGATATTCTTAAGCTGGAATCTGTGGATACATTATAGGTGTGTATGACTCCTCCAGTCCCTAAGATATGTAGAATATTGTATTCATATATGTTTTTTGTGGGGAGAGAGTGAGTCCCTTGCTTTCATCAGATTTTTTAAGGTTTTCAAGACTAAGAAAACATTAAGGATTACTTATCTCACCAGTTCTTCTACATCTGGGCTAAATATAAGTACACTAGAAAAATAAACAAATGAGGCTGGGCATAGTAGCTCATGCCTGCAATCCCATCATTTGGGAGGCCAAGATGGGAGGATTGCTTGAGTCCAGGATTTTGAGACCAGCCTGGGCAACATGGTGAAACCAATCCTCTACCAAAAATAAACAAAATTAGGCAGGCATCGTGGCATGTGCCTGTAGTCCCAGCTGCTCAGGAGTCTGAGGTGGGAGGATCGCCTGAGCCCAAGAGGTCAAGGCTGCAGTGAGCCAAGATCATACCACTCCAGCCTGGGCAACAAAGCAAGACCTTGTCTCAAAAAAATAAATGAATAAAAATAAAAAATAAATAAATGAAACTTGGTGTTTTTTTAACTGGGATCAAACAAAAAAGATAGCAAATTACAGCTATTATTTCAGATAGATCCTTTCAGAGGCTCCTTGAACTCAAATCTATTTTCATAATTCTAAGGCATTATTTGCCTTTTCACTTTCAGTAACTCATGAGTGCATAATGGAATTTCCCAGAGGCTACATAACACGTACTATCACAACAGATTGAGCAGAGAAGCAGATATGAGAATCCAACTGTCTTTTTATGAAACCAGACATTAAAGAGATTTGCAAAATGTGAAACAATGCTGGTCTCTTCTTACTAATTTTTAAAATTTGAAAAACGTAACTATTTTTCATAAAAGTATGTTTTCTGTCTTAACCATGTAAAGGGTCTGTTTTTAATGAATTAATATTTTTTTGATTTCTCAGTTTTAATTTCTCACTTTCATTTAATTTCTCGTTTCATGAGAAATGTAGATAGAGGCCAGGTGTGATGGCTCACGCCTGTAATCCCAACACTCTGGGAGGCTGAGACAAGAGAAGCACTTCAGCCTAGGAGTTCAAGCCTAGTCTGGGCAACAGAGTGAGACCCCCATCTCTACAAAAAAATTTAAAATTAGCCACATATGGTGGCATGTGCCTGTGGTCCCAGCTACTCAGAAGGCTGAGGGAGGAGGATCTCTTGAGCCCAGGAGTTTGAAGTTACAGTGAGCTATGATAGCACCACTGTAGTCCAGCCTGGGCAGCAGAGTGAGACCCTGTCTGAAAACAAACCAGAAACGAAATATAGACAGATATAAGATGAACAAGTTCTGTGGATCTAATGTACAGCATGAGTGGTAATGGATGATGTGTTAAATAATTTGACTACGGTAGCCAGGTGCGGTGGCTCACACCTGTAATCCCAGCACTTTGGGAGGCCGAGGCGGGCGGATCACGAGGTCAGGAGATCGAGACCACGGTGAAACCCTGTCTCTACTAAAAATACAAAATATTAGCTGGGCGTGGTGGCGGGCGCCTGTAGTCCCAGCTACTCAGAGAGGCTGAGGCAGGAGAATGGTGTGAACTCGGGAGGCAGAGCTTGCAGTTAGCCGAGATCGCGCCACTGCACTCCAGCCTGGGTGACAGAGCGAGACTCCATCTCAAAAAAAAAAGAGATCGAGACCATCCTGGCTAACATAGTGAAACCCTACCTCTACTAAAAATGCAAAAAATTAGCTGGGTGTGGTGGCGGGCACCTGTAGTCCCAGCTACTCAGGAGGCTGAGGCAGGAGAATCACCTGAACCCAAGAGGTGGAGGTTGCAGTGAGCCAAGATTGCACCACTGCGCTCCAGCCTGGCCAACAGCAAGATGCTGTCTCAAAAAAAAAAAAAAAAAAAAAAAAAAATTTGACTGTGGTAATCATTATACAGTGTAGACGTATTTCAAATCATCATGTTGTATACCTTGAATATATTCAATCTTTGGCAAGTAAATTTTTTTTTTTTTTTTTTTTTTTTTTTTGAGACAGGATCTGGCTCTGTCACTTCCAGACTGGAGTTCAATGGCACAATCTCAGCTCACCATAACCTCTGCCTCCTGAACTCAAGCAATCCTCCCATCTCAGCTTCCTAAGTAGCTGGGACTACAGGCGCATGCCACCATGCTCGTTAATTTTTGTATTTTTTGTAGAGACGCAGTTTTGCCATGTTTCCCAGGCTAGACTCGAACTCCTGAGCTTGAGTGGTCTGCCCGCCACAGCCTCCCAAAGTGCTGGGATTACAGGTGTGAGCCATCACGCCTGGCCCAAGTAAATATTTTTGAATAAAAAAATAGGGATTATTCACATAAACAAAAGCTCTTTGATATTCTCAATAATTTTTTAAGAGTATTAAAGGAGTGTGAAACCAAAAAGTTTGAAAACTGCTATTTTGTAACAAATGACATTTTAGAAATACGGGTGCCTCTAGAAGTTAAATCGGGACGGTGATGGGAATATGTTGTCTATATCCTTGTTTCTCAAAGTATGGCCTAAGGTACATCTGCATCAGTATCACCTGGGAGCTTATTAAAAATGCAGAATCTTGGGCCTCATCCCAGACTTCCTGAATCAGAATCTTCATTTTAACAAGATCTCTGCATGATTTGTATACATACTAATGTTTGAGAAGCTCTAATCTGTATTACACCACACTAACATTTATTTCAATCCAGCATCGTTCCTAAAAGGATTAAAGGAAACTATATAAATAAATATCTTCATTATACATATGTACTTTATAAAAATATATATAGTTTAATATGTAAATGCATGAACACCAATAGACATAGTTTTTTGAGGCTATTATTGATATTGTCATTGCAAGCAGTTCTTTATTTTAACCATTTGGTCCCACTGTTATCATGTCATAATATCAGAACTTTATGATACGAGTTCGCAGCCTTGGGTTTGGGTCATATATTTACCAACTTTGTCATCTCAGATAAAAATTCAAACTAATTTCCCCATTTGTAAATTTTACCTATAAAAATGAAATAATGTATGTTGAAAACATTTGTAAACTTAATGCTAATGCATATTAATTAGTCTAAGTTTGCTAGGAATTTTACATTAAGCCTGTATGCATTATTATTGCATAGCCTTTAAAGAAATTCCAATGTATATTTTAAACAGTTCATTTCCCTAGAGTTTGGTACTAATGGAGTTTTATCCCCTAGTGAGTCAATTACCTTTAATTCATTCTATGACTAACCTACAGCACAAACTCTAGCAGATTTGTATAGGATTATATGAATGGGTTGGTATAGATCTATCCTCAGTATGGCAGAAGAATAATAGCACAGATCTAATAAAGGTGAGTCACTTTGAGAGCTACAGATTTCAGACTCCCCCTAGTGGCTATCTGGCAACAATCAAATTTATACAACCATCTTTCACCTTGCCTTCTGTTTTCCTTTTGCCACTCTTTTTTAAGATCTTTAGCAATCTGAAGAAAAAACAAAATTCTAGTATTAGCCATTACCATAAAATATTTTTAGGTGCTTGTTGTATTTCAAAAAATTTTTTAGACTATTCTATTAAATAACGTTAACTGAAGGGTGGAAATTAAGAACATGAAAGATAGAAATCAGAGTTATAATACATTGCAAACTACAAAAGAAGGAAACAGTACAAGTGACAGTAATTATCACAATACTTGATATAATTATGAGGGAGAAGCAGACTAACACTAATTTCACAGTATTTGTACTAGACCCTTTATTTGTCTATTTTAATCCTTCTTCAGCCCTGGACTTCATAGATGAGGAACTCAAGAATTTAGTAACTGTCAGACAATGAGTACATGGCAATAGAGTTACACTGCCATGTAGATGTGTACTTTTTGACTAGAAAGCCTTTAGCCACCATTACATATTGTCTTAAAAAAACAAGTTAAATTGCATGGTTTTCATATCCAATTTTATAATCTGATAAGTTATCAACATAGTCCAATGAATTAAAGAAAGTAATTTTCATTATGGTGAGAAAAAATGCAATTAAGTGCTTTGTGTATAAATAGGTATTAAATATTTTGAGATTTTTTTTTGTCCTCTTTTTTTTTTTTTTTTTTTTTTGAGATGGAGTGTCACTCTGTCCCCCAGGCTGTAGTGCAGTGGTGCGATCTTGGCTGACTGCAAGATCCGCCTCCCAGGTTCACATCATTCTCCTGCCTCAGCCTCCCAAGTAGCTGGGATTACAGGTGCCCACCACCACACCCATCTAATTTTTTTGTATTTTTAGTAGAGATGGGGTTTTACCATGTTAGCCAGGATGGTCTCAATCTCCTGACCTCGTGACCCACCCACCTCGGCCTCCCAAAGTGCTGGGATTACAGGTGTGAGCCACCGCCCCAGGCCTTTTCGTCCTCTCTTTCATGCATAGTTCTCCTTTAGTTTTCTATCAATTTGGTATGTATTTCTATCAACTTGGGGCTGTTTAAATCAGTAAAGCTAACTATTCTGAATAGAGAAATTTAAAAGAAGTTGATCTGAAAGAGTTTAAGAAGAATTTGAGTTGTGTAGGAGCATTTATATACAAAATGTTATTTTAAATTTTTACTGTTCTGGATTTTTCATCATATGAAAAACATTTAATGAACATCTCCACACTTTTTTCCACCACTTTTCTAGGTCTAATTGTCCAAAATGTGGCTCTACTGGTGAATCTGGAAATGCCAATTACAGATACAAACTTTCCTTAAAAGTTGCAGAATCAAACAAATTGTTTGTTATTACTGTATTTGGAAGTTGCTTAGATACATTTTTTGGTCTTACTGCCACTGGTTTACACAGGTAAGAATACTTAAAACATCCTTTTTCCTGACTGCCCTTAGAATTTGAAGATACAAGTTTATAAGGCAATATGCATTTCTGTAGAAGATAATCAGTCAACCCCAGATTGTCAATTCCTTTAAAAGACAAGCAAGTAAGAAAGATGTTTATTTCTTGAATACATATTACGATATTAAAACAGTCTCCTTTTATTTAGGGTAATTAATCTGTAATTAGAATATTAAATTATAAATCTCTAATCCAAGTTACAGAAATAGAAGCTAAGAAAGTAACATCATTTCAAATTGAAGAATTATCTAAATTGAGGTTAGCATTCAAACAGTTAGGTTCCCCTGAGGCAGGAGAATCTATTTGAGGGAATATTTGCATATCAGAAATTGAAATTTTATTTTTTATCTGTATCGCAACTTCATTTGCATAGTTTGACCTTTTATGACATTGTCCTGAGAATATAAGAATAAACAATTAAAGCTTTTCTTGGCTGGGCGCGGTAGCTCACGCCTGTAATCCCAGCACTTTGGGAGGCCAAGGCGGGCGGATCACAAGGTCAGGAGATGGAGACCATCCTTGCTAACACGGTGAAACCCTGTCTCTACTAAAAATACAAAAAATTAGCCGGGCGTGGTGGTGGGCGCCTGTAGTCCCAGCTACTCCGGGAGGCTGAGGCAGGAGAATGGCATGAACCCAGGAGGCAGAGCTTGTAGTGAGCCAAGATTGCACCACCGCACTCCAGCCTGAGAGACAGAGCAAGACTCTGTCTCAAAAAAAAAAAAAAAAGCTTTTCTTCCCCCTCAATCTTCTGCCCTCCTCCCCTAATCACATGCAAGAAATCTATGTCCACGTTTTTGTGCTTGAGACAATAAAGGCACCACGACCAGGCTTATCAGAGAAAAGGGAAGACTTTTTCCTGCTTTGAAGGGCTAGAGATCCCACCACTATTCCCACTGCCACTTTTATTTTTCCTTATAATCATTGCCGGGCCTGATGGTTAGGCAGGTAACTACTTTACTCACACTTGATCAATTGGTTTTATTGATTTTTCTGTGCTATGAGAAACTAGAGAGAACAAACTGCCTGGCTCTTAAAGTCACTTTTTTTCCTCTATAAAAGGTTCATGCTGCATTTTCAAATTAATTGTGTCTCTGACTTTATGGCAAGTTAAAATTTCAAAGTTTATTTCTTCACATTTTTTATTTTTTTTCCAATCAAGGTACATTCAGGATCCTAATAAAATTCCAGAAACACTGGACAATGATACAACTCAGAATCTATTAACTAAAGCAGTTGAAACTTGCTTTGTTGGACAAAGCTTTATTTTTGGAGTGACGGTAATTGAGACTAGCTTTCTTTTTAATAATCTGTTAACATTTCCATTGTAATGAATTATGTGAATTTTCTGAATAGTTGTTAGGAGTTCTATAAATGTGACGGCCTGTAGAAACATTTTAAACTATGTAAAAATAGCCTATAGGTGGTCTGTTAAAACACCATGTGTGACAACTTCCTCTTTCAAAAGTCAGGGGAGCCTACTTCAAATGCTTTCAGAGCTTAAAAATATAAATTTATTATATATTTAGAAATGTTAGATATTTGTTTTTGGTATTTAGTATTTATTTTGCCCTCCAGATTTTGTTCAAATTCTATAGTAAAACTTCCACCCATTCTCTAGCTTTTAAATTCTGTCATCTATAAAAAGAGAATAATGGAACACTGAAGGCAAAGTATCTGAGTATTGATAAGAATACTAAAACTAGATTAAGAAAGATGGTCTTAAATAATTATAAAAGTGACAGTAGAAGAAGTTAAAAAAAGTATTGACTTTGAAGGAGTAATAGTTTTCTGTCTCATCTATGCTAAAGGGAACAAAGAGACATTTTTTTCCACACTGGAATCAGGGTTTTAAAAGAGGAAATAGAGCACTCCACAACAGAAGAGTGAGAAAAATCCAAAGGGAAGGTAGAATCAGCGGCTACAGCGCTTTACTTTGTTAAAATCATAGACAATCCTTTTCTCTCCTCTCTTCTTTTTCCTCCTCCCCTTTTTTCCCCTCCCCTCCCCTCCTTTCTTTCCTTAGCTAACGAGAACTATGATAGTTGCCATTTATTGAGCCACTACTATTTTTTAAGCACTGTGCAGTTTTCCATTTTATTACTAAACAGTAATCCTGGATTTTTATTTTTATTTTATAAATGAGAAGACTCAGGGAGGTTAAATAAATTGTCCAAAGTCTCAACACTATTAATAAATGCTGGAACTAGGATTTCTTCAAATCAGTTTAAACAAGCTCTTTAAGGTTTATATTCTTTTACATATGCTACTTTGCCTATAACACTAACAGAATCGAAATTGGAATTGGAGGATGGAGGTAATAGTTGTATCTGTTTTAACCTTTTAAATCTGTTTATTTTATTTTATTTTTGAGACAGAATCTCACTCTGTCACCCAGGCTGGAGTGCAGTAGCAAGATCATGGCTCACTGCAGCCTTGATCTCCCTAGGCGCTGGTGATCCTCCCACCTCAGCCTCCTGAGTAGCTGAGACTACAGGCACACGCCACCATGCCCAGCTAATTTTTGTGGGGGTATGTTTTGTAGAGGCGAGGTTTTACCATGTTGCCCAGTCTGGTCTCAGACTCCTGAGGCTCAAGTAATCTGCCTGCCTCGGCCTCTCAAAGTGCTGGGATTACAGGCATGAGCCACTGTGCCTGGCTAAATCTCTGTTTCATGTTTAAGTAAAAGGGAGACAATTTTATTCTTACTTAAATTTCTTTGCTTCTTTCACAGAATTTTGAAAACCAACCTGGAAAACATTCAGATGCCAGTAACTTCTTACAGCAATGCTCTGACCACAAAAGCAAAGCCAAAGCACTAGTGGCTTGCCAGATTGTTCTACCGGACCCAGGTATTGCAGGCTTTACTGTCATTGACTACTTCCATCAACTTTTGCAGACTTTTAATTTCAGGAAACTTCAATGTGACTCTCAGGCACCTAACAGTAATTTACTTTCTTTAGATCACTCAAATAGTGATCTCAGCAGCATATATGCTTCTGACAGCACTTCTTATTTTTTCAAGTCCTGCAGCGAGGATACTTTTTCAAAATTCTGGCAGCCATCACTTGAATTCACTTCCATTGTTTCACAGCTAACAGATAATGATGATTTTTCAGCTTCAGAACAAAGTAAGGCCTTTGGTACTCTTCAGCAGAACAGAAAGTCCATCTCCATTGCAGAGGCCACTGGTTCCAGTAGCTGTTATGATCCCATTCAGGATTCATGGAGCCTTGTTTCATATATGGATAAAAAGAGGACAGCAGAAAAGTTGGGTAAAGAACTTGGCTTACAAGCTAAGGAGCTGAGTGCAGTTCAGAGCAGTCATCATGAAAGTGGAGTTAATGACTCTAATTTATTCTCTTTGGAAATGCGAGAGCCCCTTGAGTCAAGTAATACAAAATCCTTCCACAGTGCAGTGGAAATTAAAAACAGGTCCCAGCATGAGCTACCATGTTTTCAGCATCATGGTATAGATACCCCCACTAGCCTTCAAAAGAGATCTGCATGTTGTCCACCTTCATTACTCAGACTTGAAGAGACAGCCAGCAGTTCCCAGGATGGTGACCCTCAAATTTGGGATGATCTGCCATTCTCTGAAAGCCTGAACAAGTTTCTGGCAGTTCTTGAAAGTGAGATTGCTGTAACCCAGGCAGATGTCAGTAGTAGAAAACATCATGTAGATAATGACATTGATAAATTTCATGCAGACCACAGCAGGTTATCTGTGACTCCCCAGAGAACTACTGGAGCCCTGCATACACCACCTATAGCTTTAAGATCATCACAAGCAATAGTCAAAGCAAACTGTGGCAAAGATGACTTCCTTTTCAACTGTAAAGGAAATCTAAGTCCTAGTGTTGAAAAGGAGTCACAACCAGATAACAAAGTAGAGGCTGTCTCTGTAAATCATAATGGAAGAGATATGTCAGAATATTTTCTACCAAATCCTTACCTGTCAGCTCTGTTTTCATCTTCAAAAGATTTAGAAACAATAGTTACTCTTAAGAAGACTATCAGAGTCTCACCACACAGGGAGAGTGACCATTCTAGTCTAAATAACAAATATTTGAATGGATGTGGAGAAAAATCAGTTTCAGAAATGAATGAAAAGTTGACAACTCTATGTTATAGGAAGTATAATGATGTCTCTGATCTTTGCAAATTAGAAAATAAACAATATTGTAGGTGGTCTAAGAACCAAGACGACAGTTTTACAATTTGCAGGAAACTTACATATCCTTTAGAAACTCTTTGCAATAGTCCAAATAGAAATACAAATACATTGAAGGAAATGCCTTGGGGACATATCAATAATAACATAACACAGAGCTATTCTATGGGTTATGAAGGTAGCTATGATGCCTCTGCTGATCTCTTTGATGATACTGCTAAAGAAATGGACATTGCAATAGAGATTACCAAAACATCACAGGATATTTTCTTACAATGGGGAATGTCTTTGGCAGAAAGTCATCCTTCAGAGTCTGATTTTTCACTGAGATCACTTTCTGAAGACTTCATCCAGCCTTCACAAAAATTATCCTTGCAAAGCCTATCTGACTCTAGGCGTTCAAGAACATGCTCTCCAACACCTCATTTTCAATCAGATTCAGAATATAATTTTGAAAATAGTCAAGACTTTGTTCCGTGTTCACAGTCAACTCCAATTTCAGGGTTCCACCAAACAAGAATTCATGGGATAAACAGAGCTTTCAAAAAACCTGTATTTTATTCAGATCTTGATGCTAACTATGAAAAAATAAGGATTTTCCCTGAAAATGACAAACAGCAAGCCAGCCCAAGCTGTCCAAAAAATATAAAGACACCTAGCCAGAAAATCAGAAGCCCTGTTGTATCTGGTATTTCACAACCAGAAGTTTTCAATCACTACCCTTTTGCTGAGTGCCATGAAACTGATAGTGATGAATGGGTCCCTCCTACCACACAAAAAATATTTCCTTCAGATATGCTTGGATTCCAAGACATAGGTCTAGGGAAATGCCTTGCTGCCCATCATTTCCCTGATCAACAAGAGTTACCAAGAAAGAAACTGAAACATATTAGACAAGGAACCAATAAAGGTTTAATTAAGAAGAAATTAAAGAATATGCTTGCAGCAGTTGTTACAAAAAAGAAAACTCCTAAATATAACTGTAAAAGTTCAGGCTGGATTTCCAAATGTCCAGACATTCAAGTCTTAGCAGCACCTCAGCTGCACCCTGTTCTTGGACCTGATTCTTGTTCAGAAGTCAAATGTTGCCTTCCATTTTCAGAAAAAGGCCCACCTTCAGTGTGTGAAGCTCGAAGTGCTTGGTCACCTGAATTGTTTTCATAAAAAGTCACCTGAACCCAATTCCTGAACTTTTAAATCTGTTTGGAAATGTTTGCCTTCAGGGGTATGGAGAGCATTCTTTACATTTTGAACACTTGGAGAGAAGCAAATTGGAAAGAGGACTCTGCTGGGTGCTACTGTGCCTTTTAAAATATAAAGCCATTGTTTTCCCCAGAGTTTTATCTAGAATACTATGATTAGGTAATTGAGCACTTTATCTTATACTGTTTATTGTACTTTAATAATATTGTTAAGATTATTTTTGAAAGTATTAATATTTGTTAAAATCACATATACATCCAGAAATAAAGTCTTTACAAACCAAAACTTAGTCTTTTTTAATTGTTCAGCTCAGACCAGAAAATGCCTGCTGTATTATAGGCCAATGAATGTGCTGAGTTTGGGATAGAAAGCTACAAGATCACTGATCGCAAAATATTTGTCTGCTGGATAAGACAGATAAACAGGTAATTTCAATACAGTGCAGAAGATGCAATGATATGGGTTTGTAATGGGCATGATAAACATTTACATTGCTGTGGGAGCATGGAAGAAAAGCAGCTAACCCATCAGTGAGGGTAAGAAGAAACGTTTTAAGAAGAAAAGCTATTTAAAAGTTGTATGTGAAACTGTTGGTATTTTATTTAATACGTATACACTGAATGCGTACTCTACATGCCAAGGGCCGTGCTTAGTGCTGGAAACTGAAGATAAAAATCAAGCTCCTTCCCTCAAACTCATGATCTATTGGAATAATCAGGTAATTAGAATCTGGTAGGTTCTATGATAGGAGGTACGCTTGGGGTGCTAATAGGAACAAAAATGAGAAGCAATTTTCAGACACTCAAGTCTTAGCAGCAGCTCTGCTGCACCCTGTGAAATCTTTCACTTATCCCTGGTCAGCTTCCTTTGCCATTCCCCACAGCAACCATTCCAAAACAACACTTTCTTCATGCCACAAAGCAACTGCTACTCCTTGCCTCCTACTTCATGGACAATATTGAGATCACTTGATATTTTCTCAACTTCCCACACCCATACCTACCCACATGTCTATCTGTACTCACCCACAGCTGCTTTCCTCTAGTCTCAGAAAATGATACCATCTAAGTGCTAATCTTTCCATTTAGACTGTTGATCTAATACACCCATCTTTGAGGTCTTGTACCAAATGTTCCCCCTATATTTTTACCTTCTTGCTCTACTGTGTCTCTCCCTCTCCACAATTTTTTATTTTGAAAATTTGCAAACAGAAAAGTTGAAAGCGGCTGGACGCAGCGGCACACGCCTGTAATCCCAACACTTTGGGAGGCCGAGGTGGGCAAATCACCTAAGGTCAGTAGTTCGAGATCAGCCTGGCCAACATGGTGAAACCCTGTCTCTACTAAAAATACAAAAATTAGCCAGGCATGGTGATGCATGCCTGTAATCCCAGCTGCTCAGGAGGCTGAGACATGAGAATCACTTGAACCTGGGAGGCAGAGGTTGCAGTGAGTCAAGATCACACCACTGCACTCCAGCCTGGGCGACAGAGTGAGGCTCTGACTCAAAAAAAAAAAAAAAAAAGGCTGAAAGAGTAGCACAATGATATGGTATCTGTACATACCATTTAGATTCAATCATTTTAAACATTTTGCCTTTGTGTGTGTGTGTTTGGTTTCTGTGTGTCTATATAAATACAGTTTTGCTTTGCTAAACCATTTAAAAGTAAGCTGCAGACAGGACGTTTCACCCCTAAATTCTTCAGTGCAGATTTTCTTAAAGGCTTCTTTGTACATAGCCACAGTATCATTATCACACCAAGGAAAAATAACAGTAATCCCCAATATCTAATATTCAGCCCATAATCAAATTTTTCTACTTGTTTCCAAATTATAATTGTTATTTAACCAGAATTTCATCAAGGTTCATCCACAGTGTTTGCTTGTCTCTTTTTCTAGAACCTCACCTCTTATTTCACATAATAGTAACTTTATGGGAAAAAACATCAAACCACTGTTCTGTAGAATGTCCCACATTCTCAACTGGTATGTTTGCTTCCTTATACTATCGGTATGTTGTTTCTCTACCCCATGCCAGTCCCCACATTTCCTGAAAAGTAGGCCTAAAGACTAGATGCAATTCAGGTTTTGGCAGGGATATTTCATGGCTCATGTTGTGTACTTTATGTTGTAACACATGAGGAGACACAATATCAAGTTGTTCCAATATTAGTAATGCTAAGTTAGATTGCTTGGTTAAAATGTTGCCCACCAGATCTCGATGTTAAACATACTTTATTTTTCCTTTTTAAGAGTAAAGAGTCAGTGGTGGTAAATGAGTTTGCTTTTCCTTCTATCACTACAGACTCAAGAATTTTTATTTTTCCTATGGAAAGAAAAACAAGCCAAGCCTGGTAGCTTATGCCTGTAATCCCAGCACTTTGGGAGGCCGAGGCAGGAGGCTTTCTTGAGTCTAGGAATTCAAGACCAGCCTGGGCAACATGGCAAAACCTCATCTCTCCAAAAATTAGCCACGTGTGGTGGCACACGCCTGTAGTCCCAGCTACTCGGGAGGCTGAGGCAGGAGAATGGCATGAACCTGGGAGGCGGAGCTTGCAGTGAGCCAAGATCGCGCCACTGCACTCCAGCCTGGGTGACAGAGCGAGACTCTGTCTCAAAAAAAAAAAAAAAAAAAAAAAAAAAGAATGTAAGTGATTTTTGCACCGTCATTTTGTATCCTGAGACTTTGTTGAAGTTAAGGAGCTTTTGGGTTTTTCTAGATTAGAATTATGTCATCTGCAAACAGGGATAGTTTGACTTCCTCTCTTCCTATTTGGATGCCCTTTCTTTCTTTCTCTTGCCTGATTGTCGTGGCCAGGACTTCCAATACTATGTTGAATAAGAGTGGTGAGAGAGGGCATCCTTGTCTTGTGCCAGTTTTCAAGGGGAATGCTTCCAGTTTTTGCCCATTCAGTATGATACTGGCTGTGGGTTTTTCATAGATGGCATTTATTATTTTGAGGAATGTTCCTTGGATACCTAGTTTATTGAGATAATCATGCGGCTTTTGTGTTTACTTCTGTTTACATGATGAATCATATTTATTGATTTGTATATGTTAAACTAAACTTGCATCCAGGGATAAAGCCTACTGGATCATTGTGGATAAGCTTTTTGGTGTGCTGCTGGATTCAATTTACCAGTATTTTATTGAGGATTTTTGCATCAATGTTCATTAAGGATATTGGCCTGAAGCTTTCCTTTTTGTTGTTGTGTCTCTGCCAGGTTTTGGTGTCAGGATGATGCTGGCCTTGTAGAATGAGTTAAAGAGGAGTCCCTTCTCCTCAATTTTTGTAGTAGTTTCAGCAGGAATGGTACTAGCTCTTCTTTGTATATCTGGTAGATTTCAACTGTGAATCCATCTGGTCCTGGGGGTTTTTTGGTTGGTAGGCTATTTATTACTGACTCAATTTCAGAGCCCATTATTGGTCTGTTCAGGAATTCAATTTCTTCCTGGTTCAGTCTTGGGAGGGTGTATGTGTTCAGGAGTTTATTCATTTCTTCTAGATTTTCTAGTTTATGTGCATAAAGGTGTTCATAATATTCTCTGATGATTGTTTGTATTTCTGTGGGGTCAGTGGTAATATCCCCCTTGTTATTTCCAATTGTGTTTAGTTGAATCTTCTCTTTTATTCTTTATTTGTCTAGTTAGTGGTCTATTTTTTTTTTTTTTTTTTTCAAAAAAAAAAATCTACTGGATTCATTGATCTTTTGAATTTTTTTTTATGTCTCAATCTCCTTCAATTCAGCTCTGATTTTGGTTATTTCTTTTCTTCTGCTAGCTTTCTTCTTGGTTCTCTAATTCTTTTAGTTGTGATGTTAGGTCGTTAACTTAAGATCTTTCTAAGTTTTTGATATGGGCATTTAGTGCTATAAATTTCCCTTTTAACACTACGTGTCCCAGTGTCCCAGGGATTCTGGTATGTTGTATCTTTGTTCTCATTAGCTTCAAAGAACTTCCTGATTTCTGCCTTAATTTTGTTATTTACCCAAAAGTCATTCAGGAGCAGGTTATTCAGTTTCCATGTAATTGGATGGTTTTGAGTAAATTTCTTAGTCTTGGTTTCTAATTTGATTGTGCTGTGGTCTGAGAGATTGTTTGTTATGATTTCAATTCTTTTGCATTTGATAAGGATCACATCAGTGTTTTACTTCCGATTATGTGATTGATTTTAGAATATGTGCCATGTGGTGATGAGAAGAATGTATATTCTGTTGTTTTTGTGGACGGAGAGTTCTATAGTTGTCTATCAGGTTCATTTGATCCAGTACTGAGTTCTGGTCATGAATATCTTTGTTAATTTTTTGTCTCATTGATCTGTCTAATATTGTCAGTGGGGTGTTAAAGTCTCCCACTATTATTGTGTGGGAATCTAAATCTCTTTGAAGGTCTCTAAGAACCTGCTTTATGAATCTGAGTGCTCCTGTGTTGGGTACATATATATTTAGGATAGTTACACCTTCTTGTTGAATTCAACCATTTACCATTATGTAATGTCCTTCCTGGTCTTTTTTGATCTTTGTTGGAAGTCTGTTTTGTCAGAAACTAGGATTGCAACCCCCGCTTTTTCCTGTTTCTCATTTGCTTAGTAGGTTTTTCTTCATCCCTATAATGTGTGTCATTGCATGTGAGATGAGTCTTTTGAAGACAGCACAGTAATGGGTCTTGGTTCATTATCCAGCTTGCCACTCTGTGCCTTTTAATTGGGGCATTTAGCCCATTTACATTCAAAGTTAGTATTGAAATATGTGGATTTGATCATCATGATGCTAGCTGGTTATTTTGCAGACTTGTTTAAGAGGTTGCTTTATAGGGTCACTGGTCTGTGTACTTTATTGTGTTTTTGTAGTGGCTGGTAAGGTTCTTTCCTTTCCATGTCTAGTACTTCCTTCAGGAGCTCTTACAAGGCAAGTCTGATAGTAACAAATTCCCTTGGCATTTGCTTGACTGAAAAGGAACTTCTTTCTCCTTTGCTTATGAAGCTTAGTTTGGCCAGATAGGAAATTCTGGGTTAAAATTTCTTTTCTCTAAGATTGTTAAATATCGGCCCCTAATCTCTTCTGGCTTATAGGGTTTCTGCTGAGAGTTCCACTGTTAGTCTGATGGGCTTCCTTTTGTAGGTGACTTGGCCTTTCTCTCCCTCTGCCTTTAACATTATTTTCTTTTATTTTGACCCTGAAGAATCTGATGATTATGTGTCTTCAGGATGACCTTCTTGTGAAATATCTTACTAGGGTTCTCTGCATTTTCTGAATTTGGATGTTGGCCACCTGAATTTGAATGCCAGCTGGTGCATGGCCATAGGGTCTGCCCTACTGGGGATCTCCACTGGTCAGGCACAGTCTGCCAGTGCAGAAGCTATGGTGCAGGCCCCCAGGGCACCTGAGAATGCCCTATAAGCAGGTATGGCCAGGCTGAGGCCTCAGGAGAGGCCAACATACCAAGGGGTGCTCAGATCAGACCAGCCACATCTGATAGCCGAGATAACCCTGCAGAGATCAGGTCTAACAGTTTCCCTAGGACTAAAGTCTCCTGTAAGAACAAGTTGAGCCTAGGGGAATGGGTGTCTCTGGCTGTGCTCTGCTACAGACAATCTGGCACTAAACTCTCTGGGCTCCACATCAGCTGGCTTGCTGCCCCTACCACTTCTCTAAGCAGCTCTTTCTGCCAACTCAAGTGTCCATGGTGGTTGAGGGGTCTCCTCCTGCCGGGGTTCCAGAAGCCTGTGGTGAGGGTGAGTTGTTCCTTGTCAGTTCAACTCACCCATTCCTCTGGAGCCATTGTGGGCCAGGAACAAGTTCCAGTGCACAGCAGACCATGCAGGGTTCCCAGCTTTCTCCTCCTTCAGCTCAGCTTCTGGGTCTTCTCTCTGTTCACTCTTGGTGCCTTCCCTCTGAAGATCTATTAGGAGCATGCCAGTCATCTCAGTCCCTCGGTGGGAGCTGTTCCACTTAGCTGTGTCTAGTCAGCCTTCTTGCCCACCCCTAAAGATGATTTTGCACGTACAAATATTGACACTCAGTGGCTGGGCAGAAATTCTCTCATTTTAAATATCAATTTGAATGGGTAGCCGAAGTTTAAGAATTTACTTCAGAACTGTTCCCTGGTCCCGCTTGCCTCTGTGCAGCACAGCTGGACCATACCCTACAGGTTTCCCACTTCCACGCAAACACCTGGGAATGCCCTGTATCATTTCATTTAATCCTCTGAACACTGCATGGTCAGTGTATATTAGCTCAATCTTACACAAGAAAAAACTGAGGCACAGAGGCAAAATGACTTGTTCAAGGTCACAATCAGTATATGGTAGAATTAGAATTCAGTCTTTTGTCTATAAAACCATGTTCTTCCCACAAATGTTAAGGCAAAAATTGTTAACTGCCTACTCAAATAGTCATTCTCTGCTTCCTTCTCTATAACAAAACACCTATTTTACTCAGCGTAGCATTATTCCCTATTGAAAGAATATATTTTCCATGCTCCCTTGCAGGCCAAGTCCTGGCCAGAGAGATAAAAATGGAAATGTTGCGTGGACAATATCATGAAACCACAATACTAGTCCCAGGCTACCAACCTCTAGACTTTCACATGATGACAAGAAACAAGCAAACAAACAAAAATCTTGTTTTGTTGTCTCAGATTTCAAAAATTATACATAGCCAAATAATCCTAACCAGCATGCCACATATGTCAGTATTTCACCACATTTTGTTCTTGAGATAGGATCTTGCTCTGTTGCCCAGGCTGAAGTACAGTAGCACAATCATAGCTCACTACAGGTACAAACTTCTGGGCTCAAGTGATCCTCCTACCTCAGCCTCTCAAGTAGCTGGGACTACAGGCACATTCTGCCACGCCTGGTTAATTAAAAAGTTGTGGGGTTTTTTTTGTAGAGATGGGGCCCCGCTATGTAGCCCAGTCTGGTCTTCTGGTCTTGAACTCTTGGTCTTAAGTGACCCTCCCGCCTCAGCCTCCCAAAGTACTGGGATTATAGGCGCAAGCCACCATGCCCAGCCCTCACCATGTATTTTTTTGTTGTTGTTTTTGAGACAGTCTCACTCATTGCCCAGGATGGAGTGCAGTAGTGCAATCACAGCTCACTGCAGCCTCGACTTCCTGGGCTGAAGTGATCCTCTCACCACAGCCTCTTGAGTAGCTGGGGCAAGAGGCACACACCACCATGCCAGGCTTTTTTTTTTTTTTTTAGAAATGGAGTTCCACCATGTTACACAGGCTGGTTTTGAACTCCTGGGCTCAAGTGATCCGCCTGCCTCAGCCTCCCAAAATGCTGAGATTACAGGCATGTGCCACTGTGCCCAACCACCACATGGTTGGGTGTTTGTTTTTGTTTTTGCCTTGCACAATTTTCTAAAGCCAAATAATTCTGCTCTTAATGGCCCACTGATTAGTAAAACAGCTGTCAGTGTCCAAATTATTAGCATTATCTTACAAAAAAAAAAAATAAACCCAGACCTGGCACAGTGGCTCATGTCTGTAATTCCAGCACTTTGGGAGGCTGAGGTAGCAGAATTGCTTGAGCATAAGAGTTCAGGGCTGCAGTGAGCTGTGATTGTGCCACTGCACTCCAGCCTGGGCAACAGAAAGACATCCTGTCTCCAAAAAAAAAAAAAAAATAGACCTATAGGTTCTATCTTTTTTTAAAAAAATACAGAATCCATGCTTGAGGATATCAAAGATATATTTAAAACTTTTCAGATACAATAGTGATATTATGATTGTTTTTAAAACTCTTGTCCTTTAATGATACATACTGGAATATTTCTGGATGAAGTTGTATGATGAGCCAGGTGCAGGCGCTCATATTTGTAATCCCAGCACTTTTGGAGGCCAAGGTGGGAGGACTGCTTGAGGCCAGGAGTTCAAGACCAGCATGAGCAATAAAGCAAGACCCCCATCTCTAAAAAAAAGTTATTATATTAAATTGAAATTTAAAAATTAAGAAAAAAATTGTGTGATGTATGGGCCTTGCTTCAAAATAATACAGAATGGAGAAAATGGGGGGAATATAGATAAAATAAAATTGACCATGGGTTGATAATTATTGCAGTTATTGATCATGAGTTGATAATTGTTGCAGTTATTGACCATGAGTTGATAATTGTGCACATAAAGTATTATTACACTATTTTGCTTTTATCTATGTTGACATTTTCTATAATATAATACAAAATTAAATAAGACATAGCCAGAATCATGAGGACTTCCCACAATCTTCACACTTACTCCTATGGTACAAATCACCTTTTCTCACCTGCATTGTAGCAGTAGTCTCCCTAGATGGTTTCATTTCTTCTGCCTTTGCCCCTTTATAATCTATTCTCACAGGGCAGCAGAGTGACCATGTTAAAATATAAATCCAAATTGCTCCTCTACTCAAAACCCTCCAAAGGCTGCCTTTTTACTCTAAGTGAAAACCAAAGTCCTTGCAATGGCCTCCAAGGTGGTGTGATCTGTGCCAGTATCCCCCTCAAATCTCATCTATCCTTACCCCTATTCATTGATTTTGTTTCACCCATACCAGAATCCCCGATGCTCCTAGAGAACCAGGAATTCTTTTGCCTTAATGTCTGTGCACATTCTGTTCCCTCTGCCTAGAACACGTTTCATCAAGATTTGTATACTGTTTCCTCCCTCACTTCTTTCAGGTCTATTTTCAAATGACACATTATCAATGAAGCCTTCCCTTGACCACCATACATAAATTAGCAACACTCCACTATCATGACCTTTCCCTGGTTTGTTTTTTCTTTCTCACCCTCACTCAGGCTGGAGTGCCATGGCACAATCACTGCTCACTGCAGCCTTGACCTCCTCCTCAAGCGATCCTTCCACCTCAGCCTCCTGAGTAGCTGGGACTACAGGCGTGCACCAGCATGCCAGCTAATTTTTGGTATTTTGTAGAGAAGGGATTTCGCCATATTGACCAGGCTGGTCTTGAACTCCTGGGCCCAAGCAATCTGCCCACCTTGGCCTCCAAAAGTGCTGGGATTACAGGTGTGAGCCACCATGCCTGGCCTTATTTTCTTCATAGTAATTATCACCACTTGATGTACTATACATTTCTTTATTTTCTACCCCTGCCATGCTATGATGCAAATTCCACAAAAGTACCTTTTTTTTAATTTTGTTCACTGCTATAGTTCCAGTCACTAGAACACTACCTGGCGCATAACAGGTAACTGACAAATAAATGAAGACAAGCATTGAGATCCTCATTTAATAAATGAGAAAACCGAGGTGAAAACAGGTTAAGTACCTTGTCCAAAATAATATAGGTACCTTGGCCTAAAGCCTTTGTACTCTTCCTTCCCTTTGCCCAGAATATTTCCATGTTCAAAGCCGTGTCTTAATTTTTGCCTTGCCTCAAAATCTGTATGCATTGTACTTCAGGAGCTGAAAGTACTTCACAGGGTTACAATGAAGATTAAATATAAATATGAGCATCAGTAAACTTTGTAGAATGTTATGCCTCGTACAGTTGTTAATTCTTCTGGGTTCATCTCTAAGATCAAAGTCAGAAAGACTGTTTCTCCAAGCTTATTTTGATCTAGATGTGAAAATGCAACCATTCTATGGCCCGTATAAATTCCAGGCATGAAAATACAGATAAGATATATTATTAACATGTGGTTTCTTGCAAGTAATGGAAATAAGATATTTCAGTTCCTGAAATGCACTACAGGTCTTGAAATATTCAGATGTGAGCACCTGGCCGAAAGTACACCCATGTGATTATGGTTTAACTATAGCTCAGGTTTCATCTCTCAGTTGCAGGTGCGTTTTGAGGTATATAGATAGCATATATCAATTAATAGTCTGCCAGGTAGCAGACACGGAATAACTGAGTCAATTAATAATAGTGATCCTCAATGTTTTTCAAAATACTGATTTCCAATTTGCCAAAGAATTGTGTATCTATAGTATTACACTGCCCATGTAAGAAGCACAATGATCTAAACATTTTGATATTTTAGAAATAAACTGTATTTATGTTTTTCTTCAGTGATCTGTAATGATTTTTATACGAATGAGCATTTTAAAATTATATGCAAGTTTGCAATTTGTCCCATTTAACTAGTGGAAAAACCAATGTGCAAGGCAAACTAACTTGTCCAAATTCCCTTAGTAGTTAAAACAAAGCAGAATGAAAAAACTTAAGAGTTTTAATTTTTTTTTACAGCTAGTGGCATTTGCCTGCCAGTCTTTGCTGCTATGACTTACAAGATCATATTGAGAGGTGACAGCCTGGTGGCAGCCCACGCAGCGTCGCTCGCTCATGGTGCCTCCTCGGCCTCGGCGCCCATTCTGGCCGCACTTGAGCCCTCCAGCCCGCCGCTGCACCGTGGGAGCCCTTCTCTGGGCTCGCTGAGGCCGAAGCAAGCTCCCTCGGCTTGCGGGGAGGTGTGGAGGGAGAAGCAGGGGTGGGAACCCGGGGCACTTGCGAGCCAGCTAGAGTTCCGGGTGAGCGTGGGCTTGACGGGCCCCGCACTTGGAGCGGCCGGCTGGCCCTGCCGGTCCGGGCGGTGAGGAGCTTAGCCCCCAGGCCAGCAGCCTCCAAGGGTGCGCCAGGTCCCCCAGCAGTGCTGGCCCACCCGCGCTGCGCTCGATTTCTCGCCGGGCCTTAGCTGCCTCCCGGCGGGTAGGGCTCGGGACCTGCAGCCCGCCATGCCTGAGTCTCCCCGCCAGCTGCCCTGTGCTCCTGCGCGGCCTGAGCCTCCCCGAGGAGCGCCGCCCCCTGCTCCAAGGCGCCAGGTCCCATTGACCGCCCAAGGGCTGAGGAGTCCCGGCGCACGGCGGGAGACTGGCAGGCATCTCCACCTGTGCCCCAGTGGGAGATCCACTAGGTGAAGCCAGCTGGGCTCCTGAGTCTAGTGGGGACTTGGAGAACATTTATGTCTAGCTAGAGGATTGTAAACACACCAATCAGCACCCTGTTTCTAGCTCAGGGTTTGTGGATGCACCAATCAGCACTCTGTATCTAGCTAATCTGGTGGGGACTTGGAGAACCTTTATGTCTAGCTAAGGGATTGTGAATGCACCAATCAGCACTCTGTATCTAGCTCAAGCTTTGTAAATGCACCAATCAGCACTCTGTGTCTAGCTCAAGGTTTGTAAATGCACCAGTCAGTGCTCTGTGTCTAGCTGATCTGGTGGGGACTTGGAGAACCTTTATGTCTAGCTAAGGGATTGTGAATACACCAATTGGCACTCTATATCTAGCTAATCTGGTGGGGACGTGGAGAACTTTTGTGTCTAGCTCAGGGATTGTAAATGCACCAATTAGCACCCTGTCAAAATGGACCAATCAGCTCTCTGTAAAACAGACCAATAGGCTCTCTGTAAAATGGGCCAATCAGCAGGATGTGGGTGGGGCCAGATAAGAGAATAAAAGCAGGCTGCCCGAGACAGCAGCGGCAACCCGCTGGCGTCCCCTTCTGCAGTGGGGAAGTTTTGTTTTTGGGCTCTTTGCAATAAGTCTTGCTGCTGCTCACTCTTTGGGTCCACACTGCCTTTAGGAGCTGTAACACTCACCACGAAGGTCTACAGCTTCATTCCTGAAGCCAGTGAGACTACAAACCCACCAGGAGGAACGAACAACTCCAGACGTGCCACCTTAAGAGCTGTAACACTCACCGCGAAGGTCTGTAGCTTCACTCCTGAGCCAGTGAGACCACAAACCTACCAGGAAGAACAAACTGCGGACATGCCACCTTTAAGAACTGTAACGCTGACTGTGAGGGTCAGTGGTTTCATTCTTGAAGTCAGTAAGACCAGGAACCCACCAATTCCTGACACAATATGAGAATGATATAAAATTGCCAATATCTAGCTGTTTTTGACTTATAAGAATGCCAATTCCATATGGTTCTAACTATTAGAACACTTAAAAACCATGACATGTGCTAATTTAGAAAAGAAATTTCTGCAAACATCCTTTTAGTGAAGTTGCTAAAATAGCAAAATTAAGAGCCTCCTACCAACTGCAGATAAGCTGCCATAGGACAATAACATAAAATTATAGCAGATGATTTTCAAAGCCCAATACTTTATAAATTCTAAATAATAGCGGCAGAAAGGGTTACAGATTGCGTATGTTGCATTAACTAAAGAACACTATGCCAGAGAGCCCAAGGTCAAAGGTTTGACCCCTTTGTCATCCTATTAACTCTTACCATGTTCCATGACCTACTGTACTCTTCATCCAGGACATTCATCTCTGAAATGCACGCCCAAGGCAGAGGGTGAGAGGCTAGGATTGGAGTGGAAATGAATTTCAAGAAAAGGTGCAAATCTGTGACTTCTGCAGTGGAGATGGGGGCATCTAAAAGGCAGACTCTTCTGCCTGCCCTATGGTATATGTTTAATAAATGGTGAATAAATGAATCGGTGAAGGAATGAATGTCCTACTAGTGATGAGTAGTCTCATTACTAATTGTGTAGAAAATCTCAAGTGATATCATGTAAAGTGTTTTAGCTGGAAGGGACCTTGAAGCTATCTAACTTAGTGTCCATATTTTGGTAGTTGGGAAAAATAAAGTTTAAAATGAAGTGATTAACCTAAAGTCACACTGACTGGGACTAGAATTTATGGCTTCTCGATGTCAGAACTGGAACTAGAATTTGTGATTCCTAGTTCTCAGTGTAATACTCCTTCCAATATATATGATAGTATAAAGGATCTTTCTCACCAGTAGAAATAATTAGCATATAATTTTCACATCCTGAATATAGCAGTCTCATTTAGTGTTTATAATCGGAGGAGGCCTTAAAGATTATCTGATCTAGCCCCTTGTTTTATAAAGGAGAAAACCATAGTGCAAAATGTTAAATGACTTGTCCAAAGTTAGCCAGTTAGAAAATCAACATTTAACTCAGGTCTCCAGATCCCCCAGATCCAGGGCACATTTTGCACCATGCTGAAAGACATTAGTACACTTAAAGTTGTTTGCTTTTTACGTATTTTGATGGCATATAATTCTTCAAATGTGGGCAACAGGAGATGTTTATTTATATACAAGTACATGGGAAAGCAATTTCCATTTAGTTTTTTAAAAAAATTGTTACAAATAAAAAGTTTTTAATACATTCATCTTTTGCACACAAAATACATTCTTTTTCTTTTACTCCCAGTATGAATTATTTCTTAATAATAAAAAACATAAACTACAATGAATGGACAGTCATATGGTTTGGTGATTTGACAAACTTTTTTTCAAGAAGCAAAGTCCAATTTTAAAAGACAGACAATATATAAAATAACTTACATATTTAAAATGCTACTTCATTGAATCCTGAAAGATTGAATGAATACTCTTATCCAGCATGATTTGTAGTTGTCCTTTAAACAATGCAGAGGACAAGAAATCCTCTATGTGATGGCAACTCAATTTCTACAAGACTGAAACAGTCTTCATGAAATCGATTGATTATCACATCTAAATGACAGGCTCATAGAAAAATTCTTATGGATATATTGGGGAGTTAGTCTTTATTCAGGGGTCTCCTGATTGACAATTAAACTAAGATCATAAGTTGCACTATCCAAATAGGATTGCAAGAGGTTCTACTTCAATAAACATAAATGATTTGATTTCATTTGTTAGACTAATTGTTTTTAAGAGAAGTGAAAACATACACCCATACGAAAAACTTTTACATAAATGTTCATAGCAGCATTATTATAATCAAAAGGTGGAAAAAACCCAAACGTCCATCAAATAGTAAATGGACAAATAAAATGTGGCATATACATACAATGGAATATTATTTAAACATGAAAACAATGTACTGATTTATGCTACAACATGGATGAGCTTTGAAAGCATTATGCTTAGTTAGAGAAGCCAGACACAAAAGGCCACATATTGTTTGACTATATGAAATGTCCAGGATAGGCAAATTCATAGAGGACAGAAAGTAGATTAGTGGTTGCCAGATGCTGGGGGAAGGAGGAGGAGTGATTGCAAATGGTATGGGGTTTCTTTTGGAGGTGATGAAAATGTTCTGAAGTTAGGCAGTGGTGATGTTGCACAACTTAGTGAATATGATTAAAAACATTGAAGTTTGCACCTTAATAGGGTAAACTGTATGGTGCACGAATTATATCTTAATTTTAAAAAGAAATGAAACTTCATTTAAGAATATTTTGTTCAAGTTTGTATTCCCTCCCCACTTCCCTTTTCTAATGTTGATTGAATTTTTCATACAGTCATCTTTCTACAGAAGGTTTTCAGCTAATTGGACTCAGGTCATCAGTGGGTTATATTTCTAACAGGCTTTTTGTTAAGTAAAAAGATCAATATATGAACACATAAAATATGATGTATACTGTTAATATTTGCATATTAACATTTAAAATCAAGTACTATTCTTATATTGAAGTTAGTTAGATTTTATATACCACTGTATACAAATAATACTGATATCCTATGCTTAAAACCAATAGCCAAATATCAAGAATCGAGTTCATAAAACTCAGTGATTAACCTGTTTATTAGTTAAAACTATGTATGTATTAATATTAAAGATTCATGTTTTAATGGAGTGATAGGAAAGGTGGGGGAGATCAAAGATTCTCTAAGTCTTCATAAAGCAGCTTCTCTAAATATTTTAACTAGCTGCTGAGATCTCCAGAATTATATATTTTGCATTTTATTTCATCTCTATACTAAAAGTCATGCATTAAAAGTGTGTACAAGATATATGGGGCACACTTTTCCCTTCAGATTATCAAAAACCTCTTTTTACTCCTGTATTATCTGAAATTTTGAGCAGAGTTTGTTTTTTCTCTTTTTTTTTTTTTTTTTTGGCTGAAAACAGAAATTTTGCTCACGTGTTAGTTCAAATACATTTATGTAACTCCCTTATACACTATCAAAGGAGCTCCAACCATCTGGTATGTCTGGAAGACACTTCAGTGAGTAGAAATTAGAAGCCAGCATTTGAAATTTTCTACCACAGGGACATGAAAGCCTAAACTGGCCTTAAAGGGATAAGAGGATTTTACATTTTTAAAAAATAAATCAGTTAACATTCATTGTCAAATAACCTACAAGAAAGTTCCACTAGCATTCTGCAATTGTATAGAGTAAGAGAATATTTGTTGCTAATGATTACATTCCAGAAAGCAATATGTTTAGCAGCTGTTTTTCAAAAGACTTGTCAAGTTTTACTATTGTTATTTAATCCAGGCATAACTGTGTAAACTTAAACAAAAACTGTGCATTATTCAACCAGCTAGTGACTATCTTAACAAACTAGATTATCTTTTGCTTTTCTGTACATGAATTTTTGCTTTATTAGGCATTTTGTATTCCACTTTTTGTTTTAGAATTTAGTGCACATGTAGAAAGGGGAAGAAACCCTTTTGGATGTTGGTAATTATGTACATCAAATAATGTCATATATGAAATTAAAAGCAGATCACAAAACTGAGATTCATGACTCCATTTTTACCAAGGGGAGGAAACAAGAGCCATACAGCCAGAATAATTCTTCAGAAGCACACTTTGTTATCAATTATATAACTAAAGAATCAAAGTATGTATATATAACTGAAGAGTTAATCAATAGTAAGACTGTGATCTACATCTGATACCAATAAGAAGCTAAGAGTAATAAATACCTATCCTGACATTCACTAAGTAAATAATGATTTTCATTTTAATAATCATTATTTTTTTCTGTTATTTTTTTAAATAGGCAAAAGAGCAATAATAAATGGCAAATGTGGCTCCTTAAAAAGAAGATAGGGATCAACCCAGTTTTCTTCCCATGAAGAATAGGATCAAGAAGAAAGAGGTTTAAATTGCTCTGCGAGGTATTTCAGTTCTAAGATTAAGCTTCCTGATAATGAGTTTACAACCCTGGAATTGCCTATTGGGAGAGAGAGAGCGACCACCTTGCCTGAAGTTTGTAAAGAAATGGAGGGTGACAGTAATGCCCAAAGGCAAAAGGATGGATCAGATAAATGAATTCCTTTTAAGGCACCCTTTCAGAAATGGAGTTCTTTTCTTTGAAGCCAGGAAAGTTTCTTTGTTTTGTCTCTTAAGGATCTACACTTGGCATCAGACCATTCAAAGTCTGCTCTTAATTAAGGAGAAAAAGAACTAATATTTGAGCGCTGTTTACCAAGCACTGTACTTTCAACTTATCTAATTTCACAATAATCCTGACAGGTCTATCTCATAGATGAAAAGATTGATGCTCAAGATATTGTGCTTCGTCTAAAGTCGCAGCTAATTTGTGGCATACTAGGACTCCTCACACCTAAACTAGTGTTTCCCCTTCTATATAACTCCCCACATCACTCTCTGAAGTGTCAAAGTCACCAATCACCAAAGACTCCGTCAGGAACTAGAACACAGCATCTCCAAAAATTCTGCTTTAAATCAATGGAAAATTAAAATTTTGGTTCATACCTCAAGAAGTCAAAGAAGTGGTGACTAGCCTTTGTGCTCTGACCTCTGTCCAAAGGAGTCCAAGAAAGTCTCAATCAAACTCAAATAGATTTGTCACCATACAGATTTAAGACCAATGACTTAAAAAAACAAAACAAAACCAAAAAAAAAGACCAATGAAGAGCCGTCTATCAGCCTTGCAAGGGTGAAAGTTATTTTGCAGGTGGAATAATTAGGGCCATAGGCTTCAATAGCAAAAGTTGCTTACAGTTACCTCTAATTTTCAAGTCAAAAATACTTGTTTTTATTGCTTTCCACATAAAGCAATTTGACCTCAGTTCTTTTAAACTCTGTATTCTCAAGAGAATCAAACAAACTAAGGAAATGTCATTGATACTTTTCTAAAATAGATCTTGTGGACTGCTTTATGTCAGTGACCCACCAGCCCATCTCTCTTGGGAGCTGTAAAACTTCATGTTGGTCTGTTTGAGAACTTTAACAGAAGATTCTGCTCTGTTAAAAAGGCCTATCCTAAAATCTTGAAGGAGACACCCATTATTTATTAAACAGAGCAAGGCCTATGTTTGGCAAGTGATAAATGAATAACTTCGTGTAACTTCTACTAAAGTTGATTCAACAGGACATCAATGAATGGACCGACAAAGCAAGTCCAGCATAGGGCATAATGGAGGGCCAGTCTCTTGGCCTAACAACATGCAACCAACCTCTTCCATGAAAGATGAAGGTGGGATGCACTTGTGGCAGAAGAACGAGGCCCCATTAAAAACATCATTAGCTATGAATTAACAGATATTTAATTGAACATGTTATGAGGGGCAAAGTACTACATACAACATGGAATTTAGGTTAATAGGTCACCTGCTCCAATCTCCAACCAATTGGATCCTCTCCACATCTTTGCCTCTTGACAGAGGCTACTGAGGCAGCCTGTCCCATAGTGAACCAACTTTTTGAGAATGGTCGCCCTGACATGGAACCCAAATCTGTGTCCCTATGGCCTCATTCAGTGGGCCTCATTCCACCCCTCTGAACCACAGAGCATCTTGTTCTAATGCACTAGTTGTATTGCCCTCTTTTTCCTAACCTAAGTCTCCCCAAATCCTTCAAGTATTCTTTAAATGTCTTGCATTTAAAATTCCTTCACCAGACTGGTAATGCCTCAATTTGTTTTAAATTTCAAAGTATGGCTCCTGGAAATGATAATAACATTCCAACATCAAGGGACTGAGGAGAGGAGATGAAATGCCATCTCCCTTACTCTAATGTTGCTATATTAATATGTGTTTTGAAGGGATGATAATTTCTTAATTCAGTATGAAAAAATTACCAGTGTGAAGAATGTAAAGGAAGGCATCTTTCCTCCCAAACACAAATAGGCTCATGTCACAGAAATAAAATCCAATAAGAAAGTAAAGAAAACATATCCCTCCCTTATCCCAAAATTAGTGTTTAACCATGCTGCTTAAATGGAACACATTTTGTCTGAAGGATGAGAAGCAAATGTTGTTTCACAGCTTTTAATTCTTTAGCGAAGTCTCAAAAGTATCATAGTATAAACATGTCAGGACCATGGTTGAGAAAAGTAACCAGTTGCAGTTAAAACAACAACAACAACAACAAAATTATGGGAAAAAAGGAATGGCAAACTCTAGAAGATCTCTCCCAGAGGCTAATAGAGCAATGATCCCTAAGTACTCGTTACTATGAAATACAGAGTTCTACAGGATTAAGAAATAAAAAAGACATTAGATTTTTGCCCTAAATGACAGGTAATAAATCTACACTTAGGAACATTTCCTCACAGTTCAGAAAGTCCTGCCCACCTTGATTAACTTGTTTTCTGAATACCTTTAGTTGCTGGCTTAGTGGAGAAGGCCATTGGTTTGATATGCAAAAAAAAAAAAAAAAAAGAAAAAAAGAAACATTTTTTTCTGATTGTGCTATTTCATTCATGTGGCTTGGTTTAAAAGAAGATGTTTCACTTTAGTAGGAAGACCAATTCAAAATCATTTACAACTGATATTTATTCAGTATGAGTCATGAACTGAAACTTGGTGCGGGATCTGGTGGAATTATGGGCTAGCTTAAAATGTAATGTGGCAAATCATTGGCCTAATTCTGTGGGAATCACCAGTGTCCTCCCAAGGCATATATTCATGAATGAAAGAAGATAAGAACCCAGTCCTTTGCTAAATCTGGCGTCTCTGGCCAAACCTAAACGGCTTAAATAATCCTCATCCAAATATCTTATTTTGGCCAATCGTTTCTACCTTCCTTATAAACTCTAAATCAGAACTTGACACATTATCAAATCAACCCATTTAACTTTCATTTTTAGTTTTCTTGCCACTTTACTCAGGGAGAGATAAAAACGTGAAATGATTAAAAGACCGAGAAAAAGAAAGGCCAGGAAGAGCCCATGGCCTAATCTAAGTAATCCACCAAAAAGATAAATGGCCTTGTAAATTCAAAAAATATTAATATAATTCAACAGATTTAATAAAAGCATACAAAGGGAGAAAAAGCCTTCTATGGGCAAAGAAGCACAAAATCCTTTGAGGATGTAGTCTATACAAAGCCATAAGAAAATATCATTATCAGCAAACTACTATTTCATAGATTTTCCCAAGCCTGACTCCACGACATGAGTATCATGCATTTTCATTGGAAACTGAAAAAAGTTTTGCCATATATTTAATAACTTTATTGAATGAAGAAAAAGATCACACCAAAAATGGAGGAATACATGAACCCTGGTAGTCTTAGTAGACCAAGCCAAATTAAACTATGATAAAGCAATTTCTCTTTTTTCATCCACCACTAAATGAGAGTTCAATTTTATCTAAAGAAGGCTCATTTTAGCAAATATTGCCATGACAATAAGACTGTTAGGCAAACCAATAAATTTAGGTCCTGGCCTGGGTTAAGATGACTGTAATTAGTGTCCTTTCTCAAGTTCTACTTGAAGGAATTTCTGTTTAATCAAAAAAAGCTCCCCCCGACCACCACCGCCCCACCTTGGTACTTAAATGTTTATTTGACTAATATTTATTGCACCTACAATATTGTCAGGGATTGTTTTCTAACTTCAGATATATTAGTAGACAAGCATCCATAAGGCCTAATCTGGAATTCATACAACTAAGAAAAAAAGAAACAAAGTCCCACATTCTCATGTGTTCCTGCTGATGGGCTGTGGATGGGTAAGTTACGGAAAGGCTGGGAGGAGCAACAAGGAAGAAAGAGGCCAAGACCAGAGCTTTTTAATCCCCTTCTGAGTCTGGCCAAGGGTATATAGAGAAGGCTAAACCCTAGGGAATAATACAAGTGTGACCCTAAGAGGTATTTTGCAACTAAGTCAGTCCAATCTAACACAGCCATTTCCTCTAAGTTCATAAAGCAACTTTATTTTCAACACACTTGCAACTGTGAGACAAAGTTGGGTCATCATGTGCTGGGGACACTGGATTTTTGCCCTAAATGACAGGTAATAAATCTAAACTTAGGAACATTTCCTTACAGTTTAAAAAAAATTCTTCTGCCCTCCTTGATTAACTTGTTTTCTGAATACATTTAGTTGCTGGCTTAGTGGAGAGGATGGGGAGGGAAAGGCAACAATTATTATAAATTATTTTGGTTTTTATTAAAATGACTTTTCTTTCCTGCAGAGACAGATTCTAAAAGAAAAACAAGTCAAACTTCTGGGATCCCATTCTCTTTCCCACAGGATCAGGAAAAACACAGTGAGGCCAACCTAAAGTATCAGCCCCTTAAAAAATATGCATAATCTCATGTCCAAGACACTGGTCAATCTAGAACCTGCGAGAGAAATGCCAGAAATGCTTTATCCACATCGTGTCTCTACATGACTCATTTCTTTACAATTAAATAGCTTTCAAACATCAACATATCAGAACTGAGATTGTCACCATCTACAGCAACAGTGGAATTACACATCATATCCTTATTCCATTACTCATCCCTCAGTTATGCTAAGCAGCAAGCTACAGAAACATCTGACAGCATCAACAGCATACAGGTTTAATTATTTTCCCAATTTGCATTTATATCAGTGAACAAATTGGAAGCTATCAAAGTATGGCACTGAAGAAAAAGAAACACATATTCAGCAGCACATCTCCCATTTTGAGTCCCGTTTTTAAATTGGCTAAGTAAAGGCATATACACCTCCATTTGAATTGGAGATTTGCAGTAACACATGCATATAAGGATGGGAGGGAGGGAAGAAGAAAAGGAGAGACCAGAGAAATAGGAAAAGAGAAAGAAAAAAGAAAGAACGTGGTTCAGCGTCTGAAGGTAACATTATTATAAGGAGGGGATAAATGACAGTTCAATCTGCTTCCACGAGCAGAATTTTTCTAAGGTTATCATCGAAGATATAAAAATGGGTCGTGAGACTTTTTATCTGTTGCTATTCTCACTTATCATACTAAAAAAATCTACAAAATCCTAAGCCTTGGTCTGTCCAAGATGGAGAGTACCAGGAAGTAAAAGATGTGACCTACTATCAAGGACTGTGCTCTGCTAGGAGCCCTGCACTACAGTCCATTAATCCACAGTATTTTGGTCATATCTGGTCTGTTTCCTCATACTACTCAAAATGTGTTAGAGCTAAGTTTTTATATTAGAATATCATCAACCATTTGTTTATTTATTTTTTTCATTTTGCAAACGTTTTCATTTACGTAAAGGGCTGGAGAGACAAGAGAAGAAAGTGGTAGAGATTCAGAGGGGAACGTAAAAGGAAAGTACTCTCTTTTCCCAAAACTCCACCTTTAAAAAGGTAGTAATGGGACTTTGAGAAAGAGTGCTGATTCATGGACTTCCCCCATTTTTTTATTTCTATATAATACATTTAAGGACATTAATGTACTAAAATGTTTGGTCTGTGAAATAGTGGAATCATTAGCACCAAAAGGAGTTATGGAGCTTGTATATATTATTAAAACAATGATTGTTACTGTTGGTCATGGGTAAAGGTTTCATTTAATTTTTACATCCCAAAGTTCTTGAAAGTGCCTGTGGACAAGAGAAATAACACTTTTCAAAATCTCCATGGGGTTGTCAATACGCACCACAGAGACTGTACTTGGCGTTCCCAGTTTTGGTTTATCTGGTAGACAAGAAAACCAGGTCCCCCAGATGATTACCACCGAAGCCCTAAAGAACAGCTCCCACATGCACCCACTGATGTGCAGGAGGGAACCCCACAGTACATTTCCCCCTGGACTCTGTTCAGGAATGCGCTTTTACTTGCTTTTTAAAAAAACAAAAGCAACATGCTCTGCAGATCGTGGAGTGCCCAGTGCAATTTTCTCCTTGCTCCAACTCCAGACTGGAAAAGGGTGAAACCATTATATGTTCTGCTAATGCTGGCCTGTGGTCGAGGCCCTTGGCCTGCCATGCTTTGTAAGCTCAGGAGCCCACAGGAGTCAGAAGGTCAGGGAGTGGGAGCCACAGTCATCGCCAGATCTCCCCAGCATCTCATGGCCCATCAGGGCAGCTGCTGATTCCTTTTCTTCTCCGTGCCTCAGCCTTTAGTTGAAATTACAACAAGTCAAATAGCTGATGCTTTTCCCTTCTCCAGGTAAGGGTGAGGATACATTGTTCACAAGTGTGTTCTGTCTGGCTTCACTGATGAGTCGGCATGCTAAGTCAAGGAAGAGTTTCTCCACATTATCAGATTCCTTGGCTGAGGTCTCCAGATAATACATGTCCTGAGCTTCTGAGAATTCTTCAGCTCGCTGCTGGGAAACCTCTCTCCTTTCTGCCAGGTCAATCTTGTTGCCTATAACAGTGGTAAAATCAAATAAAGAATCAGCATTTGACTTTTTGCAGGCTGAGAAGCATCAAAATTCAACTCCAGATCTGAAGTCAAGCCAGACAGATGGGCGAGTAAAACAAAACAAATGTGACTGTGATTACTGAAATGTTTACTTTAAAATATGAGTGCCGGCTGGGCACAGTGGCTCACACCTGTAATCCCAGCACTTTGGGAGGCCAAGGCGGGCGGATCACGAGGTCAGGAGTTCAAGACCAGCCTGGCCAACATGGTGAAACCCCGTCTCTACTAAAAATACAAAAATTAGCCAGGTGTGTTGGCACGCGCCTGTAGTCCCAGCTACTTGGGAGGCTGAGGCAGAAGAATCGCTTGAACCCCAGAGGCGGAGGCTGCAGTGAGTCAAGATCGCACCACTGCACTCTAGCTTGGGTGACAGAGCGAGACTCCAGCTCAAAAAAAATAAATAAATAAAATATGAGTGCCATTCATAATGGCAAGAACTGGAGACAACCCAAATGTCCATCAGTAGGGCACTGACTGAATAAACTGTGGTACATCCACCCAATGGAGTATTTGCTGCTGTAAAAATCAATTAGGAGTATCTCTATATACTGCCATGTAATGGAAACACTGGGATATACTGTTAACCAAAAAAAAAAAAAAAAAAAAGCAAAGCAGAAAAAAAAAAGCATATACAATATGCAACTGTCTATCCAAGAAAAAGGGAAGGATATGAATACATATATTATACACACATTTTATTTCTTTTTTTTAATAGAAGAATAGACCAAAATCTTAATTTAAAAGAAAATGGTTACCTATGAAAGGAACAGGGTTGAGGTGAAAGGAATAGAAACCAGACCTCTCTGAATATACTTTGTTTTGTAGATTTTACTTTAGGAACTTAAAAATGCTTTATATAATTATACAATTAATTTCAAAATTAAATTTAAAAAGCAATCCCTAAAAACTGTGAGCAAAATTAAACAAATGAACATGTTCATCACGTGTGGAATAACCACACCTAGTGTAACCCTTTTTTTCTTTTAACTGAGACAAGGTCTGGCTCTATTGCCCAGGCTGGAGGGCAGTGGCGCAATCTTGACTTGCTGCAACCTCCGCCTCCTGGGCTCAAGCCATCCTCTCCCACCTCAGCCTCCCAAGTAGCTGGGACTACAGGTGGGCACTACCATGCCCAGCTAATTTTTTTTTTTTGTATTTTTTGCAGAGACAGAGTTTCGCCACGTCCAGGCTGGTCTTGAACTTGTGAGCTTAAGTGATGCACTTGCCTCGGCCTCCAGAAGTGCTGGGATTACAGGCAATTGAGCCACCGAACCAGGCCAACAGAGTAACTATTTCAAGGTGTTTAAGATACAATAATTTAACAGTGCAACCCCAGTGGTATATAGCCTAGGGACAAAAAGAATTGAAGGAAACAATCTTGAACTGTTTCAGTAATCGTCTGTTTGGTGGTACTGTTGGTATTATTATTCTGAGGTTGCTATCTGTGTATTATGGGATAAAGCAAATAAGTAATTATGCTGGTATCATTGGGAACTGGGACTTTTGGCATAGGAAAAAGGAAATATAAAAATATAAAGTTAATGTGGTTAAGTAAAATTTCTGCAGTCCTGAATTATAAATAGAAGTATCAGTATGAATAATTCATAATGTATTTTATCTTTAAAAAGTTTTCTACCTACCTCAAATTCTCCAGGAACCGTGACAAAGATGTGTCAATTGTATTACCTGGCAACACCACTTATGGTAAAAATGACCCCTGATTGATAAATTACTTCTGGCCTGGGAATTCTATCTATGAATTATAAATACCTAATGGAAAGCCATAACTTTGAGCTTCCCTGAATGTGGTGACTTCACTTGAAGAGACCCTGAAAGTTATGATTATGGAGTTGTTATAATAGATTTAGTCTCCTACGGGGTATTGAGGCTGCTAGGCCAAGGCAGATCCTCCATTTGTTTGACATGAGCCTTGTTCCCTCATACAAGAATTGTCTGGGGGTTGCGGACTGGGTAGGAGGTCCTGGAAAGTTACGTGGACTGCTACTGGGATTACTTCTACTGAAGAGGGTTGCCGGATGCTGATCTGCTGTCAAGCTATGTTTCCTGTCCTGTGTCCTTCTAAGTGAACACGATGCCATGCGTGGTCTACGGTAGTCTTGTGAGTTGGAATGCTAGCAGAACCTAATAGGAAAACCCTCTTGAGGATACTACAGAATCCACCACACACATGCACACATACACACAAGCTCTGTCCACTGAAAGGCCTAAAAACAATGGCCAATCAGGAGGGCTCCTAACACCTAGGTTGTGGCCTTTAAATATGATTTCCCATTGAAAAGAAAGCACTTCTTGAAGAAATGGTTAATTCCAGGTCTGGGGCAGGAAATGCACAAGATGTGGCTGGAACACTTGTCATACCAGAAAGCAAAAAAATTATCCAGCATTCCTGGGGTCATGTCAAAAGGACTCAGGAGCCCATTTGAAGAAGCTCCCACTGGCAAAGTTGGAACAATGGGAGCAACAATAATAATAATTGCAAGGGACTGAAATACATCAAATTTATTTATTTAGTTAGTTTTTGAGACAGAGTCTCGCTCTGTTGCCCAGGCTGGAGTGCAGTGGTGCAATCTCGGCTCACTGTAACCTTTGCCTTCCAGGTTCAAGAGATTCTCCTGCCTCGGCCTCCCGCTGGGATTACAGGCACGCTCGGCTAATTTTTTGTATATTTTAGTAGAGATGGGGTTTCACCATGTTGCCCAGGCTGGTCTCAAACTCCCGACCTCAAGTGATCCACCTGCCTCAGCCTCCCAAAGTGTTGGGATTACAGGCGTGAGCCACTGTGCCCAGCCCATCAAATTTATTGAAATCTATAAATTTATAATAATATTACAAATATAAACAGATGTCAATAGTTACTTTTAGAAGATACTGGAGAACCAGCTCATTACCTTGAAAAGTGGTGAACAAAAAAGAATCAGGCATTCTTCCTGCCTGTCCTATGAGAACTACTCTCAGAGTATGATATATTTAGTGTTTTGTCTAAAAAGAAAACCAAAAAAATCCTGACTGTCATCAGGCCTTTAGACTTATCTATAAATCTGCAAGAAATATAGGTGATGGAGGTGATATCAAATGATACCTTAGGGGCGATAAAACAAAATTTAGACTTGTAAAGCCTATAGGACAAATAAATGCATTAGCAATAAATTCTAAGAGAGAAAAAAATGGGAGTGGAAACTTCAGAAAAAAGGATGAAAAGACGTAGCTGTCAATTACAACATATGGACCTTAGTTGGCTTTTTTTTTTTTTTTTTTGACAAGAGTCTGGCTCTGTCACCCAGGCTGAATGCAGTGGTGTGATCATAGCTCCCTGCAGCCTTCAACTTCTGTCCTCAGGTGATCCTCCTACTTCAGCTTCCTGAGTAGTTGGGACCACAGGTAGATGCCATCGCTACATTGCCCAGGCTGGTCAGAACTGCTGGGCTCAAGCAATCCTCCTGCCTCAGCTTCCCAGAACACTGAGATTACAGGTGTGAGCCACCGTGCCTGGCTTCTGGACCTTATTTGGATCTTAATTTGAACAAACAAACAAAAAATTCATGAGTCGATCAGGGAAATTTGAACACTGTCTAAGTTTTTAAGGCTACTAAGGAATTGTTAACATATTTTAGGTGTCAAATGCCACTGAGGTTAAGTTTTCTTTTTAAAAATCTATTAAAGATATACACAGATATTGAAACATGAATTAATACAACCTCTGAGATTTGCTTCAAAATAATCTGAGGGAGAAGGTGGACAGCATTGCTAGGGAAGAGAAAATAAGATTGGTCATGAGTTGGTAACTGAAAGCTGGGAGATGTGTAGAAGGGGATTCACTATACTGTTTCTCTACTTTTGTTTATGTTTGAAATTTTCCATAGTAAAATTGTTTTTTAAGCCAATTCCTCTTTCATATTGAACTAATGGTCTCCCCTCCAATCTTCATTTAACTTCCTTAGATAAAATCCCAAGTAGTAATGCTTTGACCCAAGTTCCCAAAGGCTTTCTGTAAAACAGAAGGTACAAATGCAGACCTCTCAAATGCTTTATGGCAAAGGTTCAACATTGTCCAAAAGGGTTTTACAGGGAGCACTAGCTCATAGAAACACACATGCTTCATCCAGCAGCCTGAAGGAAAAGTCCAGCAATTTGTTACAAAGTAACATATCACACCTGGACAACTACAGGGCTTGGAGTTGATCTTACATGCTGTGTGACCTTGGGAAAAGAACTTCACCTCTTTGAGCCGTGGTTTCCTGATCTGTAAATCAGGGATCATGACACATAAAGTTCCTCGTATCATTCCTGGCACATATATACCAATTATAACACTATTCTAAAGTGTTTACTGAGCTTATTATTAACCATAATTTGTAACTTAATAATGCTTCTAAGGATCTCTACTCAAATTTCCCAAATTCAGGTATTGCTAGACTATATAGGAACGTTCCTTTCTAGGAAGAAAATATGTTAATGATCAAATGGTTACTAACACTTTTCCACTACAAACAGAGAAGTTTTTAGTGACCTGGTCCATTTCAATGCATATATCAGTCATGATAGAAAATCAAGGGTTGTTTTATGCTTTCCCCCCATACTAAATAAGAGGTTTTATTCTCCTACAAGATGAAACAAACTACAGCACTGCCCTTAGCAGATTCTTTATTGAAACATAGAATTTCTCAAATCAGCCTAAATGTTAGGAAGGGGAAAAAATTACCAAAATCCACTTTTTAGGCAATAAACAATTGCTTTAATAATGAATTCCTTATCAACTTAGAAGATACATTTTTCTTCTAGAATAGCCATTTTTGCATCTTGTAATTAGACTTTTTAAATTTTAGCAGCTCACATAACTTTCATGGCCATCCAACTTCTTCCCTGGAGCCTACATTGATAGAAAATGTTTTCTACTTTATTTTTCTAAACCACCATGGGATAGGACCTATTTCACTTTCTCTTCAGTTGCAGAAGAACTGAAGGTTGACCGCATGAATTATTAGCTAAAGACTATATTCTTGGAAGGTACCAGTGTATAAGCTTTATGTGATTATAAATCCTCTAATGCCCACTAATCAATTTCCCTCCTCGTTAGCCCTTACTTACCCACTAACACAGTGATGACCTTGTTGCTGGCATATTGTTCTATCTCCCGCAGCCACTCAGGAAGGCAGCGGAAGGATTCCTCACAGGTAATGTCATAGGTGAGGATCAAGGCATTGGCGCTTCGGTAATAACTCTGGGTAATGGACCGAAATCTCTCTTGACCTGCTGTGTCCCAGATCTGTAGCTGTAAAGGCATAAGGGAAGAATCAGGTGGAGAAGGATCAGGTTGGAGAAAAAAAGAAAAAAAAGCTTTGCCTTGCTTTAATTTGGAAATGGGAACACCTTTACCCAAACAATTTCATAGTTATTTTCTGCCCTAAAAAAAAAAAAAAAAAAAAAAAAAAGCACTGAAAATTAAAAAAAAAAAAAATTGTTGGGTGTGTTGCTGGTTAGGGAGAGGGGCTTATTTTGTTTTGTTTTGTGTTTTCTTTGTTAAGAGTTTCCTTTTCATTCTTAAAAAATACATATAAGAAATTCATCAAGCATTTATTATGTGCCAAGCTCTATTCTAAGCATTTTACCTGTGGCAACTCACTTATTCCTCACAATAACCCTATGAGGTAGATACTATTACAATACCCATTTCTTGCATGAATAAACTGAGGCACAGTGAGATTAATTAACTTGTTCAGCATCTCGTAGCCAATATGTCCCAGAACCAATTCAACCAGGCATTGTGGTCCTAGAGTCCACGTTCTTAATCACAATGCCATATTACAAAAGGTACGATACAGGGCAAGCGTGTATCAAATGTGACTGTTGGCATTTAATCAGCAACTGGAGGGAGAGCCAACCTTACCACTTTTCCAGTTCAAAATTCAAATGGATGTATTAAGGTATTATCTTTGTTAAAGATAACAGGAATCATGCCATGGCAGACAACAATATAATTTCCCTTCAGGTTTCTTAAGTTCTATGACCTTGGCCAAGTCACTTAATCTCTTTGGGCTTTGATTATTTCTTTATAAAAAGTGGTTAATAACACACAACCTGCTGAAGGTTCACTTTTTCTGCAGTTATCTACCAGTTCTAAGTCCTAATAACTAATAATTCTAATAACAAAGAAGAAGACAATACTTCTCAATTTCCCTGCACAGAGTAGACAACTACTGAAAATGAATTATTCTCCAGAGAGGCTGCTAAGTGTAGAACAAATCACAAGGTCTTGAGAAATAAGAACATCAACGAAAACAATAATCTTTCCTTCTAATTGCACAAATTTCACAGGTCACAGGTGTATTCACGTCCAGGGACATAAGACTGCTTCCTCAGGAAGGCTTTCCAGAACCTTCAGATTAGGCTAGGTTCCCCACCCTCCCACCCTACACAGTCTCCCTTGCGATACATCCTGTAACTCTCCCTCATTGCACCTGACATGCCTGAATCATTTATTTGTAATAATTTGTTTAATAGCCATCTTTCCCACTAAACTGAAAGCTTCATGAGGGAGACATCAGGGTCCATTTAGAGCAAATAGGGCACTTGGCAAATAGGAGGTGCTCAAGCATTTATTGATGGTCTCATTTAATCTTTACAACAACCCAGTGAGGTAGGCAAGTGTACACCTCCCCATATTAATGGAAACTGTCCCTTAACTAACTGGTTACTCACTAAGCTAGGACTTGGCATCCAGGCCTTCTATTTCCAGTTGAGGACTCATTCCATGCTCCCACGCTGCTGTTGCCACCAAAGACTAACTAAAATGTGCATCTGTATCCAAAGAGGATGAATCCATTGGTGTCAACCTCTGCTCATACTAGCTTAGCTAAAGAGACTACTGAGTGACCCGTAGTCCCTGCCATGAATCAGCAGCACACAAAGCCTCTCCTTTGATCTGCAGTTGCAGCTGCTCTTCGATGATACACATGAAAGCCTGTGTATGCTAAAGGCCACTGTACAGATGTTATGGTTTTTGCTGGGACAAAGGCTATTTCTCTTCTCTGCCTCAAACCTAGGGACACGGTTCCCCTCTGCCAGGATGTGTCTTAGAATAACGGGCTATTGTTTTAAAGCTGCACTGAGCCCCTAAAACACTTGTGATTGCGATTTAGGTACTGTTCAGTATTAGAAATCAGTGTGTTCCCACATCTTGAGAACAGCTTCGAGGGTTAAAGCCACTGAAATATTTTCTAGAACAGTGATTGTGTGAGCATGCCAAGATATGTTACCTTCTCATAGGTGGCTGCCTGTTTCTAGCTGACAGTTGATTATTGAGGATATTCATATTCTACTGCCTTTGTCACTCAACTTGGTTTCACCATTCTCTGCAATTCATTTGCGCCTTTCAGCATCTATAGGACATTAATATATGCAAGGCACTGTGCTAGGCACATGGAGTATATAAAGATGAATAAAACACAGGGAGGATATAAAGATGAATAAAATCAACCCTGATTTCAAACAGCTCAGTCTATAGAAAGGACACACACAGTTAATTAACTATAGTAGAATACAAGATGTTCTATTAAAAAGGAAGAGAGTGTCTCCTGCTGTTAGTCTCATGCCTGTCAATATGTTTTCAATACTGCAGCCACTGGCTTTCTAACCACTCTCACCTTCAGCATGCGGCTACATTGTTTGTCTACTCTCTTCTTTGCACCACTACTTAAACTCCATTGCCTCACTGTCATAATAATGTACTGCAATCACTGGTTTACTACTCTACTACTGAGTTCTTTGAGAGCAAAGGCTGTCTTCTATTTGACCTTACACCCCCAGTACCTTCCTAACACAGTACACGTTATGTGGTAGAAACATTTGAATGATGGCTAACTAAATGAACAAAGGATTGTGGAATCACGAGGGAGGAATTGGTCAATTCTACTTAACAGATTAGTAGAGTATTAAAGAAGATTTCACAGATGGAGCTAGATGATAGTAAGTTCCTAAGGGGCAGTGATGCTTTGCCACCACAGTGCTTGGCACAAAACATTTACTACAACACAGGATGGAGGAATGAATGGATGGACAGATGGTTGAAGAAACAAATACATATAAATACTTTCATGACTCTCCTATCTATCAACATAGATCTGATTGGAAAGAGATAAAACAAATGTCCTATTTCTATTATGATTAATCTCCTAAGGCTAAAATGGTTTAAATTGAGCTTAGAGTTTTGCTTATTACTCATTAATTTATAATAGACTAAAAAATATATAAGAAAGTTCTGTGTTTTTTCCATTTTTTTATCCTGCTAAAACATACCTAAAATTTATCATTTTAACCACTTTTAAGCATACAGTTCAGTGGTCTACATATGTTTTAATTATATTTTCTACCAGAGGTCACCTTCATAATGCAGACCATTTTAAGAGAAGGGCCTCTTCATTAATTTTGTTTTTACTGATTTGGCGCTTACTTGGCCTTAATAGCTACAAGAATCTAATACCTTGGATTCCCTGCCTTCAATCCTGGGAGCCATCCAGGAAAGAATGATACTTGTAGAGGATACTGATAAGGGTGTCAGGAGAGTGGTCCTGCCACTCACCAAGCGGGTGATGCCATACGAATCACTGGTGGATTCTCTTATACACTGACTTTATGAGGCTCTGGGAAAGCCTGCAAACTACTAGCAAAAAGCCACTTAAACATCACTGAGAAAAGATATTTGGTAAATGTTAAAGAAGAAGGATGACAGGCTGGATGTGGTATCTCACACCTGTAATCCCAGCACTTTGGGAGGCTGAGGCAGAAGGATTACTTGAGCCCAGGAGTGATCAACATGGCAACATAGTGAGACCCCATCTCTACAAAAAATAAAATGAATAGCTGGGCATGGTGGCACACACCTGTAGTCCCAGCTATTTGGAAGGCTGAGATGAGAGGATCACCTGAGCCTAGGAGGTCGAGGCTGCAGTGAGCTGTGATTGCACCACTGCACTCCAGCCCAGGCAACAGAGCAAGACCTTTTCTCAAAAAAAAAGATGACAATAAGACAACTATGCAGTTCTGCCCTCTTCTAAGAAAGGATTAAAGAAGTTATTCCTCATAGGCCTACATGTTAATGAGGCCCTTAAATTCATGTGGTTGAAGAGGGCCATCCTGTATCTTTATTTTATATATTGGGCTTGAAAGAATCACAGGCAAGTTGATTTGGACTGGATTTGGGAGATGAGCCAACTGTCACTTTTTATAGATAAAGTTCTAGAAGCCTGAAGAGGCACTGGGGACACAAAGTGTGCCGTGAATACAAATATGAGTAAGACACAAACCTTGCTCTTGGGGAGCCTGTGGTCTTATGGTGGAGTCGGATGTTATAAAAATATCAATTTTTGCAGAGTGTAATAAGCACTTTTTAAAATAAGGTTTGCAGAAAGTAGAATAAATGGAATATTTATGCCTGGGAATTCAGGAAAGAAAAATAAGCCTGTTCTTTAACAGCAGGAATCATTCCTTATTCACCCTTATTTACGGCCAGTGCCTGGAAGGTAGTAGGCACTAAATCAAATAAGTGAACTCATATATATATATATATATATATATATATATATATATATGAATGGAAAACCCAAATATTTGGAAGTAAAATGCATGAAATAGTAGTTATCTTTACCCAACTCCTTGGGTAACTACCTCCCCTCCACTAGGACTACAGAAAGCTACAAAAGGCTCCCCCCATCAATGCCTCCTGAGCACACTCCTGTCTCTCTTTCCTGTCCCCACAGCCTAGCTCCTTCTTCCCACCCCCTACACTATTTTTGTTCACTTTTTAGTTAGCATTTAAGTGGATTTCATACCCTGCTTTTATCTTCCAGTGCTCCAGCTCCCCATTCACTGCTGTATTTGGTGTGGATGTCTCTGCAGTATGAGCTATTTTAAGGAGTCAGGGCTGGAAGAGACACTGAGAGAGCTTCTGGCCCCCACTCAAGGACCTCCTCCTAAACACTTCTCTGTGATGGCAAGTATCCAGGAAATGCTGAAGAGCATTATGGAGCTTCTCTGCTCTTCCCAAGGCACTCAAAGGAAGAAGAGCATATATGTATGGGAGAAGGATGCAAATAAATGGACCCAAATATAGGATGCTTAGGTTGGGAATCAAGGTAGAACTCTAAAATGCCAGTTTTCATTGTGCTGCTGATGGCTGGGCTGTTCTTCCTTTCCTTCCCTCTTTCCATCCCTCCCCCACCCTTCTCTCTCTCTCTCTTTCTCTCTCTCTCTCTCTGTCACAAACACACACACACACACGGTCTCGTTCTGTCACCCAGGCTGGCATGCAATGGCACAATCATGGCTCACTGCAGACTCAACTTCCCAGGCTCAAACAATGCTCTCACTCAGCTTCCTGAGTAGCTGGGACTACAGGCGCATGCCACCATGACCAGACAATTTTTCATCTTTTGAAGATGTGGAGTCTCGCTATGTCTCCAACTCCTGGCCTCCCAAAGTGTTGGGATTATAGGCATGAGCCACTGTACCCGGCCTTGGCTATCACTTCTTTCCACAAGGCCCAGCTCTGAAGAGCCAACTGTGGAACTTCAGTAACTCTGACGGCAGGTAGAGCACAGTGCCAAACATCTGTATATTTATCCTCCTTCCAGGTGATTTAGTCTCGCTTCACATTTCTTTCCATCACCTTCCTCCTTTCCTTGCTCCAGGTGATAGGCCTAGTGTGCCTTTCTTCCCCTCTTCTTTCATGGCAGAGGAGACCCCAGAAAGGCAGTGGGGTGTACTGGTTGGTGAAATGGGTTCAAATCCTGCCTGTCCCCCTTCCTATACTTGTCTATGTGTAGCCATGGATAAGTAAGTTATTTAACCTCTCTGAAGCCAGTAAAATGAGGATAATACCACTTACCCCACGGGTTTACAGTAAGGACTAAACTAAATATAACATATGTAAAAGCACCCAGCAGAGGCACTGGCAGATTGTAGGTTCTCAATAAACATTCTCTCCTTTGTCCTGTTCCTGGACACGCCATACTTCTTCCAAGTACCAAACCATCCAGAAGCCACAAAGGCTGGAGGGGCAGGAAGCAGGGGCTAGAGAGCATGTATCCTTTCCCATACTCCTCATTTAGTGTCTTTCCTTTTTAGAGACAAGGATATGATAGGAGACAGGATAATTTAAATAAGTGATTCATAATGAAATATAGAAATCAGGAGGCTCTTTCATGGGGTTGCTGTTTAGAGGAGGTAGCACCTGCTTATTGACCCAGCTCAAGAGATCCAAAAAGAAATTTCTTCCTTATCTTTATGTCACTTGTGACATTACAGGAGACAGGACAAACTTGCCTTAGCCATTTTCTGTCTTCTAATCTGTAAACACATCATCCAAAATTCCTTCCTTCCCCCATAAAAAAGACTAGAAGAACTCTGGAAATAAGCTGTTATGGCTGAGTGCATTGTTTCAATGTGGGTTTCAATTAGGAGATTTAATAAATGGTTATGAAAGCACTACTTCCCCTAACCTCTCACATAGCACCTGACAACCTTAGTGAATATTTAGCACCTTACCTTTACTTTTTCACCATTAATCTCCACTGTCTTAATCATAAAATCAACTCCAATTGTGGCTCCTTGACCTGGGGGGAAAAGACCCTGAAGAAGAAATAATAGAAAAGAACAGCTAAACAAATATTTCCATTTAAATGAAATTCTTTCTCCTCTCCCCCAGCAACACCCATCACCGGGTCCTTCCTTCAGCTGAGTTGACTGGTAGAAAAGAGAACTCTCTGGGGACTGTTGTGGGGTTGGGGGAGGGGGGAGGGACAGCATTAGGAGATATAGCTAATGCTAAATGACGAGTTAATGGGTGCAGGAAATCAACATGGCACATGGATACATATGTAACAAACCTGCACATTGTGCACATGTATCCTAAAACCTAAAGTATAATAAAAAATAAATAAATAAATAAATAAATAAATAAAACATTCAATTTATCTTTACCCCAGTAATTTGAGAAACCACCTTTATAAAATATTTTATCAAATACTTTATCACATTTCTTTAACAAAGAAAAATGTTCATATAAAAAAAAGAGAACTCTGGTTACTCTCAAGGGAGCCCTGTGCAACTCTGTGTGCATGTCTTGAGGGAAAGAGAAAGGAGGGAGAAAGTGGGAGAGAAAAAGGCTGAAAGAAGAGGAAAAAGATAGGAGGACAGAGAAAAGGAGATAAAGATAGGTGAAGGAGAAAATTGAGAAAGGGCAGGGGAACCTGATTTTAAGAATGAAACAGAAAAATCAGACACGAAGATAAGATTGAAGGGCATGCGACCACAGGGATGAGATCAGAATTGGAAGGGTCAGGGCAAAATGGATAGGTTCTTTCTAAGAGGTAAAATCAAGGATACTTAAAACTAGTTATCAGTCTTGAGCATGGACAGCCACGGGAATGGGCAACAATATGAAAAAACAAATAAGAACTCAGCATGAGAAGCAGGAATAAGACAGTTTTGGGATCTGTCTTTTTGGATCTCCTGAAGCTTCTGAATTTTCCTTTGCCCCAGGGTGATCACTGTTTTCCTCAGTTCAATGTACCATGCATATGTAATTACATGGGATCAAAGCCAAAGACACTGGGAAGATAATCTAAGAAAATCAAGTCATCAAGGAGACAGTAAGGTAGAAACAGCAGTAAACCAGGAGGTAGCAGCCTTAAGATCTCTGTGTAACCTCAAACAAACCACTCACCCTCTCTGGGCCTCAAATTCAATGAGTTTGAGGCTGATGTAAGCCATTTTAAAACAAATAAACAAAATGCTTTACTTCAAACTGGAAACTTAACCAGAAAGATGAGATTTTAACAAAGGTACAAGTACAATTTATGCAATTTACTATTACATAATGTTTCCTATAAGCTTAGGGAGGGAGTTGGAGGTAGCAAGAAATTCTGTCAAGAAAGAACTCTTCACCCAGTTTCTCTTCCCTCTTCACTTATATTCCAGAATTTCCAGAAATTAAAGTAAAATGGACATTATTAGTTCTGGCAACTATGACTCAGATATCTTTAATTAAGAATTATTTAATTAAAGTTTTAGCTTAAAAGACTGAACTTCAAACCAAAAGAAAATGTTCTACTGCATGTTTGCAAAAGATGTAAATATAAACATTCATAACTTTACTTTCAAATATTGAATCAATTTTCTTCTATTTTGGCTTGGCTCAGATACAAAAGCTGTCAAGCTTCAAGTTTATACCTCCAGATGTTTTGCACCTCAACACATGCCAAGAAGTTAAACAAATTCTTCCCAATGTTTCACCTACCATTTTGTTCCCCAACCCCTGTGCCTAAAAAACAGCTAGATCCAATTCATTTTAACTGTCTGCTAAATAACAAAAACAACATAATCTTGCCTCTGAAATATGAGTTTATGGTGGAGTTGAGGGGCTGGGAGGGGTAAAATGTAGACATAAAAGACAAATAAGAAAGAAGAAAAAAAGCTTGTTGGCAAAAAATTACTGTTGAAAACGGAGACATTTTCACAACTAATGACAGAGTTTGTGCTTTTAAAGGGAATGGTCTCAGAAGTTAGAATGTATAGGAGATAGAAATTATCAGGCTGAGAACCTGGAACCCGGGTTCTAATCCTAGCCTTGCCACTCTATCTAATCTCACAATATAAGATCCCAAGCAGGCATTTAGCCCCTCTAGATCTGACCTTTCATCTATAAAGTGAGAGAGGTGGGTTGAATAATCTCTAAGTGACCTTTCAATACTAAGACAAGGTCAAGGAAACTTTTGATAAAGGGACTGAAAACTTAACTACATCTCCGCAGTCTTATCCTTTTGTCAAAAGCAGAAAATATGACTAATGTTAGGTAGAAGTAAAACCAGCTGGAGTTTCCAATGTATCTCCATGGCGGTTGCATGAGCCCAGATGCCTATTAGCTTGTTACTTTTGATTTCACCAGGCCACAGCTTAGTAAAAAAGCATGAGTTCTATTCACTTATCATGGGAAAAACCCTGACATTTCCAAAGTGACTCTGGGCCCTCTAGCTGTTTGTTATTCAATCTGCCTCTTTCGTTTTCCACAAAACCACAGACTGTCAGAGCTGGAAGGGGCCTTGGAGCTCACCCAGCCCCTGATGTGCAACAGGCAGTCCCAGGAAAGGGAGGTAACTTACCGGGGCTCATAGAGTAAGCCAGGGGCAGAACCAGGACTAAGACCCATGTCTCAACTCCCAAGCCAGTGCTCTTTCCACAGCACCAGGTTATCCTATGCCTTAGATAGAGGAGCAAGTTCCAATTTGCTGAACAGTACTTTATGAAAATTCAAGATATGTATGTAATGGTCCTACAAAGGGTATCATTCATATTTTTCAGGGGAAAACACACAAAAAAGGTCAACTTCGGAATGATTTCTATATAAAAGCAGTATATAATCTCCAGCAGTGATTCTCAAAAGGGCAGTCCCAAAGGGAACTTGTACTTAGATCATATGATAAGAATTGAATTCAACCCAGAGAGACCATTCAATTCAGTTCAGATACTTCTTCACTATTTTCATTTCGTTCCCACTGAAGAGGTTTAGAAAATTGGCCTATTTGGTCCTAAATGAAAATGATTCACTCGAGTTTCCTGGGAGGATGTAAGGGGGCATAGGCAGAGTTTGATTGGTTTCATTTGTATTAGAGTTTTTAAAAATTTAGGTTCAGTTTGACGTCCAGATTCATTTGTTTCCACCTGGGGATTATTAATCAGTAACTTACTTTCATCCAATAATTTAGTTTTGATACTGCACACTGATAGCAAAACCACTTGCCTTTGTCATTAAAGGAAGCAAGAAGAGGCATGGGAGGGTTGGTGGAGACTCCCAGGGCCATGCTCCCGTGAGGTGATTTAAAAACGCCTTGTCTAGGCTACAAAGCAGATGCAGCTTTCAAAGGGCGCATCAGGAACTCACAGCGAAGACCCTGGCATTGAAACTGGTCATCTATCTCAACAGATTCCCCCAACCCCTCAGGCTAGACTGACAAATCCAACCCTGGGCTTACAAGTTCCCTTACGAGTTCCCTTACCTGTGTGAATCTTCGGACGAGGCACGTCTTCCCCACACCAGCGTTGCCAATTAAAACAATTTTGAACAGGAAATCATAATCTTCCATACTCATTTACACAGCTGCAAGGCAAACACAGGCAAAAGTGAGAAGGGCCCAGTCAGACTTGCCCACAGAGCTCAAGCTGCACCAGCCTTGTCTCCGGGGGAACAGGTCTGACTCATTTAAAGAGCAATTTAAAGCTCCCCTCCGGTGACCCTGCCAGCAAGACAGAAACACAGGTGTTTGGTCACAGACGGACTTTATTCCTTCTCAGCTACCTCATGCCACAGAGAATAAATGACGCAGATGTGCTTTCACCTGGTAACCTTTATTCCTCCAAGCTATCATGTCCCAGTTTCCTCCTGTGATAAATCTGTTTTCTTTCAGCATGAAAAGGAGATGACAAACCTCTGTGCAGGCAAGCTGGGGTGCAAAAAAGCAAGGACAATAGCGAGCCCATCCAGAGCTTAAAGGATGTTTATGGAATGTGTATGACTCTGGAAAGAAGTGCTAGTGATGGGGAGACTGAATGAAGGGGAAGGAACTATAAAGGGCCCTTTTAGTCTCCTGCTTCTGGAAGTCTTAGGGTCTTACAAATGGTAGTCATAGCCGTTTTTCCCCTCTACCTCCTATACATCTCCTGCCAGCCATGCTGATGCTACAGGGCCTCCCAAAGTGCCTGTCAGTTCACTCCTCTGGGCTTTGGTATGTGCCATTTCTTCTGCCTGGGATGCCCTCCCTTCCACCCGTTCTGTGCCTTGAAGTCCTTGAAGGTCCAATGCCAGCATCTCTTTCTCTTTGAATCTTTCACTGATCTTCCCCAAATAAAGTTAAAGACTTTCAACACTCCTCTGTCCTAAAACTTCACTTGCTGTATGCAATTGTTTGTTCAAATATCTGCCTCATCCTTAAGGGATGGGATTATGCCTGTCAGCTCTATTTCCTAGCCCCTGGGACAGAGTTACACTTTGTAAATGTCTATCCTATAGAAATAAAAAATTAATTAATGGGCATGTTGCTTATGTGTAGGCCTTAGTTTCTCCAACTGTGCTAGAAAGACTGTGACTAAAAGGGCATACTAAAAGAATGCTCTGTCTACTTCAGTGGACTGCTGTGAAGATTTTTAAAAACTTACAAAAGAACCTTATACAAAAATTACCCAGGTGTGGTGGCACGCTCCTGTAATCCCAGCTACTCAGGAGGCTGAGGCACAAGAATTGCTTGAACCTGGGAGGCAGAGGTTGCAGTGAGCCGAGATCACACCACCGCACTCCAGCCTGGGTGACAGAGTGAGACTCTGTCTTAAAAAAAAAAAAAAAAAGAAAAAGAAAAGAAAAAACAACCAACCTTAATACACATAAAGCCCTATCCTGGTAAAAGCAATTGTAATCTACTGGGTGCCTACTATAGTATTCTGTTATCACCACAGGAAATACAGAGAAGAGACAATGTCTGCCCTCAAGACCAACATGAGAAAAGTTAAATAATGAAAAAAAAAAAAAAGCTAAATAACAATTTGTGCCAACAGTGCAACAGTGGAGCTCTTTTCTTAAGGTGTAGGCAGAACAGACCCAATAGACTCTGGAGAGAGAGGAAATGGGCAGTTAGGGAGCTCATGAGGGGAAGGGTCCTGGGAGATAGGGAAGCATCAGGGTCACTCCTACTAGCAGACCTGGAGCTCAAATGCCTGCAGGCTTGTAGGGCAGAGAGGAGAGCCCAATTAGCTGAACCTGTCAAGTAGCCAGGGGAGTAAATTCCCTGTGTGCAAAGATGATGTCTGTGTAGATTTCAATTAATCCTTGGAAAAATGACTGACAACCAAGCCAACATGTAGGTGGCAGCTCATGGGGTTCCATCCCAGTTCACTGGGACTGTGAAGGAAAAACATGTCTCTGTACAAGAATCTGGGTCCATAAGCAGTGGTAGCACTATACTTGGCCCTTTATGTGTATTTCCATTTGTTTCTACAAGTATATAAGGTTTGTATTTACTAACACATTATCTATTTTACAGATTAGTGAACTGAGGTTAAAGGAAATTAAGAGGGTGGCCTGAAATCATAAAGCTAAGAGCCAGACTTCATGTTCCAAAGGCATATGGTATCACAAAAAATGGAGCCAGAGAGACTGAGGTTCATACCCTTGCTGCACTGACCTTCTAAGCCTGTGCCTTTGGGCAAATGACAATTTTTCAAAGCCTCAGCTTCCCCATCAACAAAATGGGGCCAATAGCACCTATACCACAGAATTGTGATGCGTGAGAGAATGAATGGGAGCCCCTAAGGACAGTAACTGGCTCTTTGTCACCCAAACTCCTTAAAATGATTCTCAAAATTTTCCATGATCTGGTTCCTGCTGTCACTGCCAGCTCTGTCTCCTACCACTCTCTTCATAATCCACAGTCTAGGCTCACTGGATTTCCTCAGTTACTTAAATACCATGAGGATTGCTTTTCTCCTCAGACCTTCACATATATTGTTCCGTCTGCCTAGAACACAAAACACAACTGAATCTTGCACCCTCCCCCACCACCCCAAGCCTCCCCTGGATCTCAGCTTCAACATGACTTCCTCCAGTCTGCTCCTCTGACCTACGAAGGTCCTGGGCCTCCCTGCTCTAGGCTCCCACAATGCCCTCCTCCTTTCCTGCTGGAAACTCACCATGCTACCTGTAATTAATTACTCACATATCTCGCACTCTGGCCCCATCTCTCAGCACCTCAGCCCTATACACATGTACACTCACGACTGTGAGCAGCACGAGAGCAATGAGGTGTCAGGTTGAGTCCAGATCCTAACCCCTCCCCATCATCATCATCATCTCATTCTATATTATTAAGTCGTTTAATCTCAAAACAACCCTATGAGGGGGACGCTATACTGTTAGTATCCTAATTTGGTAGAGGGAGCTGCTGAGACACAAGAGAAGTAAATAAGCAGTTGTAAGGTCCCACAGCTGATAACTAGTGGAGCTGAGATTCATACCCAGATAATCTGGCTCTCATATTCATGTCCTTGAACCACTACCCAAGTGCCTTTCACAATGCTGGCACTTGGGTAGTGGTTGAGCAAAAGCTCAAGAAAGATAGATGAATTACATGATGAAGGCAAGCACTTAATCAATATGATCACCCTTTCCTCTTCCCCTCTGGCTTCAAATATAAAACTCTACCACCCTGTAGAAGTTTAAATAAGAATCAAAGTCAAACTCCTGATAAACACTCAGGGACATGATATGTAAACTAAAATTCAATAATGCTATTAGAAAGAAAAATAATAAAACTCAACGGAAAGTCACACGGACAGCAGGAAGGCATGAAGCTCTGTGGACCACAACTCTCTGCTTTCATAAGCCCATAAGAAACAGGAAACACAGGACTGGACTGAATTCTTTTTCTGTGCCCAGATTGTTTGACACACACTCATTTCTACATCTTTGCTGGAGGTCAAAGAACCAAAGCAGGAAATCCAGAGGAGAATGTCAAAAGTAAAGATTTTAGAAACAGGGCTCTTAAAGAAGGTTAACGGTGCCCAAATTATGCACCTTTAGAAAAAGAAGGTGAAAAAAAGGCTTTGTCATAGTGAACATTATCTCATGTGGTTACCACCTGGAGCAAGCTACAGAATAAGTTAAGACACTACCTCTTTCTATAAGAAATTACTCTAGTGCTCTGTTGAATGTGTTTTTGTTCGTTTTGCTTTCTTTTGTTTTTGAGACAGGATCTTGCTCTGTTGCCCACACTAGAGTGCAGTGGCGCGATCATGGATCAAGTGATCCTCCTGCCTCAGCCTCCCAAGTAGCTGGGATTACAGACACAAGCCACTGTGCCCAGCTAATTTTTTAAAATTTTTTGTAGAGACAGGGTCTCACTATGTTACCCAGGCTTGTCTTGAACTCCTGGCCTCAATCAATCCTTCCACTCAGTCTTCCAAAGTGCTGGGATTACAGGCATGAGCCACCACGCCAAGATGTTGCATGTTTTTTAAATGGACCTCTGGGTAAAAATTGGTCTTTTATAATGCAGGCTGTCTATGGGTAAAGCTGGACTGTAAACTCCAGGTTATCTGTTGTAGTTACTGTTTTGCTTCTAATGGAAAACACATTACTGAATGAAAAGATCACAAGATTATCTGCAAACTTCTACTCTTTGAGGAAGCCCTTCTGTTTGGTACATAAAGTAACAGCCCAGGCATCACCAATCCCCATGTGATGAGACAGCGTTTCCCCCTGAATAAGGGAAATCCATTCAGAAGCATTTACACCCAGCCCTAAATTGACAACAAAAGTCATGCCTCATCTGGGGAGTAGACATGCCACAAGATATGCTACTACCAAACACTACTGCAGTATTTTATATTCTATTATTGTTAACACTGATAACAGCTGCCACGTATTCAGTGCTTTTTGTGTCCTGGGTACTCTTCTACATGTATTTGCTCATTTAATCCTCATAACTCTATGCTGTAAGTATTCATATTATTTATCCCTAACTTGCAGAAGAGGAAGCTGAGACAGAGATATCATCCCAAAATCACACAGCTAGTTAGTCTCAGGAACAGGATTCAAACCTAGATCCATCTGACCCCAAAGCCTAGTTCCTTCTGCAACAGGATGCTGCTACCCCCTGCCTTGTAATTGACATTGTCTCTGTCATGAGGACTAGAGGCTCAGTTGAATGAGTCCCCAGGCCCTTTGAACTACAGTGTTCTGGAATCTCCCTGCTCCGGAAGCAACACACCCACACTGATGGAGCCACACACTGACTTCAGATTACACAAGCGCTGCTCCTCACGGTGCCCTCCAGCCCAGGATTCTTTCAGGACCTGAAGTCACACTTTAGCTGCATCACTTTCACAATTCAGTCATCATTCATCCCTGTAATTAAGTACCAGGCATAGGGAATATAAACAGGAGCATAGATGAGCAAGCAAAATCCCCAATATCACTGTCACCACAATAGTTGTAAATAAATGGATATATGGATAAGATTCAAACTGGAAAAACAGATAAGCAAGATGAAAAAATGAATTTTAAAGAGATACAGGAAACAAAATCTAGTATGAAAAGCTTAAAAAGAAAAACAAAAACCACTCTAAGCAATGTGAATTTGGCAACATCTAAACCATTCTTTAAAAGTGGCCTTTACCAGGCGTGGTGGCTCACGCCTGTAACCCTAGCACTTTGGAAGGCTGAGGCAGGAGGATCATTTGAGCCCAGGAGTTCAAGGTTGCAGTGACTCATGATCACACCACTGCATTCCTCCCTGAGCAACAGAGTGGGACTCTGTCAATAAATAAATGAATAAGTGGCCTTTAAAAAGCCTGTATTCACTGTTGCACATCTGTGCATTTTTCCTTTTTCCTTTTGGGGCTCAATATAACAGATAAAGTCAGAGGCCAGGTCTTCTCCCCAACTTTCTGACACACCTCCAAACCCCAGTCCCCTAAAATATTTTGGTGACTTGTCCTTATTCAAAAACTGTGTGTCTCAGGCAGGTCCTTTGGGCCTTGACTTGGTCTGTAAATGGAGGGGCTGGGTAAACAGGCAACAAGGCCCCTCCCCACAACAGCAAGTGTGGTTATTCTTCCATATCAAAGAGGCAGCACAGGCGATGAAGCAAGAGGACCTGGATCTGTTAAAGAGCACTGTGTGGTTTCCTCATCCATAAAATGGGGATGATACTAGAATCTATACCAGTGAGTTGCATGAGAGGCAAATAAGATAATATATGGAAAGGTACTCCTTTTAAAAATATATAAATGGTTTTTCCCACCATTCTGATGAAAGTCATATATAGTGATTGCAGAAAATACAGACAAGCAAAAAGGAAAAGAAAATCATCTATCATCTCTTTCCCTACCCAGATCTTCTCCGGGGAATAATTATAGTTAGCATTCTGGTATATATCCTTCTAGTCTTTTTCTTTTTTTTAGACAGAATTTTGCTCCTGTTGCCCAGGCTGGAGTGCAATGGCGCGATCTCGGCTCACCGCAACCTCTGCCCCCTGGGTTCAAGCGATTCTCCTGCCTCAGCCTCCCCAGTAGCTGGGATTACAGGCATGCACCACCATGCCTGGGTAATCTGTGTTTTTAGTAGAGACGGGGTTTCTCCATGTTGGTCAGACTGGTCTCAAACTCCCAACCTCAGGTGATCCGCCCACCTCAGCCTCCCAAAGTGCTGGGATTATAGGCATGAGCCACTGCACCTGGCTCTAGTCTTTTTCTTTATATACACTTGTGTCTATGTGTATATTTTATTACAAATTTGTTAATTTTTAAAAAAAAACAGCATCATAGAATTATGTAAATTTTTTTCTATAGAATGGTATTTTCCCAAAACCCAAAATCAGAACTCATGGTCTACAAATAGAACCGATTACCAGACACCCTCAAAATTCATTCAACATTTGGTCATATGACCCTAGATACTCAGTAAGTGGAGGATGTAGAGGATATCTTCACAGTAACATAACTTTGAGAAATACCAAATACTATCACCCAATCTTGGAGGTTTAAAATGTTCTGAAAATTCCCATAATGAAGGCCAGTTAACTTCATTTAATACAGGATTTACCACACATGATTTTTAGCTGAGAATTCTTTTCTCATGTAAAACACCTTTTATATATGCCTTGCTACTAGGGCTCCATGAAACATTAGTGTAGTAAACGCTATTATATTTTATAGCATTTGAAATAAGAGCTGCCCAGGTACGGTTGCCAGATATAGTTTTTTAAAAATAAATAATAAGAAATCCAGGTCATATCACCCTGACCATGTCAAATTTCAGTTTCAGATGGTCAGATGGCAACAAATATACTTTAATATAAATTTGTTCCAAATATTGCATGAGACATATTTTAAAGTTTGTTGTTTACCTGAAATTCAAAATGAACTGGACATCCTATCTGAGTACTCAGGTCACAGTAGAAATAGAGGCCCTAGGCATAACACTATGCTTGCCCAGAAGCTGTGGAGGGCAATGGGCAGGGCATGAGAAACAAGATATCCCTGATAAATCCAAAACAACCAGAGGAATAAAAAAGGGCAAGTAAAATTTCAAGAAAGCATCATAGGGGTTCTTTAGAATCTGGGCCAGACTCTGGAGGGTGGGTTCAGACTTGCACAGGGGGCTCAGCAGGTGAGATTCACCCTCTTTGATGATCCCAGAGCACTGTGGACCTTCCTCCAAGTATGTCCCCACATGTGTGTCTGGCCCATGGAAGGAGCCATGCTCTATGTGTCTCTACCCCCTACTATCCTTAAGGACAAGGACTGTACCTCAACAAGACACCTGTCTCTGCTTATCCCACTGCTGTGTTCAGTAAGTGTACATTGAATTGAAAGCCTTTCATCCATCTTTCCGCCTAACAAGGTTCTGTCCCTGGAAGCTCATTATTGCTTAATCACTAGGAGGCAATTACTACCATTACTATAATCAACTGCTGCAAGCTCACTTGCTTTACATCAGCTGCTAATTTCAGGTTATTGCAAGTTAATTATTCTCCTTGGCCACAAATGTCAAACACCCACCTGTGCTGTGGCTGCTCCTTATTCACTAGACTGTAAACTCCAGCATTTTTACATTGCCCTTTATAGTTTACAAAATTCTTTCACAGACATTATCTATCTGGACCTCCCAACAACCTCAAGAGAAAGCTCTAATCATTCATTCTGCAAGTGAGAAAACTGAGGGTTTAGGTAATGAAGTGACTTACTTACTCTGACACACTAGTTAGTCATAAGGTGGCCTCTGTATCCTGGCCACCTAGAATTTCTCCTCTGCCAGAACACACTATGTGTCCCCAGGTTCCTGGCCATTTGGACCATGATTTGAACACACTGTGTGCTAGGAACGGTGCTAAATGTTTTCCACATGTAATCTTATTTAATCTTTTCAGTAGGCCATCAAATGGGTATTAATATTCCCATTATACAGATAAGAAAACTGAGGTTCAGAGAGATTAATTAGTTCAAAACTTAAACAGCTAATGAGTAAAAGTGCCTGGATTCAAAACCCAGGTCTTTCTGGAATAAGTTGGGGGTCTGTCTCACTCCTTATACTAAAATAAATTCTAGATGGATTCAAAGTTTGGATCTAAAAAACTGAAAGCATAAAAGTACTAGAAGAAAACATTATATATATACATATATATAAAATCTTAGAGAAGGCTTTCTAAGAATTACTCAAAATCAAGGCTATAAAGTAAAAAGACTAAGAAATTTCACTAAATGTTTCAAAAATTCTGTATGGCAAAACAATAAAAACGAAGAACTGACTGCAATATATATTATTAAGGTCTAATTGATTATATGCATAAAAAGTCCCTACAAAATGAATAAGAAAAATTCAATAACTGACTAGAAAAAATAGGCTAAGGACATGAGCAGATAATTCACAAGAAAGGAATAAAAATAGCACTTACATATTTTTTTAAAAAAACTGATCAACCTTACAAAAGTAAATTCAAACTATAGTAAATTTATAATTATAAATTACAATTTTAACTATATGTAGTTATAATAAGAGGCCATTCATCTCAGACTGGCCAAGTTTATCCCGTACTGGTGACACTATGGAGAAATGGGGCACTTGTATACTACTGGTGGGAGGTAAATCAATGCAACCTCTATGGAGAGCACTATTGATTTAAAGCTAAAAACGCTATTACAAACCCTCTGACCCAGCAATTACACTTCTAGGAATCTATCACATTTATACTCACAAAGGCACATGTAGTAGGATATTTATTACAACAGTATTTGGAATAGCAATTACAAAAACAACCTAAAAGTCCATTAGCAGAAAATTGTTATATAGATTAAGGTAGCCATACAACAATGGACCACCACACAGCCTGCTATGGATATCTGCAAGATGTATTAAATGAAAGAAGCAAGGCAAAGAATGGTGTGTTTACAGTATGAAGAAAAGGCAGGGGCATATGATTCTATATCTGTATAGGCACAAGATATTTTTGGAATGATACAAAAGAAACTGGCAACAGTAGTTGCCCCTGGGGAGGCTATAATATTTAGCTCTTTCTAGGAAAGGAGATAACCTCCAACTCTTAAATTATACTCTGCCTTTTTATTCAGTCTATAGTAGTGCTTCAAAAGAAAGACAGTTTTCCTAATACAGGGAGAGAGGCCCTGTTTAAAAAAAACCTATTTGGGGTACTCTGTTTCAATCTTTCTTTCTCTTTGCCCAGCTGCACCCCTTCATAGGACAGGGACCCCAGGAAGGAATGTCCCACCCAGAATCTGGAGTTGCTTTTCCAGTTCATTGTGTGTATCACTGCTTTCTCTAAACCATGTCTCAGAATAGGGAGTCTCTACAGGAGGATTCATTCTTTCAGACCAACTTCCCTCAAAACCAAGTATCCACAGTATGGCAGCCAAAACCAATGGTTCAAACAATAGCTTGCTTGTGTCATGAATAAAAACAGAACTCTCACACATTCATACAGCTTAGAAATTACTCTCACTTCACTCTGAAACAGAATATTTCTGAGGAAGCAGAAGGAGCTCATCTTTTTCTCCCCATTTTACAGAAATGAGATTTGAAACCAAGATAGTGACTTGCCTCAGGCCATGCAGCATGTAAGCAACAGAGCCAGAAGGGCAAACACAGGTCCCCTGACTCCAAATCAGAGCTGCTGCCAGGACAAATAAGATCTGCAAATATAAATCTCTATTGGGCAAGGCCACGGACAAAACTGTCAGGGGTGGCTGGCATGAACACATGCCATGGATTGGGGGTGGAGTTAGGAGGAAGGAGCTCAGAAGCAGCCCTTAGAATACTTTTTAAGATATGCAAAAAGTAAAAATGAAAATGAAAAATAAAGCAGGCCTGAGACCTCCATAATACTATTTTCAAAAATCAAGACAATCAAATATTTTATTTTATTCTTTGTGTATTATGTTTGATATTTTCCTAATTCCTAGAAATACAAAACAGATTTGGGATTCCAAACATGAGAATGATTCCACAAAGCAGCATTTCATCAGCATTAACACAAGCAAACACCTGAATTATCTTCTGGTGCTCTTTCTGCCATAGTGAGAAGCTGGCCATGGAGAGCATCCCTACACTAAGCACAGATTTGGTTTTCCACAGATAGGTGAGAGGAGAAGGGAGGAGGCCACCGCTTAGGACCCACTGAGTTAACTCCCCAGGTGGGTCTAATTTGTTTTGTACCACAGCACCTGGGAGCAGGTGCTTGACAAAGAGACTCAGATGTGCCTGGAAATACTCATGCTTTGTTTCCTGGGGGAAGAAAAAGGATACCCTTCCCACTCATCAACCCCCTTCCAAGTTGGAGAACTTCTGTCTGCAAAACATGTTTGTTAAACCGCCCTAAAAAAGGACCTTGCAGACCCAACTTGCTGTTTCTGTCTTCTGCACAAGCAGGTGGGGCTCCCTCTGTTGTCCTCCTCCAACAATAAACAATACCACTGCAAAGAGCTCTGGGCTTTGCCCCATTGCCCTCCCCGTTGTATTCTCTAAATCAGGGACCGTGTCTAATCTTTCCTCTGCAGAAGCTTCCCTGCGCCTGCTTGGCTGGACCGGAAGAACCTTCTTATCGGCTTATTCAGTCTCCTCCCACCGGGCTGAACACACAAAGCAGCCCGGCCAGGCAGCCAGAGGTCAGGGCCAAGGCTCAGAACTGGGCTCAAGTCTTTCCCCTGATGGTCCTCTGCCCTGGAGATCGGAGGCCTACCAGGAACAGAGATGTCTTCTCCCTGTTGGAAGACTGTCACACCAGGCTGGACCCCTCCCTCAGCTGTTCAGATTCCCTCCTCACTGGAAGCAGGAGAAAAAGTGAGAGGGAAGCAAGTGTCCACATGCTCAGCAACCCGAATAGATGAAGACAAAAAAAGAACTCTCCCAAGTTTGTGACAGGTCCTGTGTCACGCAGAAGAATGACTACTTGTCTAGAGCTTTACACACACCAAGCCATTCTTGCATCCTCGAATCAACCCCATTGGGCAGAATTTCTTACATACTGTTACTATCAATATGTTTTTACATCTATAGAGCACTTTTAGTTTCCTAAGTGTTTTCCAGTGTATTATCTTGGCAAATTCCTGTATCATGGCAAATTCTTATGCAGAAGATAGGGCACAAATTTTCCCTCAACAGGGACGGACGCACACACATGCACATACACACACACACACACAGCATACCATAACCTATCTGTCACCAAGGCCTGCTTGAATACACCCCTGCTAAACCCCTGTCCCTACTGCACCAACATGGCTCAGGGCCTGGTCAGCTCTCCCTCACCCAGCCTACTGTGGACTTCTAACCAGGTTCCCTGCGGCCAGTCTACGAAGTGTTTTCCCAAAAGTGCCAACTAATTATCAGCCTTGAGGATGCAGTTCAACTCCTTGGGTAGGATGGTGTAACAAGGCTCTTCATAATCTGGCCCAAATTCACCTCTCTTCAATTCCCATATACCTTAGACTCCATCACATAACAATGAACCCTGAGCTCCTTAAACTTGAATTCAACAAGTATTTATTAAAGAAACGGCCAAAAAGCGGGAAAAACTTTTTTTTTTTTTTTTTTTTTTTGAGCACAGTTTCTCATCACCCAGGCTGAAGTACAATGGTGAGATCCCAGCTCACTGCAACCTCCACGTCCCAGGTCCAAGCAATTCTGTCTCAGCCTCCCAAGTAGCTGGGATTACAGGCACCCGCCACCATGCCCGGCTAATTTTCGTATTTTAGTAGAGACTGGGTTTCACCATGTTGGCCAAGCTGTTCTCAAACTTCTGACCTCAGGCAATCCGCCCACCTCGGCCTCCCAAAGTGCTGGAATTACAGGCATGAGCCACCGCACCCAGCCAAAAATGGGGAAATTTGTAAGCCAAAATAAGTAGTCTCTTTCAAAGAGTTCTAGATTTCAAAAGTCTATGAAATCAAGAATTCTGTAACCATGCTGCAGGGTACAGTTTGAGAGTTGGGTGGAAGATGTGGATGTGTAAAATTTAGCAACAGATGGAACCTGAGGGAAATCCTAAAGAAAATATAAATTCTGGGATTTTAATCCCAGGAACAACATGCCCAGGGAGCCAAAAACACCAAAAATATAAAATAAAATAAAATAAAATAAAATAAATCAAATCAAAGAACAAAAGACCAGAGAGGTCCAAACTTATTTCAAGATAAACAGATAAATAAATGGCCACTGGTGTTAACCTATTGAAGGCAGGAATGGCATCCAAACATTAACAGGTGAAGTAGAAAGAGGCACAACTTTCCTCAATAGCAACTTTTCAATACTCATCAATACTCATCAAAAGCCTTTCAATACTCATCAAAAGCCTTCACAAGGTCCACACACTTCAACCCAGCAAGAGGAAAATTCTGCTTCTGGGAATTTTCCTACAGAATGCTTCCTAAATGTGCAAAAAGATTTACTTATTTACTTACCTTTACTTTTTGTAGAGATGTGGTCTCACTGTGTTGTCCAGGCTGGTCTTGAACTCCTGCCCTCAAGTGACCCTTCTGCCTTGGACTTTCAAAGTGCTGGGATTACAGGTGTGGGCCACTACATCTGGCTAAGATGACCCCCAAGATGGAGGGAGAAGTAAAACCTCTATACAGCAGTAGAGAAGGGCTAACAGAGAAGCCACATGATACAACATTGTGAAATAAATACTTGGACTGGGCGTGGTGGCTTGTGCCTGTTATCCCAGTGCTTTAGGAGGGCAAGAAGGAAGGATCGCTTGAGGCCAGGAGTTTGAGACCAGCCTAGGCAACATAGCAAGACCCAACCTCTACAAGAAATTTAAAAATTAGCCAGGTGTGGTGTCATATGTCTATGCTCCTAGCTACTCAGGAGGCTGATGTGGGAAGATCTCTTGAGCCTAGAAGTTAGGCATTACTGTAAACTGTGATCACGCCATTGCACTACAGAGTGAAATCCTATCTCTAAAAAACAAAAATAAATACTTAGAAGGAAATATATTTTTAAAATTCTTACCTCTGGGTGGTGAGATTATGAATAGCTTATTTCCTTTTTTTTATATTTATATCTTTTCCAATGCACATTATTAAAATATCTTAGGGGCTCAATAGTGGGGAGGGAAACATGGGACAGGTACACATATATGAAGCCAGTGACCATCCACATTCAATGGGCTCTTCCAGAAGGCAGGGTCTTACTTGGCACATACCAAAAGCCATAAAAGAATCCAAACCTTTCATGCAGTTAGCTCACTGCTGAGAATTCACTTTAGGGAAATAACTGAACGAACCCAAAATGCCAAATGAATAAAAATATTCATTACCTCTTATCTAAAAGAGTAAAGAACTAGAAACAATCAAAATGTCCAAAGGAAAGTTCCATATAGAACATCAACACCATGGAATGCAAGGCAGCCATTAGAAATGCCAATTATGAAAACTATGTAGAAAAATGAAATAATGTTGGCAATAGGCTGTAAAATGAAAAGAATTCACAAAGCTGCATTTGTCAGGACTGCAGCTATGAAAAATACACATGTATATCAACAAGGCCATTTCAAAAGTAAAAATGTGTTATGCTAGAATTATGAGATTACAGAGAGCTTTTATTTTTGAAGTTTGTTATTTTTTAAAAAAACAAGTTGTTAACATTTTGTATGTACCATAGACACATTTTCAGAACTTTGGAAACACAGAAAAGGGAAAAATAAAATTGCCAGTACAAATGTAATCACTGTCAGCATTTTGATGTGTTTCTCCTAGTTTCTTTTTCCTATGTACTGGCTGGTTTGGTTTTGTTTTGATCGTTGTTGTAACCGCATCAACATTTCTTTAAAGCAGTTACAAAATCATTTCAATTTTGAGAAACCAGAGAACTTAATATAAATCTTGTACTATAACACAGTGGTGGCTATCAAGAGACCTCATATAATGTCAGTTTGTAAGTAAAAAAGAGAATATTGTACCACTATGACAAAATAGATGGACAATCAAGGTTCCTAACATCTGTAGATGACTCTTAGGTCCATTTCAGTAGCCATAAGCCAAGAACATGGCGAGTACTGTGTATTAAAGCTGGAAGACTGAATAATGTAGTTAGAATTAGAAAGGCATTTAACAGACTGAAAACAAAAAGATACAATGATGTACTAAGTTTTCAGATCAGAAGAAAGTTGAAGGAAACCAATTCAATTGGTCATTAGGTCCAGAATATTTAACTTCCTTTACATTTCTCATACGCTTACTCTCCTGGCCTCCTGCCCTGCCCTTCACCAAGGCCAGACTCCGGTAGCTGGGCAGCAGCTGCTGTGTTCTGCTTGTTTTCCCTGCCTTCTTCCTGCCTCCCCACTTGCAGGCTGTCCTTCTTCCATTCTGCTGCCAGATGCAACGCAGACCATCACAGGCCTAACGCTCACCCATATCACTATGGACTTCTCTAGAGACAGAAACAAGGGCAGGGAAAAACACTATCTAAGCAATGCACAGGCTCGGACATGCACTAAATGAGGGGAGGCTGAGTCTGTTGTCACCACTGAGGGGCTCAGTTTCTGCAGGAGTGTGATGCTTTTGTGCTTTTCAAACAACAGGGTCCCTCAACACAAACTGATGATTCATCTATTATATGCATGTCTTCCAAAGACTCTGTCCTCTGCTCTAAGGATAGAGGAAAAAAGCTGCTGTGTTGGACTGACTAAGATGTGGTATGCCACCACTAGCATAGCAAACCTCACTCAGAGGCAAGAAGAAATGGAACTTGGCATTTTTTGCCTTTGATGCTTTTAGAAATGAACACTTATACAAGAAGAATGCGACTCCACTGCAGCCTCTCCAAAGAACTAATCTAATCATGTCATTCCCACACTTAAAACTCTTCCAGGGCTCTGGCTGCCCGCATAAAGTTGTCTGTAAGAAGTAGTACAGTGCCCTGGTTAAGAGGGCAAACTTTGGCGCCACACTGCCTGAGTCTGAATCCTCAGACTGCTCTTTCTGAATGCTCTGAATGCTCTTTATGAGTTGGGTGACCCTGGGCAAGTTCCTTGTCCTCTCGGTGCCTACATTTATTTATTTATTATTATTTTTAAGAACAAATTCAATACCTATCCTATGTGTATTTATTTACAAATAGGGATAATAACAGTACTTACCTCATAGGACTGTTGTGCAGATTAAAGGAATTAATACAATAAAGTACAAACAAGAGGGCCTGGCAAAGAGGAAGTGCTCAATAAATGTTAGGTGCTGCTACTGTTATTGTTATTGTTGGCGAAAGTTCAAATTCTCCAGCAGGGCATGCAGAGCCCTCTACAGCCCAGCACCTCGTATCTTTCAGGCTTTGCTTCTCATGACCTGTTACCACTATGACTACCGCTATGATCACGCAGTCTTGCCAAGTTCCCAGAGCACGGGCCCCTAGACAGGTTCATCCCTTCACACCTTTACTCACAGGGCTCATCTCTCTTTATTGGGTGGTAAACAACCAATTATCTCTCAAACCGTACCCCCACCCTCCCTGTGAATTGGTCACTCTCTACTTTGTGCCTCCTCTATGTTCTGCAGAGTTTCTCCACAGACACTTTTTTTTAAATTTATTTTTATTTTTATTTTTATTATTTTGAGACAGAGTCTCACTCTGCTGCCCAGGTTGGAATGCAATGGTGTGATTTCGGCTCACTGCAACCCCCGCCTCCTGGGTTCAAGAAATTCTCCTGCCTCAGCCTCCCTAGTAGTTGGGATTATAGGCATGCACTACCATGCCTGGCTAATTTTTGTATTGTTAATAGAGACAGGGGTTTCACCACGTTGGCCAGGCTGGTCTCAAACTCCTGACCTCAAGTGATTCGCCTGCCTCGGCCTCCCAAAGTGCTGGGATTACAGCCATGAGCCACTGCGCCTGGCCAGACACTTTATTATTCTTGTTGGTTTATGTATCCTGTTTCTTCCACTAGGCCTTAAGGACAGAGGCTCCTGCAAATTCCTATCTGTATTCTCATTGCCTGACATTTCAGTAGACTAAATATTAAATAAATGCAAAAGAAAAACTGATCAGTACACACAAAAGCTGAGAGTGCTTTTCAGAGAAACTAAACACTAGGATGAGGAAATCAAACCCCAAAGCAATTTGATCTTAAGGAGAGTTAATTGGCAAAGATCATATAACCAAACAGAAGAAAACTATAATTTCCCAAGAGAAAGTCAAACCTTGCTACAATGCAGTGTCTCTGTGTGTGTTGGAGGACCCAAAGTGCAGGTCAATTAAATATAAAATACTGCAGGAGATCCAGACTGCAAGAAATAAAGAAAGAGAACTAACCTTTACTGAATGTCTATAATAAGCCAGATACTTAGAAAATAATAGTTTCTATAAACACATTGTGCTAGACACAGACCTATCCACTTTACTTGCATTATCAAATTAGATAATGCAAGTCCTCAACAACTCTGAGACATAAGTATTGGCCTCTCCATTTTACAGGTAAGGAAAACATTCACTCATTTCATACATTTGTACTGAGCATCTACTATGTGCAAGTCACATATCCAGAAGCAGGGGATACCATGATGAACAAAAAGACAAGGTCCCCCTCTCATACAGCATAAAAATAGAGCAATGAATGAATGAATGGGAAAATAAGCATATACATAAATAAACAAGAAAAGTATCAGACATTGATAAGTGCTAGTAGAGAATTAAAACAGGAGGAAAAGACTGGATAGCTGTCACAGAAGTTCTCTCTGAAGTGGGTATATTTAAGATGAGAATTGAATAAGAAAGAGCCAGGCCAGGCTTGGTGGTTCACACCTGTAATCCCAGCACTCTGGGAGGCTGAGGCAGAAGGATCACTTGAGACCAGGAGTTAAGACCAGACTGGACAACACGGTGAGACCTCATTTCTACAAAAAATTAAAAAATTAGCTGGATGTGGTGGTACACACCTGTAGTCCCAGCTACTCAGAGCCTGAGGCAGAAGGGTCCCTTGTGCCCAGGAGGTCAAGGCTGCAGTGAGCTTTGATGATGCCAGTGCACCCCAATCAAGGCAACAGACTAAGACCTCTATCCTTTTGAAAGGAAAGAGAGAGACAGAGACAGACAGAGAGAGAGAAGAAAGAAAGAAAGAAAGAAAGAAAGAAAGAAAGAAAGAAAGAAAGAAAGAAAGAAAGAGAAAAAGAAAGGAAGGCAGGCTGGGCGCGGTGGCTCACGCCTGTAATCCCAGCACTTTGGGAGGCCGAGGCGGGCGGATCACAAGGTCAGGAGATCGAGACCATCCTGGCTAACACGGTGAAACCCCGTCTCTACTAAAAATACAAAAAATTAGCCGGGCGAGGTGGCGGGTGCCTGTAGTCCCAGCTACGCGGGAGGCTGAGGCAGGAGAATGGCGTGAACCCCGGGGGGCGGAGCCTGCAGTGAGCAGAGATCGCGCCACTGCACTCCAGCCTGGGTGAAAGAGCGAGACTCCATCTCAAAAAAAAAAAAAAAAAAAAAAAAAGAAAGGAAGGAAGGAAGGAAGGAGGGAGGCAAGGACAAAAAGAAATAAAGAAAAAGAAAGAAAGAGGAAGAAAGAAAAGAAAGAAAAAGAAAGAAAGAGAAAGAAAGAGAAAGAAAAAGAGAAAGAAGGAAAGAGAAAGAAAGAGAGAAAGAAAGAAAGAAAGAAAAGAGAAAGAGAGAAAGGGAGGGAGGCAGGAAGGAAGAGAGAAGGGAAAGGAAGAAAAGAAAGAGGAAGGAAGGAAGGGGCGAGTCAAGCACATGAAGAATGGAAAAAGTACATTTCAGGCATAGAGATCAGCAAGTACAGGGGCCCTATGTGACAATGAGCTTGGCATGTTCAAGGAACTGAAAGAAGGGACACTGAGGCGGAGCACATGGTCAACAAGAAGAGAACTGGGAGACTGCCGTGGGACAGGTCACATAGAGCTTGGAAAGCCAGGGCAAGGAGTTTGGATTCCATTCTGAGTTAAATGTAAGGCCACGTAGAGGCTTTTAAGAAATGTGACACAAACCAATTAACATTTTAAAAATTTTTTTCTAGTCTCTATAATGGAGGGTATTATGGGGTGGATACCAGTAGAAACAAACAGAGTAGTTAGGAGGCTACTGCAAATAGTCTAGGTGAGAGATCATATGGCTTGGACCAGGGTGCTGGTAGTGGAGATGGAGAGAAGGGTATAAATTCTGGAGCGTTTTTGAAGATAGAGAAGATAGAACTTGCTAAAAGATTGGAACGAGGCTGGGAAAGAAAGAAAGGAATGAAAAGTAATACCTAGATATTTGACATGAGCACATGGGGGGATAATAGCACCACTTTGTGAAGTTGGGAAGATTGGGAAAACAGCGAGATTGGAGTAGAGCTGAATCAAGAGTCCTCTTTTGGCCATGTTAGGAAATGTAAGGACTCTTAGACATCTATGTGGACATGAATCTGAAGTTCCAGAGAGAGAGTTTGAGGCTAAAGATACAAACGTGAGGGTCACTAGCAAATGGATGTTATTTAAAGCCATTGAATTATCAGAGGATATCTATGGAGAGTGGATAAATAGAGAAGAGGGCCATTTCAGAACCTGGGCATATCACCATTTAGAGATTGAGGGAGGAAGGTGACTGAAGAAAGCTCAGAGAGGTAGGAAGAGAATTAAGAAGTAGAATGTCAAAGAAAGTGGTGATCAGTCTCGTCAAATGCTGCTAAGAGAATAACTAAGATTAAAACAAAGATATGGGCTGGGCATGGTAGCTCATGCCTGTAATCTCAACACTTTGGGAGAATGAGGCAGGCAGATCCCTTGAGACCAGCAGTTTGAGACCAGCTTGGGGAACATGACGAAACCCTATCTCTACAAAAAATACAAAAATTAGCTGGTCATGGTGGCATGTGTCTGTAGTCCCAGGTACTGAGGAGGCTGAGGCAGGAGGATCGCTTGAGCCAGGGAGGTTGAGGATGCAGTGAGCTCTGATCATGCCACTGTACTCCAGCCTGGGCAACAGAGTGAGACTCTGTCTCAAAACAAAATAAAACAAACAAACAAAAAAACAACGAAATGGCCTTAGATTTGGCAACATGAAGGCCACCGGTTGACAGAGACAAGGACGGTCCTGGTGAAATGAGAGAAAGAGATTAGAATTGGGGGAGTGGAGGAGAAAGTCAGACCAAAACTATGAACAACTTATAGAAGTGTTTCTGAGAAAAGAAACAGAGAAACTAGGAGATAGCTATAGGGGATATAATATCAACAGATTTTTAAGTTAAAAAATAAATTTATTCTGCAACATTTAAGAGACAAAATTTTAAAAGGTTGTGGGAATTTGGGAAGGTTGGTTTGTTTTCAGATAAGAAATACTACAGCATATTTATTTGTTACTGAAAATGATCCAGTGATTAGATAAATTTAATGATGGCAGAGGGAGGGGGCCTAATTACAAATTACAAAGATCTATAAGACTTAATCTTAAAAAGTTAAAAATGTGCCCAAGGCTAACAAATACATTGGTAGGCAGTGAAGCCAGGACACTAATCCAGGTGTTTTGACTTGCAAGTGCATTCTCTTTCTACACAATTGACTGTAATATATACAACAGCATTTGCAAAAGGTCCTAACTCCAGGCTCTGAAGATAATCAGAACAGAGTCGGAAGGAAGCTTCAGAGAACTTGGGAGCACCAATGCAAACACACATCCCCTTCTCACTTCGATGTAAGCAAGCTCTGTTCCTCGTACAGACTTCTATTACTGCATTTTCACTCAAATGTCATTTATGTTTGCACATCTGGCTGGGGTCCTACTAGCTGCAGGACCCTCAACGGTTGCCCTTTCATGTTCAGAATGAGTTGGAGGGGAGGACATGGAAAAATCACAGTGCAATGTAAGTGGAAAAACTTGAGGGGCTAAACTCTTCAGTGACTTAATAAGGTATAGAAGCTGGGCACGGTGGCTCACACCTGTAATCCTAGCACTTTGGGAGGCTGAGTTGGGCAGATCACTTCAGCCCAGGAGTTCGAGAACAGCCTGGGTAACATGGCAAAACTACATCCCCACAAAAAATACAAAAATTAGCTGGGCATGTTGGCGCACTCCTGTAGTCCCAGCTACTAGAGGGTGAAGTGGGAATATCATTTGAGGCTGGAAAGTAGAGGGTGCAGTGAGCCATGATAGTTCCAGTGCACTCCAGCCTGGGTAACAGGAGTGAGACCCTGTATCAAAATAATAATAATAATGTAGCAAAGAGATTTTTATTTCTTTTTTAAATTTTTTTTTATTTAAATAGTTTTTGAGGAACAGGTGGTTTCTTGTTACATGGCTAAGATCTTTAGTGATAATTTCTGAGATTTTGGTGCACCCATCACCCAGGCAGTGTACACTGTACCCAATGTGTAGTCTTTTATCCCTCAGCCCCCTCCCACCTTTCCCCGCAAGTCCCCAAAGTCCATGTCATTCTTACGCCTTTGCGTCCTCAAAGCTTAGCTCCCACTTACAAGTGAGAACATACAATATTTAATTTTCCATTCCTGAGTTATTTCACTTAGAATAATGATCTCCAACTCCATCCAGCTTGCTGCAAATGCCATTATTTCATTGCTTTTTATGACTAAGTAGTATATCATGGTGTATATATACCATATTTTCTTCATCTGCTCATTGGTTGATGGGAATTTAAGCTGGTTCCATGTTTTTACAAGTGTGAATTGTGCTGCTATAAACATGTGTGTGCAAGTGTCTTTTTCATATAATGACTTACTTTCCTCTGGGTAGATACCCAGTAGTGGGATTGCTGGATCAAATGGTAGTTCTACTTTTAGTTCTTTAAGGAATCTCTGTACAGTTTTCCATAGCGGTTGTACTAGTTTACATTCTCACCAGTAGTGTAAAAGTGTTTCATTTTCCATTGGGCACGGTGGCTTATGCCTGTAATCCCAGAACTTTGGGAGGCCAAGGCAGGTGGATCACAAGGTCAGGAGATTGAGACCATCCTGGCCAACATGGTGAAACCCTATCTGTACTAAAAATACAAAAATTAGCTGGGCATGGTGGCACGTGCCTGTAGTCCCAGCTACTCGGGAGGCTGAGGCAGGAGAATCACTTGAACCTGGGAGGCGGAGGTTGCAGTGAGCCAAGATTGTGCCACTGCACTCTAGCCTGGCTGCAGAGCAAGACTCCATCCCCAAAAAAAAAAAAAAAGTGTTTCCTTTCACCACATCTGCACCAACATCTACTATTTTTTGATTTTTAAATTATGGCCATTCTTGCAGGAGTAAGGTGGTATCTCATTGTGGTTTTAATTTGCATTTCCCTGATAATTACTGATGTTGAGCATTTTTTCATGTTTATTGACCATTTGTATATCTTCTTTTGAGAATTGTCTATTTATGTCCTTTGACCACTTTTTGATAAGATTAATTTGTTCTTTTTCTTGCTGATTTGTTTGAGTTCCTTGTAGATTCTAGATATTAGTCCTTTGTCAGATGCATAGTTTGTGAGTATTTTCTCCCACTCTGTGAGTTGTTTGTTTACTCTGCTGATAATTTCTTTTGCTGTGCAGAAGCTTTTTAGTTTAATTAGGTCCCATCTATTTATTTTGTTTTTGTTACATTTGCTTTTGGGTTCTTGGCTATGAACTCTTTGCCTAAGCCAATATCTAGAAGAGTTTTACTGATGATATTGTCTAGAATTTTAATGGTTTCAGGTCTTAGACTTAAGTTTTTGATCCATCTTGAGTTGATTTTTGTATAAGATCCAGTTTCATTCTTCTACATGTTGCTGGCCAATTATCCCAGAACCCCTTGTCAAGGTGTGCTTTCCCCACTTTATATTTTGTTTGCTTTGTTAAAGATCAGTTGGCTGTAAGTATTTGACTTTATTTGAGTGTAGAAAGTTTTTTGTGTTTTTTGTTTTGTTTTGTTTTGAGACAGAGTCTCACTCCGTCACCCAGGCTGGAGTGCAGTGGCACAATCTCGGCTCACTGCAACCTCCACCTCCCATGTTCAAGTGATTCTCATGCCTCAGCCTCCTGAGTAGCTAGAATTACAGGCATGTGCCACCATGCCCGCTAATTTTTGTATTTTTAGTAGAGATGGGGGTTTTGCCCATTGGCCAGGCTGGTCTCGAACTCCTGACCTCAAGTGATCCATCCACCTCAGCCTCCCAAAGTGCTGGGATTACAGGCATGAGCCACCACACCAGGCCAAAAGTTTTTTTAAAAAATAACAACTATGTAATTATGTTCAGCAAAAGTGAAGATGGAAATTAAGGTACAGGTCACTTCATTTCTTTCCCCTTTGCCTGGCCATCTCAGGAAGCAAGTGGCTAGGAAGTGGCCTCTTGTCACCTGTTTTCCATGCCTACCCTGTTTTACCATGTGGCAACACAAACCCCCACTCCCCTGCCCCATCTTTCTCTCACCTAGCTTCCCATTAACTGTTCTAGTTTGCTTCTTCCTTCAGGGCAGCAGACATGCCATCTCCCCCATGAAGTCCTCCCTGATCTCTCCATCTCTGAACCTTTATAACACTAAGTTACTAGTACACACAAATTTAGCTCTTGATCATATTTGGTCCTATAATCATTCTCTGATTCAAATATCAGAGTGGGAGCAAGAGTACTTTTTTTCAGTAGGAAATTCGATACAATTGTTGGCTATTGTTACTGTGAGAGGTAGCTTAATGGAATGATTCAGATAGATTAGGGTTTAAATTATGGCTCTGTTCCATCTCTTACAGGCTGAATGACTTTGGGCAAGTCATTCCCTGAGACTCAGTTCCCCTAACTAGAAAATGGAAATAATACTGCCTACTGATGACAGTGGTGAGCTGTCTGGAGCAGCCACTGCCATCATGCTGGCTACAGCTGGAAGGTGTGGCCAGGACTGCATGTTCCATGGAGCTGGCAAGAGTCACGGACAAGCGGGAGCTCCACCCCTTCTGAACTGGGGAGGGGGCTACCCAGGTGCCACTGCAGCTACTCAAACCATGGCTGAAGACCCAGGCCTCCCGCTCCACGGAGCAGGTAGAAGCCCCACCCTCTCGGGCACAGCTACAGCCACTCAAACCAGGGCTGCAGACCCAGGCATCCCTGCACTCTTGGGGGTCCAGGAAGGCCCCTGCTTGCCTGTGCAGGCTCAGAGGTGCCCGCTCCCACTGCCTGGCCTCTCCCCCACTCCTTATGCCTGCTCTAATCTCAGAGCAGGGTTGGGGCCAAGCTCAGGCACTGTCACAGCCTGGCTGGGTGTGCTCACGCTAGGACTCTGTTGCCTCAGCCCCCTCCGGACTTTAGGTACCGACAAACATGGGAAAAAGCCAAGGTGGGGGCTGAGGGCGGCTCTGCGCTGGCCTGCACTTGCCCATTGGCACGAGCAGCCCGTTGTGCCCGTTGCCACAACTGAGGCAGGAGGCAGACAAGCTCCTGGACAGAAGTGGATGAGTCCCTGTTGAGACCCACCTTCAGGCCAGGGGGGCCTGAGGCCTGGGAGCTGGGCTGTGAGTCCCACAAACCAGGGTGGAGATTTGTGGTGCCTTTTTCAGCCTGCCCATGGCCGCCCATGGACCAACTGCATACACTTCTTCCCCTCTGAGACCCATAAAAGCTCTGGGTTCAGTCAGACCACAGAACAGAGGGAGAATGGGACAACCAGTTGTAGAGAGGAGCTACCTTCTCTGCTGAGAGCTGCAGACAATGGGACAACCTGCTTGCAGAATGCAGCCACTCACTTTACAGCCTCCTCTCTGCTGAGAGCTACAGAGAGGAGCCACCAACTCTAGGGGCTCCTCTCTGCTGAGAGCTGCAGAGACAATGGGATGACCTGCCCACAGAAAGGAGCCACTTCCTCTCTGCCAAGAGCTGCAGATGACAGGATGACCAGCTGCAGAGAGGGTTTACCTTCTCTGCTGATAGCAGGAGCTACCCTCTCTGCTGAGAACAGAACACTTGTTGGGACAACCTGCCTGCAGAGAGGAGCTACCCTCTCAGCTAGGAATTAAACACTCATCAGGACATCCTGGCCATGGCGAGGAGCTGCTTACTGCAGGTCTTCTCGGAGCTGTTCTATTGCTCAATAAAGCTCCTCTTTGTCTTGCTTACCCCTCCGCCTGTCTGTGTACCTCATTCTTCCCGGTCGTAGGACAAGAACTTGAGACTCACTGAATGATGAGGCTAAAAGAGTTGCTGTAACACAAACAGGATTGAAACATGTCCCTTGACCGCCAGGTTATGAGTGAAGAGGAGAGACGAGCTGTGGCCCTTCAGGAAGCCCAGACCTGGGAGCTCCCTGATCCAGGGCTGTGACTCCCTCTTTGGGGCCCTGTGGTTCCTGGCGCCTCCAAGCTTCCGGGCACCACCTCATTCCCCAATGCCAGCTGGGAAAGCTGCTTGTGGTGCACCTGGTCCAGCTGCAGCCTCACAGAGAGCTAGCGCCCATGCAAGCACCTTGAGCTGCCCACCCAGCAGCAGCAGCTGGGATGTCTGGCTGTGCAGAGGCCAGACTCCATGCTCACTCACACACCTCTCTCTGCTCCACGCCTGACTCCAGTCTCCTTTAGAGGCATGGGATCCAGCCCAGTAGCATGAGCTGAGCACAGTCTGCCAGGCCAAGTGGGCGGAACAAGCCCAGAAGGCCTGAGCAAAGCTAGGGCAAAGGCACCACCGGCCACAGGTTTCCAGCCAGAAAAGCAACAGCCCAAAGATCCCATGTCACTACCTCAAGGGCTATTGTGAGATTTAAATGAGATATTTTTGTAAAGCATCTGTCACAGTACCTGGCCTATTGGAAGTGCTCTATAAATGTTAATTCCCTTCCTCCTAATGACTTTGTGAATGTCAGTTTTATCTCTCCAACAAGATGCTCTTGAAGACAGATCATATATTTTATGTATTTCATTAGATCATCCACATTCCTAGAACACAGCTCAATGCATCATAGGCACTTAATTAAGTACTTCTTGGTTTAATCACAAGTAAAAATCATGGCTGTAGGTATGCCTTACAATAGACCAGTGTTTCCTAAATGCTGGTACCAGGTGAACTGCATTAAACTCATCCAAAGAGCTTCTTCTTATTAGGGGTGGGGGTGAAGGGGTGGGGAAGACAGGGAACAGGGCCTTGCTCTGTTGCCCAGGCCGGAATCCAGTGGCATGATCACATGGTCAGTGAAGCCTGGACCTGCCAGGCTCAGGTGATTGTCCCACCTCAGCCTCCCTTGTAGCTGGGACTACAAGCACATGCCACCACACTCAGCTAATTTTAAAATTTTTCTAGAGACATGGTCTCACTATGTTTCCCAGGCTGGTCTTGAACTCCTGGCCTCAACTGATCCTCCTGCCTCAGCTTCCCAAAGTGTTGGTATTACAGGTGTGAGCCACCGCACTTGGTCCAAAGAGCTTCTTAAAAATAAAACTGCTAGATCCCTTCCATAGATATTCTGATTAAGAAAGGCTGTTCCATTAACTTCCAATAACTGAGAAAGGTCTTCCAATTTTTACTTTAGATATTTTTATTAGATATTTTTGCATTGCTTGAATTTTTAAATAAGTATTCTTTATTTTATAATTGTAAAATAAAGACAACTTTTAAATAAAAAAAAGAATAACTGACCAGAATCAGAAGTGAAATCTAGAGTACTATAAAATGTTTCTTTCATTAGTAATGGGCAATTTAAAAAATAATAATAATGAAGTAAAAATACCCCCTGGTCACAACTGGGGAAATATGAACATGGCCTGATATCAGATATCATTTTGTTTTTTGTTTTAGATACAATTTTATGTTGTATCAAACGTCTTTATTCTTAGAATACACATGCTGAAATGACAGTTTCAGGTGAAGTGTTATAACATCTGCAACTTTCAAATGGTCCAGCATATATGTATATGTGCATATGTATGTATGTGTATATATATATGTGTATATATACACATACACACATAGATGAGAAATAAGGCAAAATGTTAACAATTGTTTAATTTAGTTGGTGGCTATTTGGGTGTTCAATTTATTACTCTTTCAAATTCTCAGTATGATTAAAATTTTTCTAATAGTTGGAGAAGAATATTCTCAGTTGATTCTGGTGATAATCTAGCTTGGGAACCACTGCTTTACCCAATAGATTTGTTCCTGAAGTTAGAAAAATAAGAATTCTGAGATACACAACATATAAATGCTCTGAAGGCAACAGTATTTAAAGAAATCTCACGTCACAATCTCCCCATAAAACACCGTCTCCTAATTAATTGTTCATAAACCTACATTTCACACAGGATTTGCTTAAGGTCAGCGCTCAGATAAGGGCAGAATTGAAATGCTGGTTAAGGGAAGATGAGGCATGCACAAGCACAAAGCCTGAGGGTTGTACTTGACTCTTGTCTGCTCCCTAACTCCTGTCTTGCTGATTTACCTGTTGAATATTTATCAAACCAGTCCCCTCCTCTCCTCCACTCCTGCTACTGCCATGAGTCAGACTTCATCCTATCTCCCCTGCACCAGTGCAGAGAGCCCCAGCTGATGGTCCTGCCTCATGTCCTACCCAGATCAGATTCACTTCCACTTTGGCTAATACATATCCAAAACATGTGCTGGCTCGTCGCTCTTCTACTGAAAACCCTACAATGGCTTCCCATTTCAAAATGAAGTCCAGAACTCTTCAATCTGTTTATAATATCCTCTCAATTTTGCCAGCCTCAATTCTCACCAAATTCACATTTTATAGCCCAGTAACAGTGAATTCCCCGTGATACGTCTCGCCGCCATGCTTCAGCCCACGCATTCTTATTCCACCTTGCTCAGGCATCACTCTCCTTCTGAAAGCTTTCTTGGATTCACCACCTGCCATGCCTTCCCTCCCATCTCCCATACAGAGGTCAGAGTCTCCTATTTGGTTCTCCCACAATACCTCAACAGAGTTTAATCCATGCAGTTATCCCACTGCTCACAATTATTTACTTATAAGACTATCTATTCCATATCCTGGGGCCTCTTGGGGAAGGACTGGATTTTATTCATCTTTGTAGCCCCAGTACTTACTTCTGCTTTGCTTTTCTGATGCCCCATTTTCTCATCTAGAGAATCAGAAGAATATCACCAACTTGAAAGGTTGGCATTAAGTTTAAGTATTCAAAGCTTACCACAGGCATACAATAGGCCTTCAGCACATTTGATTTATAATGTCAGCATCTCTTGTTTTTCGCTTTCCAATTCTGCCCTTCAGGATCAGCTTCTTACACTGGCCCTGTGTCCAGCAAGGACACAGCAAGTAAGCTCCCCACCCATCTACACGCCAAAATAGTGAGGGTCTCAAACTCCAGATCTGCCTCGGGCTTCCCCACCCTGCCAGTGCCCTCTGGACTCTAGGATGACTCAACTAAAGAACCAATGCAGTACTGCAAACATTTCTTGAGCAGTTTCATGCAAGGCAATGTCCCTGATGCAGTGGAAAGTGATATAACATGTACAAAAAGTGTATGACCTCTTATAGGGTAGGGGAAGGGTGAGGAGACAATTAGACAAGTGAAGGCAGTACAATTCAAAGAAGGAAAACTTTGTATATCTCTGGGCGTAGACAGAAAAGCCTTAGAGGAAGTGGCATTTGAGCTAGACCACAAAGGATGGATTTAAGCTAAGAGGCTGTTTCCAGAATTGTGTGTGTTCCACAAAACACAACACTGAAATGCTACTGTTACTCAGATGAAAAGTAAAGTAAATTTACAAAATTCTGCGTACTATGTAACCCTCTAGGAGATCTGCAATGCACAGTAACAAGCGTGAAGTAAAGAACCCTACTTAACTGTGTTGAACTCAGCATCCCAAGTTTGTTTGACTACTAGTTAATTCCCTATTTCTTTCTTCCTGGAGGAGAGTTATAGCATCTTTCAAGCTCTGAGGTGTCTTGAATTAGGGAACCCTATATAACTCCGTTTAACCGAGCATCCCAAGTTTGTTTGAACGCTAGTAAGTTCCCTATTTCTTTTCCCTTGGAGGAAGATGTATAGCAACTTGGAGAACACACTTTAAGAAACAACAGGTTAAATGTTACTCTTTGAAAGCTATCCATTCGCATTTTACCAGGACTTCACATTGATAATACCTTCATATCTGATTTTTTAACAACAAAATCAGCAATTTTTAAAATTCTCCTGACAGTTTGTCAGAAGAGAAAAAGCAATGGAAGATGCTGCAGAACTAAGAAGTTTCTCATTGTGAAGCACAGTGTAGACCATAAGCCTTTTAATCAAGCGAAGGAAACAACACATCTCTGACTGAGTCCATTCATTCTTTGTTAGGATGTTTACACTCTTATAGCTGCCCTCAATCCCTCTGCAACCTGCTGACTGCGTAAAAAACACCAGACTTGAAAGCAAAGGGAAAAACATTGCATAACAACAAGTCACAGGGCATGTTTTGCTCCTTTATATTTACCAAACAGTTGTGCTTGTAAAAGACAAGAAGGAAAGGGGCACTGCAGCTCATCTGTCCCCACTCCTGAAATTACAATGCTGAATTATCTAGTCTGAAAGTTAACATGTTTACTGGGAGTGAGCCACTGTGCTCATGATACAAAGAAAAATAACGTATAGTTGTTACTTCACAAGCCAGGACAGATAGGTAAACAAACTGTAATGCAGCAAAGTGCAAGTAAACACTTCTATAATAAGAGGGGAGTACACAGAAGCTGGGACTCCTTACCTTTGCCTGGGCTTAAGGTCAAAAGAGAAGCATGTTAAAATACGGAAAAAGTCCTCTTTGTTCTTAAAGAATTGAAAAGGAGTTTTCCAGGCAAATAAAATATATACATAGGTATAGATAAACAGATATAGACAGATGATATAGATACAAGGCCAGGCATGGTGACTCACATCTATAATCCCAGCACTTTGGGAAGCCAAAGTGGGAGGATTGCTTGAGCTCAGGAGTTTGAGACTTGCCTAGGCAACATAGTGAGACCCCCATCTCTTCAAAAAAATTAAAAAATTAGTCAGGCGTGGTGGTGTGTACCTGTAGCCCTAGCTACAAGGGAGACTGAGATGGGAGGATCACTTGAGCCTGGGAGGCTGAGGCCACAGTGACCTCTGATCATGCCACTGCACTCCCACCTAGGGTACACAGCAAGACCCTGTCTCAAAAAAAAGACATAGATATAGATACACATACACACATACATGAAAAAAAATAAGGCCATAGGGCCGAGTAGAATAGGATATGTGATATGATTTGGATATCTGTCCCCTTCAAATCTCATGTTGAAATGTAATCCTCGAGGCCGGGCGCGGTGGCTCAAGCCTGTAATCCCAGCACTTAGGGAGGCCAAGGCCGGCAGATCACGAGGTCTGGAGATCGAGACAATCCTGGCTAACACAGTGAAACCCCGTCTCTACTAAAAATATAAAAAAAATTAGCTGGGCATGTTGGCAGGCACCTGTAGTCCCAGCTACTTGGGAGGCTGAGGCAGGAGAATGGTGTGAACCCAGGAGATGGAGGTTGCGGTAAGCCGAGATCGCGCCACTGCACTCCAGCCTGGGGGACAGAGAAAGACTCCGTCTCAAAAAAAAAAAAAAAAAAAAAAAAAGAAATGTAATCCTCAATGTTGGAGGTGTGGCCTGGTGTGGGGTGTTTGGATCATGGGATAGATCCATCATGAATGGTTAGCACCATCCCCTTGGTGATGAGTGAATTCTGGCTCCGGTAGTTCATGTGAGATCTGGTTAAGAGTGTGGCACCTCTGTCCTCACTCTCCCTTGTTTCCACTCTCACATGTAACATTCCGGCTCCCGGTCACCTTCTGTCATGACTGTAAGCTTTCTGAGGTCTCACCAGAAGCAGAGGCCAGCACCATGCTTCCTGTAAAGCCTGTAAAACTGTGAGCCAGTTAAATCTCTTTTCTTTATAATTTTCCCAGCTTCAAGTATTTATTTGTAGTAATGAAAAAATGGACTAACAATAGGATAGGGCAAGATTGAAAAGAAAAAAAAGAGCAGCCAATCTGGAGAAGGTGTCACACTGAACTACTGCATCGAATTTCACTTATTCCAAAAACCCCACGAAAATTCAGTAAAGTGCTTTCTTCTTATTAAAAAAACCTTATAAGTATAGAGAAGATAAGAGAAGACAATGGTGTCAAATTTTGGAAGCTTGGGAAGCAGATGAACAAGTAGTAATTGACTTAGCATACTCAGAAAATGCGGAATTCAGCTGATTTAAACCACAGAATCCTTAAAAAACACAGGAACTGACAGTACCTTGTACTCCTGGAGCAGGTGTATAGGATGCTAGAAGAAAGAACACAAGAGAGAAGGCTACTCAAGGAGTTAGATACCTAGATTCCCCCTCGTCATTAACAAAACTCCAAAGGCCTGTCTCTGGGGAGCACAAAACAGAAATATCCAGTATTTGCTTGAAATAATCTGAGGAAGGGGATTGGGGGATACAGAGCAAACTAAAATATCCATCAACTGAAAACTAGTGAACCTGAATGATGGGTAATGGGAATTCACTGTATTGCCCTCCCTACTTTTGTAAATCTTTGGCATTCCCCATAATAAAAAGTAAGAGTGTCTTTGGCCTGGCAGTATCCAGTGTGGATGAGGGGGAAACATATCATAGATAAGGCACTATGTTTACAGAAGGTAGAGTGCAAAGGTTCCCATGCTCCTTCTCTTGAGTACCAACACATAGTCAGATAGAACCCCACCATCCGAAGAAGAGTGAAATACTCTTTGCTGGTGAATGTACCCAAGGGAAAACCTGAAGATGGTAACATCAGGGGAGCCCAACAAACAGCCCATCCAGATCACCCTACCGTGAGGCTCAGAGCTAATTATCTCCATTCTGTATTCAGAGTTTCCTGATGGTAGTTTTTAAAAAGAGCTTTATGTCACATACCATATAATTCACCCTTTTAAAATATACAATTTTGCTCTAGGAACTAAACGAAAAAAAATAAAACATACATTTCAATGGTTTTTAGCATATTCACAGAGTTGTACAACCATCACCACAATCAATTTTAGAACATTTTCCATTCTCCCAATGAAAATCCTACATACATTAGTAGTCACTCTGCATTCCCCCCACTCCCCAGCTGCAAGTAACTACTGATCTATTTTTTTGTCTCTATAGATGTGTCCATTCCAGCCATTTCATATAAATGAAATCCTACACTGTGTGGTCTTTTGTGAGTGACTTCTTTCATTGAGCATAATGTCAACGTCTTGACAGCTTCTTTTCCTCCTCCTCTTAATCAGGAGCAACACAGCCAAGGATCACATTTTAGAGTGACATCTTGGGAAAGCCTCTAATAAAGATACAGACCATGGCAAACACACAAAAAAGTGACTTGAAGGAAACAGATAATATGCAAGGGTGGAAATACCATTAATATTCTCACAAAAATGAAATAAAACTACATCCAGGAAACAAAAATAGGATGCTATATAAAGGAAACACAGAGAACAAAAAGAGCTCCTAGACATTGACAACATAATAGCAGACATTTTTTTAAATCTTCAATAAAAGGATTGAAAGATAAAATTGAAATCTTCTAAAGAATAAAATCAAAAGACAAAGATATGGAAACAACAGAGAGAAGTTAAGAATATTCTAAAGGTTCAGTACAGGAGGGGTCCTATATCCAAATAAGAGAAATTCCCAGGAAAGAACAGAAAAAAGAAAAATCATAACAATATAATTCAATAAAATTTCAGAGAACTGAAGGATGCAGGTTGCCAGATTGAAAGGGCCCAGCACACCAAGCACACTGTGAAATTCAGAAAACTGCAGACAAAGAGAAGATTTTACAAACCATCAGAGAGGACGGAAAGACAAATAGGTTATATATAAAGAATCAGAAATCAGACCCCTTCCAACTTCTCTACAGCAACAATAAAAAGACAATAAAGTAATGCCTTTAAAATCTGAAGGAAGATGATTTTCAACTTAGAATGCAATACCCAAATAAACTACCAATAAAGCATGAGAATAGAACAAAGATACTTTAAAGTATACAAGACCCAGAAATTCATATTCCATGCACTGTTTTATAAGAAGCTCCTACTTTGGGAGGCTAAGACAGCAGGATTGCTTAAGCACAGCAGTTTGGGAGCAGCCTGGCCAACATGGCGAGACCCTATCTCCACAAAAAGTGAAAAAGTTAGCCAGGCATGGTGGCATGCACCTGTGGTCCCAGGTACTTGAGAGGATCACTTGAGCCCAAGAGTTCGAGGCTACAATGAGCTGTTTCACATCACTGCACTCCAGCCTGGGCAACTGAGTGAGACCCTTTCTCAAAAACAAACAAAAAAAAGCTCCTGGAGGATGTCCTTCGCTAAGTGGTATACAGGAAACATCTACAGATCTAGCCCAAAGACAAGCAACATAGGACCCCAACATGACTACCACAGGAAGTAGCCAACCAGACTAAAGAAGTATAACTCAAGAGACAGACACATTGAAGACAGCCATCGCCAACAACCCCACCGCCATTAAACCCTCTTTTGTGTTGTGTTGAAATATTTTAAATATATAATTATAAAGTTTTCAAACACACATAAAAGTAGACCCCCAACACCCATTACCAAAATTCAACAATTACCAAGATTTTAACATGTTAATCTATCCCTTTTCCCCCCATTTTTTTATTTGCTTAAATATTTTATTATTATTATTATTTTGAGACAGGGTCTCGCTCATTGCCCAGGCTGGAGTGCGGTGGTGTCATCATGGCTCACTGCAGCCTCAACCTCTGGGATGCAGCAAACCACCTGCCTCAGTCTCCCAAAGTGCTGGGATTACAGGTATGAAACTTAGCATCCAGGCTGTTTAAATATTTTTAAACAAATTCTACATCATATCATTTTATCCCCATGTACCTCAGAACTCATCTCTATATTATTCATCTTCTTATACTATTATTATCACACCTGAATAAAAGTAACAGTAATTCCTTGATATCATCTCAAAAATGTCTTTTTACACACATCTATATGCATACTTGTAGCAGCACAATTCACAATTGCAAAGATATGGAACCGACCTAAGCGCCCATCAACCAATGAGTGGATAAAGAAAATGTGGTATATATCCACCATGGAATACTACTCAGCCATGAAAATGAATAGAATAATGTCTTTTGCAGCAACTTGGATTGAGCTGGAAGCCGTTATTCTAAGTGAAGTAACTCAGGAATGGAAAACCAGATACCTTATTTTCTCACTTAAGTGGGAACTAAGCTATGAGGACACAAAAACAATACAGAGCAATATAATGAAATTTGTGACCTGGGGAAGGAGAGGGCAAGGGGAGTGAGAGATAAAAGACCACATATTGGGTACGGTGTACACTGTTTTGTTGACAGGTGCACTAAAATCTCAGAATTCACCACTGTAGAATTTATCCATGTAACCAAAAACCACTTATAACCCAAAAGCCATTTAAAAAGTTTTTTTGATGTCTTTTCAATGCCAGGTGTGGTGGTTCATGCCTATAATCCCAGCATTTTGGGAGGCCAAAGCAGGAGGATCGCTTGAGCCCAGGAGTTCAAGAGTAGCCTGGGCAACATGGTGAGACCTCATCTCTTCAAAAAAAAAAAATTAGTTGGGTGTGGTGGTATATGCCTGTAGTCCCAGCTTCTTGGGAGGACTGCTTGAGCTCAGGAGGTCAAGGCTATGGTGAGCCGTGTTCATGCCACTGTACTCCAGCCTGGGTGACAAAGCGAGACCCTGTCTCAAAAAAAAAAACAAAACAAACAAAAAAAAAAAAACGGTCTTTTTTTGGCACGTGTGGTGGCTCATGCCTATAATCCCAGCACTTTAGGAGGCTGAGGTGGGCGGATCACCTGAGGCCAGGAGTTCGAGACCAGCCTGGCCCACATGGTGAAACCCCATCTCCACTAAAAATACAAAAATTAGCTGGGCATGGTAGCACGCACCTGTAATCCCAGCTACTCAGGAGGCTGAGGCAGGAGAATTGCTTGAACCCGGGAGGCAGAGGTTTCAGTGAGCTGAGATCATGCCATTGCACTTCAGCCTGGGTGACAGAGCAAGACTCCATCTCAAAAAAAAAAAAAAAAAAGTCTCTTTGCAATTAAACTAAATTGTGTCCCCTCACAAGTTCATACATATGTTGAAGCCCTAATTCCCAGTACCTTAGAATGTGACTGTTCATGTATTTGGAGATAGAGCCGTTAAAGAGGTAATGAAGTTAAAATGAGATTGTTAGGGTGGGCCATAATCCAATCTAACTGGTGTCCTTATATAAAGAGGAGAATAAGACATGTAGCAGCACACTGGGAGTGTGCATATACAGAGAAATGACCATGCAACGAGGTGTCAAGAGGGCAGCCATCTGCAAGCCAAGAAGAGAGGCCTCAGAGGAAACCAATCCTGCCAGCACCTTGATCTTGGACTCCTAGCCTCCAGAACTGTGAAAATATTAATTTCTGTTGCTTAAGCCATCCAGTGTGTGGTATTTTGTTATGGCAGCCCTAGCAAACTAACACATTGACTATCAAATCAAAACAAGGTTCACACATGACATCTGGTTATAATTCTTAAGTCACTTTATTATTTTTTCATGTCATTGACTTGTTGCGGAAGCCAAGTCAGTTGTCTGACAGAATGTTCCACATTCTAAATTTTTCTGTTTGTTTCCTTAGAGTGTAATTCAACTTGTCATCCTTTCCCCCATCTTTCCAATATATTAAAGTTAGCTCTAGAGGCTTGATGAGATTTTAGAAGTCAACGTTTGGGTAAGAATATTCCATAAGTGGTGCTGCATATTCTTTTTTTTTTTTTTTTTTTTGAGATGGAGTTTCGCTCTTCTTGGCCAGGCTGGAGTACAATGGTGCAATCTCGGCACAAAGCAACCTCCGCCTCCCAGGTTCAAGCGATTCTCCTGCCTCAGCCTCCAGAGTAGCCGGGATTATAGGCATGTGCCACCACACCTGGCTAATTCTGTATTTTTAGGAGAGATGGGATTTCTCCATGTTGGTCAGACTGGTCTCAAACTCCCAACCTCAGGTGATCCGCCTGCCTTGGCCTCCCAAAGTGCTGGGATTACAGGTGTGAGCCACCAGGCCCGGCCTGCATATTCTTTTTTTAACCTGACAAAAAATGCATAGGTAAACTTGGTCGAGGTTCTTTTCTGCCTCTATTTGTCTTGACCATGTGCTGATGAAGTACCTGCTCATCCCCTCCACACTATTTGTTTGGCTTAGTTGGTGACATTCACTTTATCCTACAGAAGAGTTTTGCTTTGACCTACTCCTTGAGAGCTGAAAGGAGGCCAAAGAAAGACTGGAAGTAGAAAAGACAGAGCCGTCCACTCTTTGTGACCATATTCCGTATGTCCAGTGTGTGCCCACACTACAACCCTGTCAGATGTCTCAATAGTAGTGATCCTCATTTCCTAGGACTCACTCACACCCTTGCCCACTGACTTCCCCATTAGAGCCTTTTAAACCCCCTGGGAATCTAAAGCTATATTATGACCCAGAGTTTAGATCTAACAGTGACAAAGCTTGCTAGGTTTGTGCTTGCTTCTTGGTTTTTTAAAAAACAACATTTGTTTTAGTAATACAAACATAGGTGGTTAAACTGTACAGAAAAGTAAGAACGATGAACACAAAAGTCAAGATAATCATTATGTCTGGTGAGAAGGAAAGGGGGTATGATTTCAGGGCAGAGAGTAGACAAACAGCTTCTAGGATACAAATAATGTTCCATCTGATAAATTGGATGGCAAATTCACAATTTTCTTTCTTTTATTTTTTGAGACAGCATCTCACTATTTTGCCCAGGCTGGTCTTGAACTCCTGGCCTCAAGCAATCCTCCAACCTCAGCCACCTGAGTAGCTGGAATTGCAAACATGTGCTACTGCATCTGGCCACAATTTTTATGTTCTTCTTTAAACTGTAAATATGTATTTAAAACATTCTTTCATATGCATTGTATGTTTCGCATTAATTATTTTTATGTAAGCAGTCCACCATAGCTAGAACACAGGGTTTGAAGAGGAGAGTAAAAGGAGAAGAGAATGGAAAAGGAGTTTACTCTAAAGGCAAATAGGAACCTTAATCATGCTCTCTTGGGAGTAACATCAGGGAACATTTATACCCAATATCAATTAAAATGGCTTTCTCATAATCTATCTATCAAGAATGATAGGAAAAATCCATTTTTTCTAAGTTACCTAGATATGAAATACCCAACATCTTAAGCATCTCACTGGGGAATGTAATAATATGGTTTTGATGTATTTTTCCAGGGAGAGGAGTTTCAGCTTGCCCTAGGGAACATGTTTGCCTCAAATTCTTTTTTTTTTTTTTTTTTTTGAGACAGAGTCTTGCTCTGTCGCTCAGGCTGGGATGCTGGAATGCAACGGCATGACCTCAGCTCACTACAACCTCTGCTTTCCGGGTTCAAGTGATTCTCCTGCCTTAGCCTCCAGAGTAGCCAGGATTACAGGCACATGCTACCATGCCCAGCTAATTTTTGTATTTTTAGTAGAAACAGGGTTTCACCATGTTGGTCAGGCTGGTCTCGAACCCCTGACCTCAGGTGATCCGCCCACCTTGGCTTCCCAAAGTGCTGGGATTACAGGTGTGAGCCACTGAGCCCAGCCTGCCTCAAGTTCTTAAATGACACAAAGCTGGGAGGGATGCAGAACAAATGTTTTACATGACAGAATTAGAATATATTTTGGCAAGCTGGAGTGACAGGTCAAATCTAGGTCAATTTCTAATGACATCTCCCATTTGTTGAGAACACTCGATATGCCAAGAGCTTTACATAATTTATCTCATTTAATCCCTACAATCACACGGTGAAGCTGAGACCCAGGAAAGTAACTTGCCCAAGGTCATAAAGCAAGTTAATAGCAGAGTCATAATTTGAACCTAGGTCTGCAGGCTCAAGTTTCAGTCTCAAGTGAGATTCCTTCAGCCACTAGAAATTAACATTCAAAACTGAATCCTCTGCTATCGCATTGGGAATTAAGAAAACAATAATAAATAAATAAAAATCTCAATCCTCTTTAATTCAGCCTGTCACCCTTAGAAAACTGCATCATCCAACCTCAACCCCCTTGGGCATATGAGGGTATCAAGTAACTTCAAAGAATCATCAGATCAAATGAAAAAACAAACAAAAACAAAAAAGAATAATCAGATCAGGCCATTTTCATTAATGTAGCATCTGGGGACCCCGATAGCTGCCAGGAAACCTCCATCTGTCCTCAAGAGCAAGTCCATCCTCAAAAGCAAGCTGTAACAGGATTCTCTCTGCAACCCATTCCCAGCTCAGCCATGTCTGCCTCCCCATCTGTATTTAAGACTTTGCAAAACTCAAGCTCTGCAGTTATAAATGGAGGCCCCTTACCACAAAGATTGCTGAGCAAGACCCCTCAGCCAGGCTATTCCCTACCTTCAATTTTCTCTCGTCCTCAGGGGCACTGTGATTTGATGGGTGTGTATAGCTGAGAGAGCAGCACAACCGGCTCCAGTGCACAGTCATATCCAATGGAGCTATCCCGAAAGACAGCCAGAGAATTTTAATGAAAACCAGAAAACCCCTGGCTGCTAAGTCCAACTGCAGTTCAGGCCTGCCAGCCCCTCCCCCTGCAGCTAAGAATCTCTGAGCCAGCTTTGCCCCAAAGAGCAGGGAAGAAAGTCCATTTTGCATTCAGTAAATCCTTCCATAGCAGCCACTTCCCAGGGTCATTTAGGTTAAAGGCGAGGCATATGATAACTGCAACAGGACCCAGGGACCCTGAGAGGCACAGGGTGTGGCAGCAGCAGATTTGAGCCAACAGATTATGAAACAGTCATTTAGAAAAAAACAAAAAGTCTTTCCTTCTGCCAAAGCTCTCTGCCCACAGCTGCATACAAGGCTAGTGAGGAATCTTAACAAGCTTAAAGGGGCCGTATTTCAGATACTCGAGAACCAAGGTGGGAGGAAATAAGTATTTTGAGCACTTACTATGTATCAGGTGCTCTGATCTCATTTCATCCTCACTGTGAGATGGGAACTGTAAACTGCATGTAACAGATAAGAACACTGACTCCGAGAGGTTCCATAACTTGTCTAAGGAACACAGTTAGCAAGATGGGAAGCAAGACTGAAAGTTCAATGTGGGTGAGGTTCATCAGAAGTATCAAACTTTTTGTTCGCAGAGAGCAGAAAAAAATAAAAAGAAAAGAAAAAAAGAAAAAGAAATACTAAACTCAAAATCCTGACTAATAAAAAGAATGATCATTTACTGACCACTGGCTATGTGCCAGGCACTAAGCTAATATTTTTACATGCACCATATCATCTAATCCTCACAGCAACTAGATAAGATACAGGTCATTATTACCTCCATTTAATAATAGCAAACTACAGCTCGGACATTCAATAATTTGATCAAGGTCACTGCATAACCAGGATTGGTACCCAGGTCTATCTAATTCTAGAGTGCTCACCTTAAAACACTCATCCTAACAGCCTTCAGAAGGGAGCCACCTAGATCATCATGCCAAGCACGCAAGTTGCAGGGAGATTTCTGCTCCCCTCCCCAGCAGGTAATGCATATTCCAGACTTGCCTTTCAATTCCTCCCAGCACTCTTCAGTGGAGGCACAGTGTCACTGGCTCTGGGAGAGCTGATAGCTATGTCTCCGCCTTCCCATGCACCATGGACTCAGTTGTCCCGACATGAGTGAAGGAGAAGACCACCACCATGATCCAGAGACTCCCATGAGTATAGAAGCAGACAGCTTCTTTCCCCAAGCCCTGCTCCATAGGCCTATGCAACCTCGAGCAGCAACCTCTTCCTCAACAGCTCACAGGGCTGTTTTGTATTCTTAACAGGAGACCACGTGCCTTCTTTTTGAGCAACTGTGATTTCCCAAGGGAGATGACTGTCTAGACACAGCATCTATCTTGACAACCAGACTGGGCCACACGATGTTAGGTCTGATAATTTAATTTTAGGGTGTGTGTTCAGCTCTCCAGTGAAGGCTCTGTGCTTGGCACCTCTGGATAATCAGATTGAGTATCACTCAGTGCAACAGCTGACACCTTGGGTTAGAACCGTCTTTCCAGCCAGGCAAGTGTTACTTGAGGGAAGTCACAGGCGTCTTATGGATCACACACACACAGGCACAACACACAAACAGTTCCATTAATGAGGCTGAAACTTGATAGAACTCTTCTATGCATGTTCAGAATTAAGCACCAGGCTTTGACTGGTGGTGGACTGAATACTTAATATGTATCAGGTACTGTGGTGGGTACCTTCACAGCCAATATCTTTACTGACCGGCACAACATTCTGTAAGGTAGATAGAATTGCTATTACACAGATGGGGCAATTAAAGCCCAGAGAGATAGCATAATTTGCCCAAAGTCACATAGGAAGTGGCAAAGCTCGGGTTCAAATTCTTTTTTTTTTTTTGAGATGGAGTCTCACTCCATCTCCCAGGCTGGAGTGCAGTGGCGCCATCTTGGCTCACTGCAACCTCCATCTCCCAGGTTCACACAATTCTCCTGCTTCAGCCTCCCCAGTAGCTGGCAATACAGGCAGGCACCACCATGCCCAGCTAATTTTTGTATTTTTAATGGAGTCAGGGTTTTATTATGTTGGCCAGAGCTGGTCTCGAACTCCTGACCTCAAGTGATCTTCCCGCCTCGGCCTCCCAAAGTGCTGGGATTACAGGCATGAGCCACCAGGCCCGGCCTCAAATTCATTTTTAATATGACTCCAATACCCTTTCAGTCAATTATGAGTCCATTCATTTATTCTTCAGATAGTTACTGAGCACCTTCTATAAGCCAGCTACTGTGACACCTACAGAGGATATAACTGTTAATGTAAGGTAGGTCCAGTCACCAAAGAAGTAATGTTCTCATGAGGATAGATGACAATGCAGATAGATAATTACAGAATGATGAGATGGGGCCTTAGAGGAGTAATGGGGTCAGGCCTCTCTGAGAAAGTGAGATGTGAGCTGAGACCTGAAAGATGAGAATGAGCCAGGCATTTGCAAAGCTAGGAAAAGAGCGCAGGCAATAGATACAAGAAGTGCAAGGGTTGGCTACCGGAAAAGGCTTGGCGTGTCCAAGGAACATAAAGGAGAACAGGGACCAAGGCTGGGTGAGCAACAGGGAAGAAAGAACGGTTGAGATGACACAGGGCCTTGTTGATCATGGAAAACACTTTGAATTTTGTCGAAAGGGCAATGGGAGATCAAAGAAGAGTTTTAATCAGGGAAATAGTGTAATCTGATTTGCGCTTTAAAGAGATAATTCTGGCTGCTATGTGGAGAAATGAGTGTAGGGAGTGGCCAAGACTTAGGAATAGGGGAGAGATAATGGTGGCCTGGACCAAGATAATGGTAGGGGAGAAGATTTTATATTTGGGAATAAAAAAGAAAATACTTGAGGTGATACTAAGGGTTTTTTAAAAAATAAATAAATAAAAATTTTGAAATTTAATTACAATTTTAAAAAATAAAAAGACAAATTTTTTTTTTTTTTTTTGAGATGAAGTCTTATTCTGTCACCCAGGCTGGACTACAGTGGTGTGATCTCGGCTCACTGCAACCTCTGCCTCCTGGGTTCAAGCAATTCTCCTGCCTCAGCCTCCCTAGTAGCTGGGATTACAGGCGCCCACCATCATGCCTGGTTAATTTTTGTATTTTTAGTAGAGACAGGGTTTCGCCACGTTGGCCAGGCTGGTCTCGAACTCCTGACCTCACGTGATCCACTCGCCTCGGCCTCCCAAAGTGCTGGGATTACAGGTATGAGCCACTGGTCCCAGCCGAATGAATTTTTAAAAACATAATGAAAATACTTGCTGATGAATGGTATGTGAATGGTGAAGGGAACAAACTCCTGGGTTTCTAGCTTGAACAACTGGGTAGAGAGTGGTACCACGTATTAAGAGACTGGAGGAGAAGCAAAATGGTCGTGAGATAGCCAACTATATCACACTAAGAAGAAAACAAAAGTGGACCCCAGTTGTGTTTGTTCAAGGGGAAGCTAGGAATTAAAGGCCTGGAGCTGCTACTCTGGTGAAGATAAAGTGTTTGGGGGTTATGATAGAGACTAAAGTGCAAGAATCTGAAAGGATGCCTTAGGAAACAGGGGTTCCACTTACTCCATGTGGCCATCACTACCAAACTGGGACCAACGTGCGGAAGACACAGGAAAGGAATTCAGACTGACATAAGGAAGGGCTGTCTCGTGGTCAGAGTGAAATAAGCTGCCTTGGGAGTGGGAGAGGGTGAATGATGACTTCTCTGTCATTGGAAGGGTTAAAGAAAAAAACAGATGACCCCTTGACTACAAGGTTAGAGAGAGAATTCAGTAATTGAACAGGGAAAATGCTACATAAAATCCTTCTAAACTCTGGAATTCTGTGGTTTTAAGATAAAATCTTAATTAATCTAACCTTCAGGACTGGAGTTTCTCCAACAGGGCAGAACTCCCTTGGTATGTCCTACCTCTCAGAAGGCAAATGAGAACAACGTTAGCTAATTTTAGTCACTATAAAGTGACTCCTAGTTCATTCCTAAGTGTCAAACAAGATGCTGAAATGCTTTTTGGTGTAGGTAAAAGGCATACGCTATGGAACTGGATATCCTTTTTTTTTTTTTTTTTTTGAGACGGAGTCTTGCTCTGTCACCCAGGCTGGAGTGCAGTGGCACAATCTCGGCTCACTGCAAGCTCCGCCTCCCGGGTTCACGCCATTTTCCTGCCTCAGCCTCTCCGAGTAGCTGGGACTACAGGCGCCCGCCACCACGCCCGGCTAATTTTTTGTATTTTTAGTAGAGACGGGGTTTCACCGTGGTCTCAATCTCCTGACTTCGTGATCCGCCTCGGCCTCCCAAAGTGCTGGGATTACAAGCGTGAGCCACCGCGCCCGGCCACAGAACTGGATATCCTATATCTGCAATTGATTAGCGCTGTGCCCTCTGGCAAATTATTTAAATCCTCTGAATCTCAGTTTATTTCTTTGAAATAGGGGGAAAGCAATGCCTATCTCAAGATGTTTACTGTGAGGACCAAAGCCTTATACCTGATACATTCTATTAAGAATAATAATGAGGCTGGGTGCAGTGGTGCACACCTGTAATCCCAGCACTTTGGGAGGCCGAGACGGGCAGATCACCTGAGGTTGGGAGATCAAGACCAGCCTGGCCAACATGGTGAAACCCCGTCTCTACTAAAAATACAAAAATTAGCCAGGCATGGTGGGGGCGCCTGTAATCCCAGCTACTTGAGAGGCTAAGGCAGGTGAATCACTTGAACCTGGGAGGCAGAGGTTGCAGTGAGACAAGATTGCACAACTGCATTCCAGCCTGGGCGACAAGAGAGAAACTCCATCTCAAAAAAAAAAAAAAAGAAGAAGAAAAATAGCTAACGTCTATTACTACAGATCCATAACTATATGCTAGGCATGTGCTATGTGCATTTAAAAAAATCCAATCCTTACAACAACCCAGAAAGTAGCCACTATTATTATTCCATTGTAAAAATCAGAAAATTGATTTCTAAAGGTAAAGTAACTTATCCAAGAGTCAGATAATTAATTAGTAATTGCCCAAATTAGGAAAAAACAAACTTCAACAAAGTTGAAAGAAAAAGACAAAGAAAACCATATTTAGATAATTTGAAAAAAAGTTACCTACTGTTGAATTAACAAACAATTCATTTCACCAACTAGTCATTTAGTAAATATTTATTGAACATATAAATAAATAACTGAATGAATGATTCCAATGAATATTTCTTGAGTTCCTGCTAGGCACAACATCAAGAAACTAGGGTTACAGAAAATGTACATCAATTTAATTAAGAGTTTGCCATTAACACCACAATCTTCAAACTGCAAATAAACTGCCAACATAACAACACTTAGTCCATGATAAAAAGTCCTAAGAAATGCCTTTCTCAGCTAAGCGCAGTGGCTCCTGACTGTAGTCCCAGCACATTGGGACGCCAAAGCGGGCAGATACCTTGAGCTCAGGAGTTTGAGACCAGCCTGGGCAACATGGCAAAACCCCATCTCTACAAAAAATACAAAAATTAGTCAGGTATGGTGGCGTGTGTCTGTGGTCCCAGCTACTTGGGAGGCTGAGGTGGGAGGATCACTTGAGCCTGGAATGTTGAGGCTTCAGCTAGCCGAGATCACGCCACTGTACTCCAGCCTGAGGAAGTCAAAATTCTTGGGGAAGTCAAAACTCTTAGAGGAGAGCTCTGAGCAGTAAGCAGAGAACTAAGAGCACACAACAATGGAAGCTGAGAAAGGAGGTGGTCTCAAAGAAAAGATGAGTAAGACTTCCATAGGAAGCAGAAATCAAAAAGAAGAAAGGCTGAAAAAATGGCTGACTTAATAAGTAGGAGTTTGTCAATGGACTTCTCTGGAACTGTGGGGAAAGAAACCAAGTTTCAAAGGGCAACTGGATGAATGGGTTAAAGAGGAAGAGGAGGCAGTCTTTTAAGAAGTTTGGCAGTAAAAGGAGGGAAAGGGTAAGAAAAGTAAGTAGTCTGATGAGGAGAAGCAGCAAGACTGTTAATAAGAGTATAAGGTGAGGAGCAGAAGCCAAAAGAAAAGGAAAAGTTGAAGACAGAAGATAGATGGAGAAGATGTAAGAAAGAAACAAGAGGACCAGACTCCAGCACGTCAAGAGGGGATAGGATACAACACACAAGTGAAAGGCTACCCTTGGGAAATAAGCCACCTTCTGCTCTAAGACAGAAATGAAAGAAAAGAGATTTTGACAAATGGACATGGTGAAAAGTTACTCTGAATCAACCTTGAATACAGTACAGAGAGTGATCACATTGAATAACACTATTTTGGGCTGGGTGCAGTGGCTCAGACCTGTAATCCCAGCACTTTGGGAGGCTGAGGTGGGTGGATCACCTGATGAGGTCGGGAGTTCGAGACCAGCCTGACCAACGTGGAGAAAGCCCATCTCTACTAAAAATACAAAATTAGCTGGGTGTGGTGGTGGACACCTGTAATTCCAGCTACTCAGGAGGCTGAGGCAGGAGAATCGCTTGAACCTGGGAGGCGGAGGTTGCAGTGAGCCGAGAGTGTGCCACTGGCACTCCAGCCTGGGCAACAAGAGCGAAACTCTGTCTCAAAAAAAAAAAAAAAAAAAAATTGAATAACACTATTTTGAACTTAATATTGATTTTCTTGGATTACTCCTAACTTTGCATTGAAAAGGACAACTACCATTTGGATATAAGTTCTATACAGTTAAAAATCAGAATCCTTTTTTTCTGGACAGGAAGTAGGATTTATTGGGGGGCATTAGGAGGGAGCAGCACAGTGGAAGCCTTCGTGAATGCAGGGCCTGCCACTTGCCCAGAAGGCCATGACTGGGGATGTATTTGACCCCACAGCCATCCGGGATGAGCCACTTCTCATACCAGAGCCACCATGTCTTCAAATTCATCTGCACTGGCTGGGCACAGTGGCTCACACCTGTAATCCCAGTAGTTTGGGAGGCCAAAGTGGGCAAATGACTTGAGGCCAGAAGTTTGAGACCACCCTGGCCAGCATGGTGAAACCCCATCTCTACCAAAAAAATACAAAAATTAGCTGGGCGTGGTTGCGTGTGCCTGTAGTCCCAGCTACTCGGGAGGCTGAGGCAGGAGTATTGCTTGAACCCAGGAGGTGGAGGTTGCAGTGAGCTGAGATCACATCACTGTACTTCAGCCTGGGAGACAGACCAAAACTCTGTCTCAAAAAAAAATAAAAAATCATCTGCATCGAACTTTGTAAAGCCCCACTTCTTTCAGATATGGATCTTCTGGTGACCAGGGAACTTGAACTTGGCCCTGTGGAGGGCCTCAATCACATGCTCCTGGTTCTGTAGCTTGGTGTGGATAGACAAGACGACTTGGCCAGTGTGAACCCTGACCAAGGCTCCTTGAGGCTTTCCAAAGGCACCTCCACTGTCTGGAGCCTAAACTGGGGACAGTACAAGGTCAGAGACATATACATATGTTAGAAAGGGCTGTCTCCAAGGTCCCTTAGAGCAACCCATACAAGAAACAGGCTGCATACACTACCAAGGAAGCTGCTGTTTGCAGCTATTGCACACCAGGCCCCAAAGAGGAAAAGAACTAGGTTGGCTTAATTGGCTGCAGAAAAATCAGTCTCACCGAGATGTTGGTTATGTTCTGTTTCTTAATCTGGACACTGGTTACCCTGATGTGTTCAGTTTGTGAACTTTATTAAGCTGAAAAAAAAGTTTTTATAAACTTTTTAACTTTAAAACTTTTTTTAAAAAGTTTTTAACCTAGGCTATGTGCGGTGGCTCATGCCTATAATCCCAGCACTTTAGGAGACTGAGCTGGGTAGATTTTGCTTGAGGCTAGAAGTGTGAGACCAGCCTGGCCAACATGGTGAAACCCTGTCTCTAGTAAAAATACAAAAATTAGACAGGTGTGGTGGCACATGCCTGTAATCCCAGCTACTCAGGAGGCTGAGGCAGGAGAATCGCTTGAACCCGGGAGGCAGAGGTTGCAATGAGCACTGCACTCCAGCCTGGGCAACAGAATGAGACTCTGTCTCAAAAAAAAAAAAAAAATTAGTTTTTAACTTAGAATCACCACTCCTCTACTATTTGTTCAGTTTTTTAAAGAGTAACTCAAGAAAACTATATATTCCTTCAGACAGGGAACACTCCTTACCATTCTTTTAGATCCCCATAGCACTAAATCAGACTAGATATACAGTAGGTATCTAATGAATATATGTTGATGTGATTGGAAGAATGCTAACACCAAATATCGAGACTTAAAACAAATCTAGGCCGGTTGCAGTGGCTCATGCCTGTAATCCTAGCACTTTGGGAGGCCAAGGTGGGTGGATTGCCTGAGCTCAGGAGTTCAACACCAGTCTGGGCAACACGGTGAAACCCCATCTCTACTAAAAAAATATATAAAAAATTAGCCAGGTGTGGCGGCACACACCTGTAATCCTAGCTACTCAGGAGGCTGAGGCAGGAGAATTGTTTGAACCCAGGAGGCAGAGGTTGCAGTGAGCCAAGATCGCACCACTGCACTCCAGCCTGGGCGACAGAGCGAGACTCCATCTCCAAAAAAAAACAAAAACAAAAAAACCCACAAATCTTTCTCTAGGAAATGGCACCTTCGTAACTGCAAAATCTGGCAGCCCCAACTTTAGCCAGTGATTCCACTTAGCATCACTAATGATCTGGACAAACTAAAATGATGTGCCTCCTTTTGTGATGGTATGGGAAATATACAACCTCAGCTTTAGAATTCTTGCCCAAAATATTTAACCTGTATATAATCATGCAGACATAATTATACAAATTCAGATTGTGAGATATTGTTAAGAAAACAGACTTGGAATCTTAAAAATATCATGAAACACAAATAAGCGGGGAGACTCCTATAGATTTAAAGAGACTAAAGAGGCAAAACAACTACATTTAATGTGTAATCTTGTTTGGATCCTGGATTAAAAACAAACCGACAGTTATAATGATTAACATTACAACATTAACATTATTATTAATGGTATTTGGACAATAGGGATATGATAGATTGCAAAAATGGCTGTGATTGTTCATGCCCCTGTATCCATGCCCTTGAGCAATATGACTTTGCAGTTATACCCATCAAGAGGAGCGTGTGACTTGTTTTGACCAAAAGATTGCAGAAGTGATGCTGTGCCAATTCCAAGCCTAGGCCTTAAAGGGCTTTGCACTCTTCCACTCTCTCTTAGAACCTTCCCATAAGCCATGGAAACAAGCCTGTTCTAGCCTGCTGGAGGATGGGAGACCCCTCTAGAGCAAAGAAAAGCCATCCAAACTGAGGCCGACTTAGACCAGCCAGCTCCTAGTCAGTCCAGCAGCTGACTCCAGAGGTATAAAGGAGCCCAGTTGATCAGCTGAGCCTAATCCACATTAGAAGAACCACCCAACTGGCCCATGGAATTATGAGCACTAATAAACTGTAGTTGTTTTAAGCCACTAAGTTTTGACATGATTTGTTTATCAGCTAGCTGATCAAAGGCAAAATTTAAATATGGACTCTATATTAGACGACATTATGGAATCAACGTTAAATTTCTTTTTTTTTTTTTTTTTTTTTTTTTTTTGAGACGGAGTCTCGCTCTGTCACCCAGGCACCCAGGCTGGAGTGCAGTGGCGCGATCTCAGCTCACTGCAAGCTCCGCCTCCCGGGTTCACGCCATTCTCCTGCCTCAGCCTCTCCTAGTAGCTGGGACTACAGGCGCCCGCCACCACGCCCGGCTAATTTTTTGTAATTTTTAGTAGAGACGGGGTTTCACCGTGGTCTCGATCTCCTGACCTCGTGATCCACCCGCCTCGGCCTCCCAAAGTGCTGGGATTACAAGCGTGAGCCACTGCGCCCGGCCTTCAACGTTAAATTTCTAAGGCATGATAATGGTATTGTGAAGAAGAATATCCCCCTTACACTTAGGAGAATACTGATATATTTAGAGATAAAGGATCATGACGTCTGCCCTACCCCCTAGTGTAAATATGCATTTGTAAAGAAAGATAAATCAAATGTGGCAAAATGTTAGCAATTGGCAAACCTAAGTAAAGAGTTTTTTGGTTGTCCTTTGTACTAATATGTTTGTTTTAAATTTTTCAAAATAAAAAATTAGATAGAAAAAAAACCACACACCTCTATTTACCCCATAACACAGCAAGCTACCGTGCAGTGAACAGATCCTTTCCATCTCCCACCCCCTGACCCTTTTTACTGGAGGAAACACTACTACTGCTGAGTGGGGAGGGAAGTAGATATAAAGTGCAGTAAACCAGGGTTATATTATGATATCATTAAATGAAAGACTCATTAATAGTTAAGAAATGTTTAAAGGTAGGTGTTAACAGCAAGCAGCCATTAAGGTTTTCTTCCTAATATAATCAGAAAAAAAATTTGTGTAGGGTTGGATGGGACTTGAAAAGAACAAAACTTTGGCAAGAAACATGGACAGGTCTTTGAATTATTTTTTGTTGGAAAACAAATATTCCTGTGTTTCTCTGTTTTAAGAGATTTCTCAAACACCTGCAAATGAGAAGGGTATATTGTATTCATCTCTATCCCCTGAAAATCCCTAAAGAATCTTACCAATATAAGCTAAATCTGTTTATTCACAACCTAATGAAAGCCTTCCTTATTTAATTTGGATTTTCCCTCAAGTGATATGCAGCAATTATTAACGCTGTATATTGACTTACGTGAACAAACCCAGTGGCCTAGGTTCAAAGGATATGGCTTTCTGGACTAAAATCTAAGGACTTCAGCTTTATTATGCCATACAGAAAAATTCCACTTAGAGTGAATGGCAAACAAAGCCCATTCTCTATATAAAAAACAGTAATCCAGGTAGGAAGATTTTTCTTTTAGAACTATCACTACAAGTCTGTTCAAAGATCTTTGACTTCGAAAAAGTCCAGTAGAGCAATCCCATGTATTACCACTGTCAGATGAGAAAAACATTCAACTTATATAAGAAAGAGAAGAAAATATTGCCAGGTACTGTACATTTAATGAGTTGGTTGTTCTCGTTCATCAGAACTGAAAAATAAATGCGGCAAAGAATTTGTTTTAGGTATCACTGGGCTCAAAGCCAAATCCATGCCTCATTTTTCTTACAGAATTCCTTGATTCTCTAGCCCACAAACCCCAGGATGCTTCAGAATATAGTTTGAAACTACAGCTTTAAATTAAAATGGCTGTGCAAAAGGAAGGTACCACATACAGAGAGAATCTTCCAGTTATCTCTACAAACTTCATCAGATTCAGAGAAACCAAGCAGGCTATCAGGTTTTCAAGGAATCTTTGATGTTCAAAGAGAATTCTACTATACACATTAATTCTCAAAAATGTTCAGGGGCACTGTAAAAACAGCTGCAGGGCAATAGGCTTTCCTAGCCCAAATCTGCACATTAGCCTATCTCATGAAAGGACTAGCCATCAGCAGACCTAGACATGGTCTAACGCAGACACTGAACTCCCATTCACTCATCACCAGAAGTGTCAGCTGTTTAAGGAAGGGTAGATTAACTCATTTATTCATTTATTCTGTAAACATTTTTTTTTATACAGACGAGGTCTCGCTTTGTCACTCAGCCTCCCAAGCAACTAAAACTACAGGCATCCACAACTGTGCCCATATATATATTTTTTTTCCTAGAGATAAGATCTTGCCATCTTGCCCGAGCTGGTCTCGAACTCCTGAGCTAAAATGACACTCCTGCCTTGACCTCCCAAAGTGCTGGGATTACAGGCATGAGCTACCACACCCAGCTCTGTAAACATTTATTGAACAAATTGTATATGCCAAGCCCAGAGTAGGAAAACACAGATGAAAAGGGCATGCCCACTGCCCACCAGGAAGTCACAAATGAATGGAGAAGCACAATCCAAGCACTTAGTCAAACTGCAATAAACAGCCTTGCCACGGTTAAGCACTTGAGCCTAGATCCTGACTCTACCACTTATTGGCTTGGTGGCTTTGGACAAAATTGACTTAACCTGTACAAGTTTTGTCTCTTCAGCTGTAAAATGGGTATGGTAAGCCTATTACATTGAGAACTGAGATTATGTATATGACTATACATATTATAGTAACTTTAGGTAAATGTATAATTATTAATCTTTGTTATTATCTGAGTGGTTATACTAGGTATCCAAAATCCACCCTGAGATTCTAACAATTAGCTGTGTGACCCAGAGTAAGTAACTTAAAATCTCTGGGTTTCATGTTCTTCATTTGTTAAATGAGAGGTTATAGCTAAGTGATCCTAAAATCTCTTCAAGCTCTGGAATATTAAAAGGCTCTATGATTGATCTTACATGGTTTCATATATGTCTCAATGACACTGCTCAGATAAACTGGTGAAACAAAGCAACTGCCAAATAAATCACCTTTTTTCAGTAGTTGTCTGAATCTTTCATTTTACTTCCTTTAACCTCATTACTTACCCAGGCATATATGGGATATACTAAGCCAACTGAGAGCTAAGGCTTTGTTGTACCCAATTGTACATCCTTAATCCCAAACACAGTCCTGGAAAGTGATAGGCACCCAGTGTCTTAAAATTAAGATTCATACTTCCCTCGGGACCAAAACTATACATATGCAAGGTAAGTGGACACTCTGAGGTGTAGGCCTGACCTCTAGGGATCCTTTTCTAAGTGTCACCACTTAGAAAAGGGCTGGGGGGGTATTTCACCCTTTGGCCTTCAGTTTCCTCATTGGTAGAATGAAAGGAATCTATTAGATCAGGGGTTGGCAAACTATGGCTCATAGGCCAAATCCAGCCTATATCTCTACCCCCAGCTTAGAATAATTTTTACTTTTTTTTTTAAGAGACAGGGTCTCACTCTATTGCCCAGACTTCAGTGCAGTGGCGTGATCATAGCTCACTGCATCCCTGAACTCCTGGGTTCAAGCCATCTCTGCACCTTAGTCTCTTGAGTAGCTACAACTACAGGTGTGTACCACCATACCCAGCTAATTTATTTTTATTTTGTAGAGATGGGGGGTCTCACTTTGTTGCCCAAGCTGGTCTCGAACTCCTGGCTTCAAGTGATCCTCCCCACTCAGCCTGCCAAAGTGCTGGGATTACAGCTGTGAGCCACAGCACCCAAACAATTTTTACATTTTTTAATGATTGTAAAAACAAAGAACAATATGCATCAGAGATCATATGTGGCCCCCAAAGACTAATATATTTACTTTCTGGACCTTTTAATAGAAAAAGCTTGCTGCCTCTGGATTAGATTATCTCTAAAGTCCCTTTAAACCCTGACATTTTAGCATTCTAATTCTGCTGGGTTTCCTTGAATTGTCTGATTCCGGCTCTTCACGCAGAGCAGTACCAAGTCTGAAACAATACCAAAGGCACAACAGGAACTCAACTGCGATTTGCTAACTGAATAAATGAATTCTGCAGCAGCAACCCTAAGAACTAAATCCTCTACCAAGGGGACAAGGTGGGTCAATATGTATCAAGTGACTGCCTAATAAATGCCCCCAGGGTGGATGCCACAATGAGAGGAACAATCTACTTTATTGGCCTTATGGATGACAGTGGCACCTGGAAAGGCCTGGAGCTCAGATAACCAGGATTAAAACTCACCTTGTTTCACCAAATAAAAAATACATGTAGCCATCCCCTGAACAAACCCCTTGGGCAAATTATAAAACTATCTAGAAAGAGCTATCAGAAACACAGATCATCTAAACTGATCATCTTAACAGCCGTGGACCCAAGAGAATAAATTCCATCCACAATAAGGCATATAAATAATTTAGCTCACAACATTATTTCTTTTTCCCTCTATTGTTGTTAAAAATACATGATACCAAAATAAGGAATTCAAATATTTATGTCAGGGCAACAAGCCAAGGGAAGTCTTGAATATATGATCCTATTAACACTAATGGAAGACAGAGCAAGGTAAAAGAAAAAATAAAGCTCCCTGCCTCGACTCTTGACTACACATACTTTCCCAAAATAAACAGCCAGCAATTATTCTTTCAATATTCCTCCTCTGTTCACCCATAAATCACTGCTATGTGTAAACCTCTTGCTGATTTCAAAGGATGTTTTTTTTCTTTCAGTCTTCCCCTTTTTGATTGCTAACAATGAGTTCTGAAAAGGGCTGAGGGTGCTTTTCCACCATCCCTCAGTAGAGCATCTCCATTTACAAGTACAATATACTCCAACCACACACTTCATTGTCATACTGTTACTTATAAATCACAAAGCTGATCTAGAGATTCTGCCTTTTCTCCTTTCCTCTAAAGAAGCAACTTGGGGCTGGGCATGCTGGCTCATACCTGTAATCCCAACACTTTGGGAGATAAGAGGATGGCTTGAGGCCAGGAGTTTGAGATCAGCCTGAGCAACATAGCAAGACCCTGTCTCTACAAAAAATAAAATGATGCTCACTTCTCTCCATAAGGCCCCGTATGCCCAGTAATGACATGGAGTCACAAATCTCACCCTCTCCCCAAGCACCCTGCTCTAGACATGCTGGCCTAGAAGGTTTAAAAAAAAAAAAAATCCCACCTCTAATCCCAGCACTTAGAGGCCGAGGCAGGAGGATCGCTTAAGACCAGGAGTTCGAGACCAGCCTGGGCAACATAGTGAAATCCTAAAAAAGTAAGAAATTAGCCAAATGTGGTGGCACATGCCTGTAGTCCCAGCTACCCAGGAGGCTGAGGTGGGAGAATCACTTGAGCCCAGGAAGTCAAGGCTGCAGTGAGCCGTGATAACACCACTGCACTCAGCCTGGGCAACAGTGAGACCCTGTCTCAAAAAAAAAAAAAAAAAAAAAACCAAAAACCTGAATATCATAATGCTCATTTCTAAGCTCTTCATAAACCAGAAGAGAGACAAACAGTTTAAATTTGGATTCTTTCCCTGACTCAGTAGGTAAGCTTTTTCTTTTTCCAATAGCCAGAGGAGGTAGACAAACATTGGCCCTTCTGCTGACCTTTCTATGAACCTCAAAAAAAATCTCTTTACTTCCCAACCTTAGGATTGTCTAGCCAATCAAAATGAGTTTAATGTTAGTCTGCATCCTTGTTTGAGAGGTAAGGAGCCTGCACTAGGTTCATGCTGTCTGAGCTCTGCAACCTCTAAGGAAAGGTCCTGTCGTGGCTGCTCGCTGATTCCAGACCCAAACAGCCTTACCCACCGTCTCTCCAAATCCCATTGCTGTAAGCCCTGCTGCTGGGCCCCAGCATGGCCCTGAGTGGCTGCACTCCACCCATCTTAGATGCTCTGCCCTTCTCCCTGCTGGAGCATGTGAGCTGGAGCATCCACTCAAGCTCAAAAAAGAACCACATGGTTAAAAAGAATCTTTTTAAAGTAGGTAGATAATTAATGTAAAGAAGGGCAGACTGCCTCTAAAATAAGATAAATCTGATATCGCCTTGTTTTGTATCTATAAAAGTCCTTACAAACTATTTATTAATGTTTGCAAAAAGATGCTGGGCGTGGTGGCTCACACCTGTAATCCCAGCACTTTGGGAGGAAAAGGCAGGAGGATCATGAGGTCAAGAGATCAAGACCATCCTGGCCAACATGGTGAAACCCCCGTCTCTACTAAAAATACAAAAATTAGCTTGGTGTCATGGCATGCACCTGTAGTCCCAGCTTCTCGGGAGGCTGAGGCAGGAGAATCGCTTGAACCTGGGAGGCGGAGGTTGCAGTGAGCCGAGATCGCGCCACTGCACTCCAGCCTGGCAACAAAGCGAGACTCCATATCAAACAAACAAACAAAAAAAAGGAGGCCAACATGTGCCTGGTTTTTTTGGGGGAGGAGGCGGGGAGTGCGGGGGGGGACGGTTTTTTTTTTTTTTTTTGAGACAGGGTCTCACTCTGTTGCCCAGGCTGGGGTACAGTGGCGTGATCACAGCTCACTACAGCCTCAACTTCCAGGGCTCAAGCAATCTTCTCATTTCAGCCTCCCAAGTAGCTGGGACTACAACATATACGTCACCATGCCTGGTTAATTTTTTTTTTAATTCTTTGTAGAGACAGGGTCTCACTATGTTGCCCAGGCTGGAACATGTGCCTTTTGAAGGTAAAGTTCAATAGAAAATTTGAGGTGATTCACATAGGCTTTGGAAAACACCTTGGCCTACTTATTGATTATTATCAGGCATCTTTGGAAATAACTACACATTAATTATCCAAACAGACTATTACTCTTTTAATAGTGTACAATCATTTTAACAGTAAGAATAAGAATGGTACAACTATTCGCCGGGCGCGGTGGCTCACGCTTGTAATCCCAGCACTTTGGGAGGCCGAGGCGGGTGGATCACGAGGTCAGGAGATCGAGACCACAGTGAAACCCCGTCTCTACTAAAAATACAAAAAATTAGCCGGGCGTGGTGGCGGGCGCCTGTAGTCCCAGCTACTCAGAGAGGCTGAGGCAGGAGAATGGCGTGAACCCGGGAGGCGGAGCTTGCAGTGAGCCGAGACTGCGCCACTGCACTCCAGCCTGGGTGACAGAGCGAGACTCCGTCTCAAAAAAAAAAAAAAAAAGAATGGTACAACTATTCTCACTCCTCAAAGTAGAATTGGCCATTCCCCTTCCTTTTGGGGCCCACAGTACCCTACAGAGATTTTAATAATGGGGCCAGGCATGGTGGCTCATTCCTATAATCCCAGTGTTTTGGGAGGCTACGGTGAGAGGATCACTTGAGCCTAAGAGTTTGAGACCAGTCTGGGCAACATAGGGAGACCTCGTCTCTACCAAAAATAAAAAATTAAAATTAGCTGGGCATGGTCGTGCATGCCTGTAGCCTCAGTTACTTGGGAGGCTGAGGACTGCTTGAGCCTGGGAGGTTGAGGCTTCCCTGAGCCATGATTGAGCCACTGCACTCCAACCTGGGCAACAGAGCGAGACCATGTCTTAAAAAAAAAAAAAAAAAAAAAAAAAGACTTTAATAACAGGACCTGAATCCCTTTATTTACTCATTTGTTTGCATGATTGTCTCTCAACACCCTGCTCCCCTTACTACCCACACTGTAAGAACCTTGAGGTTCTATAAGAACCATCATATTCCTTCTTGAGCCCTATTGTTCAACAGACTGTCTGGCACACAACAGGTACTTCATAACAACAGGATGATGGAAAAGGAGGAGAGGGGATCGCTAAAAATGAAAAGGGGAGAGGCAGTAAGAGTTAAGAAGGCAGAAGCAGAATTTGTTTTATTCATTGTTACCTGGCCTGCAAGTATTTTTTAAATGGACTGAAAAAACTAAATGAGCAGTGGTACCAAGGCATGAAATTACAGAGCTTTGTTTTAAAGTCATAAATACGGTCCTTCATCAATTCTAAAAATACTTTTTCTTACATTTTTGACTGGTTGGAAACTAGGATGCATTTTATAATGGCATCTTAGCATTTTGTGATAGTTTATTAGGAACCTCATTTTCTTTTTCTCAGTGGTACATAAAATAGTTGTACATGTTAGAAATGATGGTGACATAGATTCCATGAAATGCAATCATTTGGTGTGGCTGTGGTAATAAGGGTTGGAAAGGTTGCAGTGAACCGAGATCACACCACTGTACTGCAGCCTGGGCAACGGAGCGAGACTCTGTCTCTTAACAGCTTTTGAGTCCCTGTGTGGTTCAAACTAGCTAGGTGCTCACCAAACCTATTTTGTTTTCTTCCTGGGCAAACAGGCCTTTCTCAGTTGTTACTGGGTCACAACTAAATTATGGGGTCACAAACTAAATTATAATCGATAGATTGAGGACACAAGTGATATAAGCCACTTTCAGACCTGGCCCATGGAATCCTTCCATGTCAGATCCTTCCATCTCCTTCTCCATCTGCAGGTTAAAAGGAGAAAGCTCTAAAAACAGAGGAGTCACAAGATGGAAGGAGCCTGGATGCCCAAAACATTAAAGGCAGCCTAGCCAGGAATAACCATGTTGAACTGCTGTACACACAAGAAATAAACTTCGCTTGTATTGAGCCACTGAAATTTGGGGGCTGGTAGGGAAGTTACCTGCTCTAAAACCTCCTGGTTCCAGCTGTACCTGTTCTTTTCATGTTTTTGTTTTTGTTGTTTTTTTTTTTTTTTTTTTTTTTTTGAGACGGAGTCTTGCTCTATCACCCAGGCTGGAGTGCAGTGGCCCGATCTCGGCTCACTGCAAGCTCCGCCTCCCGGGTTCACGCCATTCTCCTGCCTCAGCCTCTCCGAGTAGCTGGGACTACAGGCGCCCGCCACCACGCCTGGCCCTGTTCTTTTCATGTTTACATAAAATACCTCAGTATCCTTCCCACACATTCTCTCTTTACTCCAGTTAGAGTTAGGTTGCTTCCGTCCATAACTTAAAGAGTTCTAACACAGCCAGGAAGAATGAAGAGCTATCATTTGAAGCGGCAAGAAGGTAGAAGTAAGCAACGATCCGTAAGTGTCTAGGGAACACCTAGAAAATTTGTCAGAACAGGGTAATAATTCCAACAAACTGATGACAGTCCACGACAGACCCTTTTCACTTTCCAAGGGCTTCTAGCTTTAAACTCATAAAGCACTTACAGTAAAAAAAAAAAAAAAACCCTCTTCCCCACTCTCATTTCATTCTCAGAAGCATGTATGAAGTTGTAATAGCCCTGACGTAGGGTTTACCTACTAAGATACCCTCAGGAGTTCTCATCTAGCAAGTGAGATACACCTCATTTATCATACATAGCCAGCTCTGCTGTCCCAGAATTTATTGGAAAATGAATCACACATAGCTCTAAGAATTCAAATAATTACTCTGGGGTAAATAGTTCTGGGTATGAGTGTACAACCCTGGCTAGTGTTTTCAAAGATAAATATTCAACAATCACCAAAGCTTCTGGTAGCATTTACAATACTATAAATGAGATCACAAAGTAAACAGGAGAATGATGCCACAAATGCCTCCTTGAGCAATAATCAGGTTTGCCAGGAACTGGAGACCAGTGATGACAGAGCAGGCCTCCTGCTCAATTTCCAGAAACATTTCTCTTTGAGCCAAATTTGGTCTTTAAGAACAAGCTCTGGCATCTGTAAAAGACGCTACAGGCTTGTTATAAAACCCATTTATACTATATATTGAGTTATGTGACTCAGAACAGCAGCATGAAGCTGGGATTGTCATCAGTCCTTCCTTTTCAGCAATAAAAACAGGCTCAAACAGATCAAGTGCTCACAGCCCCAGGATTTGTGACTTGAGCCAAGACTTGAGCTCCGATCTCCTGACTTCGGATCCTCTATCCATTTCGCTATAGCCCAAACTATGGAATACCAGGGAAGAGAAATGACCTGGCTAGAGGAGACTTTTCCCCACTACCATAATTCGTCAACCCATGTTGGAAGCTAGTTTTCCATGTTGCATGCAGCCATGTGTGGGAACTTAACAGCAAGGGCTAAAGGCCCTGAGAGAGATGTCTGGCTGGCCTCCAAAGCCAGCTGGAAAAACATTCCCTGACAAGACACTGTGCCCACAGGGGACCATGAGAGAAGAAGGAGCCTGAGGCAGAAGATTAGAAGTGCTGAGCCTTCCATGTGATCCTGTCATAATCTTATAGTTCCAGGCCTCTAAGAACCAGGTGACAAGGTCTCTCAGAGCTGCAAAGATAGAATCTGGAGCAAATCGATCTGGAGCTGAAGTTTTCCTTTGTTGGGGAGGGAGAAGGGATCCACTACAAACCTAGCTGATCTCAATCAGCATTCTCTCAGATGATTTTTATGAGCCACTTCTAAAAGACAAATTGCCAGGATCAAACACTCATACATCACCTGGGAAAAGAGAAAGTGGGGTGCAAGGCAATATTAATATATTAATGTTTTAGTAAAAAAATTTTCCCTGTGAGCTGGTGATCTACCACCTCAGAGGGAAGACACAGGGAACTGGAGCTGTCCTTCAGTGTGTTAGAAAAGCTGCAGAGCTGGCCTCCCCTAACTATCATGAATTTCCTGGGCTCCATAGATGGAAGGGAGGCGTCTATGCCCTGTACCCTGGTGTGGTTCCTCCAGAAATAGAAACTCTAGTGTTTTGAAGGAGCATGAAGTAGAGGAAGGAGCCTTAAACCACTGTTTAGTCTCCTTCCAGCTGTGACCTTAAGCAAGTCACGACCTCTCTGAGCCTCAGTTTTTGTATTTATACACTTGATCTTACCCAAAAGGCCGAGAAGCGATAGTTTTTGTATTTATAAAGCAAGGATAAGAACATCTACATTACAGGATTGTGGGGAGGATCAAATAAAATTATAAATGCAAAGGGCAGAGCACAGCTGCTCAATTAATGGTTAGTGCCTAACTTTTGCCCTTCAACCTCCACTTCAATTTCTTAGTATTGAAATTGTATATTTAGTAATTCTAATCCTTAGTAACTCAGAGGTACTTAGTAATTTTGAGAAAATCACATGTATTACCCAGTGTCTTGGCAATTTCACTTGCTTTTTTGAAGCATAACCATCTGTGACTTTAGTTGCGAGCATCTCCAATAACTCTGGACCCTTGAGTCTCTTACTAATCTGCTCTATGCTTCCTAAATGCCTTCAAAAAAAAAATCTAACCAACAGGTCCCTTTTTAACCTTATAATCTTTCTCTAATCAGGAAGAGATTCTAAACCTTATAGATATTTGGCATATTGCTGGGCACTTAACTGTCATATATGACTAAATTTTCCACAAGACTTAAAATAAAAAGTTTGCCAAAGTTTAATGACTTTAATAAATAAGTGGCCAAGTGTTATGGTTCATGCCTGTAATCCCAGCACTTTGGGAGGCCAAGGTGAGTGGATCACTTGAGGTCAGGAGCCTGAGATCAGCATGGCCAACATGACAAAACCCCGTCTCTACTAAAAATAAAAAAATTAGCCAGGAGTGATAGCGTATGCCTGTAATCCCAGCTACTCAGGAGGTTGAGGCAGGAGAAACGCTTGAACCTGGGAGGCAGAGGTTGCAGTGAGCCGAGACTATTTCACTGCATTCCAGCCTGGGTGACAGACAGAGGGAGACTCTGTAAATAAATAAATAAATAACATGCTTATGGCCATAGGGACAACAGGAAGGATGAGGTTCTTGTGGTCTTCTTCATTATCTTCCTGGAGTCATTTCCTCTTAACATCCTCTCATCCTAGACAGGGTCAGGTGCCCCTCCTCTATGCTCCAATAGTTATCTCTATGTACACTGCCAGCATTATGACCATACTGTATGATAATCACTTCTTTTACCTCTCTTTCTTTAGCCTACCATCTCCTTATAGTCAAAAACAGTGTGCTGCCAAATCTTGATTGCTACTACCCATGAGCACAGTATCTGATATATAATAGAAAAATTAGTGTTTGATGAATGAATAAATTAGGTTTTTAGATCTGGGAGAAACTTTAGAAATAACCTGGTCTAATACAGGCCTTCATTTCACAGACAAGGAAGCTGAGCCTGTCCCTAGTCATCTAGGTGGCTAGGAAAAACAACATTAACAACAACAACAACAACAAAAGTTGAGGCCATGCATGGTGGTACACACCTGCAGTCCTAGTTACTGGAGAGGCCAAGGAGGAAGGATCACTTGAGCCCAAGAGTTTGAGACCAGCCTGGGCAACAGAATGAGACCCTGTGTCTACGAAAAAAAAATACAAAAATCAGCCAGATTTGGTGGTGTGCATCTGTAGCCCCAGCTACTCAGGAGGCTGAGGTGGGCAGATTGATTGAGCATGGGAGGTTAAGGCTGCAGTGAGTCGTGATCATGCCACTGCACTCCAGCTTGGGCAACGGAATGAGACCTTGTCTCAAAAACAAAAAAGAAAAAAGAAAAAGAAAAGAAAGCTGAGCCTCAGAAATGTAAGGTACCCTCAAAAGCAGCAAGAAGATGGCAAGTGGTGGCGGCCAGGTGCCATTCTGACTGTAGTTCAAAAGCAGACATCACCTGGCACTCACCTGCAAGAAGAAGCGTGTGGCTTAGTGGACACAGCATGGGCTCTATAGGAAAAGTCTTGCTCCTGCCACCTACCCGTCATATGATTTTGGACAGGTTACTTCCTCTCTCTGAGTCACAATTTCTGCATCTGCTTCTGTTAATTGGAGCTATTAATAGCTCCAAAGTTGTTAGGGTTATTAAATCTGCCACCATACATAAAGTGCCTAGCATATCACCTGGCACTATGTAAATGTTTACTGAATGAATCATGAATGAGTACCTGTCCAGCACACCACAACTTCATGAACCTGGTTTAGACTTTGCTTTTAGGTCTCTGACCACAGCAAAGATGGCTGGGACACCCAGAATTATAGAACTATGAACTTGGAGATTTGTTCCTTGCAAGGACTGGACTTTAAAGCATGTCTATAACTTTGCTCACTGTTCCCTTCCCCTGAGTTGCCCTTCTCACCTTCCTCATTGACACACAAATTTTATCCATCTTCTGCTGCGCAGCCGGATCTACCCTGTCTTGGAAGCCATTTCTAACACTTATTACTTCTCAGTCCTTCCTGTCTCACTGATCACTTTCTACCAAGTAGTAAAGGAGTGGTATGATTTGAATGGTTTGTGTCCCTTTCAAAATTCATGTTGAAACTTAATCCCCAATGCATCTGTATTTAGAGGTGGGAACTTTTAGGAGGTAATTAGGCCACGAGTGCTCCAACCTTATGAAGGGATTAGCACCTTACAAAAAGGGCTTGAAGGGGTGAGTTGTCCTTCTGTCCCTTCCACCATGTGACCACACATCCTTTGGAGGATGCAGGAACAAGGCACCATCCAAAGGGCACAAGAGTAGAAAAGCAGAGAGTATCCTTCAGCAGACACCAAGCCTGCCGGCACCTGGATCTTGGACTTTCCAGCTTCCAGAACTTTGAGAAATAAATGTCTGTTGTTCACAAATTACTCAGTCTCAGATATTTTGTTATAGCAGCACAAATGGACTAAGACATAAGGTGTATCTGTTTGGTTTTTTAGATACACATAACATAAAATTTACCGTCTTAACAATTTCTAAGTATACAGTTCAATAACGTGAAGTATATTCACACTGATGTGCAACCAATCTATAGAACTTTTTCATCTTGTAAAACGGAAACTCTACACCCACTAAACAGCTTCCCACTTCTCTCGTGCCCCCAGCTCCTGGTAACCACCATTTTACTTTATGTTTCTTTGTATCTGACTACTCTAAATATCTCATATAATTGAAATCACACAATATGTGTTTTTTGATGACTGGCTTTTATTTCACTTAGCATAAGGTCTTCAAGGTCATCCATGTTGTGGCATGTGTCACAACTTCCTTCCTTTTTAAAGCTGAGTAATATTCCACTGTATGTAAATACCACATATTGTTTATCCATTCATCCATCAGTGGGCACTTGGGTTGCTTCCATCTTTTGGCTATGGTGAATAATGCTGCCAGGTGAACGCCTTAATCACAAAGATGTGTTTCAACCATCTCTATACTTCTCAAGGTGCCTGACATGTGATGGGCTCTCAATAAATACTTATCAAGTAAAAAAGGACTCAGCTTTCAAGATTATAAGGTGAAAAAATGAATCATCTTCCACATAAAATTGCAAATTGTCCAGCAGAAATATCACACAGCACAGGCTCTGCAGTAAGACAGTCTTGATTTCTGGTCCTGGATCTGCCTCTTAGCTAGTCATATGATCTTAAGCATGCTACTTAAGTTTTCAGAGATTCAGTTTTCTTATGTGATTTTTGCCACAATTAAATGATATAACATGTTAACATAGTGCTTGGCAGGTCATCAACTAAAAAAAAGTTTGCCAGTAATATTATTATAAATTTACAGAAAGAAAATAACTTACTATACTTGCAAACATGCCATTTTGCTTCCTGGCCATAATTTTAAAAGCAAAAAGCATGCAGAATTCTAAGACCAAACAATTTGTGGCAGGTAATAGTCAAAAAAAGGACAGTTCCACAGCAGTAACAATAAGTACAGATTTGTATCACTGAATTTGGAATCTTGAGTTATACAGCTATAGCCTCTCAGAAGGTAGAAATTTTGTCACTTCAAAGGGACAGGCTTAAATGTTACACTAAGGATCTTCTTACTCAGCAAAATTGTCTGTCTGATATCTCAGAAATGTTTTAAAATCCAGATCACTTGAGAGGTTTTTTTTTTTAGTGCTAAATCTATTTTGAATTTAATCATTCATATTTTGAGGCTGTTAGCAAAAAGATGAAAAAATAAATAGATTCTTATTACTATTTCAGATAGAAGTATATATTTTAATCTCTCTCAAAAGAAATGGAGCTCTCTACCCCACTTCCAATTCCTGTAGGACATGAATTCCTTTTCAGGTTGTTACCTAAATTTTCCAGGCCAGAAACATTCTTTCCAATGTTAGCTCTTAGAAAGAAAGTTCTTGAGTTTTGGAAGGAAAAGCTTATTCAAGTTTCTTTTGTCTGCCAAAACAATTAACATTTAACATGGCTAATTAAAATAGCTCTCTGCAACAAAATCAGAAACTGGGCGTTGGGTTGAGGGAGAGGAAAGGGAAGAAAAGGTAAGAGATAGTTGCCCAAATGCTAGTAGTGGCCCCAAAATGGCCCAGATGGAAAGTGACCATTATCCCTAGCTTTCCTAGGACAATCACAACTTCACATAAATTTAACACTATACTGAGATGATTTGTTAAGTGGATAACTAAATGTGATTTGATGTGTGTACTTTTAGAAACTTTGCAATTAAATGAATTTATAAATAAGAGAGAAAAGTATTCGTCAGACCATGAATTCCAATTGTGGATTCAGAACAATACTGTCACCATATGCCACAGGCCAATTTTAATTTGGCTCCCACATGATGGCTAAGAGCTACTGTTGGCTTTGCCCATCCCACAATGCCAGCCTGTACTGGGAAGCACACCAGGTGACAGGCACCACGCTGAGACCTGAGCCTTGTTTTACCCTTGCAACAAACCCTGTGCTCTAAGTATTGGCATCTCCCCTCTCACCATCTTTACCTCTTTATTTTTAATTAATTTCAGACTTACAAAAAGCTTCAAGAAAACCACTAATTACCCCTCACCCAGACCACTCAAATGCTTTACATTTTCTTTATCATTCTCCCTCTGTAATGGACATTTCTTTACCCTGAAATACTTAGTGTTTCCTAGAAAACAAGGACAGTCCTTGTGTTTCCACGGTATAATTATCAAAATCAGGAAATACATTCATCCTATACTATTATCTAATCTCAACCCTTATTCAAACTTCACCAATTGACCAAATAATGGCCTTTATGGCAAAAAATAAAATAAAATTTCTCTAAGATCCAATCCAGGATCATATGTTGCATTTAGTTTTTAATGTGTCTTTAGTCACTTTTAATCTAGAACCATTCCTCAGTCTTTGTTTTTCATGACCTTAACCTTTTTGAAAAATACAGAAAAAGAAATTATGTAGAATGTTTCTCAATTTTGGTTTATCAGATATTTCCTTAGCTATTTCTGATTAGATCAGGTTCTGTATTTCTGGCAGGAATGCCACACGAGTGATACTGTGAACTTCTCCGATGTTGATGTGTCCCATCACTGGTGTAAACTTTGATCACTTAAAGTGGTGTCTGCCATGTTTCTCCACTGTGAAGTTACTATTTTCCTTGTAACTTGTAATTTCCTTGTAACTATATTCCTTGTAGTAAGTACCTTGTGAAGAAACATTTTGAGACTAGACATCCCCTATTATAGATGAAGAACCTGAGTCTCAGAGCAGTTATGACTTGCCCAAGATCGTGTAGCATGAAAATGCCTTAACATGGCACATGTATACATATGTAACAAACCTGCACATTGTGCACATGTACCCTAAAACTTAAAGTATAATAATAAAATAAAATAAAATAAAGAAAAAAAAAGGAAATGCCATAGCACAAATTCAAACTTCAGTTTGTAGGCTCCGACACTTGGGATCTTTTTAAAGCATCCCTCTATCTCCTGACCAGCCACCAATGGCTAAAGCAGCCTTCTCTAATGTCTTTTTGAGACAGTTTCACTCTGTCGCCCAGGTTGGAGTGCAATGGCACAATCTTGGCTCACTGCAACCTCTGCCTTCCAGGCTCAAGTGATCCTTCTGCCTCAGCCTCCCAAGTAGCTGGGCCTACAAGCACATGCCACCATGCCTGGCTACTTTTTGTATTTTTGTAGATCTGGGATTTTGCCATGATGCCTAAACTGGTCTCAAATTCCTGGGCTCAAGTGACCTGCCTGGCTTGACCTCCCAAAGTGCTGGGATTACAGGTGTGAGCCACGGTGCCTGGCCTCTTTCCAGGGTTTTTGTGTGCAAAATCGAATATATTTTCTTATCCCCAACTTATTTCACAAATATATACTGTTCTGCACCTTCCTTCTTTCTTTTAATATATCCTTGGAGATTTTTCCATATCTGTACTTAGAGAACACCCTAATTCTTGTTTGCAGTTTCATAGTTTTCCCTTGTGTATACATACCCATTTATTTAACCAGTTCCCTACTGATACACATTTAAGGTTGTTTCCAATTATTTGCTATTAGCAACAATGATGCAAGGATTGTGCTTTCTTTTTAAATTGGTTTCAGCAAGTGACATTCTGTTCATGGTCCACCAGGATGCAGTGTGGAGTAGCAGGAACCAAGTAGCAGGACCCACTTGAGTTAATCAAAACTGGGTTTTCATCTAGCCACCTCTGCTAACTAGGTATATGATCCTGGGAAAGTTACCTGTAGTTTCTGAGCCTTCATTTACTCACTTGTAAGTGCAAAATCTCGCCTACTTTATCAGATTGCTTTTGGGGCCAAATAGATAAGATAGGCTCACAATAGCTACATTTGGGACAATTTGAATATCAGAAAGCATAAGGTTGAGGGGGAAAAAAGGCAAGAAGATTAGTAATAGATTATAACACATTGTGAGAAAAAGACACCATGAGTCCAAGTGATATTAAAAAAAAAGGGAGGGGGTGCAGTTGGGGCCAGGCACAATGGCTCATGCCTGTCATCCCAGCACTTTGGGAGGCCGAGACGGGCAGATCGCTTGAGGTCAGGAATTCAAGACCAGCCTGATCAACATGGTGAAACCCAGTCTTTACAAAAATTAGCCGGGCATGGTGGTACACACCTGCAATCCCAGCTACTCCGGAGGCTGAGGCAGGAGAATTGCTTGAACCCGGGAGGCAGAGGTTGCCGTGAGCCAAGATCGCGCCACTGCACTCCATCCAACCTGGGCAACAAAAGCAAAACTCCGTCTCATAAAAAAAAAGCAGGGTGGCAGGGGGGTTGGGGGCTGAAAGCTAATCTATCAGATGATAAATACAGAAGGAAAGAGAATTAGAAAATCATGCCTTCATAAATACCAATTGACCAAGGCCAGGATTATCAATAGATGTTAAAACTTTTGAATTAAAGTTATTGAGGAACAGGATACTCAAACAATCTCAAGATATCATCTCACAGATAATTTCATTAATTACAAAGGGAAAAGGGTGCCCTTTCAATAGAGAGATCTGGCAATATCACCTCAACCAAATGATCAAACCTCATGTCACCAGTGATGTTACAAACTGACATTAGGTGTCACCTATGATGCACGGGGAGGGATAGAACATCGCCTATGAAGAATTCTCACCACAAGTGTTTGACTTGAATCTAATAACGAGAAAACAATCGGACAAATCCAATTCACAAGACAACAAACTTGGAATCTTCAAAAATTTCAATATCATAAAAGGCAAAAAAGGCAAGGGTACTGTGGTGGTTAATTTTAGGTGTCAACTTGACTAGATTAAGAAATACCTAGAAACCTAGTAAAGAATTATTTGGGGGTGTGTCTGCAAGACTGTTTCCAGAGGAGAGTAGCATGTCTCAGTGGACCAGGTGTGGAAGATCCACCACCAATGTCAGTGGGCACCATTCAATCTGCTGGGGCCTGGAGAAAACAAAAGCAGAGAAAAGGCGAGTATGTCAAGCTGTCTGCTGGAGCTGAAATACACTACACTCTTCCTCTCCTGTCCTTGGACAACAACTCCAGGCTACCTGGCCTTTGGACTCCAGGACTTAACACCAGCAGCCCCCCAGTTTCTGGGTCTTCAGCCTCAGACTGAGAGTTCCACTGTCAGCTTCCCCAGTTCCAAAGACTTTCAACTTGGACTGAATTAAGCTACCAGCATCCCAGGGTCTCCAGCTCATAGACAGCCTGTCATGGGACTTCTCAACCTCCATAATCACATGGGCCTATCACCCTAACAAATCTCTTCCCACCTGTCTCTCTCTCTCTCTCTCTCTCTCTCCCTCTCTCTCTGTCTATCCATCCATCAATCCATCCATTCATCCTATTGGTTCTGTCTCTGGAGAACACTGACTAATACAGGTAATATGCTACATTAAAGGAAACTAAAGAACACAACTGTATTGTGTAAGTAGTCTTGATAAGATCCTGGATCAGAAAAATTTTTTAAAAGTTATAAAGGACATTGGAATGACTGAGGAAATCAGAAAAATATGATTGTTTCCATGTAATGGTATTGTGATTACATGGGAGAATGTCCTTGATCTTAGGGGATATATGCTTAAGGGCCTAGAGACAAAGCAAGGCGATACCTGCAACTTACTTTCAAGTGGTTTAGAAAAAGTATCTTTGTGTGTGCACACGTGTGTGTGTGCGTGTAAAGACAAAAGCAAATTAATCCAGATAAAAGGTACATGGAATGTTTTTTGTTTGTTTTTTGTTTTTTTAGGTGGGATTTTTTTCTTTCTTTTCTTTCTTTTTTTTTTTTTTTTTTTTAAAGATGGGGTCTTACAATGTTGCCCAGGCTGCTCTTGAATTCCTGGGCTCAAGCATTCTTTCTGTTCCTGAGTAGCTGGGACTACCAGTGTGCACCACTGTGCCTGGCTTCACTGTACTATTTTTGCAATTGCTCTAAAGGTTTGAAAGGTTTCGAATTAAGTTGGAAAAAGAATCAAATAAAACATAAACCACCTGGCACCCAGTAGATGCTATGACAGTTCACATTATGGCTTCAGTGAACAAAAGGTCTACAGAAAACTCTTCCCCCGTGCCTGAAAATAACATGAACCATATGAAAGTAAATGTCACCAGACGGTCCTGCCTTCATGACGCTTATATTTTCAATCAGAAGGCAAGGCAAGAAGAGGAAGCAGCTGGAGAAACAGTATAGTTTTGGTTTCAGAAAGCCTACCTAGGGTCTACATCTGCTTTTTTCAGAGTGGGAGGGGAGGGCTAGGTCATGTCGAAAAACAAAACAAGTTCACTTAACCTTACTAAAAATTGGTTCCTCGTTTGTATGTAAAAAATGGAGCTAAATTCTACTGCCTAGAATTGAGAGAATAAGACAGCATCCACAATACAACTTTGTAGAGCATCTTTTATTGAAGACTCTCATTAAAAGATATTAGTTTCCTACAATAAAATTGGTGAAGAAGGAAAGCACTCAGATGGTTCCACCTTTGTTTTCCTATCAGAATACCCAGCACAGGACCTTGCATTTAGCACACAAATACTAGCTGAAGAAGTAACAATTAGACAACATGAGACAGAACTCCTTTAAAAAAGTCATTCAGCCTACAGTGGCCATTGGAGTTAAAGGAAAGACTAGTGTGAACTTGCTCAGTTTGAGAATTGGAGACATGAGCCCTTTGACAACAGCATATATTTATGTGCACATAAATTTGCCAAAGCCCTTTTATACACAACATCTCCTTTGAGCCCCACAATAATCCCCATTTTATAGATAAAGAAACTGAAGCTTAAAAAGATAAGTTGTCAGCCAGGCGCGGTGGCTCACACCTGTAATTCCAGCACTTTGAGAGGCTGAGGTGGTCGGATCGCCTGAGGTCAGGAGTTTGAGACCAGCCTGGCCAACATGGCGGAACCCCGTCTCTACTAAAAATACAAAAAAATTAGCCAGGCATGGTGGTGGGCACCTGTAATCCCAGCTGCTCGGTAGGCTGAGGCAAGAGAATCGCTTGAACCCAAGAGTTAGAGGTTGCAGTGAGCCGAGATTGTGCCATTGCACTCCAGCCTGGGTGACAGAGTGGGACTCCGTCTCAGAAAAAAAAAAAAAAAAAAAGATAAGCTGTCCACGTAGCAAACAGCTCAAATTTTTTGTTTGCTTCACCCACCCACAATGGCTAAAGAGTGAAAATAATTCATGGCTGCGATCCTCACAATCTCTTCCCCAGGGTTCCTGTTAGGGTAAAGTGACTCACTGATGGCCACTCCTAAGCTCACACCTGCTTCTCTAAAGAAATATGCCAAAAATCTGCCCTTTGATTGCTTCTACTGAAATTCGGAAAAATGAACACTCGGTCCTTTTAACCACCTGCTTCAGATATTTTAAAATTGGAGCTTAAATTCTCCCTTTGCAATGTGGTTGCATGACTGAGATGTAGAGGAAGTGAGCAGAAGATATTATTTTCATTTCAAGGTTGATGACGTCCACATTTTAGGGAAGTTAACTAACCGTAACTAGAAAATAAAATTTTTCTGCAGAATTCTCTGGGGAAAACTCTTGACTGCTTTATTGTTTCAGTTCACTTTTTAAACACTGTACTGTGTTGCAGGCAGGCATAAATTATTTCTCTCTTCCAGGGATTTCTACATTATTTACACATCAACCTTTATTACCACCATCACAAAAACCAGCAGGAACTCCGTAATTCAATTTTTGCCCCCATTCTGTTCACCCTACACAACTAGCTTCCCTTAGTAAAAGAGTTCAGCCCAAGTGGCTAACGGACTTGGCAAAGGTATGTAGAGTTAGCCCTCTCAACATTGCTGACAAGAATTTAAATCAGGGGGCAATGCTAGTGCCCTTGGACTCAGCATTTCTACTCCCTGAAAGATATCTTACAGAAATATTCCCACAAATTCATAACAAAATGAGGTACTCAAAGGCTTACTGTAGCACAGTTCCCAACAACCAGTAAAACAGGTAAGTTGGAGCAATATGCAAATACATGGGGGAAATGCCCAAAATATATTAAGCAAAAGAGAAGAAGCAGAATTGCATGTATTATAATAATATTGCTAGTACACATATGGGGAAAAATGACAGAAGAACACACATCAAAATTTAACAGGTGATTATCTTTGTGGGTAGAATTAAAGAGGACTTTCCCTATACAGTCCATGTGTTTTTCTGTAATGAATTTTAATTAATCTTATGTTATTTCTTTCTTTTCTTTTCTTTTTTTAAGACAAGGTCTCATGATCAGGCCTCACTGCAGCCTTGACCTCTGGGGCTTAAGGGATCCTCCTGCCTCAGCCGCACCCTACCCCGTAGCTGGGACACAGGTGTGCACCACCACACTCAGCTAAAAAATACAAAAATATCTTTGTATTTTTTGTGGATACAGAGTTTCACCATGTTGCTCAGGCTGGTCTCAAAGTCCTGGACTCAAGCAATTCACCTGCCTCAGCCTCCCAAATTGTTGGGATTACAAGCATAAGCCACTGTGCCCAGCTAATCTTATGTCAATTCTAGAATCAAAAAACAAATTTGAGATATACATTTAGGTACCTTTTCCCTTCGATTTGGAAACATCTAATGTTCCTTCTGCATTACTCCCTCTAGTAATGTCACGCATAGAGTGCCAGCTGTAGAAGTTTCTAGTCACAGAATACAGGATTGTATTTAGAAAGGATATAAAACATCACTTACAATGTCCCAAAAAGTGGTATCCCAGCCCATAGGCTGATTAAATACTTGAAATGACCAGGAAAATCACTACCTCCTGAAGCAGCCCTTGATGTGTTGCTATGACATTCCTGAAGATATTCAGGAATGCCAGCTGATCATATACCAATATCTACAACATGTCAGGTTAAACAAATGGAATCATTATCACATCCAAGAAAACTAATATTGTTACTGATTATCTAATATGTAGCTCCCATTCAAATTTCCCCAATTATCCTGAAAATGTCTTTTGTAGCTTTTTTTAAGTCCAGGATCCAATCTAGGATTACACGTTCCATTTGGTTGTCATATCTCTTTAGTCTCCCTTAATATAGATCGTCCCTCATACCTTTCATTTTTGTTCTCTTTCATGCGTGACATTTTTGAAGATCACAAGCCAGTTATTTTGCAGTATGTCCCACAATCTGGATTTGTCTGATTATTTATTTATGGTTAGATTTTTTTTCTTTTAATAGAGACAAGAGCTGGGCATAGTGGCTCATACTTTGGGAGGCTAAAATGGGAGGACCACTTGAGCCCAGGAGTTCAAGACTAGCCTGGGCAACATAGTGACAGTTTGTCTCTAAAAAAAAAAATTTTTAGTCAGGCATGGTGGTGCACACCTGTGGTCCCCGCTACTCAGGAGGCTGAGATGGGAGGATCCCTGGAGCCTAGGAGGTAGAGGCTGCAGTGAGCTGTGATCATGCCACTGCACTCTAGCCTGGGCAACAGAGTGAGACTCTGGAAAGAAAGAGAGAAAGGAAAGAGAGAAAAGGAAAGGAACGGGAAAGGAAGGGAAGGGAAGGGAAGGGAAGGGAAGGGGAGGGGAGGGGAGGGGAGGGGAGGGGAGGGGAGGGGAGGGAGAGACAGAGTCTCCCTATGTTGCCCAGGGTGGTCTTGAATTCCTGGGCTCAAGTAATCTTCCTGCCGTGGCCTCCCAAAGTGCTAGGATTCCAGATGTGAGCTACTATGCCCAGCCCCATGGTTAGATTTAAGTTAAGCATTTCTGGCAAAAATTCTACATCAGAGATGTTGTGTACTTCCCATTGAATCAGGTTGTGTAGTTACACTAAATTGTCTTTTTCCTTATTTTGTCACTGTGGATACTAAACAAGCACCATCCAATAAATAAAATGTTTAAAAGGATAAATAATGTTAAAAACAGCTACCATGAGCACCAGCTATACCAAGCATTGTGTCAAACATTTAAAACACATGATCTCATCATGTGAACCTCACAACAATCTTACAAAGAAACAAAGGCTCAAAGAGATTAAGTAATCTCCTCAAGGACACACACGTACTGATACAAAAATATGTGCATGTACATATGAACTCCAGCACATAAATATGTACACGTATACAATTTAACAGGATCTCAAAGGTTCATGGTCTTCCTGAGGACCTTTCAGGCATGAATTAAGAAGTGCTATGTTAGGCTAATCTTGAGGAGGCCTACCTAGTTCTCAAAAGTTGGCTTCCTATAGGGAAAAAACTAAAAATAAATTAACTGTGGTCCATATTAAATTCCTCCATACTTGGAAATGCCCTTATTTGGAGATGGATCACATTTCCACCACAGCCAAGAAAATAGGGCAATGGTTCCCTAAATTATTATACTATTCTGATGTTTCATTTCTGCAACAAAATGAGAAAAACCAATGTAGAGAATTTTTCATAAAGCTAAATATATTTTCTATGAGATAAAAGTGAGGAGGCATTTTCAATTTACTATAGAAGAATGACTATTGTTCACAGTACATTCAATTTTATTTTTTGTAATTTTACTTATCTATATAATTCAAAAGTCTGAGACCATTGATTCAGGGAACTCTATGCAATTAGAATGATTTTTTTGAGAAACTGACTTGAATAAAGGAAGTTCAGCCCAAAAAGAAACCAGATCTGAAATATTTCTGAATTTCCCTAAAAGTGATCACAAAATATCTCAAAAGCTGAAAGTGTCAAGAATACTTTTTTGTTTTGAGACAGAGTCTCACTCTGTGGCCCAGGCTAGAGTGCAATGGCACAATCTTGGCTCACAGCAGCTTCTGCCTCCCAGGTTGAAGTGATTCTCCTGCCTCAGCCTCCTGAGTAGCTGGGACTACAGGTGTGCACCACTACACCCCCGCCTAATTTTGTATTTTTAGTAGAGACGGGGTTTCACCATGTTGGCCATGTTGGCCATGTTGGCCTCGAACTCCTGACCTCAGGTGATCCACCCACCTCAGCCACCCAAAGGCGTGAGCCACTGTGCCTGGCCTAGAATACATTTTAATGGGTCTCTTAAAAGCATTTTACATTTGGCATCTGTAATATTACTAATAGTCCTCTTCCAATGTGTTGATATTTCCTGCTTTTGAATAGGCCCTTAGTGACTTAGGTTAATTCACTCACTCTACCAACATTTAGAGTCCCTAATTTGTGTGAGGCATTCTGTTGGGTGTCTGGAAACACAGTCTGGAGAGCTTTTCCTTGCCTTCACGTCTAGGATCAAAAGTGTGGACGCCTCCCGCACCTGTCACTCCTACCCCCCAGCCTAGTATTGCCAAAGTACCTCTTTGTACGTGATTATTTATGTTTGTCTCCCTCACCTGAGTGAATTCCTCCAAAGTAAACAGTATCTTATTCAATGTTGTTTTCCTAGCATGGTGCATGGAAAACTGTTATAACAAGTAAATTGAGTATACTGTTGTTTTCCATGCTGGGGATAAGTATAAATTATTGGAATAAATACATTGTACAGATGAGGAAACTAAAGCTCAGAAAAAAAATGTGATATGTCCAACATCATACAGCTAATAAATAAGCATGCCCAGTGCGAGAAAGCCTCGTCCAGAGCTCTCTTCTACTCCATCATGCCACATCCTACACATGGACAAGAGTGAAAGATCTTAGATGTCTTCCAGGAACCTCAAACTCAGCATGTCCAAAGGTCCTCCCTTCGGAAAACAAAAAGACCTGGTTCCCATTCAGTGTTCTCTTTCTCTGAAAACGTCATCCCCAGTTGCTCAAGAAAAAAACTCAAGTCATTTCATGACTCCCTTTTCTCCCTATCCCCCCATCCAATCAATCAACAAATCTTATCAATTACAATTTTCAAACTTAGTGTCGACTGGCCATGGTGGCTCACGCCTGTAATCCCAGCACTTTGGGAGGCTGAGGCGGGTGGATCATTTGAGGTCAGGAGTTTGGGAGACCAGCCTGGCCAACATGGTGAGACCCTATCTCTACTAAATATACAAAAATTAGCTGGGAATGGTGGGTGCCTGTAATCCCAACTACTTGGGAGGCTGAGGCAAGAGAATCGCTTGAACCCAGAGACGGAGGCTGCAGTGAGCTGTGATCATGCCACTGCACTTCAGCCTGGGTGACAGAGTGAGACTCTGTCTCAAAAAAAAAAAAAAAAATACAAAAGTTAGCTGAGCATGGTGGCGGGCACCTGTAATCCAAGACGTTAGGGAGACTGAGGCAGGAGAATCTTCAAAACCTGGGAGGCGGAGATTGCAAAGAGCCGAGATTGTGCCATTGCACTCCAGCCGGGGCAACAAGAGCAAAACTCTGTCTCAAAAAAAAAAAAAAAAAAACTTAGTGTCTCTCTAAACCCTCTGTCGCCACCCTAGATCTAAGCACAATCATCCCTCACACACACGACAAAAATTATTTGCTACTTGGTCTCTACACATTCACTCTGACCAAGTCTTTCCTTCAATCTCCTCCACTTAACAGCCAGGATAATATTTTAATATCATCCTACATGTGTCATTCATCTAGTTTTTTAAAGCCAAGCTAGGTTCTCATTACTCTTAGGATAAAGACCAAAATTTACCTGTAGCTCAGAGAACTGCCTACTCTCTAGCCTCTGCCCACCTCTCCAGCCTCATTCTTCATTCTAGTCTTTCTCCTCTTGCTCTGTCTCTAACTTCCTTTCAAATCCTCAGGTTCACCACTCTTCCCTTTGAACTTTGAACATGAAGTTCCCTCTGCCAGAAACCTTTGTCCCACTATAAGCATCTCCCACTGCCATCCTGAATTACTACTTCCGCTTACCCTCCAAGTCTCTTGAAGTGTCACTTCCTATAGGAAACCTTTCCAGCTAACCCCAGACAAGGGGAAAGTACCATGTCAGGCACTCCTACCCAACCCTTTTGGAAATGGCATTCATCACACTTGCAATTATTTATTAAGTATATCCCCTATTAGAATATAAGCTCCATGAGGTCAGGGGAAGCATTTGTTTTCACTAATGTATCCACAGTGCTTAGCACATGGTAGCTGCTCAATCAATATAAATTGTCAGAATTATAGGTTGGGGCCAGATTATAGAGGGCTATAACATCAGTAAACCAAAGAGCAAGGATCATTATCCCTTTGCAAATAAGTAAACCGAAACAGAAGGAAAAGAATAGTTATTTAAGGTCACAGAGACAGCAGTGATGAGGCCAAATCTAACACTATATTCAGCCCATTTGTCCTCCCTAGGACAATAAAAGAAACTTTGGTGAGTAAGGAAGTATTTCAGAAGAAGAAAATTAGGAATGAGAAGATGGTGCATAAAAGGTCTAAGAGGGCAGCTTCTGAATCTGCCTGTCACACTAGTTGCCTCCAGATGGATAGCAGTTAGACTTTCCACACCTAGAGGAGCACTGCTGTTACATAAACAAATATAGCCATAATCACACTCTTCCGGTTAAGAGAAGAGTATAAAATAACAAACTTCTTTCCTGCACAAAGGAGAAGAAACAACCACGGTGGGTGGGGAACTGTTGTCTTCCAAGTATCTTCAAAAAACCAAATGGGCAGTTTGGCCACCTGGATTGCTCCTCAGCAATCCACAGGGAACAGGAACAAAGAGGGGGGAAAGACCAGCCTTCCCACCACCAGCTGCAGCAAGGATAAGAAAAAAAAAAAATGTATTATATAAGGCAAGCCATTTGAAGACTACTTATTCCTTCGGAATTATGAGAACATTTCATGTAGAGCATTTAAAAACCTTGCTAACCCATAGGCAGGTGCCAGTGAAAGGAAAAGTGGCATGAGCCCAACTGCAGCATTTCATTGTTCACATGCTGCTGGGGCTAAATTATGTCTGTCACAAGAACTACAAACCAGACCAGGGGTCAGGCTCATTGCTGCTCATCCTGCCAAGCACAGACTGTAAGAAAAAGAAAACGCAAAGAAATTCTCTTCAAAGAGGATTCTGCAAAAATATTCACACAGTCTACATCCACCCAGGAGTTCCTAGGTGAAGTCGAGGAGGACCAGGGAGGGTGTTCTAAGATTGGAGAGAAAGAGATGTGATATGCTGGTGATAAGGGAGGGATTTTAAAACAAAAAGGAAAAATGTAAACTGCAGACGGAGAGACAGGGAAATAAACAGAATTTCAAGAGATGTGGGTGGGGTGGGGTGGGGTGGGGGGAAGAAAGGAAAGTACAGGAGAGAAGGATAGGGTGTCCAGAAGAGGAGAGAGTCATCAACAGAGAGACGTAGACGCAAAGGCTGACTGTTGATCTTTTCCCAAATCCAAAAGCTGCTCATTGGCATCCCAATAAATCACTCTACTACAAAGCCCATACAATGGACTGTCCTTTGCACTCAGCATCAAGCAGCATTTAAGGAAATATCACACAGCTACAACTCTGGAGACCTAAGGATCTGAATTTAAAATGAACAAAATTGGCTTAACAGCAGAAGACAGCCAGTAAAGACTTTCCCCCATGTCTGACTCAGCTAGGAAAAGGTTTAGCATTCTAGAGTTAAGCAAATACTCTGGTATTTCTCCTTCTTTTGACATTCCGAGAGGGGGTGTGGTTGACCCCCGGTCCATTCATTTCCAAGGTTGTAGATCTCTCAGCCAAGACTGGCCCCATCTGTTGTGAAGCCAGCCAGCTGTTTATCTCAAAGTAACATATTTATTGCCCTAATCATCCCTACAACTCTTACAAGAGCATCATATAAGTCAGAATGCTTTCTGTCCTGTTAAATGTCAGTTCGTTTAAAAAAACAATAACAAAACAACTACTGTGCTCCTTGGTTACCCTGACCAAAATCAGTCTTCCATGGGCACCTTTCAGTAATGGCAAATGAAGGTTAACAGCGCTTCTAACTTTCCCTTTCTCTAACGTGTTAAAATGAACCCCTCTTCCCTAATCGATCTCTTCAAACCGTTATTTGTGAGTAGTGACTATGCCTCAAGAAACAGCAGCTCATTATGGTACCACTGTCAGTGGCAAAGAGCGTATGCAATGTAATTTAAAACACACAAGCACAAATCTACCGGCTCCACTTCCAAACAATCTTGAATTCAGCAGTCGGAGAACGGAAAACATTTAACAAAACGCTGCTTCCAGCAGCCTCAAAGAACCTTCGCCAGACACGTGAAATGTTTCTGACTGGCACGGAGTGCACCATTAAAGGACACTGTCACCTCAAATCAGCAGAAAAGGCGAGACAAACGACATAGACATACACACATAAAATAAAGCCCCACAAAACTTAAGCACATTCATCTTAAAAATTAATAACTAGTGCTCGTCCAAGCGACATACAAATGTTCTAAAGTAGTGCGACCACATTAAATCACTGTCTCCATTTCTCCCCACGCATCACCCCTTCCCACTCAAACCTCAGCTCTCGGGCCGTGTGTGACAGGACTGCAGTCCCCCACCTCTGCCTTCCTCAGATTTTCCAAGAGCACTCCCCAACATCCTTCCCAGCCCAGCCCCCTCTCTCCGCCTCAAAAAGGTTGAAAGGAGTTGCGACTAGGGAATTGGCAGGCACCCGTCCTCTGGCGAGGGAAGGTTGCTGGAGTTGTTCTTTGCAGTGACCCAAATGGCACAGAGCTTTTCCCCTTAGCAGCGCCTGGGAGCCTCTCCCCAATCCCCCCCACCTCCCCACCGCTCACAGCTTCCCAAAAGAAAGCCTTGAGAACTAAGCGGGAGGAATAACTTGGTAAAAGCATTTGAAGAAATCACTTCAACTCACCTGGTTTGGGATTTTTCTCCCTACCCCAGGCATAAACAGAAACGGATGTGCGAATGAGTCACGCACGCAAGGGAAGGTCTGCGATGTCCTGAGTCCAAGGGCTGGAGTCAGTCCCTGCCCTGGTGCTGCTGCTACTCTTAGCTCAGCTGGAGCAAGCGGCAATCGCAAGCCCAGCAGCAGCAGGGGGTGGAGAGACCGTAGCACAATGAATGCAGTGGGGCTTTTGGAATGACATCATCCCTCTGTCCAAACGTCCCCAATAGCCATGCTCGGGAGCGGTGCTTTCTGGGAACTGTAGTCTTCTTGCGTACTGGAGGGATACCGAGGCAACCGTCGGAACTACAATGCCCAAAAGGCCCCAAGTCGGACGCGCCCAGAGTGAAGGAGCAAAGGGGACTCGGCCGCCATGTTAGGAGTACTGGGACGATTCCGCGGAGCCGGGCAGAGGTTTTAGGGGTGCGCGGAAGTCAAGTGGTGGTTCAGTGGGGACGGTGAGGTGGAGGACTACCTGGTCGGATAGCCGCGGGCACGAACCTGGGAACCAGAGGGTGGAGGCCATGCTGGGGACTGATGTACGGCGGGACCGCCTGGAAGCGGCATCCAGAGGCCCAGTGAGCCTTGGTCTCAGCTCCTGAAGGGGTTGCATGGGGCCCTCCGCTTCATTCTCCATTTTTTAGCTAAGAGATTGAGAGAGTCTGTTTACTTTTGGGCCTGGAGTATCATTTAGATCGGTTAACAGTACAGTTGAGAGAGTTGGTGTCTTTTGTTGAGGTGCGAGGACCCTAGGCGGCGACCCTCGCCTTTATTCGGGGGAGCCCACTTCCACCCACAGAGTTGGGGTAGTCCTCCGAAATGCATTTTTGTTTTACCGTTTGTTTTCCAACCCCCCTTCACTCTCCCCAAGGCTTCAGATTCACTGATTTTTCATACAGGAATGATTAACAAAGGCGTCCGAAGAAATCGTTGTTGGAAGGTGGCCAAGCTGGAAAGAAACGTTGCTTTGGCCCTGCAAGTAAGAAGAGAGAAGGAACAGCCTGAAGGAGTAACACTAAATTTAAAATGACACTTTTTTACCAACCAGCGAAAACAGATGTTCAAAGGGGATATTGGCCAGGTGCAGTCGCTCATGCCTTTAATCCCAGCACTTTGGGGGCAGAGGCGGGGAGATAGCATGATTCTAGGAGTTTAACCCCAGCCTGGGCAACATACGGAGACCCCGTACCGTCTCTACAAAAACATTAAACAAAAAAATTAGCTGGGCATGGTGGCGTACCCCTGTAGTTGCAGCTACACTAGAGGCTGAGGTGGGAGGATCGCTTGAGCCCGGGAGGTTGAGGCTGCAGTGAGCCTCGATCCTACCACTGTGCTCCAGCCTGGGCGACAGAGCGAGCCTGTGTCTCAGAAAAGGGGGGAGAGGTGGGGTATTATTGATGATTGGCCTTCTGACGTCTGGCAGTAGGTTCCAGAGTAACATCGGTCATGGATAAATTTTTTTTTTAACTAAGTGACTGAAACCAAAGTTAATTGTCTTTTGAGTGATTTTGCACAGTATCTCAAAACGAACTGTACTTTTTTTCTTGTGTCACTGAAACAATGCTGTGTGTTCTTTTTCAGAGTCTGTCACACTAAGATGAGAAATGTCGTTTCTTCCTGAAGGTGTCTGATGTGTAAAAATACTGATATACTTTGTGCTGTTTCCTCCCTTCCCTTTTGCACATTAATCTGAAACAAAATTAACTAGTTATTTTGCGTCATTGAAGGTATGCACTTCCCCTCTATGTTAGGAGCGAATAAAATTAAAAATAGATCCTCATAGCAAAGAAAGGCTAGATAGAATGATTAAAAATGACCAAAACATGTTAGAAACAGTCTCTCAGATGTATTCAGATGGTAATTACAAAAACACTTTTTCGAAAAATGATCTTATGTGTCATGTTTCTGGGAACAAGTCAAGATCAATGAGTTTGATTTTTAAGCAGAAGTAGTATGTGTTGGTGTCATCCATGAATACAACAATGAAAAAGGCTCAAAGTTTTTGTTATTCAGAAACTTCTCTAAGTACTGGTGGTAAGTACAGGAAAAGGAACAATGTCTACCATTTTCTTTCTAACCTTCGATTTAACTATTGTAATGTTGTAAGCTTAACAGAGATTTACACTTAGGCTTAATTTCAAGCTCTTCAATTATTTTTCACGGTTGGTGATTCAGGTGTATTCTCATGTCTTATGTAAACTTATTATGAGTCTTGTTCATTTTATAATATATTTCTTTATGTAAGCCATAGCCTTGTCAGTTTGAGTTATATGGAAGACAAATTGTAGGGAAAAAGAGCAACACATTACTCAGAAACCTTTTGTGTGAGCTGGGCATAGTAGTGCATGCCTGTAGGCTTAGCTACTTGGGAGGCTGAGGCAGGAGGATCACTTGATCCCATTAGTTTGAGGCTGCAGTGAGCTATGATTGTGTCACTGTACTCCAATCTGGGCAACAGTGAGACTATGTCTGTTTTTAAAAAAGAAAGAAAGCTTGTGTTTGAAAAGTGATACCTGTAAAATACAGTGATTTCTATAATTTGGCATGTGTTTGGGTAGTTTGAAGTTTTTCTTTTTTTTTTTTTTTTTTTTTTTTTTGAGACGGAGTCTCGCTCTGTCGCCCAGGCTGGAGTGCAGTGGCGCAATCTCGGCTCACTGTAAGCTCCGCCTCCCGGGTTCACGCCATTCTCCTGCCTCAGCCTCTCCGAGTAGCTGGGACTACAGGCGCCCGCCACCACGCCCGGCTAATTTTTTGTATTTTTTTTTTTTTAGTAGAGACGGGGTTTCACTGTGGTCTCGATCTCCTGACCTCGTGATCCGCCCGCCTCGGCCTCCCAAAGTGTTGGGAAGTTTTTCTTTTTTTTTGAGACGGAGTCTCGCTCTGTCACCCAGGCTGGAGTGCAGTGGCGCAATCTCGGCTCACTGCAAGCTCCGCCTCCCGGGTTCACGCCATTCTCCTGCCTCAGCCTCTCCAAGTAGCTGGGACTACAGGCGCCCGCCACCACGCCCGGCTAATTTTTTGTATTTTTAGTAGAGACGGGGTTTCACCGTGGTCTCGATCTCCTGACCTCGTGATCCGCCCGCCTCGGCCTCCCAAAGTGCTGGGATTACAAGCGTGAGCCACCGCGCCCGGCCAGTTTGAAGTTTTTCTATCCTTATATCTAATGGACATCTGACCATAAAGATGGAAAAATCCTGCAGTCTTTATAAATTTTATTTATAAAATTAATATTTGAGGAGTTGGGGAGGCCAGCTTCTGAAAAAATAATGTCAGTGTCCCAGAGAAACACTGCTGGTTAGGAAAACATTGTTAAAGTGGAATTAGGAATATCTAGAGGAGGTAAAGCTTTTCATCTCTCAAAAAAGAATTAGGGCCTGGCGCAGTGGCTGACACCTGTAATCCTAGCACTTTGGGAGGCCGAGATGGCCACATCACTTGGGGCCAGGAGTTCAAGACCAGCCTGGCCAACATGGCGAAACCCCGTGTCCAAGAAATAGAAAAGTTAGCCAGGTGTGGTGGCGTGCGCCTGTAATACCAGCTACTAGGGTGGCTGAGGCAGGAGAATCTCTTGAACTGGGGAGGTGGGGGTGGCAGTGAGCAGAGACTGAGCCACTATACTCTAGCCTGGGCAACAGAGCAAGACCCTATCTCAAAAAAATAATAAAGAGAATTAGGACATTGATTTGTATTAAAATTATAGGTAGCTCATTTAAGAGTATGAAGCCAATTGCTGTTAGAGCAAGGGTTTTTTTCAATAGAGGTGTCAGGATAACCTATAGAGCTCTAAAAGTATATGGCTATTATCTTCCCATCCCTGTTGAAATCTCCAGGGTTAGAACCAAGTATTGTGTTTTTAAAAGTATAGGTGAGTCTACAAGAGTTGGGTGGAGTAGTCCCCTACATCCTGTATTTGTATTTTTGCAGTAAGTCACACAATAACAAAAGCTTTGAGAAAGATTTTAGGTTTATTGCTAATTATACCCATGAATGAATTCTGAAAATGTGTAGATAAGGAATTTACCTGTGAACTGTTTACACATGGCAATTGTGGGAGGGAGAGGGGAGTTAGAGGAGATGAGATCAGTTTTAGCCTTAAGAGGACCAACCAGGCCAGGCACGGTGGCTCATGCCTGTAATCCCAGCACTTTGGGGCCAAGCTGAGGCAGGTGGATCACAAGGCCAGCAGTTCGAGACCAGCCTGACCAACATGGTGAAACCCCGTCTCTACTGAAAATACAAAAAATTAACTGGGCGTGGTGGCGGGCGCCTGTAATCCCAGCAACTTGGGAGGCTGAGGCAGGAGAATTCGCTTGAAACTGGAAGGCGGAGGTCGCAGTGATCCGAGATTGCGCGAATGCACTCTAGCCTAGGCAATAAGAGCAAAACTCCCGTTTAAAAAAAAAAAAAAAAAAAAGGACCAACCATGATATACTGACTAACCTGTATATTTCTTAGAATGAGGGTTTAGCCTAATATTAAGAAAGTCTAATGTTAAGAGACACCTAGTAAGAGCTCAATGCTGTGGTAAAATTATGATAGTTATGCAGAAACTTAAAAGCTGAAGTATCTAGAGACAATATATTGTTTAGAATTTTCTGAAAATAAAAATTTTCTTGCCCTAAGTCTTGAATTTTTAAGTTATTGATGTTGATATTTATGATATTTGAACAAATGATATTATAATAGAATATCTTTTAGGTCACAGAGACCCCTTTTTAGAGCTGAGAAATCTTACAAATTCCTTAGCCCATGTTTTACAGATAAGGAAATGGGCATGCACACAGTGAAATTAAAAATTGCCAGTGGTCACACTGTACATTGATGGCAAAAGGCAGGGCAGAATTAAAATCCAATTATCTTACCTGTTCAGTGTCTTTAATGCTACAGCAAGCTCACCACTGTTTCTCTTTACTCTTTAAACAGTGGATTTTTTTTTGTCATGATACTCTAGGATTTTGATTTCTTGTATAATGAAGTTCAACACTTGTTTAATTTTAATGTTGGACTCTCAATTTTTAAGACAGTAGTACACATGAAATATGCTTTATATTTTATGTTTCAACAAGAAAATACACATTTTCCTTTTAATAGAGGAGCTTAAGTTCCTAATTTAAATAATTGAGTATGAGCTTCAGATACTTCAGGGTGGTATTAATAAACTTTGCTTTTCCAAATGGTTTCAGATAAGCATTTAGTATTCAAAACTTCTTTACAGCTTAGGAAGTGGTCTGGTTAAGTGACTTGAGTTCATACAGGAATATATGGGTATGTGCCTAATTCCCATCAAGTGTACCATTATATAATCAATCTTGCTAACAGATCTAACAGATTACTTTTTTTTTTTTTTTTTTTTTTTTTTTTTTTTTTTTTTTTTTTTGAGACAGAGCCTTGCTCTGTTGCCCAGGCTGGAGTGCAGTGGCACGATCTCGACTAACTGTAACCTCTGCCTCCCAGGTTCAAGCAATTCTTCTGCCTCAGCCTCCCAAGTAGCTGGGACTATAGGCAGACACTACCACGCCCGGCTAATTTTTGTATTTTTAGTAGAGACAAGGTTTCACCATGTTGGCCAGGCTGGTCTGGAACTCTTGACCTCAAGTGATCCGCCTGCCTCTGCCTCTGCCTCTGCCTCCCAAAGTGCTGGGATTACAGGAGTGAGCCACTATGCCTGTCCTCTAGGGAAAATCTTTAATTCCTTCTGGACAATGAGAAAACTTTTATTTTTACTTTTAGTTAACAATACTCCGGAAAATAAAAAGTGTACTTTTTAGTCTTAGTAACCCAACTTGAGTTTGAAACAAATTTACATAATTTTAGCTGCTTAATATGCTGCTGAAGATAAATGCAGTAAATATCCCAAGGTCAGGATTTGAAATCCAAATGTTCATAGTAGTGATTAACAGGGAAATAGAGTCCTCTATTACTTTATTTCTCAATTTTTTTACAGGTTTGGATAATTAAGGGAGCACTAGAAAACTTTTGTTTTTTTTGAGATGGAGTCTGTTGCCTAGGCTGGAGTACAGTGGTACGATCTCGACTCACTGCAATCTCCGCCTCCTGGGTTCAAGTGATTCTCTTGCCTCAGCCTCCTGACTAGCTGGGATTACAGGCAGGTGCCACCATGCCCAGCTAATTTTTGTATTTTTATTAGAGACGGGTTTCATCATGTTGGTCAGGCTGGTCTCAAACTCCTGACCTCGTGATCCACCCGCCTCGGCCTCCCAAAGTGCTGGGATTACAGGTGTGAGCCACCGTGCCCAGCCAAAAACATTTCTTTGCAAGGATAAATATATGAAGATGAACTTACCAAGTGTAAATATGTTCATGAATATAGCCACTTAAGGAAATTCAAACATGCAGAGATGTTCAGCTGTATGCAGTTATGTATTCATGAAGTATTCATGTATTCATGAAGCCTTATTTGATGTAGAATCTGAGGGTGCTGCCTATACATAAACTTGCTTAAAGGTTAAAACTTTTAAGGAATGTTCAAAGTCACCTTCTTACACCTAACTCCTGATTTCATGAATATAACACATAGGTGCTTATCAAACTGAATACCTTGGAGACGAGCTGCTCCAGCACTAGAAGATAAAATTCAGTAACTGTAATCCTTGAGATACCTAAGTGATACATTTTTTTTAAGACTAAGCCAAAATAGAACAGCTTTCCTCCCCTACCCTCTCCGACCAAACTTTTAGCCATTTTATTTATTTATTTATTTATTTATTTGAGATGGGGTCTAGCCATGTGGAGTGCAGTGGCTATTCACAAGCATGATCATAGCAAATGACAGCCACAGACTCCTGGGTTCAAGCGATCCTACCTCAGCCACTGAAGTAACTAGGACTACAGGCGTATACTGGGGCTTCTAGCCATTTATATGGTATTAAGTGACAGCTTCTATAGTTACTTAGTACTTGTCCCTGTAAAACTGCACAGTGTGTATTCTCTTGGCTCAATTATTAGCATATTCTGCCATTTCCTTGTGAATGTTTTGTATTTTATATAGGAAAACCAGGAAAACTTAAGTTTTTAAATATCCTGAAATAAAACAACTGAAGAATTTTGTTTTTGCCTTTAAGTGGTAATGTATAAAAGTATGCTATTGCAGAGATACAGATTGCTTTCATTGCAATTAAAATACTGCAGCTAACTAGCATGTTCCATATGTGTAATCTAAATGACATACTGGTCATGTGCTATTTCTATGGAATACTAACAGTAGTATGGTACATTTATGCAGTCTCAACAGTTTAAAGTGTTATTTTGGTGATAAACTGTTTACATGTATTTGTTTTTACGTTTGGCAGTCTAAATGCAAGAGTCTCCATTTCAGCTGTTTACTCTGTATATCTTTAATGTTGGGCATTATGCCTCTTTCTTGAGTTTCATTCCTATGACTGTTCTATTTTCAGTATTCATGTTTATGTGTCTTTCTAAAATTGTTTTGCTTCTGTTTCTTGCTGCTCTTGAGACAATTTATGGGCAAATTTTGTTATTTTTCAACTGGCAGTGCATTTCCCTGTGAAGAGTTGCTGGATTGTCTCATTTTCCAGATAAACTGAATTAATGTAGTAGTGAGGAGAAGCCAGATTTCAGAGGTTTGAGAAGTGAACGAATGGGAATGAGAAAAGAAGTAGGTACTTAAACTTTTAAGAAGTTTGGCTCTGAAAAAGGCAAGAAATAGTGGGTTGGAGAGGGCAGGATTGTAAGGATTTAAGATAGGAGAAGAGGCATAAGCATATTTAAATTTCCCTACTTAGGGGCCAAAATCATACTGTACCTTAGTCTGATAACTTTTTAAAGGAATTCAAGGACACAAAATTCTGCCCTGTCCTGAAATCCAGCCAGGAGGAAGGGAGAAGAGCTCTGAAGTACTTTTGTAATTTTCTTCTACATAATAATTGATTTTTGGCCGGGCGCGGTGGCTCACGCTTGTAATCCCAGCACTTTGGGAGGCCGAGGCGGGCGGATCACGAGGTCAGGAGATCGAGACTACGGTGAAACCCCATCTCTACTAAAAATACAAAAAATTAGCCGAGCGTGGTGGCGGGCGCCTGTAGTCCCAGCTACTCGGAGAGGCTGAGGCAGGAGAATGGCGTGAACCCGGGAGGCGGAGCTTGCAGTGAGCCAAGATCGCGCCACTGCACTCCAGCCTGGGTGACAGAGCGAGACTCCGTCTCAAAAAAAAAAAAAAAAAATTGATTTTTGTTTGATTGTTTTTCTTTCCTATAGCTCCTGTTTGCCAGGCTTTTCATAGCTGCCTATTTAACCAAACTTGTACTCCCAAGAATAGTGCATATTTATGATTCTTAATTCCAAAAACACATGGCAATGATAATGTCTCAGCTTCTTTTGAGAAATTAACTTGGTTCTGAAAAATGGCGTTTGCTTTTCACACCTGTGTCATTAATACTTCCTTGCCAAACCTAACTAGGATCCTCACCACCACTGTTAGAGAAAACTGATGCTCAGTTGAACCAGAATGTTAAATGTGAACAGGATTTGTCTGTGTTGTTGCCCAGCTATGTTTATCAATACACATTACCTGGAGGAAGAGAAATCTGAGATAATTGAATTGATTTGATTACTTACATGAAGATGGTTTAATTGTATAAATACAGAAAAATGCACAAGGAAAGAAACTGACACCGTAAGGCAACAAAGCCCTCCATAAAAAGTAACCGAATTCTGACAGTTATGAACTAACGTCCATTACCTGAAGTCCTTCTCAGTCCATTACCCAATAACATAAATAATTCAAATTCAGTAAATAAGCTGCTTTATGTCTTGAGAGATTTAACTGGCAGAATAAATGGAAAGAAGTCAGTAAAAAGGAAGCAGTTGAACAAGCATGGTGTCTCACACCAATAACCCCAGCACTTTGGGAGGCTGAGGCAGGAGAATCACTTAAAACCCAGGAGGCAGAGGCACTGAGCCGAGATCGTGCCACTGTACCCCATCCTGGGCAGCAGGACTAGGCTCCATCTCAGGGGGAAAAAAAAAAAAAAGCCGAGCATGGTGGCATGTGCCTGTTAGCTACTCAGGAGGCTGAGGCAGGAGGATCACTCGAGCCCAGGAGTCGTAGGTTGCAGTGAGCTATGATGGTGCCATTGTGTTCCAGCCTGGGTAAGAGTAAGGCCGTGTTTCAGTAAAAAGAAGGGAATAACCAAGACAGGTAGGGATTCAGTATAATAAAAGTCAAAAGAAGTTGTTTATTACTAGAGCCTGGCACTGTAACCTGGTATGTCCAAATGTGATTTAATTTGCTCTCATGAGATGTGCACCAGAAGGAATAACCTGAGGCATTTCAAAGAAAAGACGAAATGTGACCTGCTAGTTCTGTTGCTCTGCCACAAGTTAACACATTTTGAACTTAGGTGCAGAGTCCCATACATCCAGTGTGACTCCCCAAATCTCAAAAATTTAGACTGAAACCTAATTTTGTGTCCAAGCCAGTGCCTGCCTGTTCCTGCTGAATGTAAAACTTTGGGTCCAGCAATCTGTCACTGGAGGGAGGGAGAGATATGAAAATAATGTTTAATGGTAATTGTTTATTGTCATGGGCCATATTATACCCAGATTTAGAGAGCTATTTGACACACCTGTAACCTAATGTTAATTTTAGCTTAATATCTGCTCAGTCAGGTAAGAGATGCAACTTCATGCAGGTCCATTTAATGTGCCTAGACCTAAGTAGAAACAAAAGCTATGTATAGTCCCTTGTTTGAGATAACACTAAACTTTTAGAGAATAGCTTGGTACTGTGGTAGACAGAGTTCACTTAAAATGCATTTAACAATTTACAGATAACTGGAAAGTAATTCATTCATCTTAGAACCCTGGTAGGGACATGCTATTAAAATATTTGTATACTAGTTAAAGTCAAAATAGAAATACAGCCTATCACAGTATTTATACTACTATACATTATGATTAATAAAGCCACCTAAGGTCGTTACTCCATGATCATGGGAAGTTGTTAGTCATTAAGAGTTCGGGTTTAGCAACAAAAATCTTGCGTTTGAATCTAAGCACATTACATGATTCTAAGCATGTTCATCATTCTGAGATTAAATAAAAAAGAATTAAGGAAATAGATGAAAAATGCTTAATAAGTACCCAAAAGGTAGTATGGTGTAGCAACTTAAAATGTAGACTTCAGAGCCAGTCAGCTAGGATTAAAATGACACTTCGGCCAATCACTGTTGACGATAAGCAAGTTATTTAACTCTGCCTCAGTTTTGTCTGTGAAGTAGGGATAAAATCTTCCTCGCTAGGTTGCTGTAAGAATTAAATGGATATATTAAGTACTATCACATATGAGATCACTTTGAGGCCAAAAAAAAAATGTTTTTAACTAGGATTCACTGAAAATACATCTATTAAAAAAAATTATTATGAGAAGTATGATTTTCTGTACCTTAGATGTTATAAAGCAATGTCCCCTCAGTTTTGACTTTACCAAAATAGCTATCTTAGTAAATAATACTATATATACCAAATATTGCATATGCGTATATAAACTTCAACTGTCTACTTCTATCACTGACAGTTTAAAAATTGAGATAAGGTAAGTATTACCTGAGTAATATAACCATTTTCTATTTATTTAGAGACAGTCTCACTCTCACCCAGGCTGGAGTGCAATGGCTCGGTCTCAGCTCACTGCAACCTCCGCCTCCTGGGTTCAGGCAATTCCCCCACCCCACCGTCCCGAGTAGCTGGGACTGTAGGCATGTGCCACTACACCTGGCTAATTTTTGTATTTTTGATAGAGACGGGGTTTCACTATGTTGGCCAGGCTGGTCTCGAACTCCTAACCTCGTGGTCTGCCCGCCTCTGCCCCCCAAAGTGCTGGGATTACAGACGTGAGCCACCGCACCCAGCCAATATAACCATTTTCAAGATTTGATCGGCAAATACCTGAAGTAAGTACAAGCACTGTGGCCCACTTAAAGAGTGTTAGAACTGTAAAAAGTCCAAAGGCATAGCTAAGAATTGCTTTAGAGTCAGTTGTGGATTCTGAATTCTTTTTCTGATAGTTAGCAACTATGTCTACTTCGGGAAATTTAGGTTTTGAAGCCGTCCATATCTTTAAAAGGAGGTAACGTTTAACAGAGCACCAAATACAAGGTTTTCTGTAATATTAGTTCTGTAGCATGGTCTGCAAACTTCCAACATCAGAATCTCCTGGGATATATGCTAAATGCAGATTCTGATTTCCCAACCAGAATATACTGCTTAAAAATCTGAGGGTTCGGCCGGGCGCGGTGGCTCACGCTTGTAATCCCAGCACTTTGGGAGGCGGAGGCGGGCGGATCATGAGGTCAGGAGATCGAGACCACGGTGAAACCCCGTCTCTACTAAAAATACAAAAAAAATTAGCCGAGCGTGGTGGCGGGCGCCTGTAGTCCCAGCTACTCGGAGAGGCTGAGGCAGGAGAATGGCGTGAACCCGGGAGGCGGAGCTTGCAGTGAGCAGAGATTGCGCCACTGCACTCCAGCCTGGGCGACAGAGGGAGACTCCGTCTCAAAAAAAAAATCTGAGGGTTCTAGGTATCTGCATTTTTTTCTATACAATGTATGTATTAGGGTTCCCTGGAGGGACAGAACTAATAGGAGATAAATATATATGCACACATACATATTTATTAAGTTTATTAAGTGCTAACTTACACGATCACAAGGTCCCACAGTAGGCTGTCTGTAAGCTTGAGAAGAGAGAGCCAGTCTGAGTCTGAAAACGGAAGAACTTGGGAGTCCAATGTTTGAGGGCAGGAAGCAACCAGCATGGAAGAAAGATGGAAGCTGGGAGGCTAAGCCAGTCTCTCCTCTTCACGTCTTTCTGCCTGCTTATATTCTACCCATGCTGGTAGCTGATTAGATTGTGCCCACCAGATTGAGGGTGGGTCAGCCTTCCCCAGCCCACTGACTCAAATGTTAATCTCCTTTGGCAACACCCTTACAGGCAAACCCAGGATCAATATTTTGCATCCTTCAATCAAGTTGACATTTAGTATTAACCATCACAATGTATGATTTTTAAAATCTGCATTTTTAATAAGCTACTAGTTTATTTTTCCACCTAATTCAATTCCTAATTTTATTTGAAAGCACCAAGTTAAATAGTTCTAAATCACTCTTATTTAAATTGTGCTCCAGTACCCCTTATTGCTGCAATTCCAAGACAGAGATACCAAATTTTTTTTTCAGTGTTGTTTTTTTTTTTTTTTTTTTTGAGATGGAGTCTCGCTCTGTCCCCGAGGCTGGAGTGCAGTGGCCCGATCTCGGCTGGCTGCATGCTCCGCCTCCCGGGCTCACGCCATTTTCCTGCCTCAGCCTCCGGAGTAGCTGGGACTACAGGCGGCCACCACCACGCCTGGAGAATTTTTTGTATATTTAGTGGAGACGGGGTTTCACCGTGTTAGCCAGGATGGTCCCGATCTCCTGACTTCGTGATCCACCCGCCTCGGCCTCCCAAAGTGCTGGGATTACAGGCGTGAGCCACCGCACCCGGCCTGCCAAAATTTTTAATGTTTGCATGTACGTAGTTATTCAACAAAGAGGCCAGGTGTGGTGGTTCACGCCTATAATGCCAACACTTCGGGAGGCCAGTGTGGGAGGGTTGCCTGAGCCCAGGAGTTAGAGACCAGCCTGGGCAAAATTGTGAGAGCCTGTCTCTTAAAAATACGTATTTTGGGGAGCCAGGTGTGGCACCTCACACCTGTAATCCCGGCACTCTGGGAGGCTGAGGTGAGTAGACTGCTTGAGCTCAGGAGTTCGAAATCAGCCTGGGCAACATGGCGAAACTCTGTCTCTACCAAAAATTCAAAAAAAAAAGTAGAGGCATCGTGGTGTGCCTGTGGTCCTGGCTACTGGGAAGTCTGAAGTGGGAGGATCGCTTGAGCTTAGGAGGTGGAAGTTGGAGTAAGCCAAGATCACACCACTGCATTCCAGCGTTGGTGTCAGAGTTAGACCCTGTCTCAAAAAATATATTTTAAAATGGTTTTAAAATGATATTCAGTAAAGAATATAGTCCAGCCACATGAGCAAGTATTGCTTATACAGAAAGATGTATAATAAAGTTCTTTTGGGGAAATAAACTATGATCCATTCTATGTTTCATCTAAATCAGGGGCAGCCAATCTTCTGGCTTCCTTGGGACACATTGGAAGAATTGTCTTGGGCCACACATAAAATACACTAACACTAATGATAGCTGATGAGTTTTTAAAAAGAATCACAAAAGCAATGTTTTAGCAAAGTTTATGAATTTGTGTTGGGCTGCATTCAAAGCTGTCCTGGGCTGAAGTGTGGAAAAAGCTTGATCTAAAGCCTTTGATTTTTTTAGAAAAGTTTTTGAATGGCCAGGCGTGGTGGCTCACACCTGTAATCCCAGCACTTTGGGAGGCCGAGGCGGGCGGATCACGAGATCAGCAGATAGAGACCATCCTGGCCAACATGGTGAAACTCCATCTCTAGTAAAATACAAAAACAGCCAGGCCTGGTGACACGCGCTTGTAGTCCCAGCTACTCGTGAGGCTGAGGCAGGGGAATCGCTTGAACCCAGGAGGCAGACGTTGCAGTGAGCCAAGATCGCGCCACTGTACTCCAGCCTGGTGACAGAGCAAGACTGTCTCAAAAAAAAAAAAAAGGGAAGCTTTTGAATAAGAAGCAACTCTACAGTACTCTATTATAGACAACCAAAGTATTAATATTTGTGGGGCACAATTTCAACCAACTTTAAATTATTCTGTAAGTATGCGTTGAGTAAATATGAAGTATAAGGCCCCTAGAGGTACAGATGGCTATGGCCGTCTAAACCATTTTACTCTTAACTTTTTTAGTGTCATGGACCTCTTTGTCAATCTAGTGAAGTCTGTGGACCGCCTTTTTTTAAAAAGCCTTTAAACATATAAAGTACAGTACATTGAATTACAAAAGGATCCAAGAATATTGAAATAGTTACCAAAAAAAAATTTGATATAGAAATATATGTGGTTTATTAATGAATAAGATCTAGCAGTGGCCCTACTATAATTTCAACACAGTAGTGCGGTGAACATAAATATTTCAACTTATCTGCAACAGTTGTAATGTGATATGGAAATATCAGTTTAATTGTGACAGTCACATTACTACTGTGATTGGTTGGCTCTGTTTACATTTTATTAGAAGTTATTGAAAATAGATGCCGGGCATGGTGGCTCATGCCTGTAATCCTAGCACTTTGGAAGGCCAAAGTGGGCAGATCATTTGAGCCCACAAGTTCGAGACCAGCCTGGCCAACATGATGAAACCCTGTCTCTACTAAAAATAAAAAAAATTAGCCTGGCATGGCGGCCTGCCTGTAGTCCCAGCTACTCACAAGGCTGAGGCAGGAGAATCACTTGAACCAGGGAGGCGAAGATTGCTGTGAGCCAAGATCACTCCACTGCACTCCAGCCTGGGCAACAGAGCCCAACTCTGTCTCAAAAGAGAGATGTAATGGACCCCTTTAATTCATCTATAAACTCCTAATTAAGAACTCTGGTTAAAATTTTTTAATAGGAGCTTGTCTTCTTCACTGTTGTATCCAAAGCCTGATTTAAATCTGTAGACACCTAAGCAGTGAAAAATTTGTGATGCCTTACCCTATATAATTTAAAATCAAAATATTTACACTATAAGGTGAATTTAAGGAAGATCTCATTTTTCTCATGGTGAAGACTAAGATACTTTTTCAAAATTACTAAATTTTCATTTGTTTCATCAGGGATGAGGTTGGGGGAGGATGTAGCTCCTTTATTAATATCTGAATGTATAGGTTTTAATATTCAAGCTTGACTATATCCATTACACTTGGTACACAACAAATGAATGAACATTTTCATGCCTGTAATCCTAGCACTTTGAGAAGTCAAGGCAGGAGGATTGCTTAAGCCCAGGAGCTTGTGACCAGCAGGAGGATTGCTTAAGCCCAGGAGCTTGTGACCAGCTTGGACAACATAGGGAGACCTTATCTCGACAATAAATTTAAAAATTAGCTGGTTGTGGTGGCACATGCCGGTAGTCCTTGCTACTGGGGAGGCTAAGGTGAGAGGATCACTTGAGCCCAAGAGGTTGAGGCTGCAGTGAGCCATGATCATGCCACTGCACTCCAACTTGGGCTACAGAGCAAGACCTTGTCTCTCAACTAAAAATAAAAAATAAAAAAAATTCACGATGCTCCCCAAAAGCTGATGATAACATCTAAGAAGCAACTTGATTTTACCTTCTAACTCTCCCTCCCTTTTAGCACTGCTGCAAAATGACTGGCTCATAAACCACTAAGCTGCCTTGGCAGCCACATGTTATTGTTACCAGTAGGTAATATGCTATTTTCTTCTGCTTGGCACATAAGCAGTAGGCATGAAATAATTGCTTAATGGATAAATAAGTTGTTAAATTATAAAACTCTGATGGATTGCTTAGTCCTTTAACAATTTACACCCCCCTCCCACTTATCCAATTCTTTTGTGACAGATTTTGCACTAGCAAAGTGCTGTGTTTCAGACAATCAAGGAAATATAACATTTCTTGATGAAATCCTACCTCGCCTCAACAGGAAACTGAATTGGAGTCCTCGATTCTCAGTACATCAGAACTAGTGTGTTAAAGGATAAGGAGAGGACCATAGTATTGGAGAATAAAACATTATGTATTGTTGGTTGAGCTTTATGTCATCATGTAGTTAATGCTATGACCATAAAGCCATTACTGTTAACACTTAAGTTTATCTTCTGAAAGAAGCCTATGAAATATCTCCAGAAAGACTAGGGGATTTTTTTCTGTTTGTTTGAGATAGAGTTTGCTCTGTTGCTCAGGCTAGAGTGCAGTGGTGCGATCTCGGCTCACTGCAACCTCTGCCTCCCAGGTTCAAGTGATTCTCCTGCCTCAGCCTCAGCCTCCGGAGTAGCCAGGACTACGCACTGCGCCACCACACCCAGCTAATTTTGTATTTTTGGTACAGACAGGTTTTCCCCATGTTGGCCAGGCTAGTCTTGAACTCCTGGCCTCAAGTGATCCGCCCACCTCTGCCCAAAGTGCTGGCCACTGCGCCCAGTCAGACTCATTTTTTAGTGAAATAAATTGTTTTCCTTTAAGACCTTATTCTTTATGATAACAGATTCCAAGAATATGCAGTCTTGTCAATGGCTGTTTCATCCTCAGTTTCTTTAAAAATAAAATATAATTAGAACATTTTTAGATATGCTATATCTATCCAGTCTATTTTCCTGTCACCCAGTAAGGTTTTCTATCATCAGCACAGGTCTATGAAAGGACAGTAAAGGGTCTCCTGTTACATACCCTAGCACTAATGTTTGTAATAGAATGTTAAGATAAGTTGTTTCCATGTAATTGGACTACATTCAGTCTTTCTCTACCCTCTGTCCTCTATTTACTCACCCATGTATGTGTCCTACTAATTATATTGACTGTACATGACCAGCAAGTTGTAAGTTCTTTTAAAAGCAGGAGCTCAACCATATTTGTATTCACATTTCCTTCTGCTTAAAACAGGGCTTTTGTTTCTTCAGCAAATATTCATTCGGTATCCACTAGGTGTCAGATAATATACAGGTAGGTTCTAGGGATTCCAAGATAAATAAACACAGACATGCCAATATGAGCCTGACAGTTTTGGCAGGGAGAGGTGGAAAATAGATCTGCAAGCCAAAAAAGCTACAGTAGAATAATATAAATATTGTAATGGCAATAAAATGCCAGAACTATTAATTCTACATTTAGTAATCATTCAGTATCAATTAAATGGGTAAAATGGATATGTTGGCATGAATGACATATAACTGAAAAAACACTAAGAACTGTATAAAAATTGAATTAGACTCATGAGTAATATTAGTAGGAAGGGGAGAGAATATTTGATTCCACGTAGGCTATCAAGCAGGATGCTTTCTCAGCACAGCCCTGGAAGTAAAATCTGTAAACTTTGAAAACAATCACATTTTTGTTCTTATGCAATCTTTTTTTTAAAAATGTATTTATTGTTTTGGCTCTAGTCCCTGTATGTTAAAATTTTAGTGTCAGTGTTAATTCTCACTTATCTTCCCCAGACCTTACTCCCTAATTTTCTCATTTTCATTTGCCCCAATAAGTGCCAACCTTACCTTGAGTAGAATAGTGGATTTATCAGCTTACAAGGACTAAAAAGTCGTCATTTCCAAAAACATCTGTCCAATAAGTCTGCCTCAGTGACTACATTTCTAGCATTACGATGTCATTCTTAGTACACTGATTTGATCTTTACAAATTACATAAATGTATAAAATTGTCACATGTACCCCAAATTATATACATCTATTATGTATGTATCAATAAAAAATAATTTTGTATGCTTTTTCTCCTGTTAAAAATAATTCTTTTCTTTTCTTTTTGAGACAGGGCCTGGCTCTGTCACCCAGGCTGGAGTGCAGTGGTGCAATCTTGGCTCACTGCAGCCCCCGCCTCCCAGGCTGAAGTGATCCTCCCACCTCAGCCTCCTGAGTAGTTGGGACTACAGATGCGTACCACCATGCCTGGCTAAGTTTTTGTAGAGACAGGGTTTTGCCATGTTGCCCAGGCTGGTCTCAAACCCCTGAGCTCCAGCAGTCTTCCTGCCTTGGCTTCCCAAAGCGCTGGGATTACAGGTGTGAGCCACCACACCCAGATGATTGTTTAGAAGACCAGTATTGCATTGTGATTGCCTCTGGGCAGGAAAACTAAGGGGCATCAGTAGACTATGCAATTACTTTCTTCCTCTTTTAAAAAAGTCTTGTTAATTTTTAAATTTACGTATTTTGGTATACAATTCCATGAGTTTTGACAAATGCAAAGAATCATATAACCACCACCATAATCGAGATACAAAACAATTCTATCACCTCAAAAAAAATCCTCTTGAGCTGTCTCATAATTATTGTGATTAAAAATGGTTATTTTTCAAAAAGTAACATTTGGGCCAGTGCGCCTGGAGTGCACCGGTAGTCCCAGCTACTAGGGAGGCTGAGGCAGGAGAATCGCTTGAACCCGGGAGGTGGAGGTTGCAATCAGCCGAGATCACACCACTGCACTCCACCCTGTGAGTGGGCTACAGAGTGACACTCTGTCTAAAACAAAAACAAAAACAAAAAAACACTTTAAATGTTTCATATAGTTATTCCTTATTCAAAAAAGTATGCTTTTTTGGGTTAAGACAGTGCCATTTCAAATAGCCTTGTAGAAATATAAGCAAGGAAATGCTAAATTATACCATTATTGATCATTAGTACCTTAGCTTGTAGTTTAAACTGTTGAGGAGAATTAGGACTCCACCTGGCATTGTGGCATAAGCCAGTAGTCCCAGCTACCCAGGAGGCTGAGGCCTGGGCTCAGGAGTTCAAGACCAGACTGTGCACATAGCGAGATCTTGTCTCAAAAAATAAAAGAAAGAAAAAGAATTAGGACTCAGAAAAGGTAAAGGGTGTGTGTGTTTGATTAGATAGAGGATGGGATTGAAGGCTTAAGGAGGAGATTAGGGCCTGAGATGGAACAATGTGCATGGAAGGATAGATATGGGTAGTGTGTTCTGAGTAATATAAGAGACCTAGATTCTCAAAGATAGAGGGCACCAAAGAAAGTGATGAGTCCTGTAGAGGGGTGACCTTTATGTAAAAAATGATCTAACTTAATCGGGAGCTTCAGACCTGGGATTCTGTACTGAACTTATACAGAATAAGTAAGTTACTCTTCAAAAGTCACTTCCCCAGCCGGGAGTAGTGGCTCATGGCTATAATCCCAGCGCTTTGGAAGACTGAGGCGGGTGGATCACCTGAAGTCAGAGTTCAAAACGAGCCTGACCAACATGGTGAAACCCCGTCTCTACTAAAAATTAAAAAAATTAGCCAGGCATGGTGGTGGGTGCCTGTAATCCCAGCTACTTGGGAGGCTGAGGCAGGAGAATGGCTTGAACCCAGGAGGCAGAGGTCGCAGTGAGCTGAGATATTGCCATTGCACTCCAGCCTGGGTGACAAGTGTAAAAACTCCGCCTAAAGAAAAAAAAAAAAGTCACTCCCCCTTTCTGGGCCTCAATTTCATAATCTGTAAAATAGTAAGGTTGGACTGAGTATATACCAAGGTCCATTTCTGAGTTCTCCAGCTAGAAGCAAAACCCTTGTGTTTATGTGTTAGTTTTTTTCCCCTAAGTTTTCGTCCTCTAGTTTTAACTAGAGAGACACATTTAGGATATCAATAACCGAATTCTAGCAAGCATTATGATCTCTTCAGATTTCATGTAGTTTGATGTCAGAAGCTGCATAGCAAAGTTAAGCCTGATCTGAATTGGCTTCAAGTACATAGAGCTGTATGACCCTCAGTCTTCTCATGTATAGAATGACTTACGTACTCTAAACTTCCTTGTAGTTTTCATATTTCATGAGTATGAAACCTGTGAAAACTTACCAGTGTTTTTTCTATTCATACATCCATTGGGTCTGCAGCTGCTGTTCCGATTTGATTTTTTTGTTGTTTATTTTTATTAGCCACTATTCATTCAGTACCTTTTATATGTCTAAACGTTTGATATTTAACCTACGTTATTTAAGGGCTTTTGTACTGCTGCTGTACTTTATAGGTACATAGATATGGTAAAATCACACCATGCCTCCTGCTCTGACTCTGGATAACATATTCCTACAGCAGGATCTCATTTCAATAAAAATTAAAAGAAACACTAGAGAGAGGAAGAAGGGGAGAAGATAAATGTGGCTTTAAATTGATAAGTGAAAGGCAAGGAACTAACATTTGAGGATCTACTATGTGTTAGACACTTTATAACATGGATCTTCTTTAGATCATTGAGATAAGCATGTAGAAAGACATCACAAAGGGAGTCTGCTTGTATTGACAGCAAGAAGAAAAAAATGACTTCATGCCATAAATCACTGGAATTATTCCGAATTTTTGTTTTGCATGTTATCCTCCATTAGGAGGACAAAGACAGCATAATGTCTCTATGTAGTAAGTGTTTGGTGAATGTTTATTGAATAAATAGGGATTTTTATCATGCGTATAGTAGTGTTTCTTAATGTTTTGGATCCATGGACTTATAAAAATTTTATAAAAGCTGTGGCTACATCCAGGATGTTACCTCCCTCCCCTGCCACATATAAAAGGAAACAGCCAAGTCCCTCCCCTCACTCTAACCATTCCCACATCTATATTTGTGTAAAACCCATGATTTTAAACTGTTTGCAGCCGCTCTGTAATCCATTCACATGACCCAAGAACTCAGCCCTGGAAACATCCCTGGGTATCCAGGCATACTAAAAGCATAGTTCCATTAATTTATAGTGCTATATGGTTCTGCCGTGCTTTATTGTTCCTTTATAGACTTGAGAAAATCACACCATGCCTCCTGACCATTAACAAATGGTCATGTTCAGTCTTCCTTTTTATGAGTGGAAATTCCATCCAATTTGCTTTTAGGTTCATTAATATGTACTACAACCAAAAGATCAGCATTATATACTTTATCTTTTTTAGTTTTTTGAAGTACAAATTATGTGATTTTACAGATAAATTTTCTCATGGGTAGCATATGTCTGGCTTTCTAGGTGGAATGATTCCTATTTCTTTTTGTACCTCTCCCCATTCAGAAACTCACTTTGAGGCCAAGCGTGGTTGCTCAGGCCTGTAATTCCAGCACTTCAGGAGGCAGAGGCAGGTGGATCACCTGAGGTCAGGAGTTGGAGACCAGCCTGGCCAACATGACGAAACCCTGTCTCTACTAAAACTACAAAAATTAGCCTGGCATGGTGGCACACACCTGTAATTCTAGCTGCTCGGGAGGCTGAAGCACGAGAATCACTTGAACCTGGGAGGCAGAGGTTGCAGTGAGCCGAGGTTGCAGTGAATCAAGATCACACCGCTGCACTCCAGCCTGGGCAATAGAGTGAGACTCCGTCTCAAGAAGAAGAAAAAGAAAAAAACCCACTTTGAGCTCTGCTAGACCATTGTCCTTGTATGTGAAATTTTATCTGGATAGAAGAAGATGAGGAAAAAAAATTTTCTTGTCTTTTAGTGGAGGAGAATGACGTGTAAAACAAGTATTCTTTAAAAATTCCAAATATGGTAGGAGAACTACCCCATAAAGTTGTGAAGGTCAAATTGGTGAAAGGAAAACTAAGTGCTGTGTAAATTACAAGGTTTTCGAAGTATCCACCTGGTCCTTACCTTGCTATAGAATTTTTTCTTTTTTTTTTTTTTTTGAGATGGAGTCTCGCTCTCTCGCCCAAGCTGGAGTGCAGTGGCGCAAGCTCCACTTACTGCAAGCTCCGCCTCCTGGGTTCACACCATTCTCCTGCCTCAGCCTCCCGAGTAGCTGGGATTACAGGTGCCCACCACCACGCCCAGCTAATTTTTTTTTTTTTTGTATTTTTAGTGGAGACGGGGTTTCCCCATGTTAGCCAGGATGGTCTTGATCTCCTGACCTCGTGAACTGCTCGCCTCGGCCTCCCAAAGTGCTGCGATTACAGGCGTGAGCCACCACACCCAGCCTACCTTGCTGTAGAATCTTTAGGCCTAATATAGTCTAACCAGAACAGCTATTTGGATGCTTGCCTAATCTTCAATAATGGTTTCCCTTTTATACATGACTGCAAAACTGACTCTCACCTAGGTTTGTGATGTTAGAAACTCCAGTTGTTTACTATTATTATTAAAGTGGGAAACAGGGAGTTCATTGATCAAATGGATTGATGTTTTGAGTACTTACTATACACCAGGGGCTCTTAAATTTTTACATAAACTTTCTGGATGGAGAGTGATAGAATCTCCATTGTTCACTTGCCACAAGCCACACCATTTGTAGCTAACATTTGAATGCTTACTATGAGCAAAGGCACTGTTCCAAGGGCATTACATGCACATCACTCATATTTCTCATTTAATCTTTATAACAACTCCTTAAAATACTGTTAATATTCTTGTTCCCTAATTTGTCAATAAGAAAACTGAAATTTAGAGATTATACAATTTGCCCAGCACTATTGGAAAGCTGGGACTTTGAACCCTGGCTGATTTGACTCCAAAGTCTGCACTCTATTCCAATAGACTGCCAGTGCCTCCAGAATTAATTAGCATTAATCTTTTCTGTTGTTTATGATCTAAGTATGGCTGTCCATGGCAGGGAGTCAATGAGGGAGGCATTAATGGGGAATCACTGGACCACTTCTGAGAGATGTGGTACCCTCCCTCACAAACAGGTCTCCTGTGGTGAAATCAGGTTGGAAGGATAAGAGAGGCTGAAGAAGGTGGAGGTGGTGTGGTTGGGCCTGTTTAGGAACTGATTACATCTGAGCCTGTGGCCCTTTTTCCTGCCAGCTGACTCAGAGCTGGCAGATGGGCCAAAGTCCAGGCAGGTTGATTTCATGGGCTGTATACTTCAAAGGATCTGATTCCTGGTGCTACTAAGCACATTGCTTTTCGGAAGGCACAGTCTTGTGGGGGAGGGAACAGGATGGTCTCTATGAGGTGTTTGTGAAAGCCCTAGGCAATGTTTGCTCTAATACAAATATATACAGCTTGTTTTGAGTTTGGCAATAAAACACAGAGCCAGCCCTAAGCAGGGCTGAAAATTGAGTATTTAAACCTTAAGTATTCTGCAATACAACAACAGTTAAGTATATGGGTCCTGGAGTCAGATAGAACTGACTTCACCACTCAGCTGTAGATAAATTACTAGACCTCAGTTTTCTTGTTCGTGAAATGGGGATTTTAGTTATAGAGTACCTACTTCATATGGTTGTCATGAGGATTAAACAAAAACGTATACCACAGTACCTGAGATGTAGTAAACACTCTTGAAACATTAGTCATTATTCATTTTTTAAATTTTTCCTTCAAATACTTTCCTATCCAATAGTCATTATTCATTGGAAACTTCTATTTTATAAGAGGATCTCAGCACTTAAACAAAATAAATTGATTCATCATGTTTTTGCTTAACAGACATTCAAAAGGCATTTATTATTGTGTTGGGTAGACGGATGGAGAAAATAGCAATAATTTGTGTCGAACACCTAAAATGAGCCAAACTTTTTTTAAAATATTGTCTCATTTTATGTTCACAACAGCTCTATGAAGTATTTTCGTATGTTATAGATGAGATTATGGGCCAAGAGAGGATTAGCAACATGCCTAAGATCATATAGTCAGCACTGTCTAATTCTGAAGCCTATGAATAAGGTAGCATTTATCCCCACGGAACCATGGTATTCAGCAGGCAGGCAGACACATAAACAAGTACAGCTGGCCCATCTATCCTCAGGTTCTGCATCCATGGATTCAACCAAAAATGGATTAAAAATATTGGGGAAAAAACAAATAATAAAACAATTAAAAAATACAAATTTTAAAATATAGTATAACAACTACTTACATAGCTTTTACATTGTATTAGGTATTATAAGTAATGTAGAGATGATTTAAAGTATACAAGAGAGTCTGGACACAGTGGCTTATGCCTGTAATCCGAGCTTTTTGGGAGGCCAAGGTGGGTGGATCCCTTGAGCCCAGGAGTTTGAGACCAGCCTGAGCAACAAGACAAAACCCTGACTCTACACAAAATACAAAAATTAGCCAGGTGTGTTGGTGTGTGCCTGTGGTCCCAGCTACTTGGAAGAGTGAGGTGGGAGAATCACTTGAGCCTCAGAGATCGAGGCTGCGGTGAGCTGCAATCACGCCACTGCACTCCAGCCTGGGTGACAGAGTAAGACCCTGTCTCAAAAATAATAATAATAATAAAGTATACAAGAGGATGTCATATGTTATATGCAAATAGTATACTTTTTTTTTTTTTTGAGACAGTCTCTCGCTCTGCTGCCCAGGCTGGAGTAGAGTGGTGCTATCATACCTGACTGTAACCTCAAACTCTTTCCTGAACTTGAGTGATCCTCCTGCTTCAGCCTCCCAAGTAGCTGAGACTACAGGCATGTGCCATCAAATCCAGCTAATTTTTAATTTTTAATTTTTTTTTGTAGAGATGGGGTCTCACTGTGGTGCCCAGGCTGTTATGCCATTTCATATAAGGGACTTGAACATCTGCAGATTTTGGTACCTAAAAGTAGGAGAGGGGAGTCCTGGAACCAATTCCCCGCAGTTATGGAGGAAGTACTGTAACTACATTCAAAGTGCTGTTGTTGAGGTTTACACTAGGTGCTTGGGAGAACAGAACAGAATAGGTGAACTCTGGGCGTAAAGTGAAGGTAGTCCCCTTCACAGGAATAAATGCTAATAATGGGGCTTCAGGTGGGAATGAGGAAGGAAGCCTTTGCTGGTGGAGGAGTTAAGGGAGTTCTTTCTGGGTTTCCCTAAGTCACACTAGAAGAAAAGGGTTACAGGGAGGCATTTCTGGAATTCCTCAAGTCAATATGACAGCCTCTTAGATCCAGCATTACAATTGCAGCAAATTTTATAGCTGCAAACAAAGAAACTGTCTCCAGAGAGACAGATTATGTTGTTTACTTGAGACGAAATGGTGGGGGTTCTATATAAATGACATGTCTGCATCCAAATCATCTGTACCGTCTTGGGCTTTAGAACCAAACTTAATAGTAATAATAGCAACCAATTCTTAACTGCATGATCATTAGGTACTAATCACTGCTGTGTTCACGGGCTAGAACTCTTAACTGGAGAAAGGTGGAGATGCTTTGTCTAAATCAATAATCTCAAATTAAGTACACTTAATTTGAGCATATACCCCCAATATATGTATATTCCTTTATAAGTTATACACATCCATTATTGGGCTAATATAAAATATACATTATGAAATGTAGACAAAAATGTTGAAGGAATACAATGAAAATGAATAAACTTTTATCTCAGGGAAAATATATACTTAGGTCTCTGTATCTTGTTATTAAGTGGATACAAATTAATACTGTATTTCAAATATATTTTTTAATAGTTTTGGATGTTTTGAGTCAGCTGGTCAGATTTTTTTAGATAATCATTGTATTTAACTTCATAATGTGACTGATGAAGGGATCATACTAAGTAAAAGTGTCAGTTCTGCCATTTGAGAGTGGGGAATACTATGTATCATCTTCAATTCACAGGGTTTTCTTTTTCCCAGCAATTTTTTAAAACCAGTTATTCACTTTGTAAGATTTCATTTTGTTAAAGTTAGATTTTAAAAATCCATAAATCCCTTTTTGAACCACAATATGTCACTAATGCTCAAAGAAAGAAACTCCATTTGTATCTCATCTGATGTGAGCGTCAAATATAGAGACAATGTGGGGGTGCCAACCTCAATCCGTATGGATTAATAGGGCTTAATTTTCTCATGATAAACCTAAATAGAAGCTGTGAAAATTCTTACCACACTTCAGTGAATTGTCTTGTATACCTCTAGAGTGAGCACATTCCACTTTAGAGATCAGTAGTCTCAGCAACAAGACCTGTGGCCATAAAGTGGGAATAAACAATCCCATTTTTAGCAATGGTTGGCCCAGATTCACTTATGAGTGACAAATGAGAAAGGTACAACATGATATTCCAGGAAATCAGAAGAGCTAAGTGTATCTGAACCTTTGAAAGTATGGCCTGTCCATACAAAGGCAGAATCTACATTTGTCAAGTGCCTTCAAGAAACATTCCACCAAGATATGCACCTCCACAAAAGTAAGAAAAAGAGAAAAAAAAAGATTTTAAAATTTTATTTTATTTTATTTTTTGGAGATGGAGTCTCGCTCTGTCCCCCAGGTTGGAGTGCAGTGGTGTGATCTCGGCTCACTGCAAGCTCCGCCTCCCAGGTCTTCCAGGTTCACTCTATTCTCCTGCCTCAGCCTCCCGAGTAGCTGGGACTACAGGTGCCCACCACCATGCCTGGCTAATTTTTTTTATTTTATTTTATTTTTTATTTTTAGTAGAGATGGGGAATCAATGTGTTAGCCAGGATGATCTCGATCTCCTGACCTCGTGATCCACCCACCTCGGCCTCCCAAAGTGCTGGGATTACAGGCATGAGCCACCGCACCCGGCCTTTAAAATTTTATTTTTAAAAAATCACACACAAAAAAAATACATTCTAGTTTTTAAGAAAATTGACTTAGATTTAATCCCAGCTCTGCTATTTGCTAACCGTGCAATTTTGGGAAAGTAACCGCCTATTGGAGCCTGTTTCTCATCTCCCAAGTGAGAATGATTAATGTTATACCTACTTCACTGAGAAGAAGAGTGTATCATGGTCATATTGACCCCTCACTATGTGCATAGAGATGCTGAGCTAAACTCTTTACAAGTGTTTATTTAATCCTCAATATACTAGTGAGTAGAGGCTAAGCAGTTTACCAAAGCGTTTTCCTTTTCCTCCTGAGCACAAAGGACTATATTTCCTGGCCTCCTTTGCAGTTAGGTGCAGCCACATTACTGTGTTCTAGCCATTGAAATATGGAAAGAAATGATCAATACCACCTCCAGCCCTGACCCGTAAAACTTTCCTTTCCATTCTTCATGCTGTCATTCTTCCTTCATCTGCCGGAGGATTCAGCAGAACCATTAGGTGCACAAAGCTCTTCCCTCCTCCCACTACTTCCAACGTGCATTAAACTGTGATGTGAGCCAGAAATAAACTCTTATTGTGTTAAATCATTAAGATGTGAGAACTGTTTGTTGTAAGAGTTAGCGTACCCTGACTAATACAGCAAGGTTTGACAAGAACCCAGAAAAGGGAGAGATAAATTGTTTACAGTGTCTGCTAGATAATGGAAAATAAAACGGGCGATAAGCATGATTAACTTAAGGAAGATGAAGATTACCTTCATGAGATAACTTATGAGCAAGTGTCTGTAAAAGTCCTTTGGGTAAAGTGTGAAAAATGTCAAGAATCACAGATTTACACTCTGCTTTCCAAAGCTTTTTGCGACACCACTGGGGACTCTTCAATGAATGGAGACATGACCCCTTTAGCATTTCATGCTCTACAGCCTACTAAATCAGTTCAACACATTCCTCTGAGTTTAAAAAAAAAAAAAAAAAAGAATAACAAGTATGAATGCATTTTTTTACACTGCCTTGGGAATCCTTCCTCTACCTTAATAATATTTTCTGTTTATTCAGATCAAAGAGCTGAAGTGTGTTTAAGATTTTTTCCTCAAGTCGGCCTGAATGTAACCCATAGTTTCCTTTACTCTAACAAATTTTCAGGACATACAGTACTTAGCTGGAGCCATATTTTTAGCTTGACTCATTATATTCTTGTTATTTGGATTACCCTTGGTAAACTAAATGATCTCATGGCATATTTTTCAACTAGAATATATTACTATGTTTTTCTCTTTTTCATACTTACTTGCAAAATTGATTTCTATGGAATTGTCTGGATAGCTAATTAGGCTCTTGGTTCATATTTTTTGCTCAAATGCAGATGAATTATTTATTGTTGACTTTGATGAATCAGATCATCAACACAGCCTCTCTAGACTATCTGTTGCTATCATGCTTAACATGCTACTTCCCTCAATCCTATGACTTTTTTTTTTTTTTTTTTGAGACAGGGTTTCACTATGTTGCCCAGGCTGGTCTTGAACTCCTGGCCTTAAGCAATCCACTTGTCTTGGCCTCCAAAAGTGCTGGGATTAGAGGTGTTAGCCACCACCCACAGCCGCAATCCTATGCTTTGGAAACATTCAGGACCTGGGCAGTGAGTTTTGAAGACTTAATAAATATAAATGTTCATGGAAGCTATGAGGAGGTTGCAGTGAGCCAAGATAGTGCCACTGCACTCCAGCCTGGGCGACAGAGTGAGACTCCACCTCAACAACAACAACAAAACGTGTAATTTACACCTTAACTGATTAAAGGCATAAACACATAGGGTCATTTCAATAGATGCAGAAAAAAAATTGTTTGACATTTATTCATTAAGAGGACACAAGCTGACTTCATGTTTAGACAGACTTGACTTACAGGCCTGGCATAGCGACCAATTAGGTATACATGACTTTGGCAAGTTATTCAACCTCTTTGAAGTCACAAATACAATGGAGATGGTAAAACTCACTTTGCAAGGTAAATGAGATAATATAGACTGTTGTCACTTTTGAACCTGGGTACAAAGATCACAAATAAAATACTAGCAAACCAAATTCAAAGTATATATCATAACCAAGTATATCAGAAATACAAGTTTCGTTTAATATTTTTTAAAATGAAAAATATAATTTACAGCCGGGCACTGTGGCTCACGCCTGTAATCCCATCATTTTGAGAGGTCAAGGCGGGCAGATCACCTGGGGTCAGGAGTTGGAGACCAGCCTGGCCAACATGGCGAAACCCCATCTCTACTGAAAATATAAAAAATTAGCCGGGTGTGGTAGCGGGCTGGAACCCGGAGAGGAGGAGGATGCAGGGAGCCAAGACCGTGCCACTGCATTCCAGCCTGGGTGACAGAGCAAGACTCTGCCTCGAAAAAAAAAAAAAAAAAAGTAATTACACCTTAATTGATTGAAGGCATAAACACATAGGGTCATTTCAATAGATACAGAAAAAAAAATTGTTTGACATTTATTCATTAAAAATAAAACTCTTGGCAAATTGAGTGTAGATTTCTTAAACTGATAATGGGTATCTATAAAAATACGGCTAAAAAAGTAGAGCTTTTTTAATTGATAAAGAGTATCTCTTAAAAGTATATCATTATACTTAATAAAGAATGAAAATTTTCCTTTTGATACAAAACTTAGCCAGGCGTAGTGGTGCATGCCTGTAACCCCTGCTACTTGGGAGGCTGAGGCACAAGAATCGCTTGAACTCAAGAGGTGGAGGTTGCAGTGAGCTGAGATTGCGCCTCTTCACTCCAGTCTGGGTGACACAGCGAGACTCCATCTCAAAAAAAAAAAAAGAAAAAAAATCCTTTTGAGACCAAGAATAAGAGACTTCTTTATTTACCATTGTCCTGGAGGTCCTAGCCAGCTCAGTAAAACAAAATACATATAAATAAAAGGTATTAAGGATTGAAAGGGAAGAAACAAAATCTAAAAACAACTATATATAAATTATTAGACTTACTAGAAACTTAGAAAGTGTATTGAATACAAGGAAAATATGGAAAAATCAATTGCATTTTTATATACCAGCTATAAATAGTTTTTTAAAGTTTTAAAGAAAGACAATTTATCATAGCATTAAAAATATCAAGTACCTAGGACTCTAACAAAAGATGTACATATCTCTAGAGGGAAGACTAAAACTTTGTTCAGAGACATTAAAGAAGACGTAAGTCAATGGAGAAATATGCCATGTTCAGGCTCTGTCTCCTTCACCCTACTTTTTATTGCTCTGGACATGGTACCCTACCTGGAACCCAAGTCCTGCGCTTCAGAAAACTTCCTGCCTCCAGTTCTTCCACGTGGAGGATCAGTCAGCTACAAACAAATGTCAGTATAAGAAGGAAGAACTCGGTGACTCACTCATGTAATCCCAGCACTTTAGGAGGCTGAGGCGGGCGGATCACGAGGTCAGGAGATCGAGACCATCCTGGCTAATACGGTGAAACCCCGTCTCTACTAAAAATACAAAAATTAGCCGGGCGTGGTGGTGGGCGCCTGTAGTCCCAGCTACTCGGGAGGCTGAGGCAGGAGAATGGCGTGAACCCAGGAGCCGCGGAGCTTGCAGCGAGCCGAGATCGCGCCACTGCACTGCAGCCTGAGCGAGACTCCACCTCAAAAAAAGAAAAGGAAGAACTAAAAACTGTTCAGAAACAGCTCCTGATAGTCTCAGCACTGTTGTATCCAGTCCTGGACACAAGGTTACTTTTAGTAGCGGGGATGGCAAGGAACACTCTACTGGGGCTGCATGGTGGACCCTGATCTTAGAGAGTTCTCTAGACAGAAGAAGAATAGGCCGCATTTGTAGACTGGTTCACTCTATCCAAATCATATTATTTCTTTTGACCCTTAGTACAATCTTACGGGGAAAGAATTTGTATTATCTCCATTTCATATGCGAGAAAGCTAAGGCTCTTCAAGGTTAATGCCAGCCAGTATCCACAGTCACTCATGGAGCTAGGACTCAAACTAGGCTCTTTGATATAAAATTCAGTGCATTCTCATCTATAAAAGCAATATTTCTTTTTGAGAGAAGTCCTGTCCTACCACATTCACCAGGGAAAATACAATGTCTTATGGATTCCTGAATTTTGGATGACTGCACAAACCTTTTGCTGGTGCCTCTATTTTCAAACAATGAGTTTCTGTAAGAATTATATTTTTACATCTTAAGAAGGACAGGAAAGAAGAGAAAAAAGAGAGAAGAGACTTTACAGTATTTGTCTTACAAATTGGCAGTTGCTATTTTTAGACAAGCCAAAACCTCCCTTCTCTTACCTGTGAAACTGAGACAATAGATGTGCCTCTCTCTCAGGCTTTGGAGGATTAAATAAAGTAAAGAAAAAGAGAACTAGCCAGGCGCGGTGGCTCACGACTGTAATCCCGCACTTTGGGAGGCAGAGGCAGGAGGATTGCCTGAGCTCAGAAGTTCCAGACCAGCCTGGGCAACATGGTGAAACCTTGTCTCTACTAAAATACAAAAAATTAGCCGGGCGTGATGGTGCGCGCCTGTAGTCCCAGCTACTTGGGAGGCTGAGAAAAGAGAATTGCTTGAACCCAGGAGGCGAAGGTTGCAGTGAACCAAGATCACGTCACTGCACTCCAGCCTGGGCGACAGAACAAGACTCTGTCTCAAAAAAAAAAAAAAAAAGAGAGAGAGAGAATTAAATAAAATTTTTTAAAAAAGGGTTCACCACTGTGCTTAACCCATGGCATGTGTTCAATAAGTGCTAGCTATTGCTATTGACAACTACTACACCATCAGAAGATAACCCTGTGGGCTTTACAACAAGAGTGCTCCCCAAAGCAGGGCAGAGGAGACACAGCACCAGACTGACTATAGCCTTCTTTTGCCAGGTCTTTGTGCTGTTCTTGAAGAAACATCCCGTTCCTGGTGAACTGCAGTGGGCAGAAAGACCCCTAGGAACTAAGTGTTCTGACTCTCAGTACGTAATTCACAAGGAAAGTCACATTGTTTAAAATATCTTCTTTGTTCATTTGTTCATTCTTTCATTATTTTATTCAATAGACTCTTTTATTGAAGAGCCAGCTACGTTGCAGCCACTATGCTAGTATGGAAAGAAATATGTCACAAGATGGCATCGCAGAGGAAACTGTGGCAATCATCTTAGGCTTCATAGTATGGGGATTCTGGACTGTTCTTTGGGAGGAAGAGGGGGCAGAGTATCAGGTATGGTGGAAAAAGCACAAGATTTGGCATCAGAGAGATCAGGATTTCAAAGAGGGTGCTACTTACTTTCTGTGTGAACTTGAACAAATCCTTCACATCTCTAAACCTCCATTCTCTCATCTGTTAAAAGGGAATGACACACATACATTCTATGATGGGTTACTATAAAGATTCAGTGGGTTCATGTAAGTGAAATGCCTGGCCCCTAATGGATCCTCCTTCTCACAAAAGCAATATGGTGCTCTGCCTCTACAACTTCTGCACTCCACATTGCATTTTTTTTTTTTTTGAGACAGAGTTTCACTCCTTCCCAGGCTGGAGTGCAATGGTGCGATCTTGGCTCACCGTAACCTCCACCTCCTGGGTTCAAGCGATTCTCCTGCTTCAGCCTCCCAAGTAGCTAGGATTACAGGCATGCACCGCCACGCCTGGCTAATTTTGTGTTTTTAGTAGAGGTGGGGTTTCTCCATGTTGGTCAGGGTGGTCTCAAACTCCTGACCTCAGGCAATCTGCCCACTTGGCTTCCCAAAGCGCTGGAATTATAGGCGTGAGCCACCGCATCTGGCCTCCACATTGCATTTTTATCTTTTGTGTCTTCTTTTTCATTTTAAGCTTGACCTTGATTTGCTGTAAAATCTGCTCTTGTACACATAATAATAATAATAATAATAACAATAATAATAATGATAAATGGAGAAGTGGGTAGAATACACTGTGTACTTTGTCCCTAACTAGGAAGCCACCTTCCCACACAGCCATTATTGCTTCAGGCACACATTACAGAATTTCAAAGGCCAGCTGTCCTTAATTGTCCATAACCAGGCATTTCAGGCCATCTCTGATTAGTACATCAAACGCATCCATTTGGTGCAGGTGGACTATTTCCATATTTGCTCTTTATACCTTAGTAACTGGTCAGACTATTTAGAGGGAAAAAGAATCTTGCAAGGCAGTTCGCTCTAAAGGAATGCTGAATATTTCATTCTTGGGCTCTTGATGCATCAGAACAAATCCCCTTTGTCTTCTTCTGGATACAGAGTGATGGCACTGGTTCTTTATGTACATTCAAACCCTGCCGTAAGCACTGAGAAAGTTGTTTTGCTCATTTATTTACATATGCCTTTATTCATTCATTTAATAGCCATTTATTGAGCAACAACTATGTTCCAGGCCTGTGCTAGATCTTGGGGATATATCGGTGAGAAGGACTGGCAGACTTACATTCCACCAGGATAGGCAGACCAAAAAACATGTCATCAAATAAGTTAACAAGAAAATTGTGACAAGTACTATAAAGAAACTGTATCTGGATAGTGTAATTGGGCAGAGAGGGACACAAAGAGAGATGGGGTGGTCAGAGTGGACCTTTCTGAGGAGAGAATATTTAAACTGAGTCCTGAAGAATGAGAAGCCAGTTATGTGAAGAGCTAGGAAAGAGGTTTCTCAAAAAGGGAAAGGTTAAATGCAAGGCCTCTGAGTTGGAGAAGAGCTTGATAGGTTTAGAGAAACTAAAGGAGAGTAGAGAGTTTGGCAGGAGACAAGTTAAGGAGGGTTTTGTAAACTAGGACTATAGATTTTACTTTAAGTACGACTCATTATGCATTCAACAAACACTAATTGAGTGACTAATAGTGCCAGGCACTATTCTAGATGCTGGGCAAGGAGCAATAACAAAACATAACAATCTTTCCCTCTTGAAAGTTATATTCTAGTGGGGAAGATAGGAAATAAACAAAATAAATAAGTAAAATAGATAGTAATTTTAGATAGTGCTAAGGAGACTGTAACAAACCAAGGAAAGGAGTTAAGAAGTGTAGGACTGTAATTTTAGATAACAGTGGCCAGATAAATCTTCACTGAAAAACTTACATTTAAGTAAAGGTTTGAGGTGTCCATGTGCTGCCCAGGAGCAAAATCCTGGGTCACTTCAATATTTAAAGGTCAGGGAGAAGACCAGGAAAGGAGAATGACAAGGACCATTGGGAAAAGTAAAAGAAATATTAGGCACATGTCCTGAAAGCTGGAAAATATTTCAGGGAGAAGAGAAAGCAGCCATGTAAAATGCTGCAGATGGTAAATAAAGATGAGGACTGAAACATGATCATTTGTTTTTTATTTGTTTGTTTTTTGAGACAGAGTCTCACTCTGTCACCCAGGCTGGAGTGCAGTGGCACGATCTCAGCTCACTGCAACCTCCACCTACCAGGTTCAAGCAATTCTCTTGCCTCAGCTTCCCAGGTAGCTGGGATTACAGGCGTGTGCCACCACACCCAGCTAATTTTTGTATTTTTAGTAGAGACGGGGTTTTGACATGTTGGCCAGGCTGGTCTCCAACTCCTGACCTCAAGTGATTCGCTCACCTCAGCCTCCCAAACTGCTGGGATTACAGGAATGAGCCACAGTGCCCAGCCCAACACATGTTCATTTGATTTAGCTATGGGGAAGTTATCGATGGCCTTGAGAAGAGCAGTTTCACTGCTATAGTGGAGACGAAACCTGGGTAGGAATATGTTCAGGAGAGAGTTGGAGAAAAGAAACTGGAGATTCAGAGTGTAGACAACACTTTCAAGGAATTTGCTGTAAGGGTAAGGGATTTGAAATGGGTCACCAGCCACAGGAGAATTTAGATCAAAAGAGGTTTTTCTCCACTTTAAAAAAAATGTTCAAACGTACAGAAAAGTTGAAGAATAGTAGAATACTCATATACCCTTCATCTTATTGCAGCAATTGTTGACATTTTGCCAGATTTGCTTTCTCTCTAGAGAAAGGATTTTTAAAATCTTTTTCAAATTGCTAAGTGTAATGCATATACAGAAAAATTGACAAGACAAAAATATATAACTCAATAAATGATCAAAAACAAGCACACGTAACCACCACCAATATCAAGAAATGTGCTTTTGGGTTGGGGTTTTGTACATAGCCGAGCAGCTCCCTCGCAGTGATCTATTCAGTCAGCCCTCAACGCAAGGGTTTGTCAAAAAAAAAAAAAAAAAAAAAAAAGGTAGCATCCTCATAGTCCCCTTGTGCCCCCTCACTCCCATCAACACATAACCGCCATCCAGAATTTATGATAATAACTTCTTGCTTTTCTTTCTAATTTTACCACATAAGTTTCTAAACATGACAGTTTAATTTTTGCTTGCTTTTGAACTTCAAGAATCAAATCATTTATGTAGTAATATTATTTTACATTTGACTTCTTTAGCTTAATATGTTGTCGTTTATTGTTCCACTGTAGTGTTCTGTTGTAAAAATATGCCAGCTTTTATTTATTCATTCTACTATTTATAATGATGTTAGTTGTTTCCAGTTTTTTGCTCCTATGAATAATGCTGAGTGCTGCTATAAATATGTTTGTTTTTGTCTCCTGATGCACATATTCATGCATTCTTATCCAGTACATTCCTAGGAGTAGAATTGCTGGGTTGTAGGAATGTATATATTCAAATTCCATAGCTAATACAGAGAGTGTTCCGGATTGGTTATACCAGTTTACATTCCCATTAGCAATGTATGAGAGCTGTTGCTCCATGTCTTCACCAACAGTTGGGATTGTTTGTCCTCTTGAGTGGGTGCACAGTCGTATTTCATTGTTGTTTTAATTAACATTTCCCTGAATACTGACATTCATTGGCCATTTGGATATCTTCTTTTATAAAGTGCCTGTTCAAGACGTTTGCCCACTTATAAAATTAGATTTTTTAGACTTTTTCTTATGATTTGTAGCTGTTTTTCTTGTATACTAGGGATATGAGTCCTAGTAGATTATATGTGTTGCATATATCTTCTCTCACTCTGGTTTGCTTTTTCATTTTCCTAATGCTATCTCTTGATGAATAAAGCTCTTCATTTTCATGTAGTCAAGTTATCAGTCTTTTCCTGTATTGTGCTTTTTTGGGTTATGTTTAGGAACTTTTCATCGTCTCAAGGTGGATACACTCCTGTGTCATCTCCTATAAGGTGTGTTGTTCTATCCTTCATATTTAGGAATATAGTACACCTGGAGTTTTTGTATTGTCTTTTCTTTTTTAGCATTTGGATATCTAACGACCCAGCATCATTTATTGAAAAACTTTTTCCTACTGTTCTGAAGTGTCACTTTTGTCATAAATTAGATGTCCTATGGAAGTTCATTTCTGGGCTTAGTATTTTCTATCCTTGCAACATTACCATACTGATTTAATTGCTATAGCTTTATAAGTCTTGATATTCAATAGGACAATTACTCCTACCTTGTTCCTTTTCAAAAGTTTCTTTTCCATTCTGGGTCCTTTCCATGTTTCTATAAATTTGAGAATCACCTTATAGAGTCTTATAAACCAAGTCCTCTTGGGATTTGGATTGGAGTTGCATTGAATCTGTAGATAATTTGAGATGAAGCAGTATCTTTAGTGTCATTGGGTCTTCCAATCCATGAATATGGTATAGCCTCTCCTTTATTTAGTTGTTCTTCTTTTTTTCAGGTGGGTTGGGGGAGAAGGAGCCAATTCAATGTCTACTCTTTATTGGAAAGAAGAAACTTTACAGCGCATTTTGAGCAAATTAGTGCAGAGGCTCAGTGGGTCAACTGGTGGGGTACCAGATGGTAATGGATTTCACAGTTAGGGCATTGCTGGGTCTCACCTTTGTGCAGCCAAAAACTAGAGGACAGCACTGTTGTACTCTTCACAGATGCAGCCCACTATTCACTTGTTGGTGATGGAGGAGACTAAATTAGGGTCTTCTTTGGTGCCAGAAGCTTCCTTTCGGAGTAGTGTATTGTATGGGTCCAGTCCCTTTCATGCAGCCATTATGACCTACATCTCCAGTCCAGACACATCATCATCAGTAGGAGCACCACCTTCAGATGCCATGGAGCACATCAAGGCCACCCACTGGAACCATGGGCCCTCAGAGTCTGCAAGGCCAGCACTCCAACTCTGTGGCATAACCTTGAATCCATATGCTCGCGACAAGCAGCAGCACTTCTGGGAACAGGCTGCAGAGACAACTTGAGTTCTTCCTTAATTTCTCTCAATAAGGTTTATAGTTTTCTATATACAGGTTGTGTACTTTTTCTTTGTGTGAATTTATTCCTATTTGAAACTTCAGATGCTGTGGAAATTGTATCTTTTTAAAAAAATTTTCTAACTGTTTATTGTTGGTATGTAAAAATATAACTGATTTGCATATTGGTCCTTTATCCAGCAACCTTCTTAAATTCACTTTTTAATTCTAATAATTTATCTATAGATTCTTTTGGATTTTCTATGTATGTAACTATATCATTTGTAAATAACGCCAGTTTATTTCTTCCTCTTCCTCACTCTGACATTCTAAAATGTCTCCTCTTTTCTATAAGTACTTTAAAAACAATGATTAAATAATTTATTTATCTGGAGTTTATTTTGAGCATTGAGTATACAGTGCAGCTCTAAGCTAATTTTTTTCTCAGATGGATATCCTGATTTTTATGTAACAGTTATTAAATAAACCATCTTTCCTCAATAATTTGAAATGAGACCTTTATAATAGATTAAATTCCTATGTGTTTTTGATTTCATTTTTGTGGGGTTTTTTTTGGATCACTGAACTCTTTTCTCTTTTAGTTATTGTAACTTTAAAATGTTTTAATATTTAGTAGATCTTATTTATTTTTGGAATATATATTTCTATTCTTATTTAATTTTTCATATAAATTTGGGAATCAGCTTATCTAATTCCAAAATAAACTTCTATTTAGATTTTTATTAGGGAGCTTTAAGTTATAGATTCTATTTATAAAGTTGAGCTTTCCGGATAGGTGCAGTGACTCACACCTGTAATCCTAGCACTTTGGGAGGCTGAGGCAGGTACATCCCTTGAGCCCAGGAGGTCAAGGCGGCAGTGAACTGAGATTGTGCCATTGCACTCCAGCCTGGGTAACAAAGTGAGACCCTGCCTCAGAAAAAAAAAAGTTGAGCCTTCCTATCTTTTTCTCTATTTCTTTTCTTTTTTTGGCAGAGTCTCACTCTGTTACCCAGGCTGGAGTGCAGTGGTATAATCTCAGCTCACTGCAACCCCCCCTCCCAGGTTCAAGTGATTCTCCTGCCTCAGCCTCCTGAGCATCTGGGACTATAGGCATGCACCACCACGTCCAGCTAATTTTTGTATTTTTAGTAGAGACAGTTTTGCTATGTTGGGCAAGCTGGTCTCGAACTCTGGACCTCAGGTGATCTGCCTGTCTCGGCCTCCCAAAGTGAGCCACTGCACCTGTCCAAGGGCTACCTTTCTAATGGTTCAAATTGTTTGTGTCACTTAATACTTTAATATAGATCTTGTGCATATATCAATTTATTTCTAGACATTTATCTTTTTTGTTGGTATTGTTAATAAAGTTATTTTCTTCATTATGTTTCCAAACTGGTCATTGTTTGCTTGATTGCTGCTTATTAACTTTTCTGTGAGTTAATTTTGGGTTTTTTGTTTGTTTGTTTTGGTTTATTTTGTTTTTGCTTTTGCTTTTTTTTTTTTTTTTTTTTTGAGACAGGATCTCACTCTATTGCCCAGACTGAAGTATAGTGGTACAAACACGGCTGAATGTAGCCTTAACCTCCTGGGCTTAAGAGATCCTCACACTTCAGCCTCCCAAGTAGCTGGGACCACAGGCGTGCACCACCATTCCTAGCAAATTTTTTTGTTTTAATTTTTATAAAGATGAGGTCTCACTATATTGCCCAGGCTAGTCTTAAATTCTTGGGCTCAAGCAATCCTCCTGCCTTGGCCTCCCAAAGTGCTGGGATTACAGGCATGAGCCACTGTGACCAGTCATTCTGTGAGTTAATTCTGTAATCCAATCACTGAACTAAATTCTCTTCTTGTTTGTAATAGTTTTTCAGTTGATTCTCTTGTTTTTCTCAGGTAAGCAATTTATATAATTTTTAAACAACATGTAATTTACTTCTTCCTGCCTGTTTTTTATTTCACTGATTTCTATTAAGAGATTTTAAGCAGGAGAGCCCTCCTGCTTAAATCTAATCTGATCACAACATCAAAAGATTACATTGGCTGCAAAGGTGGAATCAAGAAAATCATTTAGGTGTCCAGTAACAAAAGATGGTGTCTTGAGCTAAGAGAGCGGCAGTAGAGGTAGAGAGAAGTAGGGAGATGGGAGACATATTTTGGAGGTCAAATATGTGGCAGAGAAAGGTTAATCATATTATTCTAAGGATTTGGAAACTTCTTGGAAATCTTAGAATATAAGAATCATAGTTTATTAGAAGAGACCATAAATATAATCAAGAATCTCTAACCCGATGCATTCTCAGTTTCACTACAATTTCCTGGCTACTTCCAGTGGTAGAGAACTCACTACCTCCCATGGCAGCCATTCAATTTATTCAATTCACTCCACAAACCCTGCTGTTTGTCAGGTACTGTGAGGGACCCTAGAAAACATGGATAATGAAGATCCACTCCCTTCTCTGGGGAAGTAATGAAGATTCACTTCCTTCTCTGGAGAAGCTCAGAGAAATGGACAACACTTTTGGAAAGTCTCTTTCCTGGCTGGGCAATGTGGCTCAGGCTTGGCAACCTTTCTAATGGTTTAAATTGTTTGTGTCACTTAATACTTTAATATAGATCTTGTGCACTTCTTATCAATTTATTTCTAGACATTTATCTTTTTTGTTGGTGTTGTTGATAAAGTTATTTTCTTTGTTATGTTTCCAAACTAGTCATTGTTTGCTTGAATGTTGCTTATTAACGTTTCTGTGAGTTAATTTTGGGTTTTTTGTTTGTCCGTTTTGGTTTGTTTTTGTTTTTGCTTTTTTTTTTTTTTTTTCTTTTTTGAGACAGAATCTGACTCTGTTGCCCAGACTGAAGTGCAGTGGCACAAACACGACTGAATGCAGCCTTAACCTCCTGGGCTCAAGAGATCCTTCCACTTCAGCCTCTCAATTAACTGGGACCAGTGGCTCATGCCTGTAATCCTAGCACTTTGGGAGGCCAATGCAGTTGGATCGCTTGAGCCCAGGAGTTGGAGACCAGCCTGGGCAACATATGGTGAAACCCACATCTCTACAAAAAAATTAAATACATAAATACAAAAATTAGCTGGGCATGGTGGCATGTGCCTTTAGCTCAAGCTATCTGGGAGGCTGAGATAGGAGGATTAGTTAAACCAAGGAGGTCAAGGTTGCAGTGAGCCATACTCATGCCACTGCACTCCAGTCTGGGTGACAGAACCAGACTCTCTCAAAAACAAACAAACAAAAATTTAAAGTGCAAATTTGCATATGAATTCAATACAGAAGACATTTAAACCTTGCACTGCCACATAATTATTTTGTGAAAAAAAGGACATACTTTTTGAATATGTATACATCAAAACCAAAAATTAAATGTTTACCTTTTCATTTATTGACAACTGTTTGTTTGTTTCTTGTTTTTTGTTTTGTCTTTTGAGACAGGGTCTCACTCTGTTTCCCAGGCTGGAGTGCAACGGCACCACCAAAGCTCACTGCAGCCTTGATTTCCGAGGCTCAACTGATCCTCCTGCCTCAGCCTCTCCAGCAGCTGGGACTACAGGCACATGCCATCATGTCTGGCTAATTTTTTCCATTTTTTGTAGAGACAGGGTCTCCTTATGTTGTCCAGGCCAGTCTTGAACTCCTGGGCTCAAGTGATTCTCCTGCCTCAGCCTCCCAAAGGCTGGGATTACAGGCATGAGCCACTGTGCTAGGCCTCTATTGACAACTTTTTTTTTTTTTTGAGACAGGATCTCACCCTGTTACACAGGCTAGAGTGTAGTGGCACAGTCTCCACTCACTGCAACCTCCAGGTTAAAGCAACTGTTGTGCGTCAGCCTCCCAAATAGCTGGAATTACAGGTGTGCACCACCACGCCCAGCTAATTTTTGTAGAGACAGAGTCTCATCATGTTAACCAGGCTGGTCTTAAATTCCTAGGCTCAAGCAATCCCAAAGTGCTGGGATCACAGCCTCCCAAAATGCTGGGATTACGGGTATGATGCACTGCACCCAGGTTTTACTAACTTATTAAGTAACTGGAGAGTTTAGTCTCTACAGTTTTATGATGCATTTTTAGGTTTCAGTTCCCAGAGGTCGTTTTTTACAAATCTTGAAGATGTACCTCTGTCCAGCTTGCCAGCCTTTTTCTGTCATTTCCTTGACTGTGTTCATATATATTCTGATTCTTTCCAATTCCTTCCTGCTTTACTAGCTGTTTCTTAGTATTAATTCCTTGAGTTGCCAAATAAACTCAAAACTTTAAATTTAATGTGTACATAGAAACTAAATCCACTTTCACTTGTTTAAGTGGGTCCAACTTCTGCAACAACTCATTTCAAGAAACAGACATCATGGTCTTTAGCATATCATCCACAGCACCAATGTAATTCTCAAGCATTGACAAATATTCATGAATTTCCACTGGATAGTCTTCATTAGTTTCTTCATCTGCCATAATGACTGACTCACAGCCTTCAACTCCAGTCTGCCGGAAAGTGGCCAAGCAATGATGGTATCAATTCATACTTTCATTTTGGTTTAATGTTTACTTTTTTTATTATTATTAGAGACAAGGTCTTGCTCTGTTCCCACTGAAGTGCAGTGGTGGGATCATGGCCTTCTGCAGCACAGAACTCCTGGGCTCAAGCAGTCTTCCCATCTCAGCTTCCCAAAGTGCTAGGATTACAGGCATTAGCCACCAGGCCCAACCTAAAAAAAAAAAACCAAACAACAACAACAAAAAAAACCTGTCTTTTTAGGAATTTATTATATCAAGTGTATGACTAGCTTTGGAAACAATATACTAAACAACTATGTAATCAATTACCTTGCTAGGCTCAGCTGATTACCATTACAAAAGTATTTGTCCACTGAAAAGGCTGGGAATAAAAGTAATAACACATATGGAAGGAAATTGATAAATATTGATAAATGTTACAAGTGAAATAGAAATATTTGATTTATCCAAGATAGGCAATGATACAAAGTCTGCTTTTACAGACACTATAATATCCATTTCCAAATAATCGACCTTTTTTTAAAATGGGCAACAGTCCACTACTCTTCCAAAGTATTAATAGTTATGTTAATCATGTGTTCAAAATCTTCATCCTATTTAACAGTCAATATATTTAATGAAGATATTTCTTCTTGATACGGCATTTTACACTTGATCTTAGCCAAAAGGCCGAGAAGCGATTGATACGGCATTTTAATGCAACATTTGAATAAGACTAAATTTACAGTATCAAAAGTCTTAATACAATTTGACGTGTTTTCCCAAATGAGTTGCAGAAAAATGACAAGGAGAGAAGAGTGCTTTTTCTGTAAAGAGGGTAACCCTGGTCAATTCAGAATTGGAGACAGCTGTGAGTTATAATGATTCCTCTGAGAATTGTCATATTTAAATTAAATTGATGATCTGATAGCTCGGGGAATAATTCCTGGTGCAAGTGTTGTGGGCATTTTGCATCCTGCATGATGTAAGATAATTTTTCTCCCTGAATGTTTTCTTTGAATCTAGGTAATTTGAACTAGTAGAAAAAGCACTGGTGGCCAGGTATGGTGGCTCATACCTATCATCTCAGCACTGTAGGAGGCTGAGGTGAGAGGATCACTTGAGCCCAGGAATTCAAGACCAGCCTGGGCAACATAGTGAGACCCTGCCTCTAAAATAAAATAAAATAAATAAAAATCATTGGTTATCCTATCAGAGATCTCAGACTTTGAATTCTGATATGAATGTTTTGGAGAAATCTAATAGTTTTTTTATCTTGCACATGTTACTTTTCTAATTTTTTCATACTTAAATAGATTATAATATTTCCCTAATAAAGATGCCATGAAATTGCATAAATGCAATGTGTTTATTTTCACTCGTTTGATTTCCATATACATAAATGTATATATAACTAACATAAACCCTTACTTAGTAGGTGTTTAGTAATGTCAGAGAGCAAATTCCCTCCCATGTATTCCCTTTCTTTTTAAGCCATTCATTGCCTAAGTAATTTCTCTCTCTCCTTACCCGACATTTATTGTGTCATCAAGTTCTTTTGATTTGGCTTCTGCAATGCCTTTCCAATGGGTTTCATAATTTTCATGCTTTCCTGAATCCTCAGTTCAGGATTGCAACGACCTTTTAACTAATTTTTTTCACTCTCTCTAGTCTTGCCACTTCCAATCCATCTTCCACACTGTCCAGAGCTTCTCAAAACACAGTTTTCATTATGAGTCAACATTTCTTGCGTAAATAATTTTAATGACCAATCTTTATATTGCAGGGATCTTGTCTCCTTCATCTTGCATCTCCATAGTCAAACAGCATGTTCCATGTTTACCACCCCCTTCTATCAGCTTCTGACATTTTCTGTGATTGGATTAGGTTATAGCAAACTTTCTGAACAAAAGATCTATAACTGACTTTTTATTTTATTTTATTTTATTTTATTTTATTTTATTTTATTTGAGACGAAGTCTCGCACTGTCACCCAGGCTGGAGTACAGTGGCACAATATTGGCTCGCTGCAGCCTCCACCTCCCGGGTTCAAGAGATTCTCGTGCCTCAGCTTCCCAAGTAGCTGGGATTACAGGTGTGTGCCACCACACCTGGCTAATTTTTATATTTTTAGTAGAGACGGGGTTTCACCATGTTGGCCAGGCTGGTTTTGAACTCCTGAACTTTGGTGATCCACCCACCTTGCTCTCCCAAAGTGCTGGGATTACAGGCATGAGCCACCGTGCCCAGTCTATAAGTGACTTTAAAACACATGAAAAAGATGTTCACTTAAAATAAGGGATGTGCAAATTAAAGCTAAGATATTAGCTTTCATTAGTTTGGCAAAGATCAACAAGTTTGACCATAAATTATTTTGGCCAGGATGTGAGGAAACATTCTCAAAGTTAGTTGGAGGACAAATTGGAACCATCATTTTAGATAACAGATTTTTTTTTTTTTTTTTGAGTCAGGGTCTCACTCTGTCACCAAGGCTATGGTGCAGTGGCCTGATCTCACCTCACTGCAACCTCTGCCTCCCAGTTTCAAGCAATTCTCGTGCTTCAGCCTCCCGAGTAGCTGGAATCACATGTGTATACCACCACACCTGGCTAATTTTTGTATGTTTAGTAGAGACAAGGTTTTGCCATGTTGGCCAGACTGGTCTCAAACTCCTGGCTTCAAGCTATCTGCCCTCGCTTCAGCCTCCCAAAGTGCTGGGATTATAGGCATGAGCCACCACATTTGGCCTAGAGAATAATTTCTTAATATTTATCAAGAATGACCAAAAGTTTGACCCAGCATTTTTAATTTATCCTACAGAAATACACATGCAAAGATATATACAAAGAATATTCATTGCAGTATCATAACATAAGCATCCCAAAAGATGAGAAATAGACAAAATGTCTATCAACAGGGTGATGGTTATGTAAACTGCAGTGTATCTGTAAAATGTAATCCTACAGACACATTAAAAAGAATAATGCTGGCTGGGTGCACTGGTTCACATCTGTAATCCCAGCACTTTGGGAGGCCGAGGTAGGCGAATCACTTGAGGCCAGGAGTTCCAAGAACAGCCTGGGCAATATGGTGAAACCCTGTCTCTACTAAAAATACAAAAATTAGCTGGATGTGGTGATGCACGCCTGTGATCCCAGCTACTCAGGAGTCTGAGGCACAAGACTTATTTGAGTCCAAGTGACGGAGATTGCAGTGAGCCGAGATCGCACCACTGCACTCCAGCCTGGGCATCAGATGGAAACTGTCCCAAAAAAAAAAAAAAGTGATGTGCGTGTACTGATACAGAAAGATCTCTGAAATAAAGTTTAAAAGCGAAGTGCAGAGCAGTGTATGTAGTATGTTATAATTTTTATAAAATTTTAAAAATATATACATATATTAAATATTAAAATATCTCTGGAGTAATATACAGGGGTTAAAGGGAGTAGTTGCCATTGAGGAGGTGAGCGAGGGACAAGGGATTCGGAGTGGTAGAGAGACCACTCTGGCAGTTTTTTCATCAGGCACAGAGCAATGGTTAAGCAAGTTATGGCAGATCACATTGATGATATGAGTCTGGTAAATCTCATATATCCATCCTGATGTCTATTGCATCCCAAAACAGTCCTATGAGGTGGCATTGTTTATCTCTAACAGAGAGGGAAATTGATGATGGATGAGATTGAGTATCTGGTTGAAATCCTTGTATCGTTAGAAGCAATAGGGATTATGAATCCAGGCCTATCTGGCACCAGCTCCCTGTAGCCTGCCTGGAAAGTATCTCAGCTGTAAAAGATATCCCATTGTATTCCAAGTATCACTCATGTCTGTGCTCTTTCCCCACTAGACTGAAAACTTCTTGAAAAGAAGAGCCATACATCACTTCATCACCGCCACTATCACAATGACTAGCACGTGACAAGTGTTCAGTAAAAGTTTATTGACTTGAACAGTTAGATGATTTTCTTTAAGCAATCAGATACTTATGAGATGTAAATGCCACAGTCTGCCATCTTTTCTAAAAGGTAGACTATTTTGATTTGTGTCCTCATCACACGAAGCAATTTAAGAAAGAAAAAACAGGATGGTGAGTGTAAAAACTACAGCCGCAAAATTCAGGAGCAGGCTGTTTTCTTTGATGGTGTTAGGTTTTCCAGGGCATGAGAGAAGAATTCAAAACTTTCTATGAACACTTGCCTCTCCACAGAACTGACAGGGCCAAGTGTGAAACAGACTCTGCACTTTATCCTGTGAAATGTTTTACTAGATGGCTCTTGTTTCTAGCTCCATTTAGACTGCTCAGAGCAGAAGCTGGCCCCCGCCTGTTTGCCCCTGGAGGATTCCCATCACATGTCAGTGATGTATGTGTCCCCACTAGCTCTAGTGACCTGCCTCTGCGATGCGCTGCAGACACTACGCTCAACGGCAAAGCGTCCAGCCTCTGGAAAACTGGTATTGAGAGACTTTCCAGAGCATTAAGAGCTCTTAAAGGACACTCTAAACTTACTGGCAATTTTCTAGAACAGTGCTTAAAGCAATATTTAGTTTCCTGACACTGTAAGAAAGGCACTCTTTTATTGGTCTCCCCTAATTTCCCAGCTTCTCTGAAAGCATGAGTCAGCCAATGGAAGAACAGTGGGGAGGTGAGTCTATCAATTTAGACTCAACCTTTGGGCCTATCAACTTAGAATCTCGGAGAATTCCTTTCCTAGGATCACTTGGACAAAGCAGAAAGGTGTAATGGAAATAGCACAGATAGAAAGCAGATTAACCTGAGTTTAAAACTAGCTTCGGCCAACAACCAGTCACGTGACCTTCGGCAAATTACCTAACTTCTTCAAGGATTTGTGTCCTCATTTTGCAATATTCTTGTGAAAATTTGGTAGGTCATCATCAGCACAGTTCCAGGGACAATAAAGCCTTTTTTTTTTTTTTTTAGAGATAGGGTCTTGCTCTGTTGCTCAGCCTGGGATATAGTGGCACAATCATGGCTTACTGTAGCCTCAAACTCCTGGGTTCAAGCCATCCCCCCACCTCAGTCTCCCAAGTAGCTGTAACTACAGGAATATGTCACCATGCTCGACTACTTTTTAAAAAATTTCTTGGCCGGGCGTGGTGGCTCATGTCTGTAATCCTAGCACTTTGGGAGGCCGAGGCGGGTGGATCACCTGAGGTCAGGAGTTCAAGACCAGCCTGACCAACATGGAGAAACCCCGTCTCTACTAAAAATACAAAATTAGCTGGGCGTGGAGGCGCATGCCTGTAGTCCTAGTTACTCTGGAGGCTGAGGCAGGAGAATCGCTTGAACCCAGGAGGCGGAGGTTGCGGTGAGCCGAGATCGTGCCATTGCACTCCAGCCTGGGCAACAAGAGCGAAAACTCTGTCTCAAAAAAAATAAATAAATAAAAATAAAAACATTTCTTGGCTGGGCACGGTGGCTCATGTCTGTAATCCCAGCATTTTGGGAGGCCAAGGCGGGCGGATCACCTAAGGTTGGGGTTTCGAGACCAGTGTGGCCAACATAGTGAAACCCCACTACTAAAAGTACAAAAAAATAGCCAGCTGTGGTGGCACATCCCTGTAGTCCCAGCCACTTGGGAGGCTGAGGCAGGAGAATCGCTTGAACTGGGGGCAGAGGTTGCAGTGAGCAGAGATCATGCCACTGCCCTCCAGCCTGGGCAACAGAGCGAGACTCTGTCTCAAAAAAAATTTTTTTGGGGTACAGATAGAGTCTCACAATGTTGCCCTGGCTGGTCTCAAGTCCTGGTCTCAAGTGATCCTCCCACCTCGGTCTCCTAAAGTGCTGGAATTACAGACATGAGCCACCACACCCAGCCTCCAGCAACAATAAATCTTGTTGAGCAAAATGAGTGAATAACATACTTAAGATGACAAGCATGTAGAGGAGCTTAATAAATATTAATTCTTCATCTGGATAAAGGCCAGAATTTAAAAATAAATACATAAATAAATAAATATTCATTATCTTCCCACTCTCTGCCTTTCTCACCTTCAGTTCAGGCTATATGTAGCCCTTCAGCAAATTTTTCCCCTTCAAGGTCACTTCCAAAGGTCACCAAGACCTATTTTTAACCAGAAAAAAAAAAAAACAATAAACAAGAATTAATGAAAGCACCAGCCTAGCCAACATGGCGAAATCCCGTCTCTACTAAAAATAGAAAAACTAGCTGGGCATGGTGGTGCGTGACTGTAATCCCAGCTACTCCGAAGGCTGAGGCAGGAGAATCACTTGAACCCGGGAGGCGGAGGTTGCAGTGAGCTGAGATCACGCCACTGCACTCCAGCCTGGGTGACAGCGAGACTCTGTCTCAAAAAAAAAAGAATTATTGAAAGCAAAGAGGAAACAAGTGGAAATGTATTCACTTTCGGTTTCTAAGCCCCTAAAGATGGCCTTGTTTTTCTGTTTGTTTAGTCAAGAATGGACCTATCCATGTTGTTTAACAGAGAAAAAGTTTAATTTTTATTTTAAAACCCATTTATCTATAGTGTTGCAAAATGGGTTTCAGATAAACAACAGACAGCAGCCATTGCCAAACAGTGCATTCGAAACTTTTATACTTTTCTTATGAAGTCACCGTGGCTCAGTAGTTCAGCACATGACTTCAACCTCTGACCAACCTAGATTAGAGTCCAAACTTGTCACTTATTTTCCGTATGGGCTTGGGCAATTTTCTTAATCTGTCTGACCCTCATTGTGCTCATCTGCAAAATGTGGCTAACAAGGGTACTCACCTCATGATTTTCATAAGGATTAAATGAAATAATTGCCATGCCTACTGCAGTGCCTGACACAAGGTTCCTGTCAACTAATTGTAGCTATTATTATCATCATCTCATTAATATAAACCCATGAGGTAGCTACTTCTATTTTACAGGGAAAGAAACAGAATCTTGGATGATGAATATAAAAATATTTGGTACAGCAGGGTGCGGTGGCTCACGCCTGTAATCCCAGCACTTTGGGAGGCCAAGACGAGTGGATTGCTTCAGGCCAGGGGTTTGAGACCAGCCTGGCCAACATGGCAAAACCCCGTACCTACTAAAAATACAAAAATTAGCTGAGCATGGTGGCACGTGCCTGTAGTTCCAGCTGCTTGGGAGGCTGAGGCAGGAGAATCACTTGATCATGGGAGGCGGAGGTTGCAGTGAGCCAAGATTGTGCCACTGCACTCCAGTCTGGGTGACAGAGCAAGACTCCGTCTCAAAAACAAAAACGAAAACAAACAAACAAATGAACAAATAAAAAACATAAAAATATTTAGTACATCACCAAGCAAATAGTAAAAACCCATAGGAGAGCTTAAAAAGAAATTCAACAGTCTCCAACCTGCAGATTAGGAGTACTGACTCTCTATTCTTTGCAAGCATTTTGTGTAGGAAGAAGAAACTGAAAACGCCTGTTAACTTGTCTATCTGTCCTTATCTGTTAGGAGGAAATGGTCAGAGTTCCTGTACAGCTAGTATGTAGGCACTGCAGTTGTTCAGTAAGTACTTGTTAATCAAATAAATGGAGGGGTGAGCACCCAGGAGCTCTGGCCTGGATGTTCCCAGTCAGGAGCTGCACCCGCACTCATTTCTGCTCCCGTCACCCTATCTTCATTGCTACTTCATTCCTCACCTTAAAGCTTCAGGAAAATCCATAGAAGGTCTTCACTGGAAGATGAGAGGATGTAAACAAAAACCTGAGCCTTCCTTGAGATGTCAACCCTGAAAATTATATCCAAAGTTCAAAAAAACGTGCCATCCACATCTAATTGAGAAACTGTGGTAGACTATTAAAGTTGGGCACTAGAAAGACTGTAACATTCTTGTGGATGAGCAGGTCTCATGTTGCTTTAGAAAGAAACATGCTTAAAGTCTGAATAAATCAATGGTTAAGCTTTGGAGACCTTAGTTTAAACAAACATATCTTAGCCTACAACAGAAATATAAACACGACCCTAAAACACATTTGCAAATGATTTTCTTGGCCACAGACATAGAAGAGTACAAAACTATGATCCCCAAAAGGACCCTTAAGTTTGGATTTTATTTTGTAAAATAAATTTGAGAGTCCCCTTAGGGATCATAGTTTTGAACTGTTTTATGTCTGCGACAGAAGAAAACATATAGGAAAGAAATGTAAAAATTTAAACATGAAAGCATGTTTGTGCATTTCAAAGAGAGAAACATTAGTCTAGAAAGGAGAAAATGAAAGTCCGTAATAGTGGCTTTAGGGTCAGACAATCCTAGGCTAGAATGCTAGAATTCTGGCCCAATCAATTACTCGTAGGTGAGGCTGAACAAGTCATACACATATACAACTACACACACACAGATACACACTCACACACACGATTGTAAGATTAAATAGATGGTTACTGTTTGGTACTTACCACAATGATGCATAGTACACAGAATGTGCTCAGTAAATAATCTTTTTTTCTGCTTTTTTATTTTTATTTTTAAAGAAACAAGGTCTCAGGCTGGTCTGAAACTCCCAGCCTCAAGCAATCCTCCTGCCTTGGCCTCCCAAAGTGGTGGGATTATGGCATGAGCTACCACACTCAGCCAATGATAGTTTCTATTATCAGAGAAAAAACAGCAAGAGAGGCCAAATCCCTTGACAATAATTTCTCTTATCCACCAGAGTTCCCAGACAGTCGCCAGAAGCAGTGTTTTATTGCTATGTTTACAAGGAATTGCCTAGAAGACAAGCACCTGTGATGTGGGGACAGCATGAGATTTAGGATTGGAAGAATCTAGGCCCCCAGTTCTGACCCTGACACTTTCAGGCAATGTGTACTTGAACTAATCACATATCATCTCTGAGATTTGTGTTCCCCATCTGAAAATGAGTCCCAGGATTTTTCTGAGTACTAAGAGAAATAACGTGGGTTATAGCCCTTTATAAATTGTGACACTTTTAACTGTAGTGAGTCCTTCAGTCTCTGGCCCTGTAACAGTCTTGCCCTAAGAAAGTACATATAGTCTTGTAAGGTAAGGTGCCAGGTTTCCCATCAGATGGGCTGCAAAGGTCTCATGACCTAACAGCCACACTTATCTCAGATGCCAGGCCACTGACATTTCAGGGTAGAAGGGGACATAAAGGAGAACTCTGACACAAAAAAAGTTCAAAGTCAGCTGTCCCAGGCCAGTCAAGCAAGGAAACTTTCACCATCTCTCACCCTGATCAGAAAAGCTCACCTGTACCCTCAACATTTTCACATAAGAAATCTTTTCTAAGGGATCCAAGAACTTGAAGGTAAAAGAGGGGCTAGAGGAAGAATGCTTTTGCTCAGCAGTGAGAGCAGACTTTTCATCCTCATACCATTGCAAATAATTAGCATGTTTCATGAGCTATTTCTTACAGCAGCAGTGCGCTGTCATGCAAAAACCTTCAGAGTGACTCAAGGCTTGGCTAAAACCCTCCATTCTTTAATTAATGTGTGACCCTCAGTTGATTGCCAGTTCCTTTGAATTATGGCTGCTTCTTGAAGCTAAGCAAAGCCACAGATTTAGAGGAGACACATCTTCCAAGTTCCCCCGGTTGCTCTTAAAAGGCACACTTTTTTTTTTTTTTTTTTTTGAGACAAGGTCCCACTTCATCACCCAGGCTGAAATACAGTGTTGCAATCATAACTCACTATATCCTCAAATTCCTGACCTCAAGTGAACATCCTGCTTCAGCCTCCCAAGCTGTTGGGATTACAGGGGTGAAACAGCATGCTTTGCAGAAGCCATATTTTTAGTTTCCAAATAGGTTTCACCTCAAATTGTTCTTTGAATGTTTTTCTTGAGTTAGTCTAGTGTCCCCTTTTTTTTTTTGTAAGCTCCAGACTGTCTTCTTTATTTGAAAATTTAGTACCAAAGCCTGAACCTAGCACATAGTATGTTCACATAGTGTGTTCACAATACATATTTGTACAATGACTGCCTATAGGAATTAATTTACAACTCACTGTAATCTCCTTGAGTCAAGCCCCCAAAGTACCTAGCAGAAGGTATAGCAGATGCTGAAGAAACACAAATTGATTAATTTATCTGTGTCGTATTTATCATCTCTTCCTCTTGCTTCACTGGCGTCTTCTCTTCTTTGGGAAGTTGAAATTTCCTGCTGTGTTTTCCACTTCTCAACTTCCACCAACCACTGGTACTAACTGCCATACTCTTGGAGACTTTTGGAATCTCCCTTTATAGGAAGGGTTGCCCAACTTAACAAATAAAAATATAGGACGCCAAGGTTAAAATGAATTTTAGATAAACAATGAATAAAAATTGTAAAGGTATAAATATGTCCCATTCAACATTTGGGTTATATTTTTACCAAAAAAATTTTCATTGCTTATCTGAAATTCAAATGTAACAGTGCATTTTATCTGGCAACCTTATTTACAGGATCTCACCACAAGTATTGACACTAACATAGAAGTTGTCATTTCTCATAACTACACCTTTTAGGCTCTGTGATATTTATTTATTTATTTATTTATTTATTTATAGAGATGGGGTCTCACTTTGTTGCCCAGGCTGGTCTTGAACTCCTGGGCTCACACGATCCACCCACTTTGGCCTCCCAAAGTGCTGAGATTACAGGTGTAAGCCACCACACCCAGCCTAGGCCCTGTGCTCATTAATTAGTCAGTTCCAAACACCCTAAGGAGAGAGAAAGCTGCTTTATCTTCTTCAAGCACAGGCCTTGCTCAGAGTAATGTATTGGGGAAGGGAGAATCAAGTACCTCAGTTTTTCTCCTGGATTTGAAGTTTCTTTCATTCAACTAGTGAGCTGCTCTCTCTCCTCTCAGCTGAGGGATAGACATTTGTGTATATTCCACCGAGCCCAAATTAAGAGCATCCAAACACTAAGCATAGATTTCCTCCTTTGCATTGCTCCTGACACAGTTTATCCTTCCAGATCACCCAGCTGCTGCCATTGAAACATAGAAATCTTACCTACTTCTTCAAACATCAGACACCTTTAAAACTCTCTCCTTTGTATGCTTCTTAGTGTACCCAGTTACAAAGTCCTGGGTTTGTTTTTATGGCAGTTATTTATTTTCTGTTGTTTTCCCTACAAGAATACTTCTCATATCTCCCTCTTCCTCTTTCATTCCATTTCTCCAGCCTGTCCTGCCCATTTAATATGTCATCACCTGAGGCCTGGATTGCAGCAATAGTGTCTTAGCTCTTCTGGCTTCCTGCATCTGTGCACCTCCTAGCAAATGTATCCTTATATAGTCTCCTTTTCCCATCTGGGATTCCCCTTTGGGGAAAGCTGGCATAAATCTTGATTGTCTATGTAACAAATCAATACCAGGCTCCATAGCCGAGACTTCAAGGTCCCCCAGCCTTTCTATTTTCTTCACCTTATCTGTATTCCATAGACTGATAAAGTCCAATTTCTATTTGCTCAGATCTGGGTCTCCTCCCTACGTCTGGCTGCGTGAGCCCCATCATTGCTCCTGCCTTGAATACTCAAATCCCTTCCCTCCTCCTCTGGGCCAATCCATGTCCCTTACCTCCTTCAAAACCCAGCTTATTAGAAGATAATATAGCCAATCTTGGGGTGGAGAAAGCCTTTTCAAAGAGAAGAAAACAAAAGAGGAAAATGCAAAGGGAAAAGTTTAGTAGATTTGATTACACAAGAATGAAAAGATTCCTTATGTCAAAAAGTACTGTAAACATAACAAAAAGAACTAGAAAAAAATGGCTACATATAATAGACAATGTTAATATTCTTAATATAATTTGCAAATTAGTAAGAAACAGACATTCCAAAAGAAAATGAAAAGCAGGTATATTTGTGTGACACACACATGAAGTAGAAGAGGCCAAAAACATGAGAAACCACAAAACCTCAGTAGTACTAGAGAAACACAAATTAAAAGAATGAGTTTCTTTTTTCCTTCATCAGACATTTTTTAAAGACTGATACTCCATGTTGATGAGAGTGAAAGAACAGGATTTTTCTTACATGTTTTAGCAGTGCTCTTTCTTATATTTCTTTTCTTTTCTTTCTTTTTTTTTCTTTTTTTCTTTTTTTTTTTTGAGACAGAGTCTCACTCTGTTGCCCAGACTGGAGTGCAGTGGTGGGATCTTGGCTTACTGCAACATCCGCCTCCCAGGTTCAAGCGATTCTTCTGCCTCAGTCTCCCAAGTAGCTGGGATTACAGGTGTACGCCACTATGCCCAGCTAATTTTTGTATTTTTATTAGAGACAGGGTTTCACCATATTGTACAGGCTGGTCTCGAACTCCTGACTTCAGGTCATCTGCCTGCCTTGGCCTCCCAAAGTGCTGGCATTATAGGCATGAGCCACCTTGCCCGGCCTCTTATACTTCTTTAAAATAGCATAGATTAGGAAAACCTTACTAATTGTTTAATTTGTTAACAGTGTTTTCCAATTTTCCTGTAATAAATACGTATCCTTTTTAATAATTAACACAATATGTATGTGCACTTTTCAAAATCTTATGAAAATTGAAGGGAGGATAAGGCAGGAGGAGAAGGAAAGTACATTTTCCTTAACCAGATAGGCCTGGTTTAGAAATCCCTCATTGCCACTAACTAGCTGCAACTGACTTCTCAAGCCTGGGATCCTCACCTCAGTGAGCTGTTAAAACAGAAAAAAGTGTGTAACCTGTTATTACGATACCTGGCACTTTGTAAACATTCAAAAAGTGGTGTTATTTATTATTATTTTGTTGTATCCTCAGAGAGCATATAGTTTCAGTCTTTTGCATGTAGTAGATACAAAATTAAAATATCTGCTAGATGGTCTGATTTATTATAATTGTTATTATTATTATTTTTTTTGAGCTCGAGTCTCGCTCTTTTGCCCAGACTGGAGGACAGTGGCCTAATCTCGACTCACTGCCACCTTCACCTCCTGGGTTCAAGCAATTCTTGTGCTTCAGCCTCCCAAGTAGCTGGGATTACAGACACCCGCCACCATGCCCAGCTAATTTTATTGTATTTTTAGTAGAGACTCACCATGTTGGCCAGGCTCATCTCGAACTCCAGACCTCAGGTGATCCACCCACCTCAGCCTCCCAAAGTGCTAGGCGTGAGCCACCACACTGGCCCTGATTTTTTCTTTACCTTTGATATTCTTCTTCACTAACCCCATTTTCTCCTTCCCCTTTTCCTTTCCTCCTGTCTATTCCACAACTGTCCTATTCATTCCCTTTCTTCTTATCACACTCTGTTTCTTATGGACCAATCTTTCACAAGTTCTTTGAACAGCATTTTTCAGGCATGGCTGCATGTGCTTATAGTTTCCAGCAACTTGGGAAACTGAGGCGGGAGGATTGCTTGAGCCCAGAAATTCGAGGCTACAGTGAGCCGTGATTTTACCACTGCACTCCAGCTGGAGTGACAGAGCAAGACTGTCTCAAAAATACATAAATAAAAATAAAACCCAGTTCCAAAAGCTGCTGGTTTGTCAGACTTATCTAAAGTTCACCAGCAATGACAATGGGCTCCCTTTTCTCCTTACTGTTACTCTTTATTTTATTAGTATTTTGCTTGAAACTCATCTGTCTTTGGAATGCTTCCTATGCTTGACTGCACTTGATTCTGTTAACGTCGGCGTTTCCTAGTAATCTGTGACCTATTTGTCTGCTGACCTTCTCTTTCCTCCAGGCAGAAACTAATTCTGTGTTTCTTATGACGCTTCTTGCATGTTCATGTTCATCAGTGTTGTAAATTAAATTAATAGTATTTCAGGTCAGCAAAATAGCTTCCCTTCCCTTCCTCTTCTTTTCCCCTTTTGTCCCTTCTACTCCTTTGCCCTCTTCTCTGAAAATATAGTTACTAATTATTCCTTTTCTCTGACATAAATCTATATTTGCTTTTGGAAAGTAGAATGAATACTTTTTTACCTATAACCCATATTGCATATATGTCTTTTTAATATTTGGGAAACATGCACTAAACACTTTAGGACAGTTGCTAAGAGATTATAACAACAGCAGAAGGTGATTATGCAACAAGCACTGGATTCTCCTCTCCATATCTTTATAACTATTAAGGTCGATGATTATGCGGCTTGGCATTAGACCAGATGTGAATTCTGTCTCCAGTGGTATACAACCTTAGGCAATTCACCTATCCTCTCTGGGATTTTGCTTCTTTGTCTATAAAAAGTTGATATCATCTATAACAAAAGATGGGAGTTAAATGTGTATAAAGTATATAAGAAACTATCTAATACAGAGTAGATGTAGGGATACTATCTAACATAAAGAGAAATGTGAATTTCCCCTTCCCTTTAGGAGATTCATTCATTTCTTAGGGGATTTATAATCCAGTGGGAAAAATCAAGATCTACATAAACAAACACTAAACATAATCAAAACGAATTTATTAAGCACGTAGGACTTAAAATGTGTCATATACTCCACTAAAGGAACTTGGCAAGGATGGTCTTATTTAATCTTTATAACTGGTACTATTATAACTTTATTTATATCTTTTTTTTTCTTTTTTTGAGGCAGGATTTTGCTCTGTCACCCAGGCTAGAGTACAATGGAATGATCGTGGCTAATTTTAGCTTCTACCTCCCAGGCCAAGCAACCCTCCCACCTCAGCCTCCTGAGTATTGGGACCACAGGCATGCACCACCACGCCTGGCTAATTTTTTGATTTTTTGTAGAGATGGAGTCTCGCTATGTTACCCAGGCTGATCTTGAACTCCTGGGCTGAAGCGATCCTCCCACCTTGGCCTCCCAAAGTGCTGGGATTATAGGCATGAGCCACCATGCCCGGCCATAACCCCAATTTTAGGATGAGGAAACTGACATCCCTATAGGTCCTGTAGTTAGTAAGAGGTACAGCCCATACAATTAGGTACCAGTGTCCATGCTCATAACTAACCACATCATATTATTCTCACTCATGTCTTGCACAGAGTAGGAACTCAATAAATATTTTCAAGTATCTCCTCTAATTTCTTTTTCCAAAGCAAAGAATAACCACCACACATTCCAGAAAAGCACATCTTACCTAGTCGTTGATAAAAACAGTTGCCTACTTTGCACAGTCTAAAACTCAGATACAGTTTGGTGCAAAGAAAACAGGGAAAAAGGCCAGGTGCTGTGGCTCATGCCTGTAATCCCAGCACTTTGGGAGGCTGAGGCGGGCAGATCACCAGGTCAGGAGATCGAGACCATCCTGGCTAACATGGTGAAACCCCGTCTCTACTAAAAATACAAAAAATTAGCCAGGCGTGGTGGCGGGCGCCTGTAGACCCAGCTACTTGGGAGGCTGAGGGAGGAGAATGGCGTGAACCCAGGAGGAAGAGCTTGCAGTGAGCCGAGATTGCACCACTGCACTCTAGCCTGGGGGACAGGGCTAGACTCCATCTCAAAAAAAAAAAAAAGAAAAAAGAAAAAACGGAAAAATTATGTAACTTGTACTGTTAAAGATCTGGTTTCCCTAAGGCTAGTGACTCTGTAATAATAAACAGTCCAGAGTATGAATAAATGACATTTTTTATTAATGGTCTTTTTGGAGTCCACAATCTCTTTCAGAGAGAATTCATTTAGCAAACTCTTTTTGTATTTGTTTCCTCATTTAATTCTCACAACTACCTTATGAATAAGTATCATTTATAGACCTAATTTATACTGGAGAAGCTGGGACTCATAAATGTTGAATTTCCCAAGGTCAGCAAAACTGGGAAGTGATAGGATTTGAACTTTGAACTCTGCAAAGCTAATGACGTTACTATCGTCCTACTCTTAGAAATGGCAGTATCTATAAGGTTGTGCTGGAAATCTTCCCTTTATTAACACTTGGCCCAGGCACCTCACCTGTAGACTCAGAGTTCCAACTACTTTGTGAACTAAGGTGTGCTGTGATGGAGTATGAATCTATCTTTGGAAACATTTGAAGCCAGATGTGGTGGTGCATGCCTGTAGTCCCAGCTACTTCAGAGACCGAGGCAAGAGGATCACTTGAGCCCAGGAGTTTGAGGCTGAAGTGATTGCAGTAAACTGTGATCATGCCACTACACTCCAGCTAGTGCAACAGAGTGAGACTCCATCTCTAAACAAAACAAAACAAAACAAAAAAAAAAAGAAGAAGAAGGAAAGAAACATTTAGAAATTTGGAAGGGCCAGCTGGGTGCAGTGGCTCACCCCTGTAATCCCAGCACTTTGGGAGGCCCAGGAGGGTGGCTCACGAGGTCAGGAGATTGAGACCATCCTGGCTAACATGGTGAAACCCCGTCTGTACCAAAACTACAAAAAATTAGCCGGGCACGGCAGCAGGCGCCTGTAGTCCCAGCTACTTGAGAGGCTGAGGCAGGAGAATGGCGTGAACCCGGAAGTTGGAGCTTGCAGTGAGCCGAGATGGCGCCACTGCACTGCAGCCTGGGAGACACAGCGAGACTCTGACTCAAAAACAAAGAAATTTGGAAGGGCCAGGAGCGGTGGCTCATGCCTGTAATCCCAGCACTTTGGGAGAGCGAGGCAGGTGGATCATCTGAGGTCAGGAGTTCGAGACCAGCCTGACCAACATAGTGAAAACCCGTCTCTACTAAAAATACAAAAATTAGATGGGTGTGGTGGCACATGCCTGTAATCCCAGCTACTTGGGAGGCCGAAGCAGGAGAATCGCTTGAACCTGGGAGGTGGAGGTTGCGGTGAGCCAAGATTGTGCCATTGCACTCCAGCCTGGGCAACAAGAGTGAGACTACTTTTCAAAAAAAAAAAAAATTTGGAAGCACCCTGTTCTGAACCAACAATCAGGGGTGTAACTCTGGCAATTACAGTTTCTCTTAGAACATTTAGAGTAAGTCTTCAGGACACCAAGTTAGTAGCTCTGATCTGAGGATATGATAATGGGCAGAAAACATTTTGTTCCAGGCAGTCTGTGGCTCTGTCCATCAAAATTAATGATACCAAAACACTTTGAAGATTCAGACTGCTATAAAAAGATGAATTGTAAAAGCCCTGGACCTCAACTGTATTTAACCCTGTTTCAGTATTACTAACATTTCATCCTGCTGGTTAGGTTTTACTGTGAGTGCCCCATTAGGATATTCGAGAATGTGGCTAGGAATATTGTTGACACCACTGATGTGGGTGCTCCTTATCGAAACCATTATAGACACTAACTTTTCTTAAAGTAAAGACAAGGTTTCACCATGTTACTCAGGCTGACCTCAAACTCAGGGCCTCAAGCGATTCTCCTGCCTTGACCTCCCAAAATGCTGGGATCATAGGTGTGACTACCATACCCGGCCATGAATTTATTTATTTATTTATTAAGACAGAGTCTCACTCTGTCACCCAGGCTGGAATGCAGTGGCCCGATCTCAGCCCACTACAACCTCCCCCTTCCTGGTTCAAGTGATTCTAGTGCCTCAGACACCCAAGTAGCTGGGATTCCAGGGATGCGACACCTAACCCGGCTAATTTTCATATTTTTAGTAGAGACAGGGTTTCACCATGTTAGTCAGGCCAGTCTTGAACTCCTGGCCTCAAGTGATCCGCTCACCTCTGCCTCCCAAAATGCTGGGATTACAGGTGTGAGCCACTGTGCCTAGCCGAATTTATATTTTTAAAGAGAACCTAAATGCTATCCAAAAATAAACCCGGAATGATTCCATCTTAAGGCATATTTTAAATGAGTAAACTATCCAGTTCTAAGATGAAGATCAAGTTTATAGCAAGATAACAAATGGATTCTGAACTCTTATTAATGTAGATATCATCTATTTAGACTTAGAGATAATTTTGACAGGGTTCTGGGTAAGTATACTTTGGCTTAGCAAACCTTTCTTCTAAATATTAAGTCATAACATGGGGTTCCTGGATATTTAAGGGATCTGTAGAAGTGGCAAAGGAGGTTTCAGAACAAACTTCAGCCTCAAATGGGGCTGTACAGGCTAAGTCACGTGTTAACTTAGGGGCTGTGGTGATCAACTCAGAGTGACAGATTAGCTCTGATGGGCACTCAGAAATGTTCTTGACTATTTAAAAAACAATGAAACAATTATGAATTAATATAGCTTTGCTGACAATACTTTTCAAAATTTGGGATCCATAATGGGAAGGATAGGGTCTATGTGTACCAAAAAATGTACTTGATGGTGAAATATTTGGAAATCGCTTTCCCAGAGTATAAATTAATAAAATTTTAAGACCACAGAGGAACATTTAAAATACAGTATGGTTTTGGGAGTGATGTCAGCTAGATGGCAGAATAGGAGTTTTTAGTGCCTGTCTCCTTGCAGAAACACTAATTTAAATAGCTATCTACATGCAAAAATACTTTCATAAGAGCTAAGGAATTCAGGTAAGAGATGACAGTATGTAGGTGGAACACAGAAATAAGAAAAGATGCATTAAAGAGGGTAGGAAGGACAGTTTTACATTTCCCACATTATCTGTCTTCCAAGCCTTCTGAGGGAGGAAGAGGAGCAAACACCCGTTTCACCATGAACCACACCACCAGGCCCTCCGCATTGAACACTTGTGGATGGCTGGTCCCTATGGATCCAGACTCTAGGCCATCCCCTGCATCCCTAGCCTCCAGGCAAGACCCCACATCCCAAAGACCCAAGCTCACCCAGCACCAGGCTGGCCCCCACATCCCCAGGCTTTAGGCTGGCCCCCACAGACTAAGCCTCCAGACCAGCTCTATAGACCCAGCCTCCAGGACTGCCCCAATGCCATGCCGCCAGCCCCCATGGCCCTAGCCATGAGGCTGGCACCTGTGGCCCCAAGTTCCAGCAGACTCAGGCTCTGGGATCACTCCCATGGACCACCCCCGTGGACCCAGGACCCAGACCCAGCTCTGCAGAATCAGGTTCCAGACCTGTCCCAGCACCAGGCTAGCCCTTGTAGACCAGGCCCACCTTGAGAACCCAGACACCTGGCCTGCCCTAGCACCAGCACACTCCCCAGCAGACTGAGGCTCAAGACCCATCCCAGGGCCGGGTTAACTCCAATGGACCCGGGCTTCCTGTCAGCCTCGTGGACCCAGGCTGTAGGCCTATTCCTGCAGACTCAGGCTCCAGGCCCTCTCCAGCAGACCCAGTCACCAAGACCACACCAGTGAACTCCAGTGCCAGGCCATCTCCATGGACTCAGGATTAAGGACTGTACCCACAGACCCGGGTTGCAGATTCACCTCTGCAGACCCAGACACCAGATCAGCCCATCTGAGGACTTCAGAAGTAAGCCTTGAACTCATCAGATGGTCCTTCTAGAATCACAAAATAATAATCAGGGAAGCATGACACCACCTGGTAAAAAAAATTAAAGCACTAATAACTGACCTTAAAAAATTGAGATACACGGCCAGGCATGGTGGCTCATGCCTGTAATCCTAGCACTTTGGGAGGCAGAGGCAGGCAGATCGCCTGAGGTCAGGAGTTCGAGACCGGCCTGGCCAACATGGTGAAGCCCCGTCTCTACTAAAAATACAAAAATTAGCTAGGCTTTGTTGGGGGTGCCTGTTATCCCAGCTACTTAGGAGGCTGAGGCAGGAGAATTCCTTGAAGCTGGGAGGCAGAGGTTGCAGTGAGCCCAGATCACGCCACTGCACTCCAGCCTGGGTGACAAAAGCAAGATTCCATCTCAAAATATAAAAGTAAAAATAAGTAAAAAATAAATTGAGATACGCAAACTTCATGAATTTGTATATCAAAATAATTTGTAATTATTTGAAAATTTGTAAGAATTCGAAATAATCATCTTAAAGAAGCTCAAGGAGCTATAAGAGAACACAGATAACTAAATGATTATTAGGAAAACAATTCATGAACAAAATGAGTTCAACTAAGGGAGATCTTCACCAAGACACATGATAGTCAAATTCTCAAAAGTCAAAGACAGAGGCCAGGCAGGGTAGCTCACACCTGTAATCTCAGCACTTTGGGAGGCTGAAGCCTTTAACTCATACCATATACAAAAGGCAACTCAAAACCAGGCCAGACGCAGTGGTTCATTCCTGTAATCACAATACTTTGGGAGGCCGAGGCAGGCAGATCATTTGAGGTCAGGAGTTCGAGACCAGCCTGGCCAACATGGTAAAATCTTGTCTCTACTAAAATATAAAAATTAGCCAGATGTGGTGGCGCACACTTGTAATCCCACCTATTCCAGACGCTGAGGTGGGAGGATCACTTGAGCTCTTGGGGCAGAGTTTGCAGTGAGCCGAGATAGTGCCACTGCACTCCAGCCTGGGTGACAAAGCAAGACCCTGTCTTAAAAAATAAAATAAAATAGGCCAGGCATGGTGGCTCATGCCTGTAATCCCAGCACTTTGGGAGGCCAAGACAGGCGGATCACCTGAGGTCGGGAGTTCAAGACCAGCCTGACCAACATGGGGAAACCCCATCTCTACTAAAAACAAAAACAAAAACAAAAAAACAAAAACAAAAAACAAAAGCAAAAACAACCAAAAAAACCTTTTATCAGATAAATACAATTGCATCAAACTATACAGCACAAATTATACTGCCCACCAAAGAAAATGATCAACAGAGTGAAGAGACAACCTACAGAATGGCAGAAGGTATTTTCAAACCATTTATCTGATAAAAGGTGGTTTTTTTTTTTTGAGACTGAGTAGTCTCATTCTGTCACCCAGGCTGGAAAAAAAAAATATTTTTTATATATATACAAATTGGTATAGCCATTGTAGAAGAAAAGCATGAAATTTCCCCAAAAAATTAAAAATAGAGCTACCATATGATTCAGCAATCTCACTTTTGGATATACATCCAAAAGAAATGAAATCAGTATGTCGAAAAGATATGTATGTACTGTTCATTGCAGTGTTATTTTCAATAGCCGATATATGGAATCAACTTACATGTCCATCAACAGAGGGACAAAGAATGAATAAAGAAAATGTGGTATACATAATGGAATATTACGCACTCCCCAAAATGAAAGAAGTCCTGTCATGTTCAAGAACATGGATTAACCTGGAGGACATTATGCTAAGTGAAATAAGTCAGGCACAAAAGGCAAATACTGCATGATCTCATTTTTATGTGGAGTTGAAAAAGTTTAAATTCATAGAAGGAGAGGGGAGAATGCTGGGGGTGAGAGAAGTGGGAAAATGTTCATCAAAGTGAACAAAGTTTCAGTTAAACAGGATGAATAAGGTCTGGATTAATAAGTCCAGCATAATAACTATCCTTAATAATATTGTATCGTGTGCATGAAACTTACTAAAAGAGTATATCTTAAATTTTCTTAGCACCAAAAACAAAATTGTAACAATGCAAGATGATGAACACATTAATTAGCTTAATTGTGGCAATCATTTCACAGTGTATATACATATCAAAACAACTTATATCACATTGTATAATATCAATATACACAACATTTATTTATTTATCTTTGGAGATGGATTCTCACTCTGTTGCCCAGGTTGGAGTGCAGTGGTATGATCTCAGCTCACTGCAACCTCTGCCTCCCAGGTTCAAGGGATTCTCGTGCTTCAGCCTCCTGAGTAGCTGGGACTACAGGCATACGCCACCACCCTTGGCTAATTTTTTGTGTTTTAGTAGAGATGGGGTTTCATCATGTTAGCCAGCCTGGTCTCGAACTCCTGACCTCAAGTGATCCGCCCACCTCAGCCTCCTCAAGTTCTGGGATTACAGGCGTGAACCACCACACCCAGCCTAATATATACAATTTGTATTTGTCAGTTATACCTCCATAAAGAGAAAAAAAAAGTAGCAGTAAGAAAAATAAAATAACATTTTATGTGATTTTATGTATGTTATTAAAAATTGGATGGAAATAACTGAAATGGAAAAAACATAGGCCAACACAAGGTCCCCAGAATGGCAGGCACAAGTTTGGTGGCCGGAGGGGTTGTGGTGGAGGCGTTGCCATATTTTGATCAAGGTTATGAAGCCCCTGGTGTGTGGAAAGCTGCTGAGGTGCTGGTGGAAGAGCAAACTCACCTACTAAGAGCTACCTGAGCTGCCTAACAGCCCCGGATTATTCTGCATCTGAAATGCTAGAGAGCATTTAACCCAGAGAAGAATTAGGGGAAGGAAAATAATCCATTATAATGACTGACGTAATGAGAACTCAATTTGCAAGACTGGCTGCTCGACAACTAATTGAATTGCTCAGTATGAAATGATATGAGCTTCCAGCCCCTTTCTCCCGTCAAAAAAATGACACTACTGCATGGTAAGAATGTGTAAACAATTTTATTGCCCAATTAAAGCAGCAAGCAGTTAGAATTGAGAATCTGGAACTAATGCCTAGAAAGTTTACAATGAAAATCTAGTTCGTATGATTGAACACTCACAGAAAGAACTTCAGAAGGTAAGGAAACGTATTCAAGAGTTTAACGGGCAGAGAAAGAACATGCAACTCGCTGGATCTAAATTGAGAGAAATGGAGTCAAATTGAGTATCCCTGGTCAGTAAGAATTATGAGATTGAACAGACTGTTGTTCAACTAGAAAATGAAATCTATGTGGCCGGTGCGGTGGCTCACGCCTGTAATCCCAGCACTTTGGGAGGTCAAGGCAGGTGGATCACAAGGTCAGGAGTTCAAGACCAGCCTGGCCAAGATGGGGAAAGCCTGTCTCTACTAAAAATACAAAAAATTAACCGGGCAAGGTGGCAGGTGCCTGTAATCCCAGCTACTCGGAAGGCTGAGGCAGAGAATTGCTTGAACCCGGGAGGTGGAGGTTGCAGTGAGCCGAGATTGCGCCACTGCACTCCAGCCTGGACGACAGAACGACAGAGCGAGATTCCGTCTCAAAAAAAAAAAAAAAAAAATGAAATCTATCAAATTAAGGATCAATATGGAGAAGCAAACAAAACATCCCGTGAGACTTCTGAAAAGACAATTTTATAGGTTATAGGGTCGAAGAAAAGTTTGGCTTTCACAGAAGGGATGTGAACTTTCAATGAACTATGAAGGACAACAGCATCTTCCAGAAACCATTGATATTTCAATGTTTAGAAATCATAGACTGTGTGGGCCGAGTGCGGTGGCTCACGTCTGTAATTCCAGCACTTTGGGAGGCCAAGGCGGGTGGATCACGAGGTCAGGAGATTGAGACCATTCTGGCGAATACAGTGAAACCCCGTCTCTACTAAAACTACAAAAAATTAGCCGAGCGCAGTGGCGGGCGCCTGTAGTCCCAGCTACTTGGGAGGCTGAGGCAGGAGAATGGCGTGAACCCGGGAGGCGGAGCTTGGAGTGAGGCAAGATCGCACCACTGCACTGCAGCACTCTAGCCTGGGCGACAGAGCGAGACTCCGTCCCAAAAAATTAAAAAAACAAATCATAGACTGTGTGGATGGTTGTAGTAATTCTATTTGTATATCCTAGCAAAATAAAAATGTCTAGCTTGATGGTTAAAAAAAAGAAAGAACTGAAATGTAGCTGTGGTTGTTTTTGGTTTGTAGTCTACAGGCAACCAATGAATTTGTTCTTTTCAGAATTTTCCAAATTGTATTTAATGTGTGTGTATTAACTTATAATTGGAACTATATATACTTTTTATAGTTAAGAAGTTAAATCATAGTTTCTAAGTAAGTATTTTGGAAAACACTAATTTATACACATTATGTATTATTCTTATCTGTTTCATTTAATCGAGAACCTTAACCCCTCTACCTTTCCCCTATTTCATCTACTTTAAACCTACCTTAGTCATTTAATGCTTTTAGATTAATGGTGAAATGGCCCACTGGGGCCCAAGTCTTGATCTGGTCTTGCAATTTTCAGAAAATAATGTCAAACCTGTCAATTGATTGAGATTAATCTGAGAGGGGATAGACCAAAAGTGTACCCTGTAGATATGGCTACAGAGTATTCTCAAAAAGTAACTAAGTTTGCTCCAGCACCTAAGAGAATGAATGAGTCAATTAAACTTGATACTTGACATGGCCAAAAACTATTCTTACAGAACATAACCTGGAAGCTTTATTTAATTAATAATATTTTTAAATATATTTTTTAAAAAATTTAATTTTTGTGGGTACATAGTAGATGTACATGAAATGTTTTGAAACAGACATGCATGGTGAAATAAACACATCATGGAGAATGGGGTACCCATCCTCTCAAGCACTTATCATTTGTGTTACAAACAATCCAATTACGTTCTTTTAGTTATTTTAAAATATACAGTTAAGTTATTATTGACCATAGTGACCCTGTTGTGCTATCGTATAGTAGGTCTTATTCACTCTTCTTATTTATCTATTTTTATCCATTAACCATGCCCACCTAACCCACCCAGCCCCCAGTACCCTTCCCAGCCTCTGGTAACCACTCTTCTACACTCTATGTCTGTGAGTTCCATTGTTTTCATTTTTAGATCCCACAAATAAGTGAAACATGTGATGTTTGCCTTTCTGTGCTGTGAAAGTCTTATTTTTAATAAAAATAAAATATTGGTTTTTCTTTTCCCTTTCAAAAAATTAATACTGTACATGGTCAACATGGAAAATTAGAAAACAAAACAAAGCTATAATGCAAAATAATTTTTAAAACTTACCCCAGAAAAGTTTTTTTTTATCTTTTGGATACACTTTTAAAATATAGATTCCAAAGTTGTCGTCTTAACCAACTGAATCAAAACATCCAGGGTGGAGCCCAGAAATCTGCATTTGTAAACCAATATGCCAGGTGAACTGGTGGTTCTATCTAGAGAAGACCCTCCTTAAAATGTAGTCCACATTGTGCAAACCACCTACGGAATGTATCACTAAAGATAAATTGATTGCATAATGTACACCCAGTTTCTCAATGTGTTATCTTGCTGTATAAGGTAATTTAGCTTTATATTCCCTTCTTCCTTATTGTCATTTGGACTTTTTACCTTCTTTTTGGATACTTCGGCCTAATACACCTATGGAAGCCATCTAAATAAAAAATGGAGACACATCTGATATAGGATTATATGATTATTATTACTATTATTTTATTTGGGAAATTGAGGCTTAGGAGGTGAGGTAGTTTGCCTGAAGTCACACAAAGTGGTTGGGACCATATTGAAACTAATTCTACTAATTCTGTTCTAAGTATATAAATACTGAAGTTTTATTCTCTAAGAAATAAAATAATTATGATCTTAGGATTTGTTAACCTTAAATCATTGTATTACTTTTAGAAAAAATGAACAGCTTTGGTGGTGGAAGTTGTAGCCACTGACTGCACAGACTGCCCACAAAAACCAACCATAAAAGAGAAAACTCTTAGAAATGCTAGATCTTTGCTTAGCATCCAAAGTTTTTCTCCTAGGATTTGTGGTTACCCCATGTGCATTGATATTTATCTGATAATCAGATATTGTGCCTGGGTTGACCTCCCTGTTTCCAGGGCTTATTTATTGGATTCATTATCAGTACCTTCAGCAGGGAACACCAAGACAGTGATTGTTAAGCCCGAGGAAGTATTTATGGGTTTTTAAAATTATTATTAGCTGACACCTGGAATTAAACTATCTAAAAAAAAAGACCAGCAGGACACTCCAATTAATAGCAGATTCGAAATAAAATAGTAAAAATGCAAAACGATGACCAAAATTCTGAAATTAGTCATTAGTCTGAAATTGAAGAATGCTGATCTTTAAAGTAAATTTTCATCATTATTCATGAGCTCTCTACACTTGAGATTTTGTGAATTTCTATGAAGTTTGGACTGTCTTGTTCCCAGGATATAAATAGATCAAAGTGGGAGCTCACCCCATGAGGACAGTTTCGGAGTCAGGGAGTGTTTAGTTCTAGATCAAGAGGTTGGAAGTGAAGTGTTGTCTTTTGGATAGGTAGAACCCAAATCAGAAAGAGTCAAAATAGTATAATTAGCACCAGGTAGGGAGAAGGCATAGGATAATTAAAGAAGTAATACAGAGGAGGAAGACCTGTGAGACAGAAAGAGGACTAGATGCAAAACATAAGGTGTAACAGAATGTTCATTTTTAGCTGGGCCCATTGCTACCCATCTTAAAAAATAATAATAACAAAAAATGATAACAAAGAAAAACCCTATTCTTCAAGTTTCCCTTGTAGCTAGGTAGGGCCAGAAGTAAGTAGAAATGATATATGATTTCTTACATCTCTTTTTTTTTTTTTTCCTGAGACGGAGTCTCTCTCTGCACTCACGCTGGAGTGCGGTGGTGTGGTCTCAGCTCACCACAACCTCCACCTCCTGGGTTCAAGCAATTCTCCGGCCTCAGCCTCCTGAGTAGCTAGGATTACAGGTGTGCACCACCATGCCCGGCTAATTTTTGTATTCCATGTGGACCAGTCTGGTCTTGAACTCCTGACCTCATGGTCTGCCCTCCTCAACCTCCCAAAGTTCTGGGATTACAGGCATGAGCCACCGTGCCTGGCCAATTCTTACATTTCTTTAAAAGGAAGAAGGCCCACCCTTCTTTGTTTCTCCATCCTGCTGTCTAGATGATGATAGGATTCCTGGAGTTCCAGCATCTGTCCTGGAACATAAGGATTAAAGCCACCTGGTAAGGATGTGAACTAGAGAGAAGGGGCCTGGGCCTCTGAAAATCTGATAACTTGCCATAACCACCTATCTCAAGACTTCTTTTACATGAGAAATAAATTCTGCATTGTGTAAGTCTCTACTGTATTGGATTTTTCTGTTGTGTGTAGCCAAACTAATCTTGAATAATGTATTTCCAGAGCTGATATTCTCTGTGGTGGTGGCAGCTACCTGTTTACAAAACCCTTATCACCACCTAATGTATTATTATTTTTTTTTATTGCCTGTTTCTTCCCACTAGACTTTTTAAGGGCAGGGACTTTTCTTGGATTTTTGTATCCCCAGCCCCTTGAACAGTGCTCACCATATAGTAGGGGTTCAGTAAATATTTTCTAAATGAATGAATGGTGCCTGGAACTGCAAACTGCAGTTTGCACTGCAAGGAGTGGGCACTGCTGATTCAAAAGAGTCACATTAGGAAGTATAACTTTTGCACCTATTAGTGTATAATGAAACACTGAATTCATACTGTCTCATACTTCTGTGCCTTTGCATGAACTGTTCATAAGCCAAGAATGTCTTTTCCCCCTTGCCCACCAGACACACTCCTACTTATTTCTAAAGTTTTCCCTTAATCATCACCTTCTCCAGGAGACTGTCCCCCAGTCACCACAAGTAGAGCTGATCTTTCTTTATTCAACTCTATATCCAATTCTTAATTGAATTATAGCACTTAGCATGCTGCATTACAACTAGTTGTTTGTATGTCTGCCTCTTAGACTGGATTCTGGGACCTTAAGGGTAAAGTATATGAGTTACTTACCTCTGTGTTCTTAGGACCTAGCCTAATGCCTGGCTAATGGTCAGACTCAGTATACGTTTGCCAAGTTCTTAGTAAGATCACAGATCTGAGGATGTGATTTGAATCTGCTAGTGGGAAATAAAAACTGTAAAGGCACTTTTGGATTACGTGTTTAGTGGGAAACAAAACCTCAAGCTGCGTTGCACCAGGAGAAGGACAACCTGGATTCTGGTCCCAATCCTGGAGCTTCCTACCCAGAGACCGTAGCCTATTTGAACATCTGACCCCTCATCTATAAACTGGGACATAAAGACCTCACGGGGCTGTTGTGAAGCTCAAGTCAACAACTGTGGACAAAAGCTCTTTTTGTAAACTATGCTATTAGGCAAGAACAAACTTAAAACTGTCCAAGTGGAGAGTTTGTCCTTTTTAAGACAACAATAATCCCCATAAAATTCTCCTCCCAGTTCTCTAGGCACATAGATAAATATGCAGTAGTTTTGGTCTGCTCTCTATTCCTAGATCTTGAAAGAGCCTCTGTGAAGCTGGAGCAGCTTTCAAATTTTGAGGCCCCTTATCTTGAATCAGTCTTCTTCCCTTTGACATAGCTTGTCATAGGGATTCATATTTATTTAGGATTAATATTTACAATAAGGCCTTTCCCTACCCTTTGAACATTCTACGCCAAACAGCAGCCAAAATCTGAGGCCTTTCTGTGCTTGAAACTTGGGCCAAATGACTCCAGCATGTGGAAGACTCCTCCTCTCAGCCTCTCAAAATTGGGCCCCTTCAGAGTATGATAAGAAACATAGCCGGCTGCAGTGGTTCACACCTGTAATCTGAGCACTTTGGGAGGCCAAGGCAGGCAGATCACTTGAGGTCAGGAGTTCGAGACCAGCCTGCCCAACGTGGTGAAATCCCGTCTCTACTAAAAATACGAAAATTAGCCAGGCATGATGTCAGGTGCCTGTAATCCCAGCTACTTGGGAGGCTGAGGCAGGAGAATCACTTGAACTCGGGAGGCAGAGATTACAGTGAGCCAAGATCGAGCCACTGTACTCCAACCTGGGCGATAGAGCAAGACTCCATCTCAAAAAAAAAAGAAAAAGAAAGAAAGAAACAGCATCATACTCATCTTGTTTTTCTTTGGTCTTTTGAGTCTTACTTTGATTTGCTCTAGTAGGCTAAATAATTTAACAACTCAGCCAATGGATTCTGAGTTCTGAGGGGCAGTCATGATTTAGTGGGAAGGGTGTATGAAGAGACGGGGGAAGATTGCAATGGAAGAGGTGCTCTATTTTTTTTTTTCTTCTTTTTTTTTTTTTTTTGAGATGCAGTCTCATCCTGTCGCCAGGCTGGAGTGCAGTGGCACGATCTCGGCTCACTGCAACCTCTGCCTCCAGGTTTCAAGTGATTCCCCTGCCTCAGCCTCCCAAGTAGCTGGGACTACAGGCGTGCACCACGATGCCTGGCTAATTTTTTGTATTTTAGTAGATACGGGGTTTCACCATGTTGGCCAGGATGGTCTCAATCTTCTGACCTCGTGATCTGCCCACCTCAGCCTCCCAAAGTGCTGGGATTACAGGCGTGAGCCACCACGCCCGGCCAGAAGAGGTGCTTTCTAATTGCTACCCTTAGCACTCAGGGATGTTTTCTTGGACCTCACCCAGAGCTATACATAGGATCAAATGGAAATATGGGATCATTAACTCAGCCCTGGAATGCAGTCTAGCAGCACTGATAAGGCAGTTGCCACAGTCTGATTCCTCTGGGCTGGCTGCACCCAGAGAGTCTGTGTTGTTGTTGGGAGATCATGAGCACTTTGCAAGTTTCTCCAGTGCTCCTACTCCTTCTGTTCTCACGATGGTTGTGGCTACCTTTTCCCGTTTCCCTTATGGGGCCTGTAGTATCTCAAATTTGCCTTCTGGACTGGGAAGTCTTCCCTTCCAGCTCACAGGTTGCCCCATCGACACTGGAATAGCTATGGCCTTCAATTTTTCAGACTTCTACCTCTGCTCCATCCAGATTACTACTACCACACATACCACATTTGATCTTACTTCCTCATTTCTTTCCTCCACTAGTGCCTCCACCTGGAATGCTCTTCTCTTGTTAATCTTAAATCATGCTTTCATACCCAGTTCTCAAGTGACATCTCACTTTAGTTCAACTTTTCTCAAACTCCTACTATCTATTACGAAGTAGGCATTGCATTAGATTACGGGGCCACAAAGTTAATGATACACAAACATGGTTTCTGACCTCACAGAATTCACATTCTTGGAGAGAAGAAAGACGAGAAAACAAATGGAATACAATGTGATCAGAGAAATCACCTAGTGGTACAGGAAATAGAGATGCCTGGGAGAATTTAGGAAAACTTATATATTTTCTATGAAAACTTCCTTAACTATTCAATATACCCATGTGTATTTCCTAGGAACTCTTCATATGTTTGAAGTCACTTAGCTTAGTTCATGTTATTTTTGTGTCTCAACCAGATTTCAGCCCCTTGTGTTTAATAACCATGTTCTTTTGTATCCCACCCATTGTAAGTAACATTTCATAATACTTATCTGGCTTAATAGTTGGTTGCTTGCTTTGGGGTAGAATGCAGTTGGAGAAAAAGCTTGGGTTGGGGAACCACGAAACACTGGGTTCTAATTTTAGTAATGGCATTTGTTAGTGGTAGACTTTGGCAAGACTATTAGCCTAAGTCACAGTTCTTCTTAAAATGGAGATAAGAACATTTTCTTCACAAGTTGTTATGATTTAATTAGATAATTTAAGTGCCTGGTTTTAAAGTAAAATTCTCTTTCTTCCTCTTCTATTTTCTGAGAGGACTGTTCTTTGTGTCTCTCCACAGCAAAAGTGGCCACATTTTTACAAATGAAAAATCTGGACACTAGCTTTGAAAAACTTTTTTCCAGTTTGTGAATTTATTCATATAGAAAGTCTTACAAAAACATAAAAATTAAACCACATCTAGAGCTTGCTTCTTGAGGACAAGGATCATGTCTGTCTTGTTCAACATTGTAACAGTGCTTATCTCATAATAGGTATTCAACAAAAATCCAAGGAGAGAACGAATACATTGATAATAGTACATTTATATAAAAAGGATTATAAGAATTCACAAAAATCGGTTTCAAATATCAGAATAGGCCAGGCACGATGGCTCATGCGTGTAATTCCAGCACTTTGGGAGGCCGAGGTGGGTGGATCACTTAAAACCAGGAGTTCGGGACCAGCCTGGCCAACATGGTGAAACCCCGTCTCTACTAAAGATACAAAAATTAGCCAGGTGTGTTGATGCGTGCCTGTAATCCCAGCTACTTGGGAGGCTGAGGCAGGAGAATTGCTTGAACCTGGGAGGAGGAGGTTGAGGTGAGCAGAGATTCCACCACTGCACTCCAGCCTGGGCAACAGAGCAAGACTCTGTCTCAAAAAGAAATAAAATAAAATAAAATATCAGAATATTTGAAATTTAGACTGTCTCAAAATATCCAAATCAAAACTGTATAGTCTTGGCTTCAATATGACTGCCTGTGGCAGGAACCCACTGGCTTAGAGGAGCTTGATTGAGGATGATTGGCAGTAAGATTCCACACTGAAGGCAGTTGCCCCTGACAGGTAAGTGGGACAGCTGCAAGCAGGATAGGTAGAGAAATGGTAGTTTCACACAGTGAAGTCTAAAAATGCCTCAAAATATTGATTTTAGAGAGGAACAGGAAGAGGGACACATATCTAGCCAACTGTTCCTGAAAAATAAAAACTGAGGCTTTGACTCATTGGTAGGGTACAGGTAGCACCACATTTCTCCAATATTTTCTGTTTTTTTGAAACACTTTTATACACATTCTGTCATATGATCTCTACAATAACTGTGTAGACTAGGTAATTCAGTTCAATAACATTTGAGCATTTTCTAGGTCCTAGTTACTGTCCTTAGTACTATGGGACATGAATACGAATGTCATTGTTCTTTTGCTACAATAATAATTACCATGTATTGGGCTCTAACTACTTGCCAGGCACTATACTAAGTTTCATTCTTTGTTTTTAAAATATATCATCACATTTATTCCTCAAATAATCTATGATATTGCTTTTTGTTTGTTTGTTTTGCTTGTTTTAGACATAAAGAAACTCATGCTTAGAGATATTAATAACTTGCCAAGGTCACATATTTAAGAAGTCATATTAACACATAATTAAAAAGTAAGACGTGGAACTCTAACCTGGGTTTCTGTGACTCCAAAGCCCTTGTTCTCTCAACAGGTTACCAAAAGATGCTAGTAGTAATTTGGCTAACAGTTGCTCAATGCTAGAAACGTGTCTCGAATCCCATATGAAATAAAATAGAATATACATTTAAATAATAAAAATGTTGTAGTCCTTGCAAAATAGGCATTTCTTACACCAACTTTTTTTTTCTTTGACACAGGATCTTGCTCTGTTGCCCAGGTTGGAGTGCAGTGGCCTAATCATGGCTCACTGCAGGCTTGACCTCCCAGGCTCAAGCAATCCTCCTGCCTCAGCCTCTTGAGTAGCTGGGACCACAGGTGCACACCACTACACCTGACTGATTTTTTAATTTTTTGTAGATACAAGGTCTCACTATATTGCCCACACAAGTCTCAAACTCCTGTACTCAAGCAATCCTCTTGCCTTGGCCTCCCAAAGTGTTGGGATTACAGACATAATTCACTGTGTCCAGCCTCTTACACCAACTTTTATGGAGAGCCATTTGGCATTACATATCAAAATTTAAAATGCTTAACCCTTGAACTGGCAATTCCACCTTTGTAATTATTGAGTGACTCTAAATAGGCAAACATAGTGTTTTAGGCTGGGTTCTTCCTGAAACAGTCCCTGAGACAAGGCATTGAGTATAAGTAGTTTATTTGGACAGTGACCCCAGAATCACTGGTGAAGGAGTGGGGAAATGAGAAAGGGAAAGGAAGGAAGACCATGCACAACAACGCAAGGTTACTAATGTGGGAAACTGAGGCTCAATCCCACTCAAGGAGACTATATAAAATTTGCCTCAGGCCGGGTGCAGTGGCTCATGCCTGTAATCCCAGCAATTTGGGAGGCTGAGGCAGGTGGATCACCTGAGGTCAGGAGTTCAAGACCAGCCTAACCAACGTGGTGAAACCCTGTCTCTACTAAAAATATAAAAAATTAGCTGGGCGTGGTGGCAGGTGTCTGTAATCCCAGCTACTCGGGAAGCTGAGGCAGGAGAATCACTTGAACCTGGGAGGTGGAGGTTGCAGTGAGCCGAGATCATGCCATTGCACTCCAGCCTCGGCGATGAGAGGAAAACTCCGTCTCAAAAAAAAAAAAAAAAAAAAAAAAAAAAAAAATTGCCTCAGCGGTGCCTTACCCAAGGAAGTTAGGATATTTACAAATTCCTATCCATCATTGGATGGTGGGCTGCTGAGGAGAGGGGGTTGTCAATGCCCTGCCCACCTGTCAACCAAGCTCTTTCCTACCACTGAGAAAGCCTAAGGGATAGTCACAGGTGGTCGAAGTAAAGATTTCACTATGTTTAAGGAAACAATGAGTGCCAAGGGACTATCAGTGGGGCACCCACAGCATCTGTTGTAGTAGATTAATGTACAAAGGTGTTAGTTGGGTCATTGTTTATAATAGCAAAATACTATAAACAACTGAAATATATTTTACTTCAGAAGGGAGGAGTTAAGGTTGCCTGAACAACCTATGACAAAGAGAAGTGATTTCCATTAAGCTTTTTCAAAAACTTAAACCCGGGGTCCCTCCCTAAGTCTGGAGTATCGGGAAAATCCTCTTTGAGAAAGTGACAATAATCAAGTATATGTTTGGGGGAGGGAATGCTGGAGGGAAACAGTTCAAGCAGAGGAAATAGCATTGCTAAAGCCCTAGTGAAAAAGAGGCTAACATGGCTGGAATAGAGAGAGAACCAAGGAAGACTGGCTTCTTGAGATTTAAGGGATAGGCAAGGGCCAGAGTAAGTGGTACCTTGTAGGATTTGGGACTTGATCCTGGGGACAACGGGAAGCTGTAGAGGGGTTTAAGTTTTTGCAGCACTATATCAGTGTAGTGTGGGATAAAAATTAAAAAAAGTTTTTTTTAAGTTTTTGCCGCAGATGTTTAGAATGATGGCTCTGGCTGCAGAATAAATAGGAACCCACAGTACACTACATAGCCTCCAAGTTCTTTGATGGTTTCAAGTGAAGAATATCAGGTTGTCAGGAATGTATCCGAAGCTTGCATTATTTAACATGCTGATTATTGTTGTATTTAAACAAAAAAAAAAATATATTCTTTTCAAATAATAAGAGATACCTTTAACTTTTATTACCTAATCTGACTCAACAAAGGATTTTGGGCCGGGCGCGGTGGCTCACGCTTGTAATCCCAGCACTTTGGGAGGCCGAGGCGGGCGGATCACGAGGTCAGGCGATCGAGACCATGGTGAAACCCCGTCTCTACTAAAAATACAAAAAAATTAGCCTGGCGTGGTGGCGGGCGCCTGTAGTCCCAGCTACTCGGAGAGGCTGAGGCAGGAGAATGGCGTGAACCCCGGAGGTGGAGCTTGCAGTGAGCCGAGATTGCACCACTGCACTCCAGCCTGGGCGACAGAGCGAGACTCCGTCTCAAAACAAAAAAAAAAACAAAAAAACAAAACAAAACAAAAAAAAACAAAGGATTTTGTTAATGATAATTTTTAAACTGTTCTAGAATTTTTTTTTTTTTTTGAGACGAAATCTCACTTGCTCTGTTGCCCAGGCTGGAGTGCAATGACATGGTCTTGGCTCACTACAACCTCCACCTCCCAGGTTCAAGTGATTCTCCTGCCTCAGTCTCCCAAGTAGCTGGTACTACAAGCACGCACCACCATTCCTGGCTAATTTTTGTATTTTTAGTAGAGACAGGGTTTTGTCATTTGGACCTGGCTGGTCTCGAACTCCTGACCTCAAGTGATCCGCTTGCCTCAGCCTCCCAAAGTGCTGAGATTACAAGCATGAGCCACTGCACCTGGCCCTAGAATTGTTTTTATAAATAGGAAAGACTTTTCATGGAGTTTTAAAAACTTAATATTCCATATATTAAGACGACAATTGAAGGACTTTGAATTAAAATAAAGCTAATTATTCTATTTACATACTGTAAAATATTTAAATTTACCTTATTAATGTTCAATCAACTCAATTTGAATAAATAAATCTTTATCAATTAAACCTATTTTCAACTTAATTGAGTTTCTTTAAACACTTAAATTGCATTTATAAATTCAATACACTTTCTTTTCTTTTTCTTTTTTTTTTTTTTTGAGATGGAGTCTCACTCTGTCCCCTAGGCTGGAGTGCAGTGGCACGATCTCGGCTCACTGCAAGCTCTGCCTCCCGGGTTCACGCCATTCTCCTGCCTCAGCCCCCCAAGTATCTGGAATACAGGCACCTGCCCCCACACCCAGCTAATTTTGTTTTTGTATTTTTAGTAGAGATGGGGTTTCACCGTGTTAGCCAGGATGGTCTCGATCTTCTGACCTCGTGATCCGCCTGCCTCGGCCTCCCAAAGTTACAGGCGTGAGCCACTGCGCCCAGCCCATTCTATTTGCTTTTAAGCACTTTAAATGGTTGGCCTCATAAGAAAAATCTTTCTAAGTTCTTAAGTTCTTTTAAATATTGGAATACTATTTATAAACAGTAAAATTATTTTATAAGCCTCAAATCAATTACTCAATTACATATTTTTAATTATGAATTGGAAGGTCAAGTGTCAGATTATCTAAAACGCAAAGTTATCTAAAATTATAAATAGTACTTTTTAAGAAGACATGCTTAAATTAATATAATACTCAATTTATTTAAACACCACCTATCTCAAATACAACAAGAGTCTCTGAAAGTATCATTGAAGATATAGATTATCTGAGGTATGGTGTCACAATTCTGATTCAGAGGTAGCAAGTTCTTAGAGTCTTTGGTTGTTGACGCATTTGATTTGTAACAGAAGAAGTAAAAACATTTCATGCATGGTACAGATAAGACCATGGAAACCTGCAAACAGAATCTTTCTTTGATTACAAATGAAGTGAATAAATGGAAACATACGAAAATCCTGGCTCCTCTGTGATCACAGAGCAGCTGATTTTTTCTGGGTTAATCTAAAAACATAAAAACTATTTAAAAAATAAATGCATGTATTTGCTTCATTGTTATAGAAATACCTCTTAAATGTTTTAGATAGTGAAGATGTAAAGGTCATGAGTCCAAAACAGACTTTTGGTAAAAGGTAAAATATGCACCAAGAGAAAGAAAAGGAAGCAAATTCTCCAAGCAAAGGATTCACTACAGAGCTAGAATGTTAATGTGCTGCTGATGAGATCAAGGTGTTTCTCAAGTCTCTATCAGTTACGTCAAACTATCTCACTTATGTAATCAAGGTGACTAGGATATAATGGCCAGAAGTTTACTGAATTATGTTTTTAACTTTAGATTTTTAAATTTTATTTCTGAGATTTCCATTTGGTTCTTTTTTCTTGCTTTAGAGATTCATTTCTCTGTTGAAATTGTTTCTTTTCTATTCATTCACTTTTATCTTCTCAAATTCCTTGAATACATTTATAGTAGTTTATTAATGTCCTTGTACACTAATCCATCTGGATCATTTGCTTTTATTGACCTTTCTTTCTCCTTTGATTTTTAGTCACGTTGCCTGTGTCATCTTAAATTTTTTAATTTTTAATTTCTGCCTGCAAGATATTGTTTAAAAAAACATAGACTCAATATGTGCCTGTAGTCCCAACTACTTGGAAGCCTGAGGCAGGAAGATCACTTGAGACCAGGAGTTGGAGACCACCCTGAGCAACATAGCGAGAGAACCTGTCTCAAAACAAAACAAAACAAAACATGCCACCAGCCAACCAAATTATGCACTGAAGTATATAATTTAACACCCTCCTACCCCCGACCCAGGACATGCCTTTTTTTTCTGTCAAGAATCTAAGGAGCTGATCACTTTGATTAAATCAATAGTTGAACTGGTCAGGGATGGGCCGCATCTTTAATTAGTTCCATCTCATCTTTGGTTTCAAATGTCTCGAGGGAAATACAGATTTTACGTATAATAGAGGGTTTCAATTTTATGCTCTGTCACACGCTGAGCCAAAATCCTGCTGCTGGATCTTCCCGTCTTCCAGGATGACTCAGTGTGTGGGGGCAACAGCACCTTGAGCTGACATACTCAACAAGGTTGAAAGGCTGAAGAGTCAGCCTGGGTGACAGAGCAAAGTGGCAGCTTACCTGGCCACAAACCCCTACTGCTGCCACTTTCTTGTTCCCTTCTCCTCCAATAAGGACTTTAAATACCAAATACATACAGATGATCCCTATATGGTTTTGATTTACTTCATTGTCTCTCTATTTACGAATCCAAGGAAACTGGGGTTACCAGCTCAGCAGAATGAAGTTTTTTATGGACCAGAGATTTTGTGTCTTGGGCTGCATATACCCAGAGCCATTGTTCTTGAGCCATTAAGGACCACGCTTAGCTCTTTTAAAATGATGTGATAGATTGGATTATTATTCCAATGCTTCATGACCTTCCTGTATTAGCATTCTGCATCTATATCCTTACCACATAACTCTTTAGTGTCTTTCACATGACTAAGCAGAGGATACCTCTCCTCCTCCCAACTAATGACGTGCTTGGCCTTGTAACTTGTTTTGGTCAATGAGATGTGGGCCAAAGTGACAACTCTGCCAGTTCCAGGCCAACATCTCAAGAGGCATCTTACGTTTCTGCTTACTTTCTTAGACTCCAGTGACCCTTCATGAGAAGAACATGTCTGAGGTAGCCACTGGTCCAAGGAGAATGAGGAAATACGTAGAGCAGCCTTGAACCTAATCAGCAGTCTGAAGTTAAGCCCAGTGGATTCCAGCCAAGCATAGCAGAGCCACAGCCAATCTATAGAACTATAAGAGGGGAAATAAATATTTGTGGCTATAAGCTATTGAGAGTTTAAACTTGATTGATAGGCAGCAAAAACTTTCAAATCAATTGTTCTTATTAAACATTTTGCTTTTTTTGTTTTGTTTTGTTTTGTTTTGTTTGAGACGGAGTGTCACTCTCCTCCAGGCTGGAGTGCAGTGGTGCAATCTCGGCTCACTGCAACCTCCAGCTCCCACGTTCAAGCGATTCTCCTGCCTCAGCCTCTGGAATAGCTGGGATTACAGGCGCCTGCTGCCATGCCTGGCTAATTTTTGTATTTTTAGTAGAGATGGGGTTTCACCATGTTGGCCAGGATGGTCATGAACTCTTGATCTCAAGTGATCTGCCTGCCTTGGCATCTCAAAGTGCTGGGATTACAGGCATGAGCCACTGTACCAGCCCTTATAAAACATTTTTTAAAAGTTTATGCTGATCTGGCTCTATTGGATTGACTAGATAGCTCATATTTACTGCCTGATTGACTTGGACATTATTTTTAGAGCCATATTTGGCTATCTCCACAATTATTATGATCATTCTAATAAAAGATTTAAAATAACTGCAATAATCAGGATGTTTGGATTTTGTGTATTTAATTCTAAGGCAGTTTAATAAGTATGCATTCAGGATAAAACGTTCTCTCAATTGTTTTACATTTTTCCTATTGTTAAAAAGGCTTTTTAAATAATGGTTTTATCTCAGAATCAAAAGGCATTATATTAACTGAACATCTACCAGGCATGTGGAAAGCATAAATATATACATATATAATCTCTTTATTTAAAAAGAAATTATTTTTAAGATTTGTTAATACTTTCACAAGGCAGAAAGTCTTTTTTTTTTTCTTTTTTGACTGCAACCTCTGCCTGCAGGGTTCAAGTGATTCTCCTGCCGCAGGCTCCTGAGTAGCTAGGGCTACAGGCACGTGCCACCACACCTGGCTAATTTTTGTACTTTTTTTAGTAGAGACAGGGTTTCACCATATTGGTCAGGCTGGTCTTGAACTCCTGACCTCAGGTGATCCACTGGCCTCTTCCTCCCAAAGTGCTGGGATTACAGGCGTGAGCCACCGTGCCCAGCCTCTTAAGGTAAAGTTTAAAACACCAAAAAGAGAATTAACTGAAAAGATTTCTTCTTGCCCTGTTTTCTGGTTGCCTGGTCCACAGGCAATTATTGTTACCAGTTCTTTTTTATATTCTTCCAGTGATATTACATGTACATACGAATACATATTTATATGTATATATTCTTTTTCCTTGAATTTTTTTTAGTTAATGCAGTGCTGGAATATCATATAAACAGTTCTGTATCTTGCCTTTATTTTTTAACTTATTTTTTCAATGAATTTTTTTTTTAACGGTTGCTTTGTGGTATAGTTGAAATGAAATATATCTTAAAGATTGCTCTACAGTAGCACAGTTTCTTCATTCTTTTATTTCCCCGTGTTTGAGTAAATCTGTCTTTAGTGGGATTGCTGGGTCAAATATACAATGGTAAAGTCTCACAATAGAGTATGTCGTCTCATTCCGTCTTTATAACAACATTAAGAGGTGAGAGTTGTCATTATTTTCTTTTTAAATATGGAAAAACAGAAGCTTACAGAAGTTAAATAACTTTCTAAGAGTCATGAGGCTAAGAAGCTGCTACAGAGACAATCAATCATTTCATCAGACTTTATGCTTTAAACCACTATTCTGATTATGGTTTCTCCACGCAATAATCCATGTATACATCCCTTTGGTTTAACTCACTTGTCTGATAACAGGCTCTATGCTTGCCTTGGCTTAAGTTATTTCCTGGCACAGGACAGTTCTGGAGAAAGCAGATGAACCAGGCCTCTCAAGCAAAAACCAGTAGCAGAAAACCACTAATGCGATGAGAATGAGCTCTTTTATTTTGACTCACAGAAACCACCACCAATTTGGGAAATGAATTTTACTTTTTTTTCATTTTTTAAGCTTTTTTTTTTTTGTTTTCATAGAGATGGGGGTCTCCTTGCCCAGCCAGGAAATGAATTTTAGAATATAATGCAGTTATAACTAATTCACATCATTTTTAGGCCTGGCAAGGTGGCTCACGCCTGTAATCCCAGCACTTTGGGAGGCCGAGGTGGGAGGATCACTTCAGGTCAGGAGTTTGAGACCAGCCTGGCCAGCATGGTGGAAACCTGTCTCTATTAAAAACACAAAAATTAGCTGGGTGTGGTAGCACGCACCTATAGTTCCAGCTACTTGGGAGCCTGAGGCAGGAAAATCACTTGAACCCAGGAGGCCGAAGTTGGCAGTGAGCCGATATCATGCCACTGTACTGCAGCTTGGGCGACAGAGCAAGACTCTGTCTCAAAAGAAACAAAAACAACTAATTCACGTAAGTTTTAGAATAAACTTTATAACCAAACCCATATGTCAAAATAACATATTTGACAAAAAAAAGAAGAAGCAACAACAAAAAATAGACATTCAAACCATGGCAGCGTGTAAAATAAACAATCTTACAACCCCCACCAAATACACGATATACAGTACATTTGCTCTTTCCCCATGACACTTCCACTCTGTCACCCTTCATTAAGCAACATTATATTTTACTTAGGCACACAAAGCAGACAACTCTTTTTTTTTTTTTTTTTTTTGAGACGAGTCGTGCTCTGTTGCCCAGGCTGGAGTGCTGGAGGTGCACATGGCGTGATCTCAGCTCACTGCAAACTCTGCCTCTTAAGTTCGGGTGTAAGTGATTCTCCTGCCTCAGCCTCCAAGTAGCTGGAATTACAGGCGTTCACCACCGCGCCCAGCTAAATTTTTTTGTATTTTTAGTAGAGATAGGGTTTTGCCATGTTGGCAAATAATATTTACCTGTTATATATTATATATTTGCCTGACCTCAAGTGATCTGCCTGCCTAGGCCTCCCAACGTGCTGGGATTACAGGCGTGAGTCACGGTGCCCCATCCTGGTTTAATTTCTTATCTCAACCCGTTGACTATGAGCTCCTTGACAGCATGGGCCACACTGAATGAACAAATGAAAGAACGAACAGAAGCAACTTTTTTCCCAAGGAAATCTTTTATTCTCTTTCTTTCTCTAAATACATGTATACAAATACACGCGCACACACACACACACACACACACATATATATATTCCAGAGAATACTATATATTTTATAAATACAATTTGTTATGAAATAATATTTTTGGAAGTTTTCTATTAGCTTAGACTTTTTATTCTCTAAAATGGCTAACATGGTGAAACGCAGTCTCTACTAAAAATACAAAAATTATCTGGGAGTGATGGTGGGCACCTGTAATCTCTGCTACACAGGAGGCTGAGGCAGAAGAATTGCTTGAACCCAGAAGGCAGAGGTTGCAGTGAGTCGAAATTGTGCCACTACACTCCAGCCTGGGTGACAGAGCAGGACTCTGTCTCAAAAAAATAAATAAATAAAATATAAATAAATAAATAAATGCAAGTAATTAATATTAAATAGATATATAGCACACGTGTATTATGTTTTTGTAAAAATAAAAAATAAAAAGATTTACACTTCCCAGTCAGAAAGGTGGTGAAATTAAAGAAACAAACAAAAAAAGCTTTACATATTGTGTTTATATGTATGTTCATTGAAAAAGGCATGGAAGGATAGATATTAAACTGTGAGCAGTGGTTACCTTATGGCCAAGGGCAGAGAGAGGGAATTTTCATTTTTTCTTTGTGTACTTGTATTTGAATTCTTTAAAATAAGCATGCATTACTTTTGTGGTTATAAAACATGTAAATAATAATGTTGCAGGGAGCAGTGGCTCACTCCTGTAATCCCAACACTTTGTGAGGCCAAAGTGGGAGGACTGCTTCAGCCCAGGAGTTCAAGACCAGCCTGGACAACATGCCGAAACCCCATCTTCTATCAAAAATACAAAAAACTAGCCGGGTGTAGTGGTGCAGGCCTGTGGTCTCAGCTACTCAGGAGGCTGAGGTGGGAGGAGCCCTTGAGCTCCGGAGGTGGAGGTTGCGGTGACCTGAGATCGCACCACTGCACTCTCCAGCCTGGGTGACAGAGTGAGACCCCATCTCCAAAAATAAAAAAAGTTTATATAAGTAAAGTACATATTTCTAGCAAGAATAAATAAATGTATATGCATATATAATATATAACAGGTAAATAATATTGCTGCATATTATCTACACACACTGGGTTTACATATAAAAGGGGGAAATTCTACCTGCTGACAGTGCTCGAGAACTATTTGATTTTAAAGGGATTGGCTTTCAATTTTTATTTCCTTTTTTTTTTGAGACGCAGTCTGGCTCTGTCGCCCAGGCTGGAGGGCAGTAGCACGATCTCAGCTCAGCGCAACCTCTGGGGCCCAAGTGATCCTCCCACCTCAGCCTCCCAGAGTGCTGGGATTACAGGTGTGAGCCACGGCGCCCAGTCTATAAATTTTAAAGGAGTAGCTGGGATTACAGGCATACACCACCACACCCAGCTAATTTTTGGTATTTTTGGTAGAAGACGGGATTTCGCCATGATGGCCAGGCTGGTCTTGAACTCCTGAGCTCAAGCGATCCGCCCTCCTGGGCCTCCCAAAGTGCTGGGATTACAGGCATGAGCCATGGCACCTGGCCTATGTCCTTTCTACTTTTGTGTTTAGTATCCACATTTCTGTCTTTCTAATGATATAAAAAATTTACATGAGAAGAGTTATTGATTAGATAGAACAGAGGTTTTTAAAATTTAAATTAAATTAAAAATTTAATTAATTTATTTTTTGATAATTATTACCACTCCCAGGCTGAGAGATTTTTTTAAAGGAGGAATTAACTCCTCTTGTAAATACTCTGTGAACCAAGGGAAGGGTATAACTATTTTCCTCAAAAACAATGGAAATGCCTCATATTCTGCAGAAACACAATTAATTAGTGGATTTGATTATTGAAAATAGTTTTGGGATACCACTGGTTCCTGGACGAATGTGGTACTTTTTCACATTACTACATGAGATTATGATTGAGGTACACATTTCATGAAGGTATGGCCAAGGGGCTATCTTGTTCACCACTGCACCTAGCGTAGAGATAGGAAATAACTGGGGCTTAATGTTGGTGGAAAGTAAATTTGTTGCATATTCTGACGAAAGAACTGGTAGTGAAAATCTATGAGAGATGTTTTGTGCACTTATTTGTATTTAAAATTCCAGTTACCTAGTTTGTGCCCTGTCCTGAGTATTTAGAGAAAAAATATGCTTGTTACAGTGCAGCACATGATTTGAATAAGATTGCTAGTCACTTGAGTTTTCCATGTCATTTGTGGGGACAGAGGTTTGTTGATTTATGTGCTAAGATATATTAATTGTTTACTCTGTATATAGTCTGTGAGGGATACAATAAAAGCCAAATCAGAGCTTTGGAGCCTTTTTTTTTTTTTTTTAGAAGTCCACTTTGCTGTTAAAATAAAGTTAAAAACTGTAAAAGGCAGACATTTCTATAATGAAATTCACCTTTAAAATGAAAAGAAAATGAACAGAGGACTATTTCACCCTGGCCATTTCCCTCCAGAAAATAAAACCCTTGGACGTTATTAGTTGAAACTTTCTAGTATATCTAAATAGCACCACTAACAATAGTGTGAAATTATTGAGATTATAAATACTTATTTAACAATACTTCTTAGCTTCAAATGAGGGAAGACCAGTTTTCCTCCCCAGGTTTTACTTTTCATTCATGTGTGATACCATGCTAAGAAAAAAATTGAAAATACATGTCAAAACTTAACCTTTGCAGCACACTTTATGCAGTTTATTATGTTTCAATTATACAACAATAAAGATGCTAAAAAACTCAAAGAAACAAAAAGAAGAAATGAAAATGTTACTTTATATGGGACAAGTAAAGAGTAGTTTGCTTGTTTTTTTATTTTTTGAGAGAGAGTTTCACTCTGTCGCCCAGGCTGGAGTGCGGTGGTGCGATCTCGGCTCACTGCAACCTCTGCCTCCCGGGTTCAAGTCATCCTGCCTTAGCCTCCCAAGTAGCTGGAATTACAGGCGGCCGCCACCATGCCCGGCTAAGTTTATTTTTTAAGAGCAATTTCTTCTGGGGAGCCACAAATTATCTCTCAAATGCCTAGTAGCCTACGGAAGGCAATGGAAAAGCAATTTTAGGTAACTGACACTTTTTTTTTTTTTGAGATGGACTCTCGCTGTCACCAGCCTGGAGTGCAGTGGCGTGATCTCGGCTCACCGCAACCTCCACCTCCCGGGTTCAAGCGGTTCTCCTGCCTCTGCCTCCCGAGTAGCTGGGACTACTATAGGCGCACGCCACCACGCCCAGCTAATTTTTGTATTTTTAGTACAGACGGGGTTTCACCATGTTGGCCAGGATGGTCTCGATCTCTTGATCTCGTGATCCGCCCGCCTCGGCCTCCCAAAGTGCTGGGATTACAGGCCTGAGCCACCGCCCCCAGCCCGTAATTGACACATTTTAGAAGCTTATATTTAGGTCAATATCGCTACTCATTGAAAAAATTACATTTGGTTTGTGTTACGTCGCAGCTCCACGGTGAACTATTTGAAAGCTTTGTGTGTTTTGCGAGCATCATTTCCAACCTGGGAGGACAGCCCCACAAGTTTAAAAAAGTGCATGCGCGTGTGTGTTTTCCTACGTGCCCCAGATAGTGTATGCTAAGGAGGCTCTGAAATGCAGATTCACAGTGGAAATATTAAGGTCCAGCTGGGTGTGGCTGTTATGAAAAACTCTTCCTAGAGCTCAGAGTGGGCTCCTTAAAGAGCTCCTCCAAACCCCCAAGGAAAAAGCCTTTCACATTTAACCTCTAAATAAAAGGCGTTTTCCTGGGGATTCTACTCAGGCAAGCAAGCCTAGGTGTTTTTGTGGGTGTGGGAAGCGGCGTACTGGAATAAACTCTCCAGTAGTGCTTTCCGAAGTTCCGGGTAAATTCGGCACCTCCCTCCCACTTCCCAGTTCCCAGAGGGGCAGCTGGACCCGCCCTGGCTCTCCAGAGCACCTGAGACGCTAAGGGAAAGGGGGTGCGGCGGCAGAAAGCCTCGGCTCCCTCCAGCCCCCACTGTAGGTAGCAGCTACGGGGCAGGCGGGGGGAAAGATGATTGACAGGCCCGCTCAGTGGCTGGGAAGCTACAGGGAGGGACGAAGAGGGGACTGCTGAGCCTTCTTCTTAAAGTGGTTGGGTTGGGCCGCGGGAACTGCCTTCCCAGGCCTATTGGCTTCCCTGAATGGGTTGTTATGGTAACAAATGACCGAACAGTCCTTTATGAATTGGCCAATGAGAAGGGCCGTCTTTTCCAGTGCACCTCCGAGCAGTAGATGTTGCGAAAGTCCGGGTAGAGGCCGGAGAAGAAGGCGGTGCCAGGACGCCCTGCGGAAGGGCTGGGGGCGGGGCTCATGACGTTGCCAGGCCAGCCAATCACGCCTGGTTTTATCAGCGGCCCCGCCCTTTTACCGCACATTTCCCCTCCCCTAGTTCATTTCGCACGACGCAGCGGTTGGAAAGACATTTTCGGAGCTGGAGCCGCCACTGCCGCCGCCATTTTGTGTCTGTGGAGAAAGAAGCTTCTGTGGCGGCTGGAAGTGGACGGAGATCACCCGCAAGACGGCGGCGTTTCATACCCGAGGTTCCCCCTGTGTCGTCCCCCATCCCCCCTCCGCGGTCAGCATGTGGTGAAGCCGGAGCCGCGAGAGAGCTGGGGAGAGGAAGAGGAGTCGGAAGGGAGGCGGGGTATCCAAAGCGGCTTCAGCTTCAGCTGCGGCGGACCTCGGAGGGGGGCCGCGGCGCAATGTCAGAGCAGACGCCGGCCGAGGCCGGTGCTGCGGGGGCCCGGGAGGACGCCTGTCGGGATTATCAGTCATCGCTCGAAGACCTGACCTTCAATAGCAAGCCGCACATCAACATGCTGACCATTCTAGCCGAGGAGAACCTGCCCTTCGCCAAGGAGATCGTCTCTCTCATCGAGGCCCAAACCGCCAAGGTTTTTATACACCCCGCAGCCTCCTATTACTTCTAATACTTCCTGATTTTAGTGTCAGCCTCATCCCAGGTCTCGCTTCCATCCCAAGGGGGACAGTGTTCCTTCTCTCCAACCCCCCCAGCCCCCTCCAACTCAGGCTCGGTCTTTGGCCCAGGCTTCGAGCATGGGCCTCTGGGGGGGAGGGAGTGGGGAGGATAAAGGGTGGAGTCCCACTTCCGCTTTCCAACTCCCTTTTTAGGCCACCGCATTGTATATCCCGACACACACACGCTTTGAATAGAGCCCTTTGGGGTGGGGGAGACTTAAAGGCAGTTTGTGGTTTGGGGAAGTAAGAGTTAACATAAGCCATTTTAATCCCCTGGGAAGTGGGAGAGTGGGTCTCCCAATTTCCCCCAGCACCCTTTTTGGTAATTGTGTTCTGTGGGTTGGAAGGAGGTGAAGGGGGACCTGGGAGCGAGCTGTTGGTGGGTGGGAATAGGGATTTGGCCCCGAGTGGAGCAGCCGCCTGTTAGGAGCCCAACATGGCGCCTGAAAAGCACATGATGCGAAAGGGAAGAGAGGAGAATCCATTCCCTGCCAGCCAGGCAGCTGCTCACTCCCGTCAGCCCCATTTTGGGGTGGGGGCGGCTAGATAAAACTTTTATTCTCCTGTTGGAGGGTCTAATTTGTCCCAAAATAGGGGCAAGTGGGGTTGAGGGTGGGGTTTGGGTGGGGGGAGGAGATCTTATCCAACCTGTAGGTGGAGAACTGGCCCAGAGGGTAACAAGTACTTGTAGTTTCTCTGAAAAGTTCAGTCCCTCCTCCTCTTCCTTTTCTCTTTTTCTCCCTTCCCTGATAGCGAAGGAGTGTTTTTCTTTACCCCTTGACAGAAGTGGTCCTCTGCCACCTTATATTTCCCTGTAGTCCTCCTCTTCTGTGGATTCATATGGGAGCGATATGTCATTTAAGTAAAGTTACTGTTAAACTTAGTTACCATGAGTTTTAATAGCGTCCCAGTGCTACATTTTATTTTTCAAGCTTGTACTCACGGTTTAGTTTTTTCTAGTTGTTAGTGATTGCAGTTATCAGGATGAGCCTCCTTTTAGCAGAGTGAACCCCTTTTTAAAGGCCACTTTAACAACAACCACCAATATATTGTTTAGAGACGGTTTCTGTCTAGTGTAAAACTGAGTGGTCTGACTCTAATAAATGGTTTTGAAATGTGTGACTGGTATTATAAAATTTGTGAATAAAACATATAAAATATGTATTTGTCTTTTTTATTTACCTTTGTAAGGTGTAGAATCTGTTTCCAAGACTTATTTTTATCTACGTGGTTGTGTGTTTTAAACAAAAGTCTTTAAGTGACTTGGGTTCATTCTTCTTTAGGTTCCATCCACTCTTTTGGGTAAACCTCTTCACAAGATACACGGTTTCAGGTGGTCCTTTCATAATTTAAAGAGGACGAAAAGAAAGGGTTTTTTTCCTTTTTCTTTTTAAGGGCCTCGACAAGTTTATCATGCTCAGTCTGACAGCTAAGATACAAGTTTTCGTTCACTTTTTCCTGTGAAAGTGTATGTAAAACAGCTATTTTTTTAAGTATAAGATTTAAAAAGGAAGCATTCCTCATACTCAACATGCTTTTTATTGATACCACAAACATCTTGGACATGAAAACTTAGTTTTTGCCTTGTTGAAGGCTTAACTTGACATTAAATGCCTTATAGCACTTGTGTTTTTAAGGCAAAAACATTGATTTTTAAAATCTAATTACCTCGTATCTTGGGATTTAATATTCCACAGAGCCTTATATTTAGCAGCTCAGGTTGTCACTCAAAGAACAGTTCTGGTTTTTAATGGATCCGGAAGACCTTCGAGAACCGAAAACTAAATGCTGAATATAGTGACCACATAAAACTTGTGTTTGTATATCGCTACACAGTGATGAAAATAGATGGGCTATTTGCTGGTAAAAGACAGCTGAAATTTTGGGGGCACACGTTTCCTGGTTATTTTTGTAAAGCCAGATTGAGGAAAAGATGTAAAAGTCACTTTGGGGGAACTATTTTAATCTGGGTTGGGATCGAGGGTGAGGGGAGGGATTTCCGTTGCTTGGTAGCAAACTGGCCTGGTTTTGTGTTTTGGAGGTGAATGTTTGTGTCCTTATTTAGCTTCTCTGCGTTACTAAACTTAAAGGATTCACACTTAATTTGACTCCTCCCAAGAGAGAGCAGTAGCAAAAAATAATACATATAAGGACTTCACTTGTACAATAAAAAATTAGCCTACTGAACAGACTTTGGTGTTTAAGAGAGCCTGTTTATCTTCATAAGTACAATAATGACTAAAATGGTGTAAAACATGATATGGTAAGGTAAAGACACAGCAGTAAACCATATGACATGTTCGTACTTAATATAGTTGACCCACATGCAGTGGGTGAACCCTTTTATTAGACAGTACCTTAAAAGAAATTTTTCATACAAAGTTATTCAAAGCTTTCCTTAGCCAACTTTTGGTTGTAAAGGTGTTATCAGAAGCAAGAGCATTTCCACACACTTGTATGGGCAATTGGTTTTATTATATGTGATGGCATTGTGTACTCCAGAACTGTGAGCCTACCCTAGCTTCAGGCAGCTATGGTTAAGTGTTACTCAGCGTTAAGATTCCTATACACATGGGGTGGGTAAATGGGGATAACCTAAGTTTTTTTTTTTTGTTTTGTCTTTTTTTTTTTTTAATCATGGGTGCTCCTTTGGAGTCAGAGTTAAAACTATTATGGTGTGTCTTAATGCTCCTCAACAAGTCTGTGAACCTGCTGATGCTTTCTGGAAGCTTGCTGTGCCTTCTAAAAGCCAGTGGTGGGTAGGCATTGCAGTTGAACTGGGGCAACATTTCTTTACTTTGGAAAGGGCCACCTGTATCAGCATCACCACACTGGCTCTGCACAAATTTATAACCCCTGGTTTGTGCATGTCAGAGGAAAATATCTCGGCGGAGAGTCCAGGCTGTGAAGAAAATCTTCAGGACAAATCCTGGTTTCCAGAGTCAAGTTCAACCTGATTTACATGATTCAGCGGCTGCTCCATCCAGTTTTTCTTGTCTGAGTAACAAACTTGCAACTTCCTGCATGTTCATGTGCAAGTTTCAGTGTTTTGCCATTGACTTCCTAGGTGAAGTGTTTTTAATTTTTGTTCATTTGGGTTATAGAGAAGTAATCCTAGTGATTTTACAGGTAACAAAAGCTTCATAGACTTGAACATATGAAATATGCCCATGGAAATTAGTTTCTACAAGAGGTCTAAAAACTGCTTTGAGTGTAGGCACACCATTGTAAGTTAATATGGGTCACAAAACTGACACTTGGATTACATAAAGTAATTTTCCCTCGCCTCCTCTTTATTTTTGTCACTGAAAACACAGGTCTTTTTACCACATGAACTTGAAATTTCATTGAGTGTTAAATGAGTATATTAGGGATTACAGTTGTTGTTCATCCTGGTGATTCTGAGCTTTTTGTGCTCAACTAAGGATTGTAAGAGTTGAGAACTTGACTGAACACTTAAGTTTCATAAAGATTACTTCAAAAATATTTAGTATCAACAAAAAGAGGTCTATTGTAGGTTTAAAAACTCACTTTTAAATAATTATTTGGTGGTAATTCATTATACTAAACTTCTCAGTTTCTTTTTATTCAGGCTCCTTCCTCAGAGAAGCTTCCTGTTATGTACCTTATGGATTCTATTGTGAAAAACGTTGGAAGAGAGTATCTCACTGCCTTTACTAAAAATCTAGTTGCAACATTTATTTGTGTGTTTGAAAAGGTACATATGCATTTAGAAACATTTGCGTTTTTTTTTTTTAAATGTGTTCCTGATTAAATAAATATTTGCTTTGTGTTGGGTTTTCTTGGGTGGTGAAATGTTTTATACTTTTGGACATTTATCATTAGTACCATTTCAAAGAAAGGCTGAAGTTAATGTTTTATGTTAGATTTTTAGAACAGATTCTAGGGGTTTACATTATCCGTTTAAGAATAGATGGATTTGCTTTTAGAATTGTGCTTTTTAAAAAAATTGAGTTTGTTCATTTGAACATCTGTTTCATCACTTATAAACTAGACAAAAAGATCTGAAATCGTCAAGAGTAATTAAAATTTCATTATTTACATTTCTGGTGTTAGGATGTTGACTGTTCTCTTGTGGGGGGTAAAAAGCATAATCCCTCAGTGTCTCAACCTGTGATTGGTTCCTGAAACTTCTGTGTTTTTTTGTTTTGTTTTCTGGAAATGTTTACTCTTTTGTTACATTGTTCAAGTATGTTTTAGGTGAATGTTGTTGGTATGTGTGAATGGTGGACCAGTTAATTGCTGTAGGTTATTCTGGAAATACTTTTCCCCCCACCTTAGTGTTCAGAAATTAGGCTTATTTTTCATATCTAGAGATTAAATTTCTTCCATAACTTTGTAACATGGTGGTTTGGTTAAAGCAGTATTATGTTGAGGAAGACAAGGGATTTGCTGAGGTAATTCTCTGCCTGTCAGGCTATATCTTTCACATTGAACAAAAAGGCACTTATGAGATATTTAGGTTTAAAGATTGTTTCCTAACGTCAATATTTGGTGGTAGTTATTATATTTTAGTAGATGAACACCTATGTGTCAGTTGTCAGATTTGTAGAATTGGAATTTTTTTTGGAAGAACTATTCAGTATTAGATTTTACATGTTTATTAGAAAATAGGTAGTTGCTATTTGAGAAATGTTTTTAAGTTCTTAGAGAAAAGAAATAGTATATGCAGAAGAAATTTGGAAAGCTCTATATCAGATAGCATTAAAATGCTTGTTAATAGAATATTGTAGACATTTGCTGAATACTGCTAACCAGAGGCTATAGTCTTAAGGAGAAGCTTAACCAACCTCTTGGTTTCGGTTTCAGTATGTTCAAATTCACTTGGGTGTTTGGTAGCATACCTTTACTGAATCTAACTGGGCATTAACATGACAGTTGATTAAAATGACCTTGTAATATATTATTATGTGAAGACATGAATATAGTTAAGGCTTTACTGTCTATCCTAATGTTGAAAATCTAACTCAGTTTTCCCAAGTCCTAGGTTTCTTGATGGCGAATTTTCTTTCTATTTCTTTTTTTGAAATGGCGTTTTACTCTTGTTGCCCAAGCTGGAGTGCAATGGCGCAATCTCGGCTCACTGCAACCTCCGCCTCCCGGATTCAAGTGATTCTCCTGCCTCAGCCTCCCGAGTAGCTGGGATTACAGGCATGAGCCATCATGCCTGGCTGATTTTGTATTTTCAGTAAAGACGGGGTTTCACCATGTTGGTCAGGCTGGTCTTGAACTCTCTCAGGTGATCCACCTGCCTTGGCCTCTCAAAGTGTTGGAATTACAGGCGTGAGCCACCGTGCCTGGCAATGGCAAATTTTCTAAAAATTTTTCGCCATCACAAACCTGAACAGATAAGTTATTTAAAACTAAGGCTTATCAGTGGTTAAGATTTTGTGAATTTCAGTTGTTAAAGTGCTTTCCACACCACAATATCTTGTTCCTATGTACCCAACCATATAGTATTGCTGAGCATTGGTTAGTTGAGACAGTTTTGCTTTAATTTTAACTTTGTACTACTGTGTAAATAATTTAAAACATTTAAGCGATCAGGTAATCAATTTTTCTAGTTGTTTTATATTTTTTAGTTTTATATTTTCTAGTTTTTTATATATTTTTTTCCAGAGAAAGAGTAATGTTAGGAATATTATACTAAGCTCTAAGATGTGGAAACGTTTTGTATATAGAAAGGCTCACCTGGTTGGTTGCTTGCATGAAGACTAGGTGAAAATGGTTTTAATTATTCTGTTTTTGAAGGAGAAATGCACCTTTAATAAATTATTACTGTTGTATATACTTAGCAATGGGTAGTACAGTTCTATATGTGAAGTAGAGCAGATTTATGTAACTTATATTTGTAAAATATTCTATAGTAACTTAACAAGCCATAGAATTGTTCTGTTGTTCTAGGTGGATGAAAATACTAGGAAAAGTTTATTTAAGTTACGTTCCACATGGGATGAAATATTCCCTTTGAAGAAACTTTATGCCCTGGATGTCAGAGTCAATTCATTAGATCCTGCTTGGCCTATTAAACCTCTGCCCCCCAATGTGAATACGTCTAGCATCCATGTGAATCCTAAATTTTTAAATAAATCGGTAAGTTTTAATATGAATAGTAAGTAACATACTTTTAAGTATCACATTTTGAATTCTTCTACAGAACTTACTGCCAGAAAGCCAAAATAGAATACTCTGTAGTGAGTTGGTTCAATTTGAAAAAAAAAAAATAGTATGTATATGTTTGGAATTTTTATTTAGAAATATATTCACCTTGTTTAGGTATTATGTAACATTTATTTGGGGTTTTAAATTTCTGCTAAGTTTTCTGTGTGATAGGAATTTGGATAATATGAAGAGTTAAGCTGATAATTTTTATTTTCTTCCTAGCTTCCTTTTTAGCTGATATGTTTTTCTTTAACAAATTGTCTTTTCTTATAGCCCGAGGAGCCTTCAACACCTGGTACAGTGGTCAGTTCCCCTAGCATCTCCACTCCTCCAATTGTTCCTGATATACAGAAGAATCTTACACAAGAACAACTAATAAGGCAACAGTTACTGGCAAAGCAAAAACAGTTGTTAGAACTTCAGCAGAAAAAGCTGGAGCTTGAGCTAGAGCAAGCTAAGGCACAACTGGTAAGTAAGGGAGATTGGCATTTTAAATATTTTAAACCTGTCTAACAATAGGGAAGTAATGTTTATGTTTGAATTTTATTAACATGTTACTTTTATTAATAGTGTACTCTTTTTTCACTTTTATTTTACAAATCAGTATATTTATTAGACTATACTTTTATATCTTTATTGTAAAATTCACTTGATTAAAAACTGCATAGGCCAGGCGCAGTGGATCATGCCTGTAATCCCAACACTTGGGAAGTCCGAGGTGGGAGGATTGCTTGAGTTTAGGAGTTTGAGGCCAGCCTGGGCAACATAGTGAGGCCCTACCAAAAAAAAAAAAAATTAGCCAGGTGTGGTAGTGCATGCTTGTGATCCCAGCTACTCGAGAGGCTGAGTTGGAAGGATCACTTTCGGCTCCAGTGTGCTATGATTGCTTCACTGCACTCTAGCCTGAGTGACAGAGCAAGACCCTGTCTCAAGAAAACCCCCCCAAAACTACAAAACTACAGTATTTCCTCCAAATGGTTTTCTGTTAGATTGCTATCTTATAAAGTAGCATCTTAATTTTGTTTAATCATTACATTATGTGGACTTAATATTTCAGTCCCAAGATGGTAGGCGTGTTGTGGAAAATATTTTGCATAGTCTTTAATGTTTTATGAGCTTATGCTTAATAAGCAGAAATGACAAGGAGGCCAGGAAGATTTTCTACACATAAATGACTTTATACTAAGTTATTTTGCTCAGCATCTGAGCTTATTCGACAGTGAGGTGCAGGAAGGCAGAATTTTATAAGTTCATTAATAGCACCACTTTGGGAGAAACTAAATTTTAGGACTTAGAATTTAGCTGAAATGACTCTGATTCTTGTGCAGCCGGAGTGTAGTGATTTAGCAATTTCTTAGGAGCAGTATGGCTCAGAATCCTGAATAATTAGGAAGAGAAACAATTTTTTTTTCATTCTGTTTAGAGATTATATTATAAAATCTCAAAAAATACTAGTAAGAAATAATGGGCAACTTAAATCATGGACTTTTTCTTTTCATTGTAATCTCAATTTATACATTATAAGCGTACAATTTAAATATAGTATTGAGTAAATATATTTATTGAATAAAGCATTATCTTCTTCAATTGTTTGCAATTTCTTGACAATCTGCATGTTTTACAGTGTTGACATGAACATTTATTTTGTGTTTTAGGCAGTTTCTCTTAGTGTTCAGCAGGAAACATCCAATTTAGGTCCTGGATCTGCACCATCCAAATTACATGTTTCACAGATTGCCCCTATGGCAGTTAAAGCTCCTCATCAGGTTCCTGTGCAATCTGAGAAAAGCCGTCCAGGAACATCCTTACAAATTCAGGATTTGAAAGGAACTAACCGGGATCCTCGTCTGAACAGGATAAGCCAACATTCTCATGGAAAAGATCAAAGTCACAGGAAAGAATTTCTAATGAACACATTAAACCAGTCTGATACTAAGACAAGTAAAACTATACCCTCTGAAAAACTAAATTCATCCAAGCAAGAAAAAAGTAAATCAGGTGAAAAAATAACCAAGAAAGAACTTGACCAGTTAGATTCTAAATCGAAATCGAAATCGAAATCACCATCACCTTTGAAAAACAAATTATCTCACACAAAAGACTTGAAAAATCAAGAATCGGAAAGTATGAGGTTGTCTGATATGAACAAGAGAGATCCAAGATTAAAAAAACATCTTCAGGATAAGACCGATGGCAAAGATGATGATGTGAAAGAGAAGAGAAAAACTGCAGAAAAAAAGGATAAAGATGAGCACACGAAGTCATCTGAACACAGACTGGCTGGAAGTAGAAATAAAATCATAAATGGCATTGTACAAAAACAGGATACAATAACAGAAGAGTCAGAAAAACAGGGGACAAAACCAGGGAGATCGAGTACTAGAAAGCGATCAAGATCTCGATCACCCAAGTCTAGGTCACCAATTATACATTCCCCAAAGAGAAGAGATAGGCGGTCACCCAAACGAAGGCAAAGAAGTATGTCTCCATCATCGACACCTAAAGCTGGAAAGATTCGCCAATCTGGAGCTAAGCAGTCACATATGGAAGAGTTTACACCACCTTCTAGGGAAGACAGAAATGCTAAGAGAAGTACTAAACAGGATATTCGGGATCCAAGGCGAATGAAAAAGACTGAAGAGGAGCGACCACAAGAAACTACAAATCAGCATTCTACAAAGTCAGGCACTGAACCAAAGGAGAATGTAGAAAACTGGCAAAGTTCCAAGTCTGCCAAAAGATGGAAATCTGGTTGGGAAGAAAATAAAAGGTATGATGTTAACATTTTAAGTCAAGTGTAGTGTATATGTTTCAAAAGATAGTGTTAATTTAAAAATTGGAAAAATTAGGTGCTGTTAATACTTTTTTTCCATCTAATTCTTACGTCTCTGTGGGTTAAATACTATTATTATTTCTATTTTACAGATCAGGAAACTGAATTTTAGAAAGGTTAACTAATCTACCTAAGGCTGCAGTCCAGGACATGCAAGAATCAGAATTCATATCTGTTTTTGCTGATTTCATATTTTGTGCTCTTAATCATTTAATTACTTTTTGTGGTTACATATGCCCATTTTAACCATATCCTTTGAAAAGAATCTTTAAATATGGTCCTGAGTATTTTTTCAAAAACATTTCAATGTAACATACTGCTTTTATGGTTTCAGCTTACAACAGGTTGATGAACATAGTAAACCTCCTCATCTGAGGCATAGGGAGAGCTGGTCAAGCACTAAAGGAATTTTATCACCTCGAGCCCCAAAGCAGCAACAGCATCGATTAAGTGTAGATGCCAATCTTCAGATTCCTAAAGAGTTAACTCTTGCAAGCAAAAGAGAATTACTTCAAAAGGTAGTTACTATGATTAATCCCATGTAGTCATCATTCTCTTTCGTCTGTTTTTTTTGGTATTTTTTTATATTTAAAATATTTTATTTCCTTTTATCACCCCTATACAGACGAGTGAACGTTTAGCATCTGGTGAAATTACACAGGAAGACTTCCTTGTTGTTGTGCATCAAATTCGACAGCTATTTCAGTATCAAGAAGGTAAACATAGATGCAATGTACGGGATAGTCCTACAGAAGAAAATAAAGGTGGATTAAAAAAGAAACCTCTCTTATCTGATGCTGAATTAACCTACTATGAACATAAAGCAAAACTGAAAAGGACACAGGTTCAGCATTCATTTCCAAGACTTGATCTCTTAGATCCTGATATTTTTGACTACCCTTTGACTGATGCCTTGTTGTCTGGAATAGAATGTGAGCCATCCAAAAGTAAACATGCAAGTAGGAATAGTGGAGCACAGTTTGACAGAAAAGAACAATTTAGTGAAAGAGCAAGACGTCTTTCTCCTATATCTGGGAGTCGTACTTATGCTGAGAATCTTTCACCCCATGAGGGCCGGAGAAGACATGACGAGCAAGTCTCTGCTAAAGGTAGAAAAAGTTAAATCAGATTATGCCTATTGAATCACACAGCAGTGAAGGGAAAATGAACAAGCTAAGTGGGGATAGATTTTTGTGACTGTTCAGATTACCATTTTTTTCCCATTTATTTTGTTATGTTTTTTCCCTTTAAGGAAAGGGAAGGGAAGGGAGCTAATATTTCTAAGGCCAGTTGTGTGTCAGGTACTTCATTAGGTTTTTTTTATATGTAATTTCATTTAATCCTCACAACACCACAATGAAGTGTATATTCTCCCCATTTTACAGATAGGAAGTAAAAGAGAGGTTAAATAACTTGCTCTCAAAATGAAATAATTAGTATGTTGATAGGATGGGAATTTTTTTGTTACTCAGGTGTGTCTGATTCTAGAGGGCATCCTCTTATTTGCTGCTTTATGCTGTCTGTGTTCCTGCCCCTCTAATGTAGTGAGATAGTTATATCTTTGGATAAACATTCATACGAAAATAGAAGATTTTAAGATAACTTTAGATTTAGTGAAAATAATTTTTTTCCTTCTTAAAAGGTGTGCGAGAAGAGCAGAGATCTCCATTCAATGATCGTTTTCCACTTAAGCGACCTCGATACGAAGATTCAGATAAACCATTTGTAGATAGCCCAGCATCAAGATTTGCCGGCCTGGATACAAATCAGCGACTTACAGCTTTAGCTGAAGACAGACCGTTATTTGATGGACCTAGTAGGCCATCAGTAGCAAGAGATGGCCCAACGAAGATGATTTTTGAAGGACCTAATAAATTAAGCCCTCGAATTGATGGACCTCCCACACCAGCTTCTCTTCGGTTTGATGGGTCACCAGGACAAATGGGGGGAGGGGGCCCTTTGAGATTTGAGGGGCCACAAGGTCAGCTAGGAGGTGGGTGTCCTTTGAGATTTGAAGGTCCTCCAGGACCAGTGGGGACACCTCTGCGGTTTGAGGGCCCAATTGGTCAAGCAGGAGGAGGTGGTTTTCGGTTTGAAGGTTCCCCTGGTCTGAGGTTTGAGGGATCTGCAGGTGGTTTGCGATTTGAGGGACCAGGAGGCCAGCAAGTGGGTGGTTTGAGGTTTGAGGGACATCGTGGTCAACCTGTGGGTGGTCTAAGGTTTGAGGGACCTCATAGTCAGCCTGTGGGTGGACTTAGATTTGATAATCCCCGAGGTCAGCCTGTAGGTGGACTTAGATTTGAGGGGGGTCATGGTCCATCAGGGGCTGCGATTAGGTTTGATGGACCTCACGGTCAGCCAGGAGGTGGAATCAGATTTGAGGGCCCTTTGCTACAGCAAGGGGTTGGAATGAGGTTTGAGGGCCCCCATGGTCAGTCAGTAGCTGGTCTGAGATTTGAGGGACAACATAATCAACTTGGTGGGAACCTTAGGTTTGAGGGTCCACATGGTCAACCAGGGGTTGGTATCAGGTTTGAAGGCCCTTTAGTCCAACAAGGAGGTGGAATGAGGTTTGAGGGTCCTTCTGTACCAGGAGGTGGACTGAGAATTGAAGGGCCTCTGGGTCAAGGTGGTCCAAGATTTGAAGGTTGTCATGCTTTAAGGTTTGATGGGCAGCCAGGTCAGCCGTCACTCTTGCCAAGATTTGATGGATTACATGGTCAGCCAGGTCCTAGATTTGAAAGGACTCCTGGTCAGCCAGGCCCCCAGAGGTTTGATGGACCACCTGGACAGCAGGTTCAACCCAGATTTGACGGTGTACCTCAAAGATTTGATGGTCCACAACATCAGCAAGCATCAAGGTTTGATATTCCTCTTGGTCTTCAAGGCACAAGATTTGACAATCATCCTTCACAAAGGCTTGAATCAGTATCTTTCAATCAGACTGGTCCATATAATGATCCACCTGGCAATGCTTTTAATGCCCCATCCCAAGGACTACAGTTCCAAAGACATGAACAAATATTTGATTCACCTCAAGGACCAAATTTTAATGGACCACATGGCCCTGGAAACCAGAGTTTCTCTAATCCACTTAACAGAGCTTCTGGACACTATTTTGATGAAAAAAATCTTCAGAGTTCTCAGTTTGGAAATTTTGGCAGTATACCTGCTCCAATGACAGTAGGAAATATTCAGGCATCTCAACAGGTAAGTCTGTTATTCTAAAATTGCGTTGTATGCAGATAAGTTAACCATTTTTTAATGTTTCTAGGAAGGTTTTCAGGACATAGTTTATTGTGTAGATTGGAAAGAAGTTTTTAATGTACTCTAAAGCCACATGCTAAGGAAGTGGGATGAGCATCTTTTGGGGATAAAATTTGCAACTTAAATCCAAAATTGATTTTAGCTCTTTCAGGATCTAGGGAAATATCTCAATCAGACCCCCGCCCCCAGCTCTGTTTTTGTTTTTGTTTTTGCTTTAAAGCTTTTGAAATATACAATTGTGTTTCATAGACCTCTACGTTGTAGAACTGTTGAGCCCTGATGTGCTTTAAGGTAGCCATAGAACTGATTGCTTGGACTGCTCTTTGACCAAGAATTTTCTTAACCTGAGTTAAATAAGAAGATCAGATTTTGTCCATGCTTTCACAGTCTACAATTCTTTTTTTTTTTGGTCCTTTTTTCCTACTTTTTACCACCTTTCCAGTCACTTCAGTTAAACACAATTGTTTGATATTAATGTCAACATAGCAAATAGCCTTCCAAATACACTCTGGTTACGAAACATGCACAGTTACCTGTTGGTATTCTTTCACACTTGTTCTGTATACATTTTAAAATGCATACTGAAATAACTTTAGGCAGTATGTTTACAATTTGTGATTAATTCGGTTGGTTTTGAATGACTGCTTTTGCTTGCGTGCTGAAATTCTGGGCTGAGTTTTATTTCTTTCCCAGGTGCTGACATTTTCTTACTATGACAGATTTATTTTATAGTAGTAAGATTGCATGGAAGAAAATACAAAATAAGAAAGATTTTAAAAGCACATTAGGAACATTATTGATAGAAAGTAGTCCTTCTGTTCATCTCTAATGGTATGAAAAAACAGTTGGTCTGCCTAGATTTACTCTACTGTGTATCCTTGAAAGAAATGATACTGTTATTGACAGATACTCTAGAATGGTACTTACTTAGTCTTGTTTCTACATTACACAGAATTGGTGGGGTTTTTATTATGTGTACTCACCACCAGAAGTCCACATGTGTACTGAACAAGGATTATAAATGGATGTTTATTTACATACCAGCAATATGTAGAAGTCCTGCCTCCCTCTGGACTGCAAATGCTGTATTTGTATGCCAGTATAGTTCTTGCTCCATGACTGTTCTATTTTTTAACATTCCCTTTGACATCTTTTACAAGACCTTTTACAAGATTACTTTGTAATGTAGCTATAACCATGTGCAAAGATGATGGCCAAGCAAGACGCTTACCTGCTTGGTAATTCAGATTGCTAATTAAAACAGGCTTTTGATATCTGTGGAAAAGTGGCAAGGGTTAGGAGTTCTGGCCTCAGTTTTGCTCCTAACTAGCCCTTTTGATTGTGTGTAGATCATATTGCATTATGTCAGTTCTTCTATTTATAAAATAAGGGAAAGCACCAGCAAGGTAAAGTGACTTATGTAAAGTAACACAGCTAGTTACCTTATGTTTGCACGGTATCTTAACATTTTCCTTTTTGGGGGGCTACTTTTCCTCTCTAGTAGGTACTTTAAACTTTTCAAAGAAGTTTTAACCCATTCTTAGTAACTTATACCTCTGTGGAACAGATAAGGGAAGGTTTTATTGTTCCTGTTTGTAGAAGACCTAGAAGTGAAGTGACGCAGCCAAGTTACCTTTCTAAATCTTTATTTATAAGCCAGGCCTTGTGACATCTATGAATATTTTTATGTAATTAGGATGTTAAAAGTTTTACTTGAAATACGGAAAGCATGTTCTTAAAATTAAGGTTTTTCTTAAAGGTTCTGAGTGGTGTTGCTCAGCCAGTAGCTTTTGGTCAAGGACAACAGTTTTTACCAGTTCATCCACAAAATCCTGGATTTGTTCAGAATCCTTCAGGTATGTACTTTCTGAACTTTGTTTTTCAAAGACAAATGATTATTGTTTTGTTGAATAGCTAACTTTGTGAATTTTAGGAAATGACAATTTTGCAAAGGTATATTTAATTTAGAGAAATTTAATCTGGCTGACATATTTTTGTTCCTTTTCTAAGTTTATTTACATTGTGGATGTGTATTCACATTGACCCTATTTACAGCTAGAGATGGTTAGCGGGGACTTGTAGTCCACAAAACAGAGGGAAGGAAACCTACTGGGTGGAAACTGGGAGTGGGAGGGAAGGTATGACATTTGTGTTGAGATAGAATGAAATAAATGACAGACCTCAGAAATCTCAGTGAATACTAAGGATACTGCATTAGTAAAGTTGATTAATTTTTATGTTTTTATGGGCACTCAAATAGCAAAAAGCGGCTTTCCTAGCCAGGTTCACTGATAAGCATCTTTGTTACTATGGGGTGATGCTTAGTACTAGATAAAAGGACTTTTAAAATTGATTTTAGTTTTGTTTATTTATTTATGAGGCAGAGTATTACTCTCTTACCCAGGCTGGAGTGCAGTGGTGCCATATTGCCTCACTGCAGCCTCTGCCTCCGGGGTTCAAGCGATTCCCCTGTCTCAACCTCCCAAGTAGCTGGGACTACAGGCGTGTGCCACCAGACCTGGCTAACTTTTGTATTTTTACCAGAGATGGGGTTTCACCATCTTGGCCAGGCTGGTCTCGAGCTCCTGACCTCATGTGATCTGCCCGCCTCAGCCTCCCAAAGTGCTGAGATGGCACATGCCCGGCAAAATGAATTTTAGTTTTAATATGTGGTAAGTGGGAAGTATATACATTAGTGATACTTGCTTTCATTTCTGAATCATTGAAACAGCTGTTTCAGAAACATGCTTTACTGTAGCATTGAGTTAATCAGTTTACAATAAATTTATGGAGTTTTCCAAAACTTCTGAAGTAATTAGGAAATCCTAGCCAAGCTCTTTTTTATACATTAGTCCTTAAATTGTGTCAAGAAATTCAATTAATTTGGAAGCTTTTAATTTTTAATTTCTACATGGACAATTATGACTAGTTAATATTTGTTATTATTATTTTGTTACTATAATGAAAAGAGAAGGAAAGAATTTGGTATCTAAAGCCCAGAAGACCAGGGTTGGAATCTCTATTCTGTTACCTTATAAATGCGCAGGCTTTAAGCAAGTATCTCCCCTGAGGTTCAGTTTTTTTCCTCTGTAAACAGCATATGGGCCCAGCATGGTGGCTCACGCCTGGAATCCCACACTCTGGGAGGCTGAGGCAGGTGGATCACAAGGTCAAGAGATGGAGACCATCCTGGCCAACATGGTAAAACCCCGTCTCTACTAAAAATACAAAAATTATATGAGTGTGGTGGTGCGTGCCTGTAGTCCCAGCTACTCAGGAGGCTGAGGCAGGAGAATCACTTGAATCCAGGAGGTGGAGGTTACAGTGAGCCAAGATCATGCCACTGCACTTAGGCCTGGCGACAGAGTGAGACTCTGTCTCGAAAAAAAAAAAAAAAAAAAAAACCAGGATATGGTAGTATCAGTATTTGTCTGGTTTTTTTTTTTTTTTGAGAATCAAATGATATAGTATATGCAAAAGTACTTTGTAACTTGTCAAGTGCTATATTAATGTATTTTCCTTTAGAACTCAGTTTTTATTGTTGAGCAGAGGATTTGTTATATTGGGGTTAGTGGCATGAGATGCTCTACAGAAACTACAAATTTTCTTGTTTCTTTTTTTTTTTTTGAGACGAGTCTTGCTCTTGTCACCCACGCTGGAGTGCAGTGGCATGATCTCAGCTCACTGCAACCTCTGCCTCCCGGGTTCAAGCAGTTCTCCCGGGCTCAGCCTCCTCAGTAGCTGGGACTACAGGCACATGCCACTACACCTGGCTAATTTTTGTATTTTTAATACAGGCAGAGTTTCACCATATTGGTCAGGGTGGCTTGAATCCTGACCTCAGGTGATCTACTTGCCTTGACCTCCCAAAGTTCTGGGACTACAGGTATGAGCCACTGTGCCCAGCCTTGTTTGGCTTTTACAACCTTGGGTTATATGTGTATGTGTACAGGACATAGCAGTGTCACAGAAGAAATCACAATTATTCCCCTTGTTTGGGGATATTGAATGGGACATTAGGTGTGTCTTCGTTCTTCAAGTTCTTACTCTTAAAAGATGTGTCAGCAGTTTTCAGTGTGCTATATTTAGCTTCTCTCAAGGTTCCTTCTCTAATTTGAAAGTGTAAACATCCCTTTTCTAGTAGGAAATATACCCATGTTCATTTATTCATTCAGACATATATTAGTCATCTGCTGTATGTTAGGCAGTATGCTAGGATGAATTTAATAAGGTTCATCATTCAAAGAGCTTTATTTTTATTTTTTTAAAGTTTTTTTTTTTTTTTAAGAGGGTGCTCACTATATAGCCCAGGCTGGTCTCAAACTCCTGAACTCAAGCAATCCTCCCACCTCGGCCTCCCAAAGTGTTGGGTTTATAGGCGTGAGCCACCACACTTGACCTCAAAGAGCTTAATCATATAGAAAGGCTATTGATTTTTTTTTTTTTTTGGTTTAACAAAAAACACATAATAATGCCAAACACCTCAGTTCCTTACAAATATGAATTAATTTAACCTCATAACAATCTTAGGAACTGTTATTACCCTTTGTACAGGCACGGGAAACTGAGGCATAGATAAGGAACTTGATTATGTCACACAACTGGAAAGTGGGATTTCTGGTTAAAATCCCAGGAGTCTGGTTCCACAGTTTATGCTCTTGGTTACTAGACTTGGCTGCCCTCAGACATGTGAATAGCTAATTATGCATCTCAGGCATATAAATAGCAATTTAAAGGAAAGTAAAGGTTAAACTAGTGAGTTAAATGTTACTGTAATTGATTATTGAAGTTGATCTGTTCATTCATGTATTCAGACATTTAGCTTGAACAGACATTAATTAGCCTACTATATATAAGGCAGTATGATAAATGTAGAGTATACAGTGGTTAAGGGTAAGGATTATGTGTATGTGGATGCAAATTGAATTTCTGCGATTAAGAGGAATTTTTAGTGGTTCAAAACTTTTCTGTATAGGTGTAGTGAGATGCATCATAGTGACATACAAATGCATTAAAATATTGTTTTCTTTTTTTTTTGAGACAGGGTCTTCTTGCTCTGTTTTCCAGGCTGTAGTACAGTGGTGTGATCTTGATCACTGCAACCTCCGCCTCCTGGTTTCAAACGATTCTCATGCCTCAGCCTCCTGAGTAGCTGGGATTACAGGCGTGGGCCACCACAACCAGCTAATTTTTGTATTTTTAGTAGAGACAAGGTTTCACCATATTGGCCAGGCTGGTCTCAAACTCTGGACCTCAGGTGATCCACCTGCATCGGCCTCCCAAAGTGCTGGGATTACAGGTGTGAGCCGCTGCACCTGGCCTAAAATACTGTTTTCATAGTTGAGTTAAAGAATCACAATTATGGCCGGGCACGGTGGCTCACACCTGTAATCCCAGCACTTTTGGGAGGCCAAGGCAGGCAGATCATGAGATCAGGAGATCAAGACCATCCTGGCTAACACGGTGAAACCCCATCTCTACTAAAAATACAAAAAGAAATTAGCTGGGCATGGTGGCAGGCACCTGTAGTCCAGCTGCTCAGGAGGCTGAGGCAGGAGAATGGCGTGAACCCAGGAGGTGGAGCTTGCAGTGAGCTGTGATCGTGCCCCTGCACTCCAGCCTGGGCAACAGAGCGAGACTCCATCTCAAAACCAAATCAAAAACAAGAAAGAATCACAATTATTAGAATAGTGCTTGGAAAAATATGAGACTGGAATGATTCCTCACCAATGAGGATTCCTTATCAAGCAAAACAATATTGTTAGGCTTATCTTATTTATTCAAGTTATTGAAGCTGTAGTAACCATGACACCTTTTCAGCAATAGCTTGAGCTGCTTTGCAAGGGCTGTATACTTTTTAGCAAAGGTCATAGGAGCAGGTATACTCTGAGCCATCTGATTCATCTCCCTTTTTCAGTTCTCCTGTTGTGTCAGGGAGCATTGAGGTCAGGAGTACTTCCACTTAGGCCTAGTACTAAGAGGTGATAAACTATTTCATCTATATAAAACTGCTTTTTCCAGCGCACTTAGAAGATGAGGAAGAGAGAATTAGAAAGGTGGAAAGTTGGAGATAGGAGTGGTGCTGCATTGTGTGGGAGAAGGGAGCATAAAGGGTCATTGTTTTCAGTGTTCTCAGCATTTGTTTTAGAATATATTCTCAACTCTAGTGTGGTGATTCCTCAAGCATCTAGAACTAGAAATACTATTTGACCCAGCAATCCCATTACTGGGTATATACCCAAAGGATTATAAATCATGCTATTATAAAGACACATGCACAGGTATGTTTATTGCAGCACTATTCACAATAGCAAAGACTTGGAACCAACCCAAATGTCCATCAATGATAGACTGGATTAAGAAAGTGTGGCACATATACACCGTGGAATACTTTGCAGCCATAAAAAAGGATGAGTTCATGTCCTTTGCAGGGACATGGATGAAGCTGGAAGCCGTCATTCTAAGCAAACTGTCATAAGGACAGAAAACCAAACACCGCATGTTCTCACTTGTAGGTAGGAATTGAACAATGAGAACACTTGGACACAGGGCAGGGAACATCACACACCGGGACCAGTTGGGGGATGGGGGGCTGGGGGAGGAATAGCATTAGGAGAAATACCTAATATAAATGACGAGTTGATTGGTGCAGGAAATCAATATGGTACATGTATACCTATGTAACAAACCTCCACATTGTGCACATGTACCCTACAACTTAAAAGTATAATAAAAAAAACAAAAAAAAAAAGGAAAAAAGAATATATTCTCAAGTCATGCTGACTTGTAGACCTAAATGAAAAGATAATCTTAGGGGCTTTTGAAATTAAACTTACTAATAAATTAGATTTTGTCAAATTTACTGTTGGCAGGACATCTTGAAGAAAACTTTGAAAAATGCTTAGTATAATTTGCATCTTTAAGTTCTACATTCACTTCAAGAGTGGTTTTTTTTCTTTTTTTTTTTTGTTAGGAGCCCTCCCTAAGGCATATCCTGATAATCATCTCAGTCAGGTGGATGTAAATGAATTGTTTTCAAAATTGCTAAAAACAGGAATTCTCAAATTGTCCCAACCCGATTCAAGTACAGCACGTAAGTGTGATTTTATAATTAAATGTACACAAAGCTTCATTAAGTTTTTGCGATGTATGATGTAATATAATAATACAAGTTATGATAAAGCTCCTTACAATAATTGAATTCCTAGGTATAGTTTTTATTTTTGATTTTTGGTTTATAATGAAATTCTTTTAGATTTCCTAAGATTGAACTACCTTATAGTGGACATGTGTTTCAGTTAACTAACATACCTAATGTGCAGGCTTTTTACCAGTAATTTTATGTTAATTTAACTTTTGAAAAGGTTTTGAATATTGATGAAATAAATGACTTTTATTATAGGTGACTTTTAAGAGATCAGAGTTAACATCACATATCAAAATAAAAAATTGTATTAGGTTCCTTGGCCAGTAAACTTGAGATCAGAAGCACTGAATGGACTAGGTGGATTTCTCTATTTGCTTATAATACTATATAGTGTTCCTCTGTAAAGAATACATGGAGAATGGTATTAAGAAATTTGTATGTCTCTTCTTAATTGAAGAAGTAAGTGAAGTAGCTGCTCAGCCTCCCCCTGAAGAGGAGGAAGATCAAAATGAAGATCAAGATGTTCCAGATCTTACTAATTTTACAGTTGAAGAATTGAAACAGTATGTAATCTAATTTTCTTTAAGATAAAGAGGCAGTGACTTTAATAACACTGTTATAGTGGACATTGTTACCATTAGTGCTTTCCCTTTCCCTTTATCCCTTTTACTGTTTTAACATTTAGGAAGTCTTTTTTTTTTTTTTTTTTTTTTTTTTAATGTGGTAAAATATACATAACATAGTCTTTGGGAAGCCTATTTTTAAATCTTCTTTTAAAATATGTCTGCTGTACAAGTACTTGGGCCAAAGGCCACCCCCAAAAGTCTCACTCTGCTGCCCAGGCTGGAGTTCAGTGGCATGATCTTGACTCACTGCAACCTCCGCCTCCCAGGTTCAAGTGATTCTCCTGGGATTACATGTGTGCGCCACCGTACCCGGCTGATTTTTGTATTTTTAGTAGAGATGGGGTTTCACCATGTTGGCCAGACTAGTCTCGAACTCCTAACCTCCAGTGATCCACCTGCCTTGGCCTCCCAAAGTGCTGGGATTACAGGTGTGAGCCACCACACCTGGTCCCTCAAAATTTTCATTTTTTAATCTGTGATACAGAAAACTTAGGGAGTTTAAATATTAGGTATTGATAATTCATGTATTCCTGTTTAGTTTCATTTTCTGTTTATCGTCATTTTTTCTGTATTGATATTCTTACATTTTTGAGGTTCGGAAATGAGATTTTCATAGTCCAGCATTTACAATTTAAAAAAAATCGGCTGTGCGCGGTGGCTCAGGCCTGTAATCCCAGCACTTTGGGAGGCCGAGGCAGGTGGATCACGAGGTCAGGAGATCAAGACCATCCTGGCTAACAAGACCATCGTGGCTAACATGGTGAAACCTCGTCTCTACTAAAAATACAAAAAATTAGCTGGGCGCAGTGGTGGGCGCTTGTAGTCCTAGCTACTCAGAAGGCTGAGGCAGGAGAATGGCATGAACCCGGGAGGTGGAGCTTGCAGTGAGCCAAGATAGCGCCACTGCACTCCGGCCTGGGTGAAAGAGCGAGACTGTGACTCAAAAAAAAAAAAAAAATTTTTTTTTTCATTTTATAAGTAATGTTAATTGTGGAAAATTAGAACATACTATAAATAAAATCAAGAAAACGTAGAACTCTCTTTATGGATAACAACTGTTAACATTTGGTGCATATCTTTTCATAATTTTCTATTGTATTATAAAAAACATTTAAAGATTTTTCTAGTGAATAAATTCATTAATCCTGTGAGTACTTTATAAAAAATAAAACAGTGAATGAGTTTTTCACTCTTAAAATCATTTTTTAAATTTGAGTTAGATACTATAATGTAAAATCATTTTATTTCAAAGTAATACTTTCACATAAAGGCTTTTAATAAAAGATGGCATCCCTTTCTCCTTCACCCAACACTGTACCCTAGAGGCAATCATTTTATTTTTTTAACTTTTCAAACTATTTTTTCTGGCATTTACCTCTTTCTTTCTTTCTTTCTTTTTCTTTCTTTCTTTCTTTTTTTTTTTTTGAGACAGAATCTCGCTCTATCACCCATGCTAGAGTGCAGTGGCACTGTCTTGGCTCACTGCAACCTCCGCCTCCCAGGTTCAAGTGATTCTCCTGCCTCAGCCTCCTGAGTAGCTAAGATTATAGGCACCCATCACCACGCCCAGCTAATTTTTGTGTTTTTAGTAGAGATGGGGTTTCACCATGTTGTCCAGGCTGTTCTCAAACTCCTGGGTTCAAGTATCTGCCCGCCTCAGCCTCCCAAAGTGCTGGGATTACAGGTTTGAGCCACCTATTTCTTATATTATACATAATTTTCTGTTTCTTGATTTATCACATCTGGACATAATCTCTTAACTTTCTGAAAGTGATTTAGGCTGGGTGCAGTGGCTTATGCCTGTAATCCCAGCACTTTGGGAGGCTGAGGCGGGCAGATCACCTGAGGTCAGGAGTTCAAGACCAGCTTGGCCAACATGGTAACATGTCTCTACTAGAACTTGTCTCTATTAGAAATACTAAAATTAGCTGGGCGTGGTAGTGGGCACTTGTAATCCCAGCTACTCGGGAGGCTGAGGCAGGGAGAATTGCTTGAACCCAAGAGGCGGAGGCTTTAGTGAGCTGAGATCGGGCCACTGCACTGCATCCTGGGCGACAGAGCGAGACTCCGTCTCCAAAAAAAACGGGCAGGGGGTGGATTTAGCTAGCCCTTGTACTGTCCTACTAACTCCCCTCCATGTAGTTGTAAGACTGTTTTTTATTATTCAATATTAATATTGTGACTAGATGTTTATTTTGTTGCTGTAACAAAGTACCAGTGTTCTGTTCTTTGCTTTATTCTACTATTTTCTTTTTTTTTTTTTTGAGATGGGGTCTCACTCTGTGGCCCAGGCTGGAGTGCAGTGGCGTGATCTTGGCTCACTGCATCCTCCGCCTCCCGATTCAAGTGATTCTCCTGCCTCAGCCTCCTAAGTAGCTGGGATTACAGGCATGTGCCACCACACCCAGCTAATTTTTGTATTTTTAGTAGGGACAGGGTTTCACCACTTTGGTCAGGTTGGTCTCGAACTCCTGACCTCGTGATCTGCCCGCCTTGGCCTCCCAAAGTGCTGGGATTACAGGCGTGAGCCACCACACTCGGCTATTTTTTTTTTTTCTTGGAGTTAATAACTGCTCTGTTTGTTCACTTACTTGGTCTTCTATATATACCTGTTTCTTCCCATATAGGGAGCCCAGAATTTAAAAAACTAATTATTTGTGGACCACAGCAAACTAATTATTGTTTCCCAACGGCCTTCTAAGTTTTCTCTTTAGTTATCCATACTATTATTATTTCTTCTGTACTTTTTTCACTGTTAACACCAGAGTGGAGAAGTTGAATTATTCAGAATGCCAGAGATCGTAGAGAGGTGAAATTTAACTGTTCTGCCATGTCCGTCTTGACTTGACTCCAAACTATAATAAGCTAACTATTGTCTTGTTAGCTAGCACAGGATCATTTCATTTTTAGCTAAAAGGAAATAAATAAATGGGTCAGGGCTATCAATAAGAAGACAGGCTCCATGTTCCAAAAGTCACCAAAGTTAAGGTAAAGAGGGTCAATCACATTGTTAGAGAATAATACTGATCTTTGGGTATTAACTGTTTCAGCCAGCTCTTGGTTTCACCATTGTTACAATATAGAAAATTGAAATACTTGTAATTGGCTTTTAAAGGCCATTAAGCCATATTATCAACACTAAAGATTATTTCTTTTTCAAAATAGACGTTATGACAGTGTTATCAATCGACTGTACACTGGTATTCAGTGTTACTCTTGTGGAATGAGGTTTACAACATCACAGACAGATGTTTATGCGGATCATTTGGACTGGCATTATCGGCAAAATAGAACTGAAAAGGATGTTAGCAGAAAAGTCACTCATAGACGTTGGTACTACAGTTTAACAGTAAGTAACCCATGTGCCTCCATAGTGTCTTTTAGGCTTAAATTATATCATTCTAAAAGTATATTAATTTTAATAATTACTGAAATTTAATAATTTTATTTAAATAATTTTAATAATTGCTGGAATCTAATATGTGAATTTCCTGAATAAAATTTGACCCCTAGAATATAAACAGATTTTTTTTAAATGAATTTTGAAGAGTTTTTTTTTTTTTTTAAATTAAGATTAGAGTATAGCATACAGGCTTGTTCTAGCTCTAAAATTCCAAGGCTTTGACCCCTAGAATATAAACACATTTTTAAAAAAATGAATTTTGAAGAGAATGTGTTTTTTTTTTATTATTAAGATTAGAGTGTAGCCTACAAGCTTGTTCTAGCTCTAAAATTCCAAGCCTCTAGGACTGTTTTTTGTAAAAAAAAAAAAAAAAAAAATGTACTTGAAGCTTGTCTTTTTTGAATTAGTAGTTGTAACTATAGAGTTAATGGAAAAGATCTTAATTAGTTTTATGTTGTCATTAGTTATATGTTTCAAAGTATAATTTTAAATAATATTAGAGCATAATGTAGAAAAGAATGTACCCCTACCTTTAAATGGCATTATATTGAAGATACACTGTAAAAATTTAGAAATAAATGGAATAATCTTTTAAAAATCAACTCCTTTTAAGGACTGGATAGAATTTGAGGAGATAGCTGATCTGGAAGAACGGGCAAAGAGCCAGTTTTTTGAAAAGGTGCATGAAGAAGTTGTGCTCAAAACTCAAGAGGCTGCTAAAGAAAAAGAGTTCCAAAGTGTACCTGCTGGACCAGCTGGAGCAGTTGAGGTGAGAGAAGAACGTTTAAATTTTCTCACAGTGGGAGTGTCCCTCACTTCCTTTAAGTAAATACTCATAAACATATCACTATATTTTTATATCCCTGTTTTAATGATTTTAAGACTTCTTGAAAGCTCTACTCTTCAATTTTACTCTTACAATCTAGCTTTGAGTTTCATAACTACAGTGGCCGAAAGCAGTGAAATGTTTACTCTTTTTGCTGGAAAGATTGACAGAATCCTGTAAATGTATTTTGAATCATATATTGGACATTATTCAAACTTTTGGAACACTCATAAATTCCTTACTCCACTTAACAATGTTTGTATATTTTTACTTAATGGGGTTAAATATGGTCTATTATGTAAATTTCATTTTATATGATTGTATTTTAGAGTTGTGAAATCTGTCAAGAACAATTTGAACAATACTGGGATGAAGAAGAGGAGGAATGGCATTTGAAAAATGCTATTAGAGTAGATGGAAAGGTAATTTTCATTTCTTTAAAAGGAAGTGTTAAGATTAGTATTTTTTTGTTGGGTTAACACATTACTTCGAAAGGAGGGGGTTCGTAATAGTTTTTGTTTGATTTTTGGTCTTAATAAAAAAGGTATTGGACTTTAGTAATAGAATGTTTGAATTAGAAGGGATCTTAGCAGTCACCCGGTTCTGTACTCACTTTACGTAGGAGGTTGCACTGGTAGTCAGTGACAGACCCAGGACCAGGTCTTCTGAATCTAGTTAGTCATTTTTCTGTCCACCCACACTATTTTGATTGTGGATTTATATTTCATCATCAAACTATACTGTGCTGAAAACAAAGCAAGTTAGGCTAGATACTTAAATGGGCCAAGAGAAGTCAGTTTTTCAGACTCTTTAAGCATAAGGATGAAAATTTGGTTTTATCCATTTTGGGACCAAATAATTTTTGTCTTCTTTCCAAAGACTATCTTCTGGTTTAAAGTTAAAAAGAAATATCAGAATAGCCCATTAGAAATGAATATGCACATATTTACTTTTTTTCTTTTTGCTTCAGATTTATCATCCATCATGTTATGAAGATTATCAAAATGTAAGTTCTTTTTGGTTACTGTATTTGTTCTCATTTGCATTAATAAATTTTACTTTTCAGTTTTTGCATCAGAGCAATATTGTTATTTTAAACTTAATATATTGAACTGTTTTTGTTTTTTGATATAGCATTTAGGTTGTTCAGTAAAAATTGGTGCCAGATTGACAGAATTGACATATATGAATATCATTTTCTGTGATATGCAAACAATTAAATTTTTGAAATTTATCATTCCTTGCATTTTATTCACTTGAATCATGGTATCTTTTACTAGTCCACTAGGCCCAAAGAAATGTGAGGAAAAGTGAAGATAAGGATCCTGATGGGGATAGGTTTCTAGAGCTATGGGTAGCATTTACTACTATTTTTTTTCTTACATCTCTATTCAGCCATCTAAATAGGTATATTCTTCTTGTTGTTTTGTTTTGAGACAAAGTTTCGCTCTTGTTGCCCAGGCTGGAGTGCAGTGGCGCAATCTCGGCTCACTGCAACCTCCACCTCCTGGGTTCAAGTGATTCTCCTGCCCCTGCTTACCAAGTAGCTGGGATTACAGGCGTGCACCACCACACCTGGCTAATTTTTTATTTTTAGTAGAGACAGGGTTTCACCACATTGGTCAGGCTGGTCTTGAACTCCTGACCTCAGTGATCCACCCACCTTGGCCTCCCAAAGTGCTGGGATTATAGGCGTGAGCCACCGTGCTCGGCCAAAATAGGTATACTTTTTAATGATCACATATGGAATCTAAAAATGATACCAGTCGTTGACCTTAAAAGTTCAAATGGTCAGCTGGGCGTGGTGGCTCATGCCTGTAATCCCAGCACTTTGGGAGGCCGAGGCGCATGGATCACCTGAGGTCAGGAGTTCGAGACCAGCCTGGCCAACATGGTGAAACCCTGTCTCTACTAAAAATACAAAAACTAGCCAGGCATGGTGGCGGGTGCCTATAGTCCCACCTGCTTGTGAGGCTGAGGCAGGAGAGTTGTTTGAACCCAGGAGATGGAGGTTGCAGTGAGCTGAGTTCATGCCACTGCACTGCAACCTGCGCAACAAGAGTGAGACTGTCTCAAAAAAAAAAAAAAAAGTTCAAATGGTCATATTTGTAGTCTGATGTAAAACCAAGTAATGGAACAAATAAGTTTTTAGAGATAATGGGTTGGAGGCAATTTGGAAGGTTTATTTAGGTTGTCAGAAGACTAGTGTTGAGGATGATGGTTTGTGGGGATTTAAAATACTCAGACTATTTGAAATTAGGGTAGTAACAAGTCCCAGTATATGAGTTTAACATCTATGTAGTGATTAAAATGTAGAAGCATGTCTAGTCAACTTTTTTTGGCTGTATAATGTCCTACAACTTAGCTGTTAACTGCTTAACTCACTGCTGAGTACATATTGAACGTGCAATATATATTTTATTTTTGGTTGTCTTGATGGCACATTTTGTTGGGAGGCAGGTGTTTCATTTGCATTTGGTTGTATGTGTGTTCTCTTGTCCATACAAGGGTCTTACACAACTGTTATTTAATGTGAGAATTTTGAACTTTCATCAGTACTCATAGGGCCTTTCATTTTGTAGACATCTTCATTTGATTGTACACCATCTCCCAGCAAGACACCGGTTGAAAACCCTTTGAATATTATGTTGAACATTGTCAAAAACGAATTGCAGGAACCCTGTGAAAGTCCCAAAGTTAAGGAAGAACGAATTGATACACCACCAGCTTGTACAGAGGAAAGCATAGCAACACCCTCTGAAATTAAAACAGAAAATGACACAGTCGAGTCAGTTTAAATAAAATGAGAAAGGTATGTTTTTCTTTTTTAAAAAAGCTGCTGTTGGATCTAGAAGGTGAAAAATTTTTTTATGTATATATAGACATATCTATATAAATTGTCTGGCTGAGGCAGGGCCTTCAGCTATCATTTGGTTAATAAATACATTTTAGTATTTGCATTTCCTACTGCCTGCAGAGTTTCAGGTGCTTGTTGTGTGAAAGTTCTGTAGATGTGTGCAAATTTAACAAAATGAAATTGTATGTGTAAAAATGTACGATTTTTCACTGTGCAACTGTAAATTATAAATAAAAAATATTTTTGCTATTCATGGAGTGTAATATTTATGCACACCATCAAATAGTTTCTGTACTTTTTATTGGGTAAAAATGGAATTGAACAGCAACCTCAACATAAGATTTTTTTTCTAGTAGCCTCCCAGTGATTAAAGCAGCAAAGTTTGAAGTTTCATCCTTCAAAAGGGGGTTGTGAGAGAGCACCGTAGGGCTTTTCTCAAATAGAAAAGCCAGATTTTGAAAAACTTTTAAAGACAAAATAGGACATATTTACAGATATATATATATATATATATACACACACACACACACACACATCTCCAGGTATAGAGAACCATCCAGATGTTCACTTTTGAAAATATCTAATGAAGCAAGTTTTATTCTTGAACTTGGACACTGATGCCATCAAACAATTAACAAATATATTTAAGTACTAAAGGTGATTTTTTTTTAAAGACATTTTTCAAATTGTCAAATGATTTAATGCAGATGAACATATTTCTATTTTAAGTAACGGGAATCTGTAAGAATGTTTGCTTGAGATATGGTTAACTTTTTTCTTTTGTTGGTTTTGACTTAGATGGACACCATGAGATGTTAATATTCATACATGTAATAAATAGAATGATGAAGAAACTTTGTATTTCTTTATTTCTTGAAAAGCTTTAGAATGTGACTTTCTTGTTGTCTTTCATCTGTTTTTTAAAACATGAACATGGTACTTGCTATGAGCCAGGCACTCTGAGACAGGTTAGTCTTTTCTGCCATTTATTGGAGATAGGCATATAAAACACTGAGTTTTATTGAGCACATAGTATGTGGCAGGCACTAGCACTTTCTACATGTATTTTCTCTGGTATTCACAGCTAATAACTACATGGTAGATGGTGTCCCTAGTTTACAGATGAAATTAAGCCACTCACTTTAAAATTTTTATAAGAATTTGAACGTGGCTTTGTTTCATCTAATTCCATACAATTTATGCAATTTTAAAAGATACCCCCAAATTGTTAGGATAGAAATAAGCACACCAAACTACTGGAAGGTGGCTTAAGGAAGATACTACAAAAGTGGTGATATTTGCGTCTTGGAGGATAACCAGGAGTGTGGAGTCCGTACTGATGGGAAGGGTATCTTTAGAAAATGAACAGCAAATGTAAAGGCTTGAAACACTTTGTGTTTTCAAAAATTGACTTCTTATGGTTAAAACTCAGTAGTTTTGAACAGGACATTATGATGAGCCATTAATTTTTTTAGTAGAAATGGAGTCTCATTATGTAGTCCAGGCTGGTTTTGAATTCCTGGGCTCAAGTGATCCTACTGCCTTGGCCTCCCAGAGTGCTGGGATTACAGGCATGAACCACGTGCCCGGCCTTTATTTTTGAGTAGTGAAGAGCCTTCTTGGTCATGCTAAGGAATTTTTATTAAACTGATGACCAGAGCAGCCACTAGAAATTTTAAACAGAGGTTACATCCTATCTGCATTTTTTTTTTTTTTAAGAATCAAGTGAATACAATTTTAGAGATTGCTAAATGCAGAGAGGTCCAGTGGGAAAACTGGTAGCCATTGGATTTGAGTTGTAAACAGGTGACAGCTGAACTTACGTATATGAACACTGCCACAGGAACTGAGGTCTGTGAATCCAAAAATGTAGGCAAAACTTCCCATTGAACATTTTTCTGGGGAAACCACCATAGCTTTTATCAAACGCTTAAAGGTATGGAACATTCTAAAAGGAAGGTGACATTCAAACCTAAACGTTTATCAACGGTATCCACATGGAGAAGAGGGTCAAGGATGGGGGAACAAAGACTGGTAGGTGGGAAGGTCAGAAAGAAAATGGGAAAACCAGCAATGGGAAAATTTTTTTTTCTTTTTTTGAGACAGTCTTGCTCTGTCGCTCAGGCTGGATCAGTGCAGTGGCACAATCTCGGCTCACTGCAACCTCTGCCTCCCGGGTTCAAGTGATTCTCCTGTCTCAGCCTCCCAAGTAGCTGGGATTACAGGTGCCCGCCACCACGCCTGGCTAATTTTTATATTTTGAGTAGAGGCGGGGTTTCACCATGTTGGCCAGGCTGGTCTCGAACTCCTGACCTTAAGTGATCTGCCCTCCTTGGCCTCCCAGAGTGCTGGGATTACAGGTGTGAGCAGGAAGAAAATTTCAATGGACAAGGTAGTCAACAAAATGAAGTCAAGAAAATATATAAGACTGAGAAATACTCTGTAACTGTTGACCTAAGAACAGCTGAGTATGGGTGCCAACACCTGGTGCAATGGGTAGTGTGGATGAGAGGTAACAAAATATTAAAAGCTATTTTTTTAAATGAAGTTTAACTCCAGAGATTGAATTGCAGTTAGACAAATAGGAGAGGCATTAACATGTTAAGAGAAGCTCAGTGGAGAAATGGGTTGAAGATGGAGATGCCCGGTATACCAGTCTCAAGATTGTAACAAGATAGTATCAACAATAGCACAGGAGGGGCTGGGCACAGTGGCTCATGCCTGTAATTCCAGCACTTTGGGAGGATGAAGTGGGTAGATTGCTTGAGTGTAGGAGTTCAAGACCAGCTTGGGCTACATGGTGAAACTCCGTCTCTACCAAATATATGAAAAACCAGAGGGACACTGTCTGCAAAAAAAAAAGAACAGGAAGGATTAGCTTTGGAATGGAGGTGGGCCAGTGTTCTCCAAGATGGCCATTAGTATTTACAGTTGGGTTTGAGTTCAATTCTTATTTTCTCTTTGAGGTAAAGGCCAGATGAAAGGCAGTGATCCAGATCTGCCCCATACTTGTCTGTGCATTAGAATTATAGTGAATTTAAAACAAATTTTAATACTAAATTTAGAGATGGGGCCTTACCAGGTTGCCCAGGCTGGCCTCAAACTCCTGGGATCAAGCCAGTCTCCCACCTCAGCCTCCCAAGTAACTAGATTACAGGTACACACCACTACACCTGGCTTAGAATTAGTGAATATTAAAAGATTCCTAATCTCTGGAGAGTCTCATTTAGTTGATTCTCATTCAGGGGCACTTCTAGTATTTAAGCTCCATAGTTTTTTCTAATGAACATCCAGATCTGGTAAATAATTCAGAAATCAACATCAACAGCATCCCCAAGATAGAAAAAGAGTCAATACATAACACTGTTAGCTAGAAGTAGTAATCTGACACTGTAAAGTGCAGCAAGGAAAGCTAAAGGAAGCCTCACAGATGATGGAACATTTTCTTTTAAATTGAATTGAAGTTTGACAGAACAAATAAAAGGAAAGGCATGTTTCCTAAAATCTAAAGATTTCATTAAGTTTATATTCTCCTGGTTTTAGTGTAATTTTCCCACTGAAAATTTCCAACTTTGATGCTTTGGAAAATAGAAAGCAATCTCATTGCAATTCAGCTAAAAATAAAAAGCTTTGGGAAGAAAAATAAGGAATTACATATAAAAAATTAAAACATTCTCATGTAACAGCTTAGTATACACATATTTTTTATATGACTGACCTTACAATTTAGTACCAAGTCAGCAACCTAATGAGGTTTATAAAAATATTCAGGAAAATCTGAGGAGGCATCTAACCATGCTGCAGGTGGAAAAATGTAGCTGACTAAAGAGGTAAACTGGAGGTAGAAATGGAAAATAGACTATTATCAAGAAAGATATGCACTCTTGTAGAATTGGGAAGTTTTTTCCTAATCCTAAATGGGGTCAGCTCCCAGAGATAATGGGCATTGTGTTGAGCAGGCGGGGAAGAGTAGCTAAATAAGAGCCAAAAGGTACCCATGGAGTACCCCTGTGAGGATTTGGGAGTGGGAACCAAAAGGTACCCATGGAGTACCCCTGTGAGGATTTGGGAGTGGGCACCAAAAGGAGAACAAGAATGACTGGGAAATAACAGAAAATGGCACATAGGCAGAAAGGAGTACAGACTGTCACCAACATCCACTTCATTTTTTGTTTTCGCTTGGGGTTGGCCCTGCTCCCTTCTCTGCAACAAGATGTAAAAAGCTGATTTATGATATCCTGCTTTATCACCCCACTTTAGAAAAACTGAGGTAGAAGTGGAGGACTAGTCATACTTACTAACTGGAATCATACCTTCCTACTCACAAAAGGTTCTAGTTCTCTAGAATACTGAGATGACCACTCCAGAATGTATTCTGAACCCTGTTTCACTTAAGAAACTTCCATAGTTAGGCACTTACCTTGAAATCCTGTGCAGTCTGGATATTGCATCTTAGCTTTTTTTATTAAAATTACTCTTATTATCAATGACTTCTTGCTAAAACTAGTGTGCTTTTCTTAGCTTCTTAATCTCTTCTGGACCACACTCACTTTGTTTTTGAGACAGAGTCTCGCTGTGTTGCCCAGGCTGGAGTGCAGTGGTGTGGTCGCAGCTCACTGCAACTTTTGACCCCCAAATTCAAGTGATTCTCCAGATTCAGCCTCCTGAGTACCTGGGATTACAGGCACCCACCACCAAACCCGGGTAATTTTTGTATTTTTAGTAGAGGCGGGGTTTTACCATATTTGCCAGGCTGGTCTCACTTGACCTCAGGTAATCCAGCCTCCCAAAGTGCTGGGATTACAGGCGTGAGCCACTGTGCCCAGCCCACATTCACTTTAAACTATCTTCTTTTGCTTCATGTGATGGTACATGTTTTTCTCTTCTTCTGTATTTTTACTTAGGATTAACATTTTTAAAATCAAATAATAAAAATATAAAATATGGTCACCTTTTACACCCTCTTTCTTGGTCTATATACTGAGTTAACAATTCAGTACAGAACCTTTCCAAATTAAAAATATTGAAAATTTAATGAGATCATATATGTATTGTTTTGCACCATTTTTCATTGCCTATACAACTCTTTCCATGTAGATTAAGGTACATAGATCTGCATTTCTACCACCGCATAGTATTTTGTATGATGAATGCAGCATAATTTAGCTATTCTTTTACTGATGGATATTAAAATTTCTAATTATTCACAATTACAAAGTTTTATGGTGACTATCATACTACATATATCTGAGCAAGTTATTTTGAAGATCTCACAACCAGTAGGTTCACGGGCAATGTAAATTTGAAATTTTGACATGGTTAGAGCTGTTAGGGTTACACTAGCTTTAGAGTTGGGAAGTACTCCATCCTTCTCTATGCTTTGTTCCTGGTGACATTTATTGGGGATTGACTACTTTAGGACATTTATAGTTACCAATTTATTAAAGTTTTCTGACTCGAGCCAGTATTTTGAAATTCGTATTTTCCGAGAAAATTAGCCAAGCGATTTTTTTTTTTTGAGACGGAGCCTTGCTCTGTCACCCAGGCTGGAGTGTGGTGGTGTGATCTCCGCTCACTGCAACCTCCGTCTCCTGTGTTCAAGTGATTCTCTCGCCTCAGCCTCCTGAGTAGCTGGGATTACAGGTGACTGCCCCCATGCCTGGCTAATGTTTATATTTTTAGTACAGACGGGTTTTCACCATGTTGGCCAGGCTGGTCTCCAACTCCTGACCTCAAGTGATCCACACGCCTCGGACTCCCAAAGTGCTGGGATTATAGGCATGAGCCATCACGCTCGGCCGAATTTTCAAGATTAGTAAAGGTTGAACATTCTTAATCTGAAAATCCAAACTCCTCAGTGCTCCAAAGCCTGAAACTTTTTGAGCACTGCCATGATGCAACAAGTAGAAAATTCCACACATAAATACTTAACATAAACTTTGTTTTATGTACCAGATTATTTAAAATGTTGTATAAAATTACCTTCAGGCTATGTGTATAAGGTGTACATAAAACAAATGAATTTGTTTAGTCTTGTGTCCCATACCGAAGATTTCTCATTATGTATATGCAAATATTCCAAAATCCAAAATCTGAAACACTCTGGTCCTAAGCATTTTGGATAACGGGTGCTCAACATGTATAATGTTACACAAAATAATTTGCTTCTGATTTTCAAAGTCTCCTTTGTAACATGTCCCTTTGCCCCCACTTTTTTTTTTTTCCCGAGACGGACTCTCACTCTGCCGCCAAGCTGGAGTGCAGTGGCACAATCTTGGCTTACTGCAACCTCCACCTCCTGGGTTCAAGCGATTCTCCTGCCCCAGCCTCCCAAGTAGCTGGGACTACAGGCGCCTGCCACCACGCCCAGCTAATTTTTGTATTTTTAATAGAGATGGGGTTTCACCATGCTGGCTGGGATGGTCTTGATCTGTTGACCTCATGATCCGCCTGCCTTAGTCTCCCAAAGTGCTGGGATTATAGGCGTGAGCCACCATGCCCGGCCTGTTTTTTTTTTTTCTGAGACAGTGTCTAGCTCTGTTGACAAGGCTGGAGTGCAACGATGCAATCATGGCTCACTGCAACCTCAACCTCCTGGGCATAAGCCATCCTCTGTCCATGGGCTCCTTTGTTTCCAATACCATTTTCTTTCCTTTTCTTCCTCAGATTTGTTGAGTTTCTATTTATTGTTCTTTTCAAACACCAGCTAGTTACTATCATCAATTTTATTTGCTATTTCATTAACTTCTTTTATTTTTATTATTTTTGAGACGATTCTATTGAGAAGACTTTATAATCTTGCTCTGTCACCCAGGCTGGAGTGCAATGGCATGATCTTGGCTCACTGCAAACTCTGCCTCTTGGGTTCAAGTGATTCTTCTGCCTTAGCCTCCCAAGTAACCAGAATTACAGGTGCACGCTACCACACCTGGCTAATTTTTTTATTTCTAGTAGAAACGGGGTTTCACCATGTTGGTGAGGCTGGTCTCGAACTCCTGACCTCAAGTGATTCACCTGCCTCGGCCTCCCAAAGTGCTGGGTGTGAGCCACTGCACCCGGAATCTGCTTTTATTTTTAATTCCTTCTACTTTTATTTTGGGAGATTTTACTTTTTCTGCTTCTCTGTTACCTGTTTCTGTTTCCTCTTCTAATCCTGTCATGTGTGTATCCTTTAAGGATTTGTCACGTGCTGTCTCATTTCCTCAGTAAATTTATCTACTACATATTGTATAGTGAAAAAAATAAAACCTTTCCCATTACTATGTAAGTGGCTATAAACACTATATTAATTTGGAGTCAGTCATAGTGGGTTCCAATTCCTCAACTCCTACTTGTGTGATCTTGGTCAAATCTGAGCTGTTTCTTCGTCTGTAAAAATAAAAATAACAATACAGATTAAGTTGGGTATTATTTGCATATCATTTATCACAGAAACTGGCCCACATGAGTAACTCGACAAATGCCTGGTATACAAAAGGCCTCAGCTGCCCCATTTCTTGTTTTGTTTTTTCTTTGAGGCGGAGTTTTGCTCGTCGCCCAGGCTGGAGTGCAATTGCGCGATCTCAGCTCACTGCAACCTCTGCCTCCCAGGTTCAAGTGATTCTCCTGCCTCAGCCTCCCGAGCAGCTGGGATTACAGGCTCCTGCTACCATGCCTGGCTAATTTTTGTATTTTTAGTAGAGATGGGGTTTCACCATGTTGGCCAGGCTGGTTTCAAATCCCTGACTTCAGGTGATCCGCCCACCTTGGCCTCCCAAAGTGCTAGAATTACAGGCGTGAGCCACCGCGCCTGACCCAGTTGCCCCATTTCTAAAAGTGAGGGGATTAGGATGACTAATCCCAAATTCACTTCCAACAGTGAAAAACTTTATCTTCAGCCTGTTAGTTCACCTGCCTGACAGTCAACTGATCAACCCACCCACACAACAGTTACTAAGCCCTTCTCTTAAATGAAATATTCTAGACATCAGAAATGCCAAGATTTTAAGATACAGTCTCTACCTTCCAGAAGCTCAGGGTCCTTTAGGGGTGAGGAAAAATTGTTAAACAGATAATTATAATACAACGGGATAAGTGATCTAATAAATGTTGTGGGAATTCAGACTTTGAGGAGCTCCTGCAGCAAAATTCAAGACCTATGTTGGAATCCTAAGTCAGGTATTTACTATTTACTATTTACTAGTGAAGGGGGAATTAATGAATTTTATAAGTATATTAGTCAAGAAGTTTATTCTTTTCCTTAGAGGTAGAATGAAATATAGCCCCCCACCCTCTGGAGACCTGGGTTAAGAGAGAATATTAACTGCTTATTTCTCCTCTATGCACGGAGAAGCTTATCTGTGTTCCATCGTTTCACATTCCTTGAAGCACCACGAGTTCTTGCTTCCCTCCCTAGCGCGGCTGTAAAATCACAAGGTTGACAAGCAATTGCTACAAAAGCATGTATTCCCAAGGATGTAAGACATGTGGTGTAACAAATGTAAAAGAGTAATTAACTGCCTTTGTTCTTGCTTCTGCAAGTAGGCTTCCTGTAGCACCAAACTCCCGCCACAAACTGCTTAAAAGGTGATTGATCCCTTTGTTCCGGGCTCAGACTTTCTGGACCCTAGTCCGACTGAGCCTGTGATCACCTTAATAATAAAGGGCTCTCCTGAACTCTGGCCTCTCCTGTCTCTGATTTGTCCCGCAACACTAGCAGTGTATCCTGAGGCAATTAACTTTTTTTCCCCTTGTTTCTCCTCCGTAAAAAGGAAGAGCAATACTTATTTTGGCAGGTTATAGTAAGAATTGAGTCAAACTCATTTATGTTGGTATAAAAAAATGAACAAGAAAATATAAAGCACTTAGTACAGTGCCAGGCTGATCATAGGAACTCAATAAATGGCAATCAGTAATATTACAAAAGATGATGGAAGTCAAAGACAATTTACTGTACCTCAAGAGAGTAGAGGTAGGATCAGAATTTCCCAAATGTGTTCACAGACCAAAACTGGGGGAAAGGCAGGGTAGTTTCCTGGTAAGAGGAACAGCACATGACAAGGCAGAGATATTAAAAAGTATGGTATGTTTCCAGGACGAGTTCATTATTCCTGAAGGGAGAAGGCAGTAAAGGTAGAAAAACTGGGCCGAGAGGGGAATCCAGGTTGGTGATGCCCCTGGAGGGCAGATAATTCTTACTAACTTCTGTATTTTCTGCTGCTGGCACAAAACGTGACCCATAGGTTTGCAACAAATGGTGAAATAATTCATTCCTGTTGTTAAGCAATACGGTTGTAGAAATATTTGAGCAGTAAACATGCTACAGTGAAAGGATTCTCGGATTTGGAGTCAGGAGACGTGAAGCACTCTTTTGACTAACGACCCGTGTTTTTATACTGGTTTTACAACTTACCTGCTGCCTGGCCTTACCAAAGTACCGACATATTGAGTCTCTTGACCTATAAAAGAGGGGTAACAACTAACAAGCGATTATTAAAGAGTTGGCGGTAATGAAGTACTGAATAAAAACAGCGGCTGCAGCTGCTAAATTCTCCTTTAGGTCTTTTTCCATACTTGCGAAATGACAGGGCAACAAATTTCCTTCCAATCACCACTGAGAAAGTATACCAGGTTTGCCCAAGGACAAAAAGGCCCCGCCCGGCCCGCGCCACACAGGTCACCTACGCAGAATGCAGTCCTGGGGGGTTCCACTTGTGTCGCTCAGCGATGGAGGGCGCGATCGATGACAGGCCACTCCAGAGACGGACCTAGATAGGTTCGCGTGAGGCCGAGCCGAATTTCACCGAAAACCAGTTCACAGCACCTCCCGATTTGTCCACACGAAAAGCCATGGAAAAGCTGAGGGAAAGGAAACCGGAAGTAGCGTGAGCCGTGAGGAGCGGGAGGGAAATGACCTCAGCACGTCGGAAGTGTACTCGTTTCCAAGGCGACGGCCCTGCTGCCTCTCCAGCCAAGTGGCGGGAGTCGGGAGGCTGGAAAGCGACTCCGAGAAAGTACCAGCGGAAGGCGGCCGCCGCCACCGCGGCTCGCAGGGAGTAGCAGACGAAGACGGCGGCCGCCGCACTAGCCACCACGTGTGGAGGATAAACGGCCTACACGGCCATTCCGGCGCCGAGTCAAGGGAAAGAGTTAGCGACGACGGGGAAAGAAAACGTGAAGAGGGCGACCGCCGCTCCAGGGTCGCTGCAGGAAGCCTAAGTGGAGACGCCAGCTTCTCCCGGAGTGACTTGAGAAGGGTCGGTGAAAACCTCGGCCACTGCCGCAGCGTCTCTAGGGAGGGAGTTAGGGGAGATAGTGGCCACAGTCACAGCTGCTCTTGGGAGAGAGTTAGGGGAGACCGCACCTTCTGCAGCAGCGACGTGAATTTTAGTGAAGTTGGAGGCCACCAAACTACCGACTCCAGGGGAACAGCCAGAGAAGACCGAGGCCTCCGCCTCAGTGGTCCTTGGGAGCGAGTCAGTGACGTCCGGGGCTCGCGAACTAGTGACTTCGGGGATAGAGTCAGTGACGATCGCAGTCGCCGCCTCAGTGGCTCCTGGGAGGGAGGGAGTGTCGATGGCGGCCACAGCCTTGGTAGTTCTTGGGAGAGAGTAAGTGGAGACCGCGGCTACGCAGCCAGTGACTCCTCCGGTGTGAGCGGCAGTGAAGACGCCAGCTGCCGCTTCAGTGGCTTTTGGGAGAGAGAAAGTGAAGACGAAGGTTTCCGCTGCAGCTTCTGGGAGAGAGCAAGAGAGGACCTTGGGCCCCGTCCTAGTGACGACGGAGAAGAGGGCCGGTGCCGCTGCCGCTGCAGTGGCTCGTGGGTGAGAGCAAGTGAAGACTGCCGCAGCATCAGGGTCCTGGACTCAACTCCTCTCCAGAGTCGGAGGTGTTGCGCCATGCCCGGGGTGGCCAATTCAGGCCCCTCCACTTCCTCTAGGGAGACTGCAAACCCCTGTGAGTTAGACTATGTCATTGGCCCTCATCTCTGTCGTATTCCTTTTCTCACTTAAGACCGCAACAGCCTTAGCCCTTTCTGGCATTTGCTTTTCTCAGCTGTCACTCCGTCTTTCCCTTTTTAATTTATTTTCAGTAGATACCAAAGCTGTTCAACTCTCCCCTGTTCTGTATTATTTCCGCTTTCTTTCCTTTTTTCCATCCACACGATTCCTCCGAGTCTTTTTGCCCAGCTTGACATCAACTCTTGTTCAGTCTTATGGACCCTTTTAAGTTCTTCCTTGACTTCCCTGCAGCATTTGACCCTGTGGAGATGACAAATTAGTTCTTACTTAGTTTTCTTCTTTCGCTCCATTGAGTGACCCTTTCCCTTACCGTTTTTTCTTCTACCCTCTTCTTAAATGCAGCTTTTCCCCCTTGATGATGCCATCATTGGTTCTCTTTTTCTTGTCATTTACTGTGACTTCAGTCCTACTGATGGCCCTCAAATCGGTTATGCATTCAACCATCCAGTAAATATTTACTGCATATGGCTACTTTGTGCTCTGTCTTAAGGAACTTAAGGAACTTAAGAAGACAGGCATATTCTTTACCTTCTAGTGAGGAAGATAAATACTGAGCAAATAATGACAAGTGAGATGAATGTTATAAAGGACGGTAGAATGCCACTGATTCCAGTAGGGGGTGAGTATGGGTGTCAGAAAAAGCATTCTAATGCAGAGACACACGTAACACTGAGACGTGAATTCCGTATCTCTCCTCGGAGCTGCAAAAATAGATAGATATGTCTCCCTTATGGAATTTTTCCTTGGGTACCTCAAGAGCAGCATGTCCAAAATGTAATTTTATATCTGTATATCCTCTCTGTTCTTCAGTGTTTGCTGTCTCAACTAATGGCACCACAGCACTCAGATGATAAAGCCAGACACCTTGGAGTTATCTTACTACTTTTCCCATGTTTCACCCACTGTATCCATTCCAGTTTAGTTCATTCTAATTTTATTAATATTTGTTGAATCTTTCTCCTTTTCTTTTCCCACTGTTCACAGTCTCATTTTTTCTGGTCTAGACTATTGTAAACTGTATTCTTGATCTACCTCCTATCTCTTTTTTTTTTTTGAGACGGAGTCTCGCTCTGTCCCCCATGCTGGAGTGCAGTGGCGTGATCCTCAGCTCACTGCAATCTCCACCTCCCAGGTTCACACCATTCTTCTGCCTCAGCCTCCCGAGTAGCTGGGACAACAGGGGCCCGCCACCACACCTGGCTAATTTTTTGTATTTTTAGTAGAAACGGGGTTTCACTGTGTTAGCCATGATGGTTTCCTCCTGACCTCATGATCCGCCCACCTTGGCCTCCCAAAGTACTGGGATTACAGGCATGAGCCACCGTGCCCAGCCGATCAACCTACTCTTTAGTCTTGCCTTTTTGCTCCCCATTCAATAAATTCTCTTCCCTGAATTTAGCCTTGTAAACTCAGCCTTACAGCTCTCAATCATTATAATTCTTCTGTTTAAAATTCCTCAGTGATTCTCCACTGTCTGCTCAAGTCCAAGTTTTTAAAAATAAGTTTCACCATTGTCTGTTTCTTGTCTAGTTCTAGCCTATTTTTCCCCTTAATACTTTAGTAAAAGGATTTGTGTGTGTGTGTGTGTGTGTGTGTGTGTGTGTGGTTTCTTGACCATGTCCCACTGTTTATGCTGTTTAGGCCTACTCATTCCTCCTACTTTCCTTGGCAAACTCCTGTTAATCCTTGAAGATTCTGTCTTAGATGTAACTTTCCCCAGGAATCCTTCTCTGTTCCCCTTCCCTCCTACCCTGGCTGAGTTTGAAGTTATCTGTGCTTCCACAGGTTCCTATGAATATTTCCATCGTTGCTTTTACCACATTATTTTGTATTTTGTGTTTGTATCTTCTCTACTAATCTGTGAGTTCCTGGAGGGTGTCTTCATCTTTTTATCCTTATGGTAGACACCAAACTTACGTTGAGTAGATGGATGAGTGGATGAGTGAATAAATCGGGATGGAATGTGGTGAGAAAAAAGGCCACAAAATTAGATGGAGCCAAATTATGGGAGGCCATAGAGGTCATACTGAGAGTTTGGGTTTTGTTTTGTAGACTAGCAGTGGCCAACCAGTAGCAGTTTAGAGTAGGGGCATGAAGTGGTCAGGATAGTTGGTCTGTATAAGATGGATTAGAGGAGTGTCTCTGTGTAAAATAAGTAGAGTGGATAGAACATCGTTTGTAGGTCTGGCTGTGCTAGTTTAAAGGAGAAGAATGAAGGGATTAACATCATTGAACGTTTATTAAAGGTGTGTGTGGGTGTATGTGTACATGTGCACACCTTACATATGCTGTCGTTCCCATTTGCCATATATCTTAATTGTTCTTCAAGGACTTGCTTGAATGTTTCCTCCTCCTCTGTGACTTGTTTTGTTTCTCCTTAATTTTACCTGTACTCTCTGAGGACATTGCTGTCAGGTTTTTGTTTTCATTATGTATTTATCCAAATAGATTTTAATGTGTTGGCGGAAAAAAAATGTATTAAATCCTTGTCCGTTTTCTATCATGTTATCATAGTGCCTGACACATGGTAGATGTTCAGAAAGGCTTTTTGAGTACACTTACAGCATTTTGCTAAGAGCAAAGATATAATTAGAGTATATAAAAAGATGTAATAATAGTATATAAAAGATATAATTCCAGTTTAAAATACGATTTTTGCCCTTAAGAAATTAACATTCCTATTGTGGGGAGAGGACATGTACATAGATAAATAGTAGTACAAGGTTGCACAGATCATTTGCCACAAGTGTTGGTGAGCTGTTTTCAAAACAACTTCAGGTCAGGAATCATGCCTGTTTTATTTAGAGAATGCTGAAGTTGAACTGCTTACTCCTTCATTCTTCTCTAATAGTTACCTGTTCACAATGCTTATTAACTAAATTATAAAATATGAAGCACTAAGAGTATATGAATTAAAAATCGTGGCCTGCCATTCCTTTCTTAGTGTAAGAATAAATTAGAAACATAAGAAAGATGTTGATAAAATATATTTGCATGTATGAGATGAGGCTCTGGTGAAGTCTTTTTCACTAGAGAGGCCTTTGTTATGGAGAACACATTGGGCATATTTCAAAATGGTTACTTTTTCCTTCTCACTGCCAAAAACATGAGTTCCTGGCTTTTCACAATGGTAACCTGGTGAGGTTTCTGAAGGTAAAATCTATGAAAGTGTAGTGGCTTCCTAGGTAAGAGTGTGGCCTTTAGAAGTTTCTCATTCTTTGGCTAGTATGTACTCATCCTCTGGCAAGTCGTCAACATTACCATGTAAGTGCTTCTACCACTTTATGGCTCCAGTGCTTCTGCTCCAGGACTGTATTTTTCTGTATTTGTCTCTCCAGATTTGGGGTGGCAGTTTGCCCCGAGACCTCGGTTCTCTGATGGGTCCAAGAAAAGTTGTTCATTTTCTGTTTATTCATTTTTCCCTATAAGGATGGGAGTGTCAACTTCCATGCTTTTTACATGTCAGTGTTGGAACCAGAGGTCTGTTTAAGATATTAATGACAAACGGCCGGGCGCGGTGGCTCACGCTTGTAATCCCAGCACTTTGGGAGGCCGAGGTGGGCAGATCACGAGGTCAGGAGATCGAGACCACGGTGAAACCCCGTCTCTACTAAAAATACAAAAAAAAATTAGCCAGGCGTGGTGGCGGGCGCCTGTAGTCCCAGCTACTCAGGAGGCTGAGGCAGGAGAATGGCGTGACCCTGGGAGGCGGAGCTTGCAGTGAGCCGAGATTGCGCCACTGCACTCCAGCCTGGGCGACAGAGCAAGACTCCGTCTCAAAAAAAAAAAAAAAAAAAAAAAAAAAAGGTATTAATGACAAACATCTTTGTAGTAAATTATTTGGAAAGCCAAAGTTATTTTTTGCTTTCTGTTAGATCACTGTTTTAGTCTTTTTTTTCTTTCACAGTTTTGTAGTACATTGTAAATAATTTGATTTTTCAATAGGTTCCAGGAAGAAGGTGCATTTTGGCAGCATATATGATGCAGTACGAGCTGGAGATGTAAAGCAGCTTTCAGAAATAGTGGAACGTGGAGCCAGCATTAATGAAGTTGATGTTCTCCATAAGTTTACCCCTTTACATTGGGCAGCACATTCTGGAAGTTTGGAGGTAAGAAACTATACGTATCACTAAACTGAGGTAAGTTTATAGCTATAACAGTTTTGTAAATTTAGCAAACAGTGCTGAGACCTTATGGTAGGTACTGCATATATTTTCTTTTCAGTCATAGTTTAATATTTGGGTATTCTACTTTGCTAGGGCTTGATAACAAATTATCCCAAAATTTAGCATAATAAAATAATGATTTATTTATACTTGTGAACAAACCCCAAGAATTTGGATCCCGGAGACAGCTTGTCTCTGCATCATGATATCTGGGGCTTCAGCTGTAATATTAAAAAGCTGGGGCTAGATTCTTCTGAAGGCGTGTTCACTCAAGATGTCTCTGGTGGTTGATGCTGGTTATGAATTAGGCACCTTAAACTTCGTCCCTGTGGGCTTATTTGTGAGGATTCTATGTGTGAGCTAGTTTGTACTTCCTCACAATATGGCGACTGGGTTCCAAAGGTGAGCATAGAGGATAACTTGGAGTAGATAATATAATGAATACGTATTCTAACATTTTTGCTTTAGTAGCGTCAGATTTTTAGAAAAGAAATGGAATGTTGCAGGTACATTTGAAGTCCCTAAGTACCCCTCTCAGGTGCCATTCCTCTGCTTCCAACTCCAGAGATAACTATTACCCTGATTTTGGTGTTTATTATTCCTATCTATGTTTTATGCTGTTATTACATATGATTATATCATTGAATACATTATATAAATGATATCACATTATGTATATTATTCTTTAGCTTGCTTTTTTTGTTGAACAATATGTTTTTGAGTTTTATCCATGTGGTTACATATATGTACTCAAGTTCATTTCTTTCAGCCATGCTGTTTATTCTATTCTTAGACTGGTATCAGAATTTCTCTGTTTTCATATTGTTGGATATTTATTTGGTTTCAATTTTTAGCTAGTACAAACTGCTTAGTGAGTATTTTAATGCAAATCTGATCCTTGGGCTCTGTCCAAGGCTAACTAGCACTTTTCTCATGATTCAAGGTTATGTGTATGGGGGGCTTATTTTAGCTACTACATTTCCCCAGCCTATAAGCTACAATAGGTCTATTGACAATGGATTGTCTTTTTACCCCTACCACACACACATGACTTCCTTCTGTGAGTATGGCAGTCCTGTGTGATATCTTCTTTATTTGTACTTCTTTGCTTCTTGTAACCAAATCTGGTTCAGAGACTCTCCCTCTACCAGTTTGTGTGCCTCACTTAAGTGTTATTATAAACAAAGGATTTTCGCTTTTGCCTTTCATTGGAGCCTGATGGTTCTTTGTGAGCTGGTATCCCTGGGTAGGTGGTTCTCTCTGCTCTTTCCTCCCACATTCCTATTTGATCTGCAGTTTGGCAGGTTTTTTAATCTGTTTGTAGTTTGAGTTACAGTTGTCTCCTAGTTTCATCACGGTTGGAGTTTTCTGGGTTTTTTTGCTCTTTGCTTTTGGGTGATTTTGGAAAGAAGGGGGAAGTACTGATTTTACTCTGCCATATCCTAATAGACATCAGGATATACCATTTATTTCATCTCTTTTCTGGTGCCCTTTCAGCTTCTCTTATTACTCTCACTCAGTCTACTTTGGTTAACTCACTCCTCCTACTGTGTAATTGTAGTGTTGTTTACATTTCTTTCCTACTTTACACTTTCTCCAGCCAGTCTTTTAAACTTCTTGGGCTTTATCGCTTCTACATAATTCATTTATTTGCTCTCTCTGCTGACTTTTGGATTATGTATTAGGTGCTTGATCATAGCTCATTCATATCTGACTAGCATCTCAAATTCAATTAGTCTAACACTAAAACTGTTATATTTTTCCCTCCCTTTTGTAGTTTTCCAGGGCAACAGCCTTTGAATCATCATTGAGTTGTTTCAGTATTTCATAGAAGCAAAACACATTATCAGCATTTGTCTAGATGAAGGTGCAGTTCATGATACACATTGATGCAGTGAGAACTGGTCACTAGGTCATTTGATTCTGCTTCATCTTTGTCTCCTGAATTTGTCCTCTCCATCCCCATAACCATGTCCTTAGATTTAATTAATTTTATTTTTTTGTGTGTGTGGTCCCCCTGTAGTCCATATACTATATACAAAGCTATTTTCTCTGTAAAACTAAAATCTAATATTACTTGAGACCTTCCTTAAAACCCTGTAGTAACTCTCTGCCCTCCATAGGATAAAGTTCAAGCCATTTAACATGGTAGACTTCTTTCTCTAACCCCATCTCCCATCATAATTGTTTTATGCTATAGTACTGGTGACTACCATCATTTCCCAAATTAGTCTACTGTTCCATATTATCATAGGCTTTGCACATGCTGTTTCTTTTCTTTTCTTTTTTTTTTAATACTTTAAGTTCTAGGATACATGTGCAGAACGTGCAGTTTTGTTACATAGGTATACATGTGCCATGGTGGTTTGCTGCACCCATCAACCCGTCTTCTAGGTTTTAAGCCCTGCATGCATTAGGTATTTGTCCTAATGCTCTCCCTCCCCTAACCCTCCAACCACCGACAGGCCCCAGTGTGTGATGTTCCCCTCCCTGTGTCCATGTGTTCTTATTGTTCAACTCCCACTTTATGAGTGAGAACATGTGGTGTTTGGTTTTCTGTTCCTGTGTTAGTTTGCTGAGAAAGGTGGTTTCCAGCTTCATCCATGGCCCTGCAAAGGACATGAACTCATTCTTTTTTTATGGCTGCGTGGTATTCCATGGTGTATATGTGCCACATTTTCTTTAGCCTATCATTGATGGGTATTTGGGTTGGTTCCAAGTCTTTGCTATTGTGAATAGCGCTGCAATAAACATACATGTGCATGTCTTGGTAGTAGAATGATTTATAATCCTTTGGGCATATACCCAGTAATGGGATTGCTGGGTCAAATGGTATTTCTGGTTCTAGATCCTTGAGGAATTGCCACACTGTCTTCCACAAGGGTTGAACTAATTTACACTCCCACCGACAGTGTAAAAGAGTTCCTATTTCTCCACATCCTCTCCAGCATCTGTTGTTCCCTGAGTTTTTAATGATTGTCATTCTAACTGGTGTGAGATGGTATCTCATTGTAGTTTTGATTTGCATTTCTCTAATGACCAGTGATGAGCTTTTTTTATATGTTTGTTGCTGCATAAATATCTTCTTTTGAGAAGTATCTGTTCATATCCTTTGCCCACTTTTTGATGGGGTTGTTTTTTTCTTATAAATTTAAGTTCCTTGTAGATTCTAGATGTTAGCCCTTTGTCAGATGGATAGATTGCACAAATTTTCTCCCATTCTGTAGGTTGCCTGTTCACTCTGATGGTAGTTTCTTTTGTTGTGCAGAAGCTCTTTAGTTTAATTAAATCCTATTTGTCAATGTTGGCTTTTGTTGCAATTGCTTTTGGTGTTTTAGTCATGAAGTCTTTGCCCATGGCTATGTCCAGAATGGTATTGCCTAGTTTTTCTTCTAGGGCTTTTATGCTTTTAGGTGTTACTTTTAAGTCTTTAATCCATTTGAATTAATTTTTGTATAAGGCTTAAGAAAGGGATCCAGTTTCAGTTTTCTGCATATGGCTAGCCAGTTTTCCCAGCACCATTTATTAAATAGGAAATCCTTCCCCTGTCGCAAACATCAGATTTGTTGAAGATCAGGTGGTTGTAGATGTGTGGTGTTATTTCTGAGCACTCTGTTCTCTTCCATTGGTCTATTTATCTGTTTTGGTACCAGTACCAAGCTGTTTTGGTTACTGTAGCCTTGTAGTATAGTTTGAAGTCAGGTAGCATGATGCCTCCAGCTTTGTTCTTTTTGCTTTGGATTGCCTTAGCTCTATGGGCTCTTTTTTGGTTCCACGTGAAATTCAAAGTAGTTCTTTCTAATTCTGTGAAGAAAGTCAATGGTAGCTTGATGGGAATAGCATTGAATCTATAAGTTACTTTGGTCAGTATGCACATGCTGTTTCATCTGCCTGTCTCATCTCTTCCCACTGGTTACCTGGTTGAAATCCAGGTCAGTCAGTACCCACTTGGTAAAGCTTTCTGTTTTCCCCCTCAGTATCTCCCAACTAGTTACTGACTCCTTAGTGCTACCTCTAAATCTTATAAATTTTAAAAAGTGTATCACTTTAAATTTTATTCTCTATTAGATTTTGAGCTCTTTGAAGATACCTTTGAGTCTTATTCATCTTTTTTTCCACAATACCTAGCGTAATGTCTGGCATATTATAGGAGTCACATCATAAGTTCACAATGAATGTTTCTCATGTTGCTGAATTTCTTGAATTAAATTTACATTTATATTTTTAGTGTCTAGCACAGTGCCTAGCAGATGTTCAATAAATGTTGTTTGGATTTTTTTCTTTTTTTTTTTTTTCAGAGAGGGTATCACTCTGTTTCCCAGGCTGGAGTGCAGAGGTGCGATCTCAGCTCACTGCAACCTCTGCCTCCCAGGTTCAAGCAGCTCTCCCACCTCAGCCTCCTATGTAGCTGGGACTACAGGTGCATGTGCCACCATACCTGTCTAATTTTTTGTATTTTTGGTAGAGATGGGGTTTCACCATGTTGGCCAGGTCTCTAACTCCTGACCTCAAGTGATCCACCCGCCTTGGCCTCCCAAAATGCTGGGATTACAGGTGTGAGCCACCATGCCCCAGCCTGTTTGTTGGATTTTAACAAGCGTAAACAGAAAACAAAAGATATTGGTGCTTTTCTCTATTCCCACTTAAAGGTCATCTCCTAAACTTTTCTTTTTTTTTTTTTGAGAGGGAGGCTTGCTCTGTCGCCCAGGCTGGAGTGCAATGGCACCGTCTTGGCTCACTGCAACCTCTGCCTCCTGGATTCAAATGATTCTCCTGCCTCAGCCTCCTGAATAGCTGGGACTACAGGCATGTGCCACCACACCTGGCTAATTTTTGTATTTTTAGTAGAGATGGAGTTTCACTATGTTGGCCAGGCTGGTCTCAAACTCCTGACCTTGTGATCCACCTGCCTTGGCCTCCCAAAATGCTAGGATTGCAGGCATGAACCACCGTGTCTGGCCCTAAATCTTTACGTGAGCACTACATTAACACCTTTACAGTTTTTTATCCTTTCTGAATTTGCTTAAGATATTTGGTATTTATATATTGGTTGCAAGAAATAATCACTAAATTAATAATTGGTAAAAAAAAACTATGCTTTATTGGACTTCAGTTTTTTTCAGATGAAATCTGCTATTGAGCCCCTAGTAAACTTTTCATTTCAGATATACTGTTCAACTCCAGAATTTCCATCTGGTTCGGTTCTCTTCTCTGTTCTCTCTTTTCTCTTTTCAAGACAGAGTCTGGTTCTGTCGCCTAGGCTGGAGTACAGTGATATGATCTCGGCTCACTGCAACCTCTGCCTCCTGGGTTCAGGTGATTCTCCTGCCTCAGCCTCTTGAGTAGCTGGTACTGCAGGTGCCTGCCACCACGCCTGTCTAATTTTTGTATTTTTAGTGGAGACAGGGTTTCACCATGTTGACCAGGGTAGTCTTGAACTCCTGACTTTAAATGATCCACCTGCCACAGCCTCCCAAAATGCTGAGATTACAGACATGAACCACTGCACCCAGCCGGTCAATTGATTTTTAACAAAGATGCAAATGTAATTCAGTGGAGAGCAGATATATTTTCATTAAATGATGTTGGCGCAATTACACATATTCATATGTGAGAAAATGAAGCTTTTATCCTAAGTGAATTAATGCAGAAACAGAAAACCAAAAACCATATATTTTCACTTATATGTAGGACCTAAATACTGGGTACACATGGACAAAGAGATGGGAACAATAGACACTGGGGATTCCAAAAGTAGATAGGGAAGGAGGCAAGGGTTGAAAAACTACCTGTTTGGTAACCTGGTCACTATTTGGGAGATGGGTTCAATAGAAGCCCAAATGCCTCAGCATCATGCAATATATCCATGAAATGAACGAACTTGGTACTTGTACCCTCCGAATCTAAAATTAAAAAAAAAAGAAAATGAAGCTTGAGCCATACTTGGCACCATATGCAAAAATTTACTCAAAACAGATTGTAGATAAATGTAAAACTTATAAAACTTATAGAGAAAATAGAGAAGAAAACCTTTGCAAATCATGTACCTAAGAACTTGTAACCAGATTATATAAGGAACTCTCAGAACTCAGCAGTAAGAAAAAAAATTTTAATGGGCAAAAGACTTCAGTTGACACTTTCTCGAAGAGTACATATGGATGGCAATTAAACGTATGAAAAGATGTTCAACATCATTAGCCATTAGGCAAATGCAAATTGAGACCACAATGAGATGCCAGTGCATACCTGTAAGAATAGCAGAAAAAACAAAACCCCAAAAAAATGACAATACAAAGTGTTTACAGGGATATCGAGAAACTAGAACTCCCATACATTGCTGGTGGGAATGTAAAGAGGTACAGCCACGTTAGAAAACAGTTTGGCAGTCTTTAAAATAAAGTTAAATATATACTTATTTTATGTCCTAGCAATCTCACTTCTACATATTCACCCATGACAAATGTAAAACCAGTATATGAATGTTGACAGTGGCTTTATTCTCTAGTGCCTGAACAATGCACATAATAGTTTTTTCATAAATATTGTTGAATAAATGAATGACTTACTATAATTATTATTGAGATTGAGGTTTTTTAATATTTTATTGTCATTAGTCTCTGCTGCAGGAAAATGATATTTACTTGATAAGCCTTTTAAACAAATAATATGATTATGACTTCTATGACAATGTATCCCAATGATATGATCAATTCTTTTAAAAAGAGGTGGAATTGCCACAGTGACTTCCACGATGGTTGAATTAGTTTACAGTCCCACCAACAGTGTAGAAGTGTTCCTATTTCTCCACATCCTCTCCAGCACCTGTTGTTTCCTGACTTTTTAATGATCGCCATTCCAACTGGTGTGAGATGGTATCTCATTGTGGTTTTGATTTGCATTTCTCTGATGGCCAGTGATGATGAGCATTTTTTCATGTGTTTTTTGGCTGCATAAATATCTTCTTTTGAGAAGTGTCTGTTCATGTCCTTCGCCCACTTTTTGATGGGGTTGTTTGTTTTTTTCTTGTAAATTTGTTTGAGTTCATTGTAGATTCTGGATATTAGCCCTTTGTCAGATGAGTAGGTTGCAAAAATCATTCTCAGTAAGCTATCGCAAGGACAAAAAACCAAACACCGCATGTTCTCACTCATAGGTGGGAATTGAACAATGAGAACACATGGGCACAGGAAGGGGAACATCACACTCTGGGGACTGTTGTGGGGTGGGGGGAGGGGGAGGGACAGCATTAGGAGATATACCTAATGCTAAATGACGAGTTAATGGGTGCAGCACACCAACATGGCACATGGATACATATGTAACAAACCTGCACATTGTGCACATGTACCCTAAAACTTAGAGTATAATAAAAAAAAAAAAGAGGTGGTAGCATATACAAACTTGAACATATAAAGACAGTAACACCGTATGTGGTACAGACCTTTAAGTACTGTATTATATTGAGATTTAGATTAATTTTTAAAAATCTTAAAGATACATTTGACTTCTCTCATTTTTTTTAAATAAACCATTTATTTTTTAGAATCACTAGAATAACAATGTTTGCTCTGATGCAAAAGCTCTGGACCCATTTAAAGATCTGTGTTTGAGATTGAAAACTGGCAGCCTTTGAGTGAATTTGACTCTTAGATCTGTTTTCTTTGGCCTGCACAGTATTGATCAAACAGAATATTTACAAACATTGGATAAGCATTTCACTCATAGCAACCACTGACTCTGATTGAGTAGTGTCTATACCTTACAGACAAGAAATACGGTCTCCAGTTTGCCACAGTTCCCACTAGTCTCTATTGTTTACGCAGCAGTGAGGCCACATGTTGGTTGCCATGTCACTGTGCTTGTGCTTTGTGCTTTTGTTTTTCTTATACATGGATCTCTCATTCACTACAGTCTGTTATTTTATGATAACAGACCAAATTTAAAAGATAAAAATGTTAAAAACATCCATTTTATCACTTGTTAACATGGTTATTTTCTTAGTGTCTTCACTGGCTGCTCTGGCATGGAGCTGATATCACACACGTAACAACGAGAGGTTGGACAGCATCTCACATAGCTGCAATCAGGGGTCAAGATGCTTGTGTACAGGTAATAATAACATTACTTTTTTCAGTAAGTTCAATTACTTTAACATAGTTCTGTTGGGCTATTGCTATTATTCTAATTATTTGACTCAATAGATTTAGTTTTATATTCTAAACAAGAACTTACTGGATTCCACAACTCAGATATTCTGATACCAGCTATCCACTTAAACAAATTGTATGTGACCAGAAATCCTTTTATCTCTGATGTAGTTGGCTGTCTGGGTTGTTTTGAGAGATCTCACAGTCATGACCAGATTATCTCCTTTATAGCTTGCTGCTGTGGTCTGAATGTTTGTGTCCTCCAAAATAAATATGTTGAAATCTTAACCCCAAGGTGATGGTGTTAAGAGGTGAGGCCTTTTGGCAGGTTATTAGGTCATGAGGGGTTTGCCCTCATAAATGGGATTAATGTCCTTATGCAAGAGACCTCAGAGAGCTAGCTCTCTAGCCTCTTCCACCATATGAGGATGCTGTGAGAAGGCACTATCTATGCAGAAAGAGCCCTCACCAGACAGAATCTGCCACGACCTTAATCTTGGACTTTCCAGCCTCCAGAACTATGAGAAATAAATTTTTGTTGTTTATATGCTCCCTGGTTTATGATATTTTGTTATAGTAGTCCAAACAGACTAAGACACTTGGCCATGCCTAAAATTTTGTATTTAATGTATTGCCTGACCAGGGTGATATATTAATATGTGGTAGGATCTAGTTTATTAGAGTAATTAAATTATTCAGTGTTTTGAAATAGACTGGAATTTGGAGGAATACAGAGTCATATAAGCAAACAGTTGGTATTAGTCCATTCTCACACTGCTATGAAGAAATACCTGAGACTGGGTAATTTATAAAGAAAAAAGGTTTAGATGACTCACAGTTCCACATAGCTGGGGAAGGCCTCAGGAAACTTACAATCATGGTGGAAGGGGAAGCAAACATGTCCTTCACAGGATGGCAGGAAGAGAGAAGTGCTGAGCAAAGGAGGAAAGCTTCTTATAAGACCATCAGATCTCGTGAGAACTCACTCACTATCATGAGAATAGCATGGGGTAACCACCCCCATGATTCAGTTACCTCCCACCGTGTCCCTCCCATGACACGTGGAGATTATGGGAACTACAATTCAAATGAGATTCGAGGGGGTACACAGCCAATGTACATCACAGTTCCTGTGGAACAGGAAGAAGCGTGAGATTGTTTGAAGGGACAGGAGCTCTACTCAGTGAGTTACAAAACAATGCAAAGCAAAATCTATGATTAAAGTTCTAATGAAAAATATAGATGAGAAGAATTGTATAATTTAGGAGGAGGTAGAGGGATCATAAATGGAGGAAATAAAACATCAGCTAAGCTCAAAAGAGTGGGTTGATTTTAAAGAGCTAAGTAATGAGGAAGTATTATAGAGGCAGGCAATATGTTAGGAGCAAATAAAAGTAATGATTGTCATTCATTGGAGATTTATTGTGTGTTAGTCTCTCATGTATCATTTCATCCAACACAAACAGTTCTACGAGTTCCCTTTTATATAGGTTATAAAACAAATTCAGAGTGTTAAGTACCTTGCCTAAGCAAGTGACAGAGCTAGGATTTGAACCTAGACTTGTCCTATTATTAATCTTTATGCTATACTTCTGTAAGAAGCTCCTGAATTGGAAAATTGGGCTGTGTTCAGGGGATATACCATTATATTAGTTTGACTGAGTATAGATTATTTGTGGTGTGGACTGTTGAGAACCATGCTTGGATAGACCAGTTTTGTAAAGTGCCTCAGAAATAGAATGAAGATTTTGGATTCATTTGTATAGAAAGAGAGTTTTTTTTCCCCCTCCTCAACCCTGTGATTACCTGGAAAGAAAAGAGAGGTTTTGTTTTTGTTTTTGTTTTTTGAAACAGGGTCTTGCTCTGTCACCCTGGCTGGAGTGCAGTGCCCTAGTCACGACTCACTGCAGCATCAACCTCCTGGGCCCAAGTGATCCTCCCACCTCAGCCTCCCAAGTAGCTGAGACCACCAACATGTATCACCACGCCTGGCTAATTTTTTTTGTAGGGATGTCTTTGGCGGGTGGCGGGGGGGATCTCCCTATGTTGCCTAGGCTGGTCTTGAACTCCTGGGCTCAAGTGATCCTCCTGCCTTGGCCTCCCAAAATGCTGGGATTACAGGCATGAGCCACAGCATCTGGCTGAGAAGAGAGAGTTTTTATATACATTTTGTGTGTGTGTGTGTGTGTGTGTGTGTGTGAATATGTTTGTATATATATTTATACGTACACATAAACATCCACATGGACACTAACTGGGGAATGAGATAATGAAAACAGTATTTCAGGGAATTATTCTAGCAAAATGTGTGCAGGATTATTAGGATGAAGGAAGAGTTAAAGATAAGAAGATCAGTTAGAGATTTTTTGCTGTAATCACTAACCAGAGAGGGTAAAAATAGGTGGTGGCAGAGGGAAAGAAAGAAAATGAGCCAAGATACCTTGCAAAGCAAACATCGACAGAGTGTAGTGAAAATTCAAATTGTGAGTCAGAGCAACAGATAATTATGATGGAATGAATAGGGAAATCTGAAAAGCAAGGAAGATTGGGAAAAAGATGTTGAGTTCAATTTGGCATATGTTGAGTTTAATGTGTTTGTAGGTCATCCAGGTACAGAGGGTCCAGGCAGTTGAAAAGGGGGCTGGAGATAAAGATTACAGGAATGGTAAAGTATAGAAGAGTCTCAAACTCTCAGCCTCCCAAAGTGCCAGGATTACAGCATGAGCAACCACTCCTGGCCGAGACTAATAATTCTTTTAAGCCAATTACTCTGTGTATGGTATAACCCATATATAGAAACTGGGCCAATTGCAAATTCAGATGGAACCTCTTTAGATGTAGTTAGAAACTTGATTTGGAGCTTAGAACTAGTCACTTAAATAATTAATTCTTCTACTGAGTCCACACCCCTCTTAACAAAGGATTCTGCTTTTGAATTTGTGAAAGTTTAAATTTCAGTTTTATCAGGTTAGAATTAAAGAATTTAACTTAGTGGCTATTTATCTATGCTCATGAAAGATGTGTCTTATAAATTATATATACATGCTCAAATCAAAATGTAAAATCAATATTATAAGTGTCTTCTAGGCAATGTTAAAACATTTTCTTGAGGCAAAAGTGGGTGGGAGCGCGTGCTGTTGGGAGTTGCTTGGAGGTTGGCAGTGCGGGGCTGAAGGCTAGCAAACCGAGCGATCATGTCGCACAAACAAATTTACTCTTCAGACAAATACGACGACAAGGAGTTTGAGTATCGACATGTCGTGCTGCCCAAGGACATAGCCAAGCTGGTCCATAAAACTCATTTGATGTCTGAATCTGAATGGAGGAATCTTGGCGTTCAGCAGAGTCAGGGATGGGTCCATTATATGATCCATGAACCGGAAACTCACATTTTGCTGTTCCGGTGCCCACTACCCAAGAAGCCAAAGAAATGAAGCTGGCAAGCTACTTTTCAGCCTCAAGCTTTACACAGCTGTCCTTACTTCCTAACATTTTTCTGACAACATTTTATGTTGCCTTTTTGTTTCTCACTTTCATATTTAAAAGATGTTCAGTACACTGTTTGAATGTGCTGGTAACTGCTTTGCTTCTTGGGTAGAGCCACCACCACAATAGCCCAGCCAGATGAGTGCTCTGTGGACCCACAGCCTCAGCTGAGTATGACCCCAGAAGCCATGATGTGCTCTGTATCCAGAACACACTTGGCAGATGGAGGAAGCATCTGAGTTTGAGACCGTGGTTGTTACAGGGATCATGTAAACTTGCTGTTTTTGTTTTTTCCTGCCGGGTGTTGTATGTATGGCGACTTGTGGATTTATGTTTCAGTGTACTGGAAACTTTCCATTTTATTCAAGAAATCTGTTCATGTTAAAAGCCTTGATTAGAGAGGAAGTTTTTATAATCTAAAAAAAAAAAAAAAAACAAACCACTTTCTTAGCATTAGCTGAGAATTTCTTATGATTTGCCTGTAGCACATATGTAAGAACATACATAAGAATTTAGCTATAGATTGGCTGGGCGCGGTGGCTCACGCTTGTAATCCCAGCACTTTGGGAGGCCGAGGTGGGCGGATCACGAGGTCAGGAGATCGAGACCACGGTGAAACCCCGTCTCTACTAAAAATACAAAAAAATTAGCGGGGCGTGGTGGCGGGTGCCTGTAGTCCCAGCTACTCGGAGAGGCTGAGGCAGGAGAATGGCGTGAATCCAGGAGGCGGAGCTTGCAGTGAGCTGAGATTGCGCCACTGCACTCCAGCTTGGGCGACAGAGCGAGACTCCGTCTAAAAAAAAAAAAAAAAAAAAAGAATTTAGCTATAGATTAATAAATTGCTTGCCTTTGTATAATCTGCATCTGCATTTATGGTTTAACATCTATACTCATGTAAAGTCGTTCCTATTTCTCTATTTTTAGGCTCTTATAATGAATGGAGCAGATCTGACAGCCCAGGATGACCGGGGATGCACTGCTTTACATCTTGCTGCAACTCATGGACATTCTTTCACTTTACAAATAATGCTCCGAAGTGGAGTGGTGAGTGACTCCTGTTAATATGTGCTAATGTATGATAATATAGATGGAATAGCATTTGGTAGTCTAGTTATCTCTTCCTGACTTTTTAGATCTCTTATATGACTTTCGGAAACTAATTTAATTTTTCTCTCTAGCTTTTCTATCTTTAAACATAGTAGCAATAATTCAGACAAATCTTCCCTTCCCCCCAAAAAACCAATTCAGTATTACAAAGTACTTGAGAGGTTTTGGGTTCTTCATGCCAGTTCAGAGTTTAACTGGTTAGATTACAAAGCTTCAAACGAATCTTAACCAGGTGATTGTAAATCTTTATGAATTTTTGTGTGTCTACCTATGTGTTTGTTTTGAAACTCTTATTTCATATACTGATTTAGAAAGTGATTTATTTCTTCAGAAATTTTGTTTATTGCAATATTTAATTTTATTATGTAGTGGTTGTAATAAATAACGTAGAAGAAGAGAACTACATATATTGAAGACATTGTGGTAAGAGTTGGTGTTTCTATAGTTTGAGAAAGTGAAAACTTATTAAATATTTTTTGTAAACTCTGTTTATATTCTCAATGATAGTATTTGATCATTCAATCTATCCCTTTTATTTTATTGGTCAGGAATCTGTGACTGGTAAGATGACTAGTTAAGTTCGTTTTTAAAAACTATTTTATGTGACTCGTTCTTTTGAAAAGCCTGTTTTATAAAATTTTCCTAGTATTTTATTAGCTCATATATTCAAATTAGTGGTTACAGTACATTTTTCTATTATATTAAGTGTTTGCCTTCTTGTATTAAGAACAGCCTCCAATTCTTATTTACAGAATTAAGCTGCTAGGCTTAGTGTTTTCCCTACAAAATGGGGAGAAACTAAGTCCTTGTGAATGTTACCTCTAGGATCCCAGTGTGACCGATAAGAGAGAATGGAGACCTGTGCATTATGCAGCTTTTCATGGGCGGCTTGGCTGCTTGCAACTTCTTGTTAAATGGGGTTGTAGCATAGAAGATGTGGACTGCAATGGAAACCTTCCAGGTATTTTAAATAAAGCAAATATTTTAGTTTTTCATTGATGTAAACTTTTAAATGTTTGATCTTGTTTAAGAAATTTAAACTGTTGGCTGAGTGTGGTGGCTTACACCTGTAATCTCAGCACTTTGAGAGGCTGAGGCAGGAGGATCACTTGAGGCCAGGAGTTTGAGACCAGCCTGGGCAACATAGTGAGACCCACTCTCTACCAAAAAAAAAAAAAAAAAGTAAAAGAAAGAAAAACGCTGGGTGTTGTGGTGTGTGCCTGTAGTCTAACTTCTTGGGAGGCTGAGGATTTGGGATCCCAGGGTTTGAGGCTACAGTGAGCTGTGATTGCACCACTGTACTTCAGTGAGCCTAGGCAACAAACTGAGACCCCATCTCTTAAAAAATAAAGACATTGAAACCAATTATTTTGTTAGTCTGTCACAAAATGAAGTAGTTTATATGTTGACATGAACATTTTTTATCTTACATCACACCCATCTTATGTACCTTTCATATGATTGATTTTTTTTCTGGAACCATATCAGCAAAAGAGAAATTGGCAAAATTAAACATAGATTTGCCCTTTCCGCCAGCTCTTTCCTTCATCTGCTATCTAGTGTTTTTATTTTTTAACTTCACCTCTCTCTGCCCCATAGACAACTTATTTATTTTTAAATTTTTTTGAGATTTTTGAGTTTTGTCCTGTTGCCCAGGCTGGAGTGCAGTGGTGTGCTCTCAGCTCACTGCAACCTCCGCCTTCCAGTTCAAGTGATTCTTATACCTCAGCGTCCTTCGTAGCTGGGTTTCAGGCACCTGCCACCACGCCTGGCTACTTTTTGTATCTTTAGTAGAGATGAAGTTTCACCATGTTGGCTAGGCTGGTCTCGAATTCTTGGCCTCAAGAGATCTACCTGCCTTGGCTTCCCAAAGTGCTGGGATTGGAGGCAGGAGCCACCACGCCTGGCCCAACTTTTTTATTTTTTAAACACCACTGCATAAATAGATGATACTAGTTAATTTGGGTTAATTTGCTACTTCACTTGTCTAACCTACAGTAAAGTGGCCAGTGGAGACTTAGACTCCACCTTCTTTAAAAAGTGGTCTAGAAATTCTAAAGGATAGATCACAGTGATATTGGAGTGAAAATGATACTTAAATGATACCTTAAAGAAGCAACCACACAAAGGGGAAGGGCAGAATAATATGAACAGGCCTGATCAAATCAGTTTGCTATTTAGAATCTCCTGAGATCCCTGTGGAGCCTCTGATTCCTTGGCTTGGCATGCTGGACTTACATAATTTGGCTCCTACCTACCTGCATGGCCTCATCTTTCTATATCTTTACACTACTGTCCAGGATCATTTTGCTTTTTTCTGAAGTTCATCTTTCAGTGTTCATTTAGTGAAGTCTTTTGGTATGAACTCTTTCACTTTTTGTGTATCTGAAAATTTATTTTGTTCTCATTCTTTTTACTTTGTATTTTGTAAGTTTTTTTTTTTAAAGTAAAATTTAAATTGAAGTCTCAAAAAACAAAAAGCCCCTCTCTTGGCACTGCCTATGGAGGTGGAAGCCATCTCCTCCTCAGCATCATGGCCACCCTCAGACCCCTTGTGAAGCCCAAGATCGTCAGAAAGAGAACTAAGAAGTTAATCTGGCATCAGACTGACCGATATGTCAAAATTAAGTGTAGCTGGCAGAAACCCAGAGGTACTGACAACAGGGTTCGTAGAAAGTTCAAGGGCCGATCTTCATGCCCAACATTGGTTGTGGAAGCAACAAAAAAAACAAAGCACATGCTGCCCAGTGGCTTCCGTAAGTTCCTGGTACACAACATCAAGGAGCTGGAAGTGCTGCTGATGTGCAACAAATCTTACTGTGCTGAGATGTTTTCTCCAAGAACTGCAAAGCCATCGTGGAAAGAGCTGCCCAGCTGGCCATCAGAGTCACATCAACCCCAATGCCAGGCTGCTCAATGAAGAAAATGAATAGACAGCTCATGGGCATGTTTTGTGTTTAAATAAAACTGTAAAAACTGCAAAGAAAACCCAAAAAACCAAAAAACAACAAAAAAATTCTTTTGTGTTAGGCTTCCTTCACTTTTTCAGACTGCTTTCAATTGCTCCATTTTCACATATGGTATTATTTATGGTATTATTAGTTTTTTTTTTTTTTTTTAGTTTTAGTCTTTCTGATGGATGTATCTCATTGCACTTTCAAATTTACACTTTTCCTGATGACTAAAGCTGTCGAACATCATTTCGTACTTTTAAAGGCTATTTTTTTTTTTTTGTGAAGTACGAGTTCAGATCTTTTGCCTATTAGCTGTTAGAGTATGTCTTTTTCTTATTGAATCATAGTTCTTTATATATTCTAGATACAAGCCCTTTGTCAGTTACGTTTATTACCAATATCTTTTCATGCAAATATCTTTCTGATCTTTCTACTTTATGGCTTGCTCTTTCATTCTGTGGTATTTTTTGATAAATGAGGTTTTAATTTTTTTTGAAATAGAGTCTTGCTCTGCCACACAGGCTGGAGTGCAGTGGTGCAGTCTCTGCTTGCTGCAACCTCTGCCTCCCGGATTCAAGTGATTCTTTTGCCTCAGCCTCCCGAGTAGCTGGGATTACAGGTGTGTGTCACCACGCCTGGCTAATTTTTGTATTTTTAGTAGAAACAGAATTTTACCATGTTGGCCAGGCTGGTCTTGAACTCCTGACCTTGTAATCCACCCACCTCGGCCTCCCAAAGTGCTGGGATTACAGGTGTGAGCCACCGCGTTTGGCCAGAGGTTTTAATTTTAATGTAGTCCATTTTAATAATCTCTTCCTTTGTAGTTAGTCCTTTCTGTACTTTCCCTATTCTGTGATCATGAAGACATTCCTTTATGTTATCTGTTAGAAATTTTATTTATCTTTCATATTTATATTCCCAATCCTCCTAGAACTGACTTTTCTGTGTGTAATACAAGGTAGGGGTCAGTTTTATTTTTGTATTGTCCTTTATCAAATATACTTGATCATTTTTGTTGGTCTTGTCCGGTCATTAAAAAATCCAATTGTTTCTTTAAACATGTATAATTATTTTATTTATAACCAGGTACAGTATTTATAATAATATAGATGTTAAGAAAGAATGTGGCCTTAGTTCTAGACTGCTTGTGTTCAAATCGCTCTCATAAAATTATTTTTTATTGATAAATGTACATATTTTTGGTATACATGTGATAATTTGATACATTCTTATAATGTATAAAGATCAAATCAAGGTAATTGGGGTAGCCATCCCTTAAATATTTCTTTTCTTTATACTAAGAACATTTGAATTATTTTTTTCTAGTTATTTTGAAATATACAATAGATTATGGTTAACTATAATCACCCTACTGATCTGTCAAACACTAGGTCTTATTTCTTCTACTGAATTGTATATTTGTACCCATTAATCAACTTCTGTTCTTCCTGTCTCTGTGCTACCCTTCTGGCCTTTGGTAATCGCCAATCAATCTACTGTCTATCTTCATGAGACCAGCATATTTTAGCTCCGACATATGAATGAAAACATATAATATTTGTCTTTCTGTGCTTGACTTATTTTACTTAACATAATGACCTCTAATTCCATCCATCTTGTGACAGTGACAGTATTTCATTCATTTTTGTGTGAATCATATTCCGTTGTGAATATACATTACATTTTCTTTATCCATTCATCATTGATGTGCACGTAGGTTGATTCCATATTTTGACTATTGTGAATAGTGTGTTAATAAACATGAGAGTGCAGCTATCTCTTTGATATATTGGTTTTTTTTCTTGTGGATATATACCCAGTAGTGGAATTAACTTATAGTTTATTTAATATAAATATAGCTACTCTTGTTCTTTTTTTTTTGCTTCTAGTTGCGTGGAATATCTTTCACTTTTAGTCTATGTGTGTTTTTATAGATGAAGTGGGTTTTTTGTAGGCAGCCTATAGTTGGGTCATGTTTCTTTATACTCTGTGCCTTTTAATTGGAGAGTTAAGTCCATGTACATTCAGTGTTGTTATTGGTAGGTAAAGACTTACAGCTGCTATTTTGTTGCTTGTTTTCTGGTTGTTTTGTAACTCCTATGTTCCTTTCTTCTTGTCTTTCTTTGTGGTTAAGTGATTTTTCTCTGGTAGTATGTTTTAATTTTTTGCTTTTTATTTTTTAGTAAATATAGGTTTTTGCATTGTAGTTACCATGAGTCTTACATTTTATAGATATAACAGATTATTTTAAAGAGATGACAACTTACCTTAGGTCACAAAGAAAGGAATAGGCCTCCCTCCCTCCTTCCCTCCCTCTTTCCTTCTTTCCTTCCTTCCTTCCTTCCTTCCTTCTTTTTCCTTCTTTCCTTCTTTCCTTCTTTTCTTTCTTTCTCTCTCTCTCTCTCTCTTTCTTCCTTTCCTTTCCTTTCCTTTCCTTTCCTTTCCTTTCCTTTCCTTTCCTTTCCTTTCCTTTCCTTTCCTTTCCTTTCCTTTCCTCTCCTTTCTTCTTTCTTTTTCTTTCTTTCTTTCTTCCCTCTGTGGCCCAGGCTGGAGTAAACTCGGCTCGCTGCAGACTCCCTGCATCCGGCTCCCGTGATTCTCCTGCCCTGGCCTGCGGGCTGCCTGGGATTGCCGGCGCACGCCACCACCCCTCCCTGGTTTTTCTCCTTTGGCTAGAGGCGCGGTTTCGCCATGTCGGCCAGGCTGGTCTCCAGCTCCTGACCTCCAGTGCTCTGCCCGCCTCGGCCTCCCGAGGTGCTGGGACTGCAGACGGAGGCTTGCTCATTCGGTGCTCGGTGTTGCCCGGGCTGGAGTGCGGTGGTGTGGTCTTGGCTCGCTGCAGCCTCCGCCTCCCAGCCGCCTGCCTTGGCCTCCCAGGGTGCTGGGATTGCAGCCTCTGCCCGGCCGCCGCCCCGTCTGGTAGGTGGGGAGCGTCTCTGCCTGGCCGCCCATCATCTGGGTTATGAGGAGCTCCTCTGCCCGGCCGCCCCGCCTGGGAGGTGAGGAGCGCCTCTGCCCGGCCGCCACCCCGTCTAGGAAGTGAGGAACGTCTCTGCCTGGCCGCCCATCGTCTGGGATGTGAGGAGCGACTCTGCCCGGCCGCCCCGTCTGGGAAGTGAGGAGCCCCTCTGCGCGGCCGCCCCGTCTGGGAAGTGAGGAGCGCCTCTGCCCGGCCGCCCCTTCTGGGATGTGAGGAGCGCCTCTGCACGGCCGCCCTGTCTGGGAAGTGAGGAGCGCCTCTGCCCGGCCACCCATTGTCTGGGATGTGAGGAGCGCCTCTGCCCGGCCGCTCCATCTGGGAAGTGAGGAGCCCCTCTGCCCGGCCGCCACCCTGTCTGGGAAGTGAGGAGTGTCTCTGCCCGGCCGCCCCATCTGGGAAGAAGTGAGGAGTGCCTCTGCCCGGCCACCCATCGTCTGGGATGTGAGGAGCGCCTCTGCCCGGCCACCCATCGTCTGGGAGGTGAGGAGCGCCTCTGCCCGGCTGCACCTTCTGGGAAGTGAAGAGCCCCTCTGCCCGGCCGCCACCCCATCTAGGAAGTGAGGAGCGTCTCTGCCCGGCCGCCCATCTGGGAAGAAGTGAGGAGCGCCTCTGCCCAGCTGCCCCGTCTGGGAAGTGAGGAGCGCCTCTGCCCGGCCGCCCCGTTTGGGAAGTGAGGAGCGCCTCTGCCCGGCCGCCCCTTCTGGGATGTGAGGAGCGCCTCTGCCCGGCCGCCCCGTCTGGGAAGTGAGGAGCGCCTCTGCCCGGCCGCCCCTTCTGGGAAGTGAGGAGCGCCTCTGCCCGGCCGCCTCGTTTGGGAAGTGAGGGGCGCCTCTGTGCGGCCGCCCCATCTGGGAAGTGAGGGGCGCCTCTGCCCGGCCGCCCTATCTGGGAAGTGAGGGGCGCCTCTGCCCGGCCGCCCCTTCTGGGATGTGAGGAGTGCCTCTGCCCGGCCGCCCCATCTGGGAAGTGAGGAGCACCTCTGCCTGGCCACCCATCGTCTGGGATGTGAGGAGTGCCTCTGCCCAGCTGCCCCGTCGGGAAGTGAGGAGCCCCTCTGCCCAGCCGCCACCCCGTCTAGGAAGTGAGGAGCGTCTCTGCCTGGCCGCCCCTTCTGGGAAGTGAGGAGCACCTCTGCCTGGCCGCCCCGTCTGGGATGTGGGGAGCGCCTCTGCCTGGCGGCCCCGTCTGGGAGGTCTACCACAGAGGCCAGAAGCAATGTGGGGGCTGGATGTGGTGGCTCACGCCTGTAGTCCCAGTACTCTGGGAGGCTGAGGCGGGTTGATCACTTGAGGCTAGGAGCTTGATACCAGCCTGGCCAACATGGCGAAACATATGAAAAATACAACTGTCAAACCAACCAATGAACCAAGTGACAACAAAACAGGTCTACCCTGGAGTCATACTCTAATTTTTTCTATTTTCCTCCCTTTCTGATCCTTTATCCCACTTTCTTTTTCTTCCTCTTCCTTCTCCTTCTTCTTTGTCAAATAGAGGATTGAGTTATTATCATTGATCCATACAAAGTCCCTCTCTCATTTATTTTCTTTAATTCCCACTCCCCCATTTCTATTCCCCATCTTCCCATGTGCAACCTTCCTAATATGTTTGATATGCATCTTTTTGTTCGTATGTACTTTTAGAAAATGTTTATCGTTTTGTGTGCAAAAAAAAAAAATAAAAAAAAACAACAACAACAAAGAAAGGAATAGAAACAAGGAAAAAGCAAAATGCCCTTCATGTGAACTGTTTCCCCCACATTTTGCCTTTTTGTTGTTTCTATTTATATATTTTTGAGGTTGTTTGTTTGTTTTTTTGAGATGGAGTCTTGCTCTGTTACCCAGGCTGGAGTGTGGTGGTATGATCTTGGCTCACTGCAACCTTCTCCTCCTTGGTTCAAGAGAGTCTCCTGCCTTAGCCTCTCAAGTAGCTAGATTACAGGTGCCCACCCCCATGTCCGGCTAATTTTTGTATTTTTCATAGAGATGGGGTTTCACCATGTTGGCCAGGCTGATCTCGAACTCCTGACCTCAAGTGATCCGCCTCGGTCACCCAAAGTGCTGGGATTACAGGCGTAAGCCACTGTGCCTCACCTATTTATGTATTTTTGCATTTCCTATCTCTTAACAGGTTGCTATAGCTATTATTGTTTTTGTTAGATTTGTCTTTTAGTCTTCATACTGGAGTTATCACACACCACAGTTACATTATTGGAGTATTCTAGGGTTGTCCATGTTTTTAATTTCACCAGTGATTTTTATACCTTCAAATGTTTCCGTTTGCACATTAGTGTTTCTTCTTCCTGATTGAAGAAGTCCCTTTAGCATTTCTTATAAGATGGTTCTGGTGATCGTAAATTCTCTCAGCTCTTGTTTGTCTGGGAAAGGCTTTCTGTCTTTGTTTTTTTTTTTTTTGGTGTTAGGCATATTTTAAGCATATATCTTCAGTATTATCTATCCAGGACCGAAGTAAGTTCTGATGCAGGAAATGAGTGAGTTTCACAGCTTTCTGAGCCCCTACTTGACCCAGGAAGCCCAGCTGGCCCCTCCTCTGAGTCCCCCCTCTAAAACAGGGCACCCCAGCTGCTGTTGGGAACTGGGCGGCAGTCATTCTGGCTACTTCCTGCTGGTTAGGGGCAAAGAAGGGGTCCTGCAGTTGTGGTGTCCTCCAGAGGGGAACTTTTTAGGCCAGTCGGGGACCAGCAGGTCAATCTAGGGGTCCTCAGTAGAAGCTGTGAGTTGAGCTTATTTGAGGTTCCATTTGTAAGACTATTTGTAGCTTGATGGCCTTGATCCTGGAGGAAACAATTTTGACAAGGAGGTTAAAAATGCAAGGCCCAAAGGCAAGTAATAGTAGGATGGCTGTCACAGGGCCTGGAAAGGGGAGGAGCCCAGGTATCTATTGGTTAAACATATTCCAGGGTACTGAATGTTCAAGCTTCTTTTTCCTCTTTTAAATGTCTAATAATATCTTTGTAATTTTTTGTGAGCTTTAGGCCTTAAGGGATATTGCCTTTGATAAGGAAAAGTGGTAGGGTCTTTTAGCCTGATTTGAATTGGGTGGGCATTCTTTGTCTTTCCGAATTGTCCTTCTAAGGCCCAGACTTCAGAGTTGATTCCTTCTTCAAGTAGGGGACAACAAATTGGTAATTTGTTCCCTGTATTCATGTAGATAATAGCCCCAGCTTTGGCTAATATGTCCCTCCCTAATAAGGGTGTGGGACTTTTGGGCATAACAAGAAAGGCGTGTGGAAAGAGCAAAGTCTCCTAATTGCAACCAAGGAGGTGAGAGTAATACCTGGATACAGGCTGTCCTAAGATTCCTCGGATAGTAACAGATTTTGAGGACAGTCATCCGAGGCAGGAGATTGAAACTGAGAAGGCCTTGCCAGTGTCCAGGAGGAAGTCCACTTCCTGGCCCTCAATGGTCAAACTTACCTGTGGCTCTGTGAGGGTGATGTCATGAGCTGGCGCTTGCCCTGGCCACCCTCAGGCCTGTTGCTGAATCATCTGGTTGGGTGCTTCTGGCCCAGAGGGCCTTCGTCCTCTGGGGCAGTGCGCCTTCCAGTGATTGCCTTGGCATATTGGACATGGGTGAGGAGGTGGTTTGTTTCTGGTTGGACAATCTTTCTTTAAGTATCCTTGCAAAGCGCACTGATAACAAGCCCTACTAGGAAATTGGCCTGCTCCTCTTTTGGTTCCCTCTGAGCCACCAGGGTCTGCCTGTCTGAGGGCCAAGACTAAGGCTGCAGCCTTTTTCTTATCTCGCTTTTCCCTTTTGGCCTGTTCCTCTTGGTCCCTGTTACAGAACACCGAGGTTGCCACGTTTAATAATGCCTCCAAATTTTGTTCTGGGCCTAAGGCAAACTTTTGGAGTTTTCTCCTAATGTCAGCCGCTGATTGGGTGATACATTTAACCTTTAGAATAAGTTGGCCTTCCAGGGAATCTGGAGTTAGGGATGTGTGCTTTCTCAGGGCCTCCCTTAGCTTTTCTAGAAAAGCAGAGGGGTTTTCCTCTTTTTTGCTTTGTAATTGTGGATAACATTGCGTAGTTCATAGGTTTTTCCTAGTCTTCCTCAACCCTTCTAAAATGCAAGTTAGCAAATGCCTGTGGCTCTAATCTCCATGATTTGAGTCAGTATCCTAATGAGGGTCTACAGTGGGTACTGCCCGTTGCCCCGTGGGGAATTTTTCCTTTTCCTCCAGTGTTACTCGATCGTTTACCTGGCTGAGATACCATAAATCTCCAGATTGCTGGGCTGCCGCTAAAGCTGCCTCCTTTTCAGTAGGACTTAAGGTCTGATCAAGGAGCAACATGATGTCCTTCCATGCTAGATCAAAGGACTGCCCTAACCCTTGTAAAACATCTATATAGTTATAGGGATCATCCGAGAATTTCCCTAAATCTGCCTTTATTTGTTTTAAATCTGAGAGTGAGAAGGGGGCATGCAAGTGAATGGGCCCAAATTCTCCTCCTACTGTTTGTAAGGGACATAGTTTGGGTGCCTGGCTTGCAGAGTTTATGTTCTCTTTCCGGGGTGCCTTTAACACTTCAGTGGGGCCGGATGAAGGGGAGTCAGTGGGGGAGGAGAGTGGGGCTGAGGGAAGAGGCCCTGAGTACGGAGGTAATTGTGGGCCTCTGTCATTTGGGCAAAGTTTGCAGGCTTGGTACAGGGCAGTATTGTCATGAAGGGCAAAGAAAGCCTGTACATAAGGGACTTCACTCCATTTACCTTCCTGTTTACAGAAAACAGCTAGTTGTAGAAGGGTGTTACAATTAATACTTCCCTCAGGAGGCCAAGTTTCTCCATTTTGTAAGGAATACTGTGGCCAGGCAGTAGAAAATTAGCCACTTCCTTTTTAAGGTTTCAGGGTCAAATTAGTCCCAGTAATTCAGGATACATCTTAAGGGATTGTCTGGTTTTGAAGGTGTGGTGCTCATCTGGAATCTTAAACACAGGGATGTCCACACCTCTGGTTAGTCCTGGGACTTGTCTTCCCTAAAGGCATCCCCTAAGGGTCAGGTCCAGTTGTATTCAAAGCTCATGGCCGCTTTTCCTGAGTTCTCCATCTACCGGATTTAACCATGCTTACCAGCGGGATGGAAACTTCCCTTGCTCCTGCCGTGCGCCTGTTGACCACTGAATGGGGCACAAGGACTGTTGAATTTATTGTGGTCCTTCTGCCAATGTGTCTTACCTATTCCAGGGTGGCAAGGCCTCGGTCGGGGGCACCACTGATGCTTGCTTGCTAAGGACCAATTTATGTGTTCCTGGCCATAAAACTGTCCTTCAAGGAGGAATCTCTGAATTAGTGACAGGAGGTGTATAGTAAGTTTAAAGGGGATGGTGGATGTCCTCTAGGCCAGAGCTAAGAGAACAGCTGCTGTACTTTAGCCTCTGTCCCCACTTGCCATCAAAGGAGTAAGCCCCTCTCTCAAGGCGGTACCAGTATCCTGTGTCCCAACTGACTGTATTTTCCTCCCTCCAATACCAGTTATTGAATGGTTGAAACAACAATTCAATGGCTTTAAGACCCGTGCCTATGCACCACAGATTGTACTTGAGAGTCCCTAAGGAAGGGGAGAGTTTATCTGGGGAGCAATGGAGGAAATGCCCTAAGACTTCTACTATCCACATGAAAATTACCTGTCTTTAAATTGTCCTGATGTGGGGGACCATACACTATGGTAGGGAACTGGCCCTTCAGAATGGCCATCAAATGGTGACACTTGCCTAAACCCTGGAGGGCACCATGAACAGGGATCTTCCGGGTGCCACTCCAAGAATTCAAGACTTCTAAATAGGGAATCTTGATCCTGCCTAGCGGGAATAACCTTGCCTGCAAGTTGAGGAAAGAAGTCTAGCCGGCAGACATTAGCATCCAGGAGGCAGGAGTCAGAAAATGTGGCTGTCTCAAGCTCAGTAATCCGTGCAGGGGGAGCCTCTGGTGGGACCCTGGTCTCAACCAGGATATCTGGGAGACTAAGACGTCTGCTGAGCACTCCCGGGTGTACTTCGGGAGCACCACGGAAAGTGAAAGAGTTGCAACTTGTTCCAGGCCAACCAACGCTCCCAACCCCGAAGGGTCAGGGGTTGTTAGCCCTTTTCCAGACAGCCTGACACCTGTGTCTTTAGTCTGGCAGCTGTGCTAATTGCCTTTAAGTGGCTGACAGATGCCCGGTTTAGCCTCTGAATTCTAAGGAAGGACAGGACAGAATAGCAAGTGAAAGAGGTCTGATTGTACTCACCACGTGATGATCTAGATGCCTTTCCAGGACACTCCTGGCAGGCTCGCCAAAATGTAATGCCTAAGGTTCTTACCTAGCCATGCCAAAGAATTGGTGTGGTGGCTGACCGCGGTGAGTCATGGACCAATAGAAAAAGCTATAGGCTTTATTGAGCAGAGTGAAAGTACAAAGCTTCCACAGCGTGGAAGGGGTCCCGAATGGGTAGCCCTTCTGTCTTCTTTATAGTTGAAGAAGCTTTGCTGGATTCTTGGATGGCAGGGTTTTGTTTTGTTTGTTTTTTTCCTTTCAGCGCTTTGAAAATGTCCTGTTCCTTCCTAGCCTGTGTGGTTTTTCTTGAGAAGTTTTTTTTGCGAGACAAACTGGGGCTCCTTTATATGTTATTTTTTTCTTTATTGTTTCTGCTTTTAAGATCCTTCCTTTGTCTTTGACCTTTGAGAGTTTGATTATTATATGCCTTGGGTGGTCTTACTAGGGTTGAATCTGTTTGGTGTTCTGATACATTACTATTTCTGGATATTTATATTTATCTCAAGTTTTGGAAAGTTTTCTGTTATTATTTCTTTGGATAAGTTTTCTACCACTTGTTCTTGCTCACTTTCTCTTGAACACCAGTAATTCTTAGATTTAGTCTTTTGAGATAATTTTCTATTTCTCATAGGTGATTTTCATTTCTTTCCATTTTTTTTTCTCCTATGACTGGGTATTTTCAAATAGCCTATTTTTGAGCTCACTGATTCTTTCCTCTGCTTGATCCATTCTGTTATTGAGAGCCTCTAATGAATTTGTTAGTTTGGCAAATATGTTTCTCAATTTTAAGATTTCTGTTTGATTTTAAAAATTATTTAAAATATTTTTGTTAAATTTCTGTGATAAATTTCTGAATTGCTTTTCTATGTTTCTTTGAGATCACTAAGTTTCCTTAAAACTGCTATTTTGAATTCTTTGAGAACTCACATATTGCCATCTTGTTAGAGTCAGTCAGTAGTTTATTGCTTTGTCTTTTGGGTAGGTTGTGTGTCCCTGTTTGCTATGATTTCTTATGGATGTACATCTATGTCTTTGGATTGAGGGATTAGTTTTTCCAGTCTTCTCTGTCTGGCTTCTTTTGGTTTTTATGGGGTATGTTTGTATAGAGATTCTTTGTAATTTTCTTGTTGATTTTCTTTCTTTTTCCAGGTAGGTCTCTGCCTCCTTTTTGGTCCTAAATGGCACCTTATGCTCAGGTTTCCCTTGACTCTGGTAAATAGGCCATCGGAGTGTAGCCCATTCCAAATTGGGGAGGTCCCAAATGGGATATCTCAGCAGTATGGGAACGCTTGCTAGCAGTTTGTGCCCAGGGGACCTGTGGAAAGAACCTTAGTATGGTGATGCTGAACAGCCACTCTGATTTGGTGTCTCCTTTGGCTTAGTTACAGAGCAGAGTTTCCAGGACTGAGGTGATAGTCGTACCTCTCCCCTTTGTCTCTGGCTGTCCTCAGGGATATATTTGTCTTCAGGCACTCCCAGTGCTTCCTGTGGCTTGAGGCAGGGACAGGTCTTCTGCCAGGGAGCCCAAGATGATAGGGAAGCTGCTTGTTTACTTTGATTTCACTTTTTCCAGTACAAAAACTATGAGTTGGCAGAAATTTCCATGAGCTTTGTGCTGGGCAGAATTGGGGGAGGCATGTCTTGGATATGGAAGTCTGATTCTCTTACTGTCTGCTCAGAGTTTTTTCACTTGACTGTGGCCCCAGGACCTGTCTCATCCTCATATTTGAATTCTGGGCTCTTGCTAGTGATAATCTCAGTGCTGTATATTTGTTTTTATTTTCTTTGGTAGAGCATGAAACTAGCTTGCTTCTTCAGGGCCATTTTGGAACTAGAAACCTTCTCAAAAATTTTTATTAATTTGACATACATTTATTGAGCACATACTATGTGTCAGTTATTTGGGGTGCTGGAGATAGTACAGCAAGTAAAAGACAAAGTCCTGCCTACATGTGGTGGTGAGGGGAGAGACAGATAATCATCTAAATGAATGAGCAAAATATATATTATATAGGGATATGTGTTTAGATAAATGTAAAGTAGGAAACGAGAGTAGAGAGTATTAGAGGGGATGAAATTTGAAATAAGTCATCAAGAAAGCCTTCACTGAGGAAGTGACAATTGGATAAACACCTGAAGGAGTTAAGGAAGCAGATTTTGTGGATATCCTGGAGGAAGAACATTTCAGGTAGAGGTAACAGCAAGTGTAAATCTCCTGAGGCAGGGATGTGCATGGTGTGTTTGAGTAATAGTAAGTCAGTAAGTTCCAACAGAAGTGAGGGGGTGAGTGTTAGATGTTATGGTTGGAGAAATAAGAGGAGCCATTAGAGGGTTTGTTTGTTTTTTCTTTCTTTCTTTCTTGTCTTTCTCATTATGTTGCCCAGTCTGGACTCGAACTCCTGGGCTCAAGCAAACCTTCTGCCTCAGCCTCTTGAATACCTAGGACTATATGCATGTGCCACCATGCGCAGCTTTATTTGATCACAGGAGTGACATGATCTGACCTGTGTTTAAAGGGATCATTTTGGGCTGGGCATGGTGGCCCATGCTTGTAGTCCCAGTAGTTTGGGAGGCCAAGGTGGGTACATTGCTTGAGGCCAGGAGTTCGAGACCAGCCTGGCCAACATGGTGAAACCCCGTCTCTACTAAAAATACAAAAAATTGCTGGGTGTAGTGGCACATACCTGTAACCGCAGCTACTTGGGAGGCTGAGGCACCAGAATCACTTGAACCCAGGAGGTGGAGGTTTCAGTGAGCCAAGATTGCGCCACTGCACTCCAGCCTGTGCAACAGAGCAAGACCCTGTCTCAAAACAAAAATAAAAGGATCATTTGGCTGTTGTGTTTATAATAGCCTGCAGTTGAGGGTGCAGTAGTGGCATGGGTAAGAAATAGGGAGAGCAGTTGGGAACCTGATGCAATAATTCAGGCTACTATTTGGGTTGGCCAGTATAGAGGCAGCAAAGGTAGTGAGAAGTAATCAGGTTCTGTATATATTTTGAAGGAGCCAGTAAAATTTGTTGATGAATTAGATGTGAGGAGTAATCGAAAGGGGAGTCAAGGATAGCTCCAAGGCTTATGGGCCTGAACAATGTGGAGAGAACTTCCATTAACCGAGACAGGGAGATAATATAAGGAAAATGTGTGTGAGGAGGCTAAGGAGCTCAACTTTTGACATATGTTAGAAATGCTTATAAGACTTTTAAGTGTAAATGATGAGTAAGCAGTCAGAGGAATCTGAAGTTTCAGGGGGGCAGGGGCTAGTGTGAGGGGCAGCTGAGGGAGGATAGATTGATATGTGCCAGCAACTTATCTTATCTGGACTTCTTTTCTTGGACTTCTTGTTTCACCTGAATTATACTGGCCACTTGAGCATTACCCTGCCTCTCCATAATCAAGATATGTGAATTGGGCTTATTTCCCAAGCGGTCATTTCTTAAGTGTAAAGACTGTCTTGGTCTTTGTAATCATTGCCTCGAAGCTTGTAACAACTGCAGATTCATTCCTTTTTTTTTTTTTTTTTTTTCCGTAAAGTTTTAGGTTATGGCTGTCCCTGAGTCTCATCCAACATACTTTCTTTCAGGGATTCCTTAAAATTTCTTGTCTGCCACTGCACTCCAGCCTGGGTGACAGAGCGAGACTCCGTCTCAAAAAAAGAAAAAAAAAAAAAAAATTTCTTGTCTGTTCATGGCATTCCTGTTTTTTTCTTTAGTTTTTTATAGCTTTAAAAATACCTTTTCTGTTATTTTCTGAAAGGCTGTAAATGTTGAAGTCAGTGTATACACCTAGTCTGCATTTCAATCTATTCTTCTTGTTTATAATATAAAGAATAAATTATTACAGAAAAGTGACAAATGCATAGTGATAAAGTATTATAATATTCTTATTTGCAGAGTGACTATTGGTTTATTTCTTCCACTTTTTTCCAAAATATTAAATTTTACTTATTTTACTTACATAATAAGCATTTTAACATGTAATTATAAACTGCATAATTGGGATTTCACTTTCTAAGATCACTTTCTGGGCCTGCTCTTCTGGTCTCTATAGACTCATGGTAAGTGTAACTATTCAACCATTTACTCACTGCTTTGAAGCGACTAGAAGGCTGACTGTGTAAAGAAATGCAGGCTGGGAAAAAGGTCTCTTCTCTGTATTCCTGTCATTTGGGGCAGGGATAGTCATCTCCCTATGAGGAAAAGAGCTAATGTGTTACTTCTTTTTTCAAGTTATTTTAGTTTCAATTTAAAAAATAAATTCTGCCAGGCATGGTGGCTCCTGCCTGTACTCTCAGCTACTTGGGAGGATGAGGTGGGAGGAATCACTTGAGCTCAGGATTTGGAGGCTATAATGAGCTATGATTGTGCCACTGCACTCCAGCCTGGGTTACAGAGCAAGATCTTGTCTCTAAATACATACATACATATCTACATAAAAATTTTAAAAAATAAAAATTAAATTATTTTTTTTTCCTTTCCTGTAGTTCACTTAGCAGCCATGGAAGGCCACCTTCACTGCTTCAAATTCCTAGTCAGTAGAATGAGCAGTGCAACGCAAGTTTTAAAAGCTTTCAATGATAATGGAGAAAATGTATTGGATTTGGCCCAGAGGTTCTTCAAGCAGAACATTTTACAATTTATCCAGGGGGCTGAGTATGAAGGAAAAGACCTAGAGGGTCAGGAAAGTAAGTAATTAAGTGATATGTTCTAGCATATAATGTGATGATGATGATAATGGTAATATAATGAGTAGAATCAGTAACTAGGAACAGAAGATATAAGGCAAATTATATATGTTATATGTAAAAATATAAACATGTTTAATATATAACATATTAAAATTTATTACATATCATTGTCTATACATTCATCCAAATTCTTTATTATGAAATATTTTAGACAAAAATGTGTAGAGGTTGGTTACAGTGGTGCATGCTGGTAATTCCAGAACTTCAGGAGTCTGAGGTGAGTGGATTGCTTGAGCCCAGAAGTTTGAGACCAACCTGGGAAATATAGTAAAACTCTGTCTCTACAAAAAATACAGAAATTAGCTGGATATGGAGGCACGCCTGTAATCCCAGCTACTTGGGAGGCTGAGGTGGGAGGATGGATTGAGCCCAGGAAGTCAAGGCTACAGTGAACCGTGATTGTACCTCTGCACTCCAGCCTGGGTGACAAAAAAAACAAAAAAAACGATTAACATAATGAGCAGTGAATCACTAAATTTAAGAATAAAATATAGAGGCCAGATGCGGTGGCTCACGCCTGTAATCCCAGCTACTCAGGAGGTTCAGGCAGGGGAATCACCTGAACCTGGGAGGTGGAGGTTGTGGTGAGCTGAGATCATGCAATTGCACTCCATCCTGTGCAGCAAGAGCGAAACTCCATCCTGGGGAAAAAAAAAAAAAAGAATAAAAGATAGAGTTGAAACCCTTTGGATCTCTCTCCCTAATACCATTACCTTTTCTTCCTCCTCAAGGGTAAACTATTATTTTAGATTTTTCATTCCATTCTGTGGTTTTATATTTTAGTTATATATATGAGTTGGGGTCTCACTATGTTTCCCAGGCTGGTCTCAAACTCCTGGTCTCAAGTGATCCTCCTGCCCCAGCCTCCCCACAAAGCACTGGGATTACAGGCATGGGCCACTGCATCCAGCCTGTATTGTTCTTTATGTGCATTATTTTTTATTGTTGTATTGTTATTTTATTTGTTTCTCCTTCAAATATTTTCCATCTGTTCAATCTGCAGATGTGGAACTTGCAGGTATGGAGGGCCAGCTGTACATCTATACACATACATATGTACACATACACACACACACATACACACACACATACACACACACAACTGAAAGTACCTAACCTGATCTCTAGCATATAGTTGATGCTTAATAAAATGTCTTCAATGATAGTAACTACATAAACTGAGTCCTTACTAAAAATGCCAGACATGATAGTAAGCACTTGTAAAGATTGCATCGTTTTGTCTCTTACTTTGGGAGGCCGAGGTGGGCGGATCACGAGGTCAGGAGATCGAGACCACGGTGAAACCTCGTCTCTACTAAAAATACAAAAAAAAAAAAATTATCCGGGTGTGGTGGCGGGCGCCTGTAGTCCCAGCTACTCGGAGAGGCTGAGGCAGGAGAATGGCGTGAACCCGGGAGGCGGAGCTTGCAGTGAGCCGAGATTGCGCCACTGCACTCCAGCCTGGGCGATAGAGCGAGACTCCGTCTCAAAAAAAAAAAAAAAGAGATCTTCTTGATACTTGGATACCAAAGAATTCATAATTTAACCCTCTCAACAAATCTGAAATGTAGCTATTCTCATTTTTACATATGGAAAGAAACAACCTAGAATAGCCAAAGAATATTTTTAAAATAACAAAGTTGGAAGGACTTACACTACTTGATTTTAAGACTTTTACTATAATGCTACAGTAATCAAGGCAGTGTGTAGTAATGGCAAACAGACATACAGATCAGTAAGACAGAATACAACAAAGACCAGCAAGAGTAGGGCATGATGGTGCATCCTGTAATCCTAGCTACCCGGGAGGCTGAGGTGGGAGGATTGCTTAAGCCCAGGAGTTCAAAGTTACAGTGAGCTGTGACCACACCTCAGTGACAAAGTGAGACCCTGCCTCTAAACAAAACAAAACAGTATGACAACTATTTACATAGCATTTCTATTGTATTAGGTATTGTGAGTAACCTAGAGATTATTTAAAGTATATGGGAGGGAGGATGTGCATAGGTTATGTGCAAATATTATACCATTTTATATAAGGGACTTGGGCATCCACAGATTTTGGTATCTTTGGGGGTCCTGGAACCCTTAGGATTCCAAGGGATGACTCTATATGTGTGTGCACATACACACTTCTTATCTGCTTCTAGTATATTTTGCTGTTTTCACTATCTTGCAAGCAGAGAAGGAGAGGTCTGTGCAACTGCAGGCCATGAGAACAAGTGTGTCTGTATTTATTTATTTTTTTGAGATGGAATCTCACTCTCGGCTCACTGCAACCTCCACCTCCCAGGTTCAAGTGATTCTCCTGCCTCAGCCTCCTGAGTAGCTGTGATTACAGGCGTGAGCCACCACACCCGGCTAAGTTTTGTATTTTTAGTAGAGACAGGGTTTCACCATGTTGGCCAGGCTGGTCTCGAACTCCTGACCTCAAATGATTCACCCACCTCAGCCTCCCAAATTGCTGGGATTACAGGCGTGAGCCACCACGCCCGGCTTCCAAGTGTGTCTTTATCCAAAGGGTTTTAAATGACCATCCCCTGTGTTTTGTGGTGGTATGAGAGAGAAAGAGAGTATGGCTAAAAATTGTCCTGGTACAATACTTCTGGCATGTTTGAAGTCCTGAGGGGAAAAGGAGTAGAATGATTAGTAATAATCTCATTTTATAATTCTCTTTTTACTGCTAGTCATCAACTGAACTCATCCCATTACAACAGCCTTATATTTGAAGGCTGAAATATATGACAGCTTAAGACAGGGAAAAGAATAAACTCTTGTGTTTATTGAAATGCTGAATTTTTTTATTCACAGCTTTAGCATTTCCAGGTCATGTGGCTGCCTTTAAGGGTGATTTGGGGATGCTTAAGAAATTAGTAGAAGATGGAGTAATCAATATTAATGAGCGTTCTGATAATGGATCAACTCTTATGCATAAAGGTGAGTTATGATTCCTCCTTTCAGTTCGGATACAATAGCTGCTGAGTTATTAATCTTTTAAAGTAATTATCAATCAGAAACACATGAAACATGAAACTTTTTTCTGATACCCTAGCAGATATCAGTCTATCTTGTGTGGTATATAGAATGCCTAATTTTCAAATCAAGTGTAATGTTTCTTTTATGATGCCAGATAGTCATGCATTATCTTATTCAAGGGTAATTCCAATAAAATTTCTATAGTGACATTGTCATGTTAGTTAAGATGTGAAATGTACTGCTAGAGAAGTTTCTTAGGATAACATTTTTTTTTTAATGAAAATATTCTTTTATTTTATTTTATTTTATTTTTAAAGATTTTCTTTTTTTTAAATTTTATTATTATACTTTAGGTTTTAGGGTACATGTGCACAATGTGCAGGTTTGTTACATATGTATCCATGTGCCATGTTGGTTTGCTGCACCCATTAACTCGTCATTTAGCATTAGGTATATCTCCTAATGCTGTCCCTCCCCCTTCCCCCCATCCCACAACAGTCCCCAGAGTGTGATGTTCCCCTTCCTGTGTCCATGAGTTCTCATTGTTCAATTCCCACCTATGAGTGAGAACATGCGGTGTTTGGTTTTTTGTCCTTGCGATAGTTTACTGAGAACGATGCTTTCCAGTTTCATCCATGTCCCTACAAAGGACATGAACTCATCATTTTTTATGGCTGCATAGTATTCCATGGTGTATATGTGCCACATTTTCTTAATCCAGTCTATTGTTGTTGGACATTTGGGTTGGTTCCAAGTCTTTGCTATTGTGAATAATGCCACAATAAGCATACGTGTGCATGTGTCTTTATAGCAGCATGATTTATAGTCCTTTGGGTATATACCCAGTAATGGGATGGCTGGGTCAAATGGTATTTCTAGTTCGAGATCCCTGAGGAATCGCCACACTGACTTCCACAATGGTTGAACTAGTTTACAGTCCCACCAACAGTGTAAAAGTGTTCCTATTTCTCCACATCCTCTCCAGCACCTGTTGTTTCCTGATTTTTTAATGATGGCCATTCTAACTGGTGTGAGATGGTATCTCATTGTGGTTTTGATTTGCATTTCTCTGATGGCCAGTGATGATGAGCATTTTTTCATGTGTTTTTAGGATAACATTTTAAAAATGACCTATTAATTCATACTAAAATGGAAATCATCCCTCTCTCTCTCTCTCTCTTTTTTTTTTTTTTTAGACCGGGTCTGGTTCTGTCACCCAGGTTGGAGTGCAGGTGGAGACCTCCTGGGCTCAAGTCATCCTCCCAAGCTCAGCCTCCCGAGTAGCTGGGATTATAGGCATGTGCCACCACACCGGGCTAATTTTTTGTCTTTTTAATAGAGATGGGGTTTCACCATGTTGGCCAGGCTGATCTTGAACTCCTGGCCTCAAATGATCCACTTGCCTTGGCCTCCCAAAGTGCAGGATTACAGGCGTGAGCCACCATGCCTGGCCTGATGGCAGGTGATTCTTACTAAACTCTTAGAGTAAAATGATAGTAGGCTTATTAATATAATCATGTGTTTGAATTGGACTTTATTTCACAAGTACTTCTGGCAGTCCTCAGATCATATATTATGTTCCCATTGGTTAGGTTTTTAGCTTACTTTGTTTAATCCATAATGTATCTCAAAGTATAGAATCTAAATGCTATGTGTACCAATAGTTTTATAAGCGAGGGAAGTGAGAAGAGATGGGATGCAAAGGATGTTTTCTCCTACAGAGAGAGAGGTCCACAGATTGGTGAGCTCTGTGCCCTAGATTTGGAGTATCTCACTCCATCCATTTCTGCTGGCCATCCAGGAGTTAAACTCTCTACTGTGAGATATGTGAATGGGGAGGAGGCTTAACGTGTATCTAAAGTTTTTTTTTTTCTTTTTTTTTAAATGTGGTTTCTTGGAGCAAAGCCGCTGTCTGAGTTTACTAGGGCTGATACAACAAAATGCTGCAGACTGGATGGCTTAAGCAACATAAATTTATTTTCTCAGAGTTCCGGAGGCTAGAAGTCTGAGGTGAAGGTAGCAGCAGGTTTGGTTTTTTTTTGAGGCTTCTTTCTTTGGCTTATAGATGACCTGCTGCCTTCTTGCTATACCCTCACATAGTCTTTCCTCTGTGCATGACCATGTTTGTGTCCTCATCTCCTCCTCTTGTAAGTAAATTAGTCAAATTGGATTAGGGCCCACCCATATCACCTTATTTTTCCTTAGTTACCACTTTAAAGGCCTTATCTCCAAATACAGTTGGACTCTGAGGTACTGGAGGTTAGGACTTCAACATAATGAATTTTGAGGGGAACACAATTCCTCCTATAACACATCCATTTTATAGCCCCTATTTCATATCCTACATATGTTTTTTATTGCTAATGTGTGTGTGGGGGGGTGTCATTTAGACACAGTAGCAAAAGATAGGCTCACTCATGGTGCTCATAGTACATCTATGTGGGGACAGTAAAGTAAGTTTCATTGATAGCTAGTTTTCAGCCTGTCCTAGTCATTTCTTCACCACTTGAACTGAGAGAAATGAGGGATCTGGAAGCAGGTTCTAAAGAGACTGTTCTACATCAACAAGGTGTTTTTAATATAGATGTTGGAAGGTGGGAAGGTGAAAGTGATAAGGAGCCAAAAGAGTTTGCTCTTTACCCTCTCTTCATGAGTCCATCTATCAAGGACTCCTAGGGCTAGGAGTGGATCAGATGGTGTGGTGGAGGGGGATTATAAGTCGCTACAGCTGGAAAAGAGCATTGTTGGGGGACATTTACCTTTTCTTTTTTTCTTTTTAATTTTTATGGGTACATAGTAGGTGTATATATTTATGGGGTGTGTGAGATGTTTTGATACAGACAGGGAATGTGAAATATTCACATCATGGAGAATGGGGTATCCATCCTCTCAAGCATTTATCCTTTGTGTTATAAACAATCCAGTTACCTTCTTTTAGTTATTTAAAAATGTACAATTAAGTTATTATTGACTATAGTCACCCTGTTGTGCTATCAAATAGTCTCACTCTGTTGCCCCGGCTTGAGTGCAATGGGGCTATCACGACTCACTGCAGCCTTGACCTTCTGGGCTCAGGGGATCCTCTCACTTCAGCCTCCTGAGTAGCTGGGACTACAGGCATATGCTACTATGCCTGGCTAATTTTTTGTATTGTTTGTAGAGACAGGGTTTTGCCATGTTGCCCAGGCTGACCTCGAACTCCTGACTCAAGTGATCCACCCACCTTGGTCTTCCAAAGTGCTAGGATTACAGGCATGAGGCACTGCGTCCAGTCCCATGCTTTCTATTTTTTGGTACCCTTTAACTATCCCTACCTCCCTCTGACTCCCCTACTACCTTTCCCAGCCTCTGGTAACCATCCTTCTACTCTTTGTGTCCATGAGATCAATTGTTTTGATTTTTAGATCCCACAAATAGATGAGAACATGCAAAGTTTGTCTTTGTGTGCCTGGCTTATTTCACCTAACATGATGATCTCCAGTTCTATCCATGTTGTTGCAAATGACAAGATTTTATCCTTTTTTTTTTTTTTTTTTTTTTTTTTGAGATGGAGTCTCACTCGGTCACCCAGGCTGGAGTGAAGTGGCGTGATCTCTGCTCACTGCAACCTCTGTCTCCTGGGTTCAAGCGATTCTCCTCCCTCAGCCTCCCCAGTAGCTGGGACTACAGGTGTGTGCCACTATGCCCGGCTAATTTTTTGTATTTTTAGTAGAGACGGGGTTTCACTGTGTTAGCCAGGATGGTCTTGTTTTCCTGACCTCGTGATCTGCCCACCTCGGCCTCCCAAAGTGCTGGTATTACAGGTGTGAAACACTGTGCCCAGCTGATCTTATTCTTTTTTATGGCGGATTAGTACTGCATTGTGTATATGTACCACATTTTCTTTATCCATTTATCTGTTGGTGGACACTTAGATTGCTTCCAAATCTTAGCTATTGTGAACAGTGCTGGAACAAACATAGGAGTGAAGATGTCTCTTTGATATACTGATTTCCTTTCTTTTGGGCATATACCCAGCAGTGGGATAGCTGGATTGTGTGGTAGCTCTACTTTTAGTGTTTTGAGGAACCTCCAAACTGTTCTTCATAGTGGTTATACAAATTTACATTCTCACCAACAGTGTGCGAGGGTTCCCTTTTCTCACATCCTCACCAGCATTTGTTATTGCCTGTCTTTTGGATATAAGTCATTTTAACTGGGGGGAGATGATATCTTATTTGTAGTTTTGATTTGCATTATTTGATGATCCATGATGTTGAGTACCTTTTCATATGTCTGTTTGCCATTTATATGTCTTCTTTTGAGAAATGTCTGTTCAGATCTTTTGCCCATTTAAAAATCAGATTATTAGAGTTTTTCCTATAGAGTTGTTTGAGTTTCTTATGTATTTTGGTTATTAATCCTTTGTCAGATGGGTAGTTTGCAAATATTTTCTCCCATTCTGTGGGTTGTCTCTTCACTTTGTTGATTGTTTCCTTTGCTGTGCAGAAGCTTTTTAACTTGATGTGATCCCATTTGTCCATGTTTGCTTTGGTTGCCTGTGCTTGTAGGGTGTTGCTCAAAACATTTTTGCCTAGACCAATGTCCTGGAGAGTTTCCCCAATGTTTTCTTTTAGTAGTTTCATAGTTTGAGGTCCTAGATTTAAGTCTTTATTCCATTTTGACTTGATTTTTGTATATGGTGAGAGATAGGGGTCTAGTTTTTTTCTTGTGCATATGGATATCCAGTTTTTTCCAGCACCATTTATTGAAGAGACTGTCTTTTTGCCAGTGTATGTTCTTGGCATCTTTGTCAAAAATGAGTTCACTGTAGGTGTGTAGATTTGTTTCTGGTCTATTAGTCAGGCATGATGGTGTGTGCCTGTAATTCCAGCTATTGGTCTATGTGTCTGTTTTTATGCCAGTATCATGCTATTTGGTTACTATAGCCCTATAGTATAATTTGAAATCAGGTAATGTGATTCCTTCAGTTTTGTTCTTTTTGCTTAAGATAGCTTTGGCTATTCTGGGTCTTTTGTGGTTCCATATAAATTTTAGCTTTTTTTTTTTTTTTTTTTTTCTATTTCCGTGCAGCATGTCATTGGTATTTAGATAGGGATTACAATGAATCTGTAGATTGTTTTGAGTAGTATGGACATTTTAACAATATTGATTCTTCCAGTCTATGAACATGGAATATCTTTCCATTTTTTGATGTCCTCTTCAGTTTCTTTCATCAGTGTTTTATGGTTTTCTCTATATAAATCCTTTATTTCTTTGGTTAATTCCTAGGTATTTAATTTTATTTGTGGCTATTATAAATGGGGTTACTTTTTTGATTTCTTTTTTGAATTGTTCACTGTTGGCATATAGAAATGCTACTGATTTTTGTATGTTGATTTCGTGTTCTGCAACTTTACTGAATTTGCTTATCAATTCGAATAGGTTTTTTGTGTGGGGTCTTTAGGTTTTTCCAAATATAAGATTATATCATTTGTAAACAAGGATAATTTGACTTCTTGCATTCCAATTTGGATGCCCTTTGTTTCTTTCTCTTGTCTGATTGCTCTAGCTGGGACTTCCAGTTCTCTGTTGAATAATAGAGATGAAAGTGGGCATCCTTGTGTTCCAGGTCTGAAAGGAAGGGCTTTCATATTCAGTATTATACTAGCTGTGGGTCTGTCATATATGACGTTTATTATGTTGAGTTTGTCCCTTCTATACCCAGTTTTTGAGGGTTTTTATTAAGAAGAGATGTTGAATTTTGTCAGGTGCTTTTATCAGCATCAGTTGAAATGATCATATGGTTTCTATCCTTCATTCTATTGATATGTATCATATTGATTGATTTGCATATGTTGAATCATCGGTGTATCACAGGGGTAAATCCCACATAGTTATGATGAAATGATCTTTCTAATGTATTGTTGAATTTGGTTTGCTAGTATTTTGTTGATTTTTGCATGAATATTCATCAGAGATACTGGCTTGTAGTTTTATTTTTTGATGTGTCTTTGTCTGGTTTTGGAGTCAGGGCAATATTGGCCTTGTAGAATGGATTTGGAAGTATTCCCTTCCTTCTGTTTTTCAGAATAGTTTGAGTAGGATTGGTATTAGTTCTTCTTTAAATGTTTGATAGAATTCAGCAGTGAAGCCATCGGGTCTGGGGCTTTTTTTTTTTTTTTTTTTTACTGGGAGACTTTTTATTATGGCTTTGATATCATTACTCATTATTGGTCTGTTCAAGCTTTGGGTTTCTTCCTGGTTCAATCTTGGTAGGTTGTATGTGTCTAGGAATTTATTTCTTCTAGATTTTCCAATTTATTGGTATATCGTTACTCATAGTAGCCACTAATGATCCATTGAATTTCTGCAGTATCAGTTGTAATGTCTCATTTTCATTTCTGATTTTATTTATTTGGATCTTCTCTCTTTTTTTCTTAGTCTGCATAAAGGTTTGTCTGTTTTGTTTAACTTTTCAAAAAAAGCTCAGCTGTTTGTTTCATTGATCTTTTGTATTTTCTTCATTTTAATTTCGTTTATTTCTGCTGTGATCTTTATTGTTTCTTTTCTTTTACTAATTTTGTATTTGGCTTGATCTTGGTTTTCTTGTTAAGATGCATCATTAGATTTTGTTTTGTTTTGTTTTTGAGATGGAGTCTCACTGTGTCACCCATGCTGGAGTGCAGTGGTGCCATCTTGGCTCATTGCAACCTCCACCATCTGGGTTCAAGCAATTCTCCTGACTCAGCCTCCCAAGTGGCTTGGATTACAGGCATGTGTCATCATGCCCGACTGATTTTTATATTTTTAGTAGAGACGGGGTTTCACCGTGTTGGCCAGGCTGTTCTTGAACTCCTGACCTCAGGTGATCCACCTGCTTTGGCCTTCCAAAGTGCTGGGATTACAGGCATGAGCCACAGTGCCCGGCCTCATTAGATTTTTTGTGTGAAGTTTTTTCTCTTTTTTGATGTAGGCATTTGTAACTATAATATTGCCTCTTAGTACTGCTTTTGCTGTATCTCATAGGTTTTTGTATGTTGTGTTTCCATTATCATGTGTTTCAAGAAATTTTTCAACTTCCTTCTTAATTTTTTCATTGATCCTCCAGCCATTCAGAAGTACATTAAGACATTAGCCATTTCCTGGGTACCATCTATATGTTTATACTGTACTAAAATTGGTCATATAAAAGTTGACATCTGTTTATAATTTAATTCATGTTTCTCACATTTTATCACACTGCTTTTTCCTTTAGTTTTAATTTCATTTAGTAGATAAGCTGTGGTATTTATTATTGAGGCATTCTTTTTAGTTATTTAATAATTGTTTAGATCTGTGACTTCCCCTTTTTAAACTTGGTCTTAAATCTTAATTATTTCAAGTCATTTCTTAAAAATTTCTAACAACTATATAATTTTATCTTGTTCCTTTTAAAACATTGGTCAAATTAGTCATATATCCTAATCAATATTCAATAAAAATCTTGGGTAAAATTCTTTTATTGCATTTCATTGTAGATACATTACTTAACCTCTCTCCCTCCTGTTTTTAAACATTTCTCATGTGATAAAATGAAATGTTGGGCTAAATTCATTCTGTCTTGTAAAATTCAGCATTATCCATGCTCATAAATATGATTTTGTGACTCTTGATGACAGAAAAGATCACTATGTTGCCATTTTTGTCTAAAGTGGGGTTATTAATAGAGGTCTGAGAAATCCTGAAGTTTCTGTGTTAGTGGGTTCTGGATAGGCTGTAGGAGAGAGAGAAGCCCCAGACTCTGCAGAAGCCAGCTTGTAATTTGGCAGATGGCTCTGAGGCAGAGGACAACAGAACAAGAGTTCTTAGAGACTTGCCAGCTGGGCTGTAGGACTGTAGTGATAGGGTTGTTTCATCCCTTGATACTGCTCTGTGTCCTCTCTGTTGCCAGTAATGGAGGTGGGTTCGCTTTTTAAAGCACCAAATTAATACCCAAAGTTCCTGCTCTTTGATTCATTTTGCAAGGTCATGTATACATGTTCAGCACCAACCATGTGCCCGTACTGTGAGCCAGAATGAGATCTGGACCTTACTGTTAAAGAGTTACATAATTATACCATAAAAGAACTAGAGATTTCTGCCGGGCGCGGTGGCTCACGCTTGTAATCCCAGCACTTTGGGAGGCCGAGGCGGGCGGATCACGAGGTCAGGAGATCGAGACCACGGTGAAACCCCGTCTCTACTAAAAACACAAAAAATTAGCCGGGCGTGGTGGCGGGCGCCTGTAGTCCCAGCTCCTCGGAGAGGCTGAGGCAGGAGAATGGCGTGAACCCGGGAGGTGGAGCTTGCAGTGAGCCGAGATTGCGCCACTGCACTCCAGCCTGGGAGACAGAGCGAGACTCCGTCTCAAAAAAAAAAAAAAAAAAAAAAAAGAACTAGAGATTTCTTGTAAGATACGATGCAATTAATGGCCAAAAATAATTAGGTTGTTAAAATACATGTCATAGGAATTTGGGAATAGGAATTGAGGGATGGAAGAAGTTGCTAAGGATCAAATTATTGAGGAACTATTCGTAGGGATTTGGTAATAATACCTGATGTATATATACTACTTAATAGAGTGAAAAGCTCTTATCACATTTAATCCTTATTGCAGTTTTATAAAGCAGCAGTGTGCTTTGCTTATAAAATAATCCTGTATGTAAAAGATGAGGAAATTGATGTTTAGAGAAGTCAGGTGGCTTGACTGAGGTTAGATATATAGCTAGTAAGAGCAGAGCTAAGATTTCATTTTTTAAATGTATTCATTCACTCATCAACTCTTTAGACATCGATTGAGGGTCTATAAGTTGCAGCCACTTGCTGTCTTCTGGGGATATGAAGATTACAGCCCTGTCCTCACATCTTATTGTTTAATAGACCTAAACTCAAGTCTTTCTTTTAAGTCTATTCAGTTTGTTTTCTTCAGCTTCCTTGAGTTTCAAGATGGATGAAGAAGAATAGTTACAGGTTAAATGAGCACATTGTTGAGTGATTGGCTTTAGGTGGGAAGACACATAAGCAGAGTTGTGAAGGTGAAAATAAAGACAGCATATGTTATGAGGTGAAGATTTGGACAAAGGTGGTAAACAGTTTAGGTAATCAAGTGTGGCGTTACAGGCCTATAAATTTTGAGTTGTAAGAATCAGAAGAATACATATATATCATACATCTATCATATAAACATATGCTGAAGCAAGACTTTTTGAAGTCTGTGTGGGTCCTTATGGTTAGAATGTGCTCACATTCTTGTGAAATACAAGATTGGTTAGGAGCTATTTATAGCAGGAGATAAGCACTGGATAGTATTAGAAAAGCCTGGATTCTAGTTTCAAACTACTTTTTACTAGCTGTGTGATTTTAAATAAATAAATAACCTTTTTGAGTTTCAGCTTTTATATCCATATGTAAAATTATCTGTATGGGGCCTGAGCACAGTTGATTAAATAGTTGTTTAATGAATCAGTAAGTGAAATAGAGAAAATAATATTTGCCCAACGTACTTTTGCCAGTTACTGCAAGGATCAATACTTAAGTAAGTACTCTATAATGGTACTGTCCAAAATTTTAGAAAATTGTTACTAATAACTAACTTTTTTGTGTGTAATTCCTGTTCTTTTTCCTTTTTTTGAACAGCTGCTGGACAAGGCCACATAGAGTGTTTGCAGTGGTTAATTAAAATGGGAGCAGACAGTAGTATTACCAACAAAGCAGGGGAGAGACCCAGTGATGTGGCAAAGAGGTATAAATCTCTGTCTTCTTTACTCCTTTCTTTTGTCTTTAAAGTTTTGCATATACTTTTTTGGACTCAAAAATCTCTGAAGATTTAATGGAATTTTAGAGGACTCAATCAAATACGGAGGGAATGACTATTTTCAAGCTGAATTTACAGCTGCCATTATATCAGCTTTTCCTTTTCAAGCAGTAATTCTCAACTGGGAGGTGATGTTTTCCCCTTTCCTCATGGGAGGGGTCTTTGGAAATGTGGGGGAAGGTTGTCACAATGACCAGAGACCTTCACCAGCTGGAGGTCAGGTGTAGGAATGCTAAATGTTCAGCAGTGCTCAGAACAGTAATGCACGATTTGTCCCATCCAAATGCCTGTAGCATTGCCTGTTAAGAAATGCTGTGTGATAAAAATAAATAGTCAACATTAATAATAGAAAAATAAGTAACATGGATTTTGAAACATATTTTGCAATTTACATCCGAATTAAATATAGCATGTATTTTTAAACCTAGCCAGCTCATTCAGGTTAGGTTCTCAAGAAATATTTACTCCGTCTGTTTGTTTATTTGGTTGTTCTTTCATTCAGCTTCCCATATACTTAACCATATTCCAAGTTCTGTGATTAGTGGTAGAAATACAAAGGGGAGAAAACGCAGTCACCACCCTCAAGGAGTTTACAGTATTGTGGAGAGACAAATATGCAAATAAAATTCTTATTAATTCTAATCATTATACTGTATTACATGGTATGTGTAAGGTACACTAAGAATATAGAAAAGAGTCTTTCTGTCTGAAAGTTGTAAGGGAGAAACTTTAATACAGAGGATGGTAAAAGTTATGAAGGAAACTGCATGGGGACAGAATTTAGATAGATGTCAAAGAAAAAAACTTTTTTTTTTGAGGAAGCAACATGTATGTTGACACTTGTAAGCATAAGTGTAAATGTAAGGAGGAGTTGTTAAGATAACACCTTATATGTTTGAAGAACTGCATGTGGATTAGAAGGCTGGAATCTAAACTAGGAGTGTGGGGTAACAATGGCAGATGAGGCTTGATAGTATGCTCTGGTCCAATCATTTGCTAAGTTGCCACGAGACTTTTGTTTGTGAGCTCGTGTTCCCTAAAATTTTGTTTATGGAATTTCTTTGTTGCCTTGGAGTGTGGTTTTGTTGTACCATGTACCTGGGATCATTATCAGCTCAAGTCGATTTTATTGGTTTAAAACGGCTTTATCAAGGTATAATTGACATACAATAAAATGCATATATTTATATAGTACAACTGATGAGTTTTGATATATGCATGTCCTGTGAAACCATTGCCACAATTAAGATGGTGAACATATTCATCACCCTCAAAGTCTCCTGCCACTTTATAACCTCTCTCCCTTTGACTGCTCTCCAGTGTGCCCAAGTAAATGCTGATCTGCTTCCTGTCACTGTAGATTAGTTTGCACTTTCTAGAGTTTTATATAAATGGAATCATACGACATATATTTATGTCTGTCTTCTTTCACTCAACATAATTATTTTGAGATTTATCTATGTGTATTAGCAGTTCATTTCCTTCTTACAGCTGAGTAGTAGAATTCCGTAGTATTCCATAATTCAGTTATCCAGTCACAGGTTGAAGGACATCTTGATTGTAGTTCATTTCCTTCTAACAGCTGAGTAGAATTCTATAGCATTCCGTAATTCGATTATCCACTCACAGGTTGAAGGGCATCTTTATTGTATCATTTTTTGGTGGTTGTGAATAAAGCTGCTGTAAATATTACTGTACAGGTTTTTGTGTTAACATGTTTTCAATTCTTTGGTAAGTCTATGAGTAGGATTGTTGGGCCATATGCCAAGTGTGTGTTTAACTTTATAAGAAACTGCCGAAGTGCCTTCCAAAGTGGCCATACAGATTTGCATTTCTTGGGGCTGGGTGCAGTGGCTGACATCTGTAATCCCAGCACCTTGGGAGGCCAAGGCTGTGGATCACTTGAGGTGAAGAGTTCAAGACCAGTCTGGCCAACATGGTGAAACCCTGTCTCTACTAAAAAAGAAAAATTTAGGCTGGGCGTGGTGGCTCACGCCTGTAATCCCAGCACTTTGGGAGGCCGAGGTGGGCGGATCACCTGAGGTCAGGAGTTCGAGATCAGCCTGACCAACATGGAGAAACCCCGTGTCTACTAAAAATACAAAATTAGCCAAGCGTGGTGGCGCTTGTCTGTAATCCCAGCTACTCAGGAGGTTGAGGCAGGAGAATTGCTTGAACCTGGGAGGTGGAGGTTGCCGTGAGCCGAGATTGTACCATTGCACTCCAGCCTGGGCAACAAGAGTGAAACTCTGTCTCAAAAAAAAATAAATAAATAAATAAATAAATAATTCAAAAAATTAGCTGGGTGTGGTGGCGTGCACCTGTAGTCCCAGCTACTACTCAGGAGGCTGAGGCAGGAGAATTGCTTGAAGCAGGTAGGCGGAGGTTGTGGTGAGCCTAGATCACACCACAGCACTCCAACCTGGGCGACTGAGCTAGACCCTCACAAAAAAGTTTGCATTTCTGTCAGCAATGGATGTCAATTTCTGTTGTTCCACATTCTCACCATCATTTGGTATTGTCAGGGTCTTTTTTTAATTCTAGTAATGAAATAGGTATGTAGTGGTAGCTCATTGTGGTTTTAATTTGCATTTTCTAATGAAAAATGATTTTGAGCATCTTTTAAATATACATACTTGGCATCTGTATATTTTCTTTGATGAAGTGATTATTCAGATCTTTTGCACACTAAAAATTGAATTGTTTTCTTGATGTTGAGTTTTAAAGGTTCTTTGTATATTCTGGATACTAGTTCTTTCTCAGATATATACTTTGCAAAGATTTCCCTTTTTTACCAGTTGTATCTTGTTTTTTCATTCTCTTAAGGTCTTTGAAGAGCAAAATTTCTTACTAATTTATCCTCTTATGGATTATGATTTTGGCGTCATATCTAAAGAAGTCTGATTAACACAAAGTCATAAAAATTTTCTTTTATGTTTTCTTTTAGAAGTTAGTATTAGCTTTTATATTCAGGTCTGTGATCATTTTGAGTTAATTTTTGTATATGATATGAGTCCAAGTTCTTTTTTTGCGTATGGATATCCAGTTCTAGGCTATTTGTTTAAAAGACTATCCTTTCTCCACTGCTTTTGTGCCTTTGTCAGATCAGTTCTTGATGTATGTGTGGGCTTAATTCTGAACTATTTTATCCATTGATCTATTTGTATATTTTTGTATCAACATCAAATAGGTGATTGAATACTATGGGTGTATCTGAAGTTTTCTGTAATTTCTGGTCCACATTTTTTTCTCATGCACCAAAATGCTTGGTGTGGGTGTAGTGTTATTTTAGAGATAACTTTGAATCTAGCATAAAGTAAGCACTCAGTAAATGAAACCTGTTAAATTACAACCTAGTAGTAGAGATAATGAATTCTATAAACCTTACAACTTCCTGCATATGTTTATTACTATGTCTTTAGTGATTTGCAGTATCTGGTAGGAGGTAATGTGTGTGTTTGGTTATGTAAGTATGAGAAAATAGGATTTAAGGTTTTTATGTTTAGCAAGTAATTCTTCAAGTTGTAAAAAAAATATTAAAAATTCCAGTTAGCAAAACTGTGGAAAAATATGCAGATTGCATACAATCACAACAACAACTCCAAAACCAAGAGTACATTACTGGAACCTTCATAGAGATGCAGGAAAGATTAAGGAGAATTAGAAAACATGAATGGAAAGGTCATTATTTTTTCATTAAATTTCAAAGCCGTACCAAATGCTTTGGCTTGAGGAAGGGTGAAGATAGAGGGGGCTAGAGCTATATTAATAGCTCTAAAACTGGAATGAAAATGAATTCTATAATCTAAATTAGGCCAAGAAAAGGCAATAACTGTAGGTAATCAAGGAGGGTGGTTCTGGGCCTTCTATTCAGTTGAGCAGCTTTGCTTGAGAGCATACTGCATATTCCTTTGATATTGGATCTCCATTTCCAGTGTATTTTTGCCAATAAAAATTAATGGAATCAGTGTTTAATATGAATAATTGTCCTTAGTGCCAAGTAATTGAGTTTCTTACATAGTTGAATATATGTCAAATTGTCACTGACCTTCAGATTTTGGCTCCTTGGCTGGTGAGTGGATTGATGGCAGGGTGTACAGAGTGTAATTCCCTAAGTCAAGTGCAAGCTGCAGTTTCAGTTTGAAGAAGATTGTGGATCTGGTTAGTTATTGATTCTTTTCTACAGGTTTGCCCATTTGGCAGCAGTGAAGCTGTTAGAGGAGCTACAGAAATGTGATATAGATGATGAAAATGAAATCGATGAAAATGATGTGAAATATTTTATAAGACATGGTGTTGAGGGAAGCACTGATGCCAAGGATGATTTATGTCTGACTGACTTGGATAAAACAGATGCCAGAAGTAAGTATGCTGCCTCTGTTGTGATTTATCCTTTCAGAAATACCACAGCCACTTTTTACCACAAATGTGGAAACTATTCTAAAGACAAATACTGCCTACAAAGTAAAATAATTTGATATTTTTGGAGGAACCAGAACTAATACAAGCTTTTGTACTAGGGTTGTTAAACATATAAAAAGTATGAGACATAATCTCTGTCCCTCAGGGGGTGGAAAGTTATATAAGAAAATACTTAAGTATTTTCTTCAGTGGATCAAGGAAGCAGGGAAAGAGACATCTCAAGGATTTCCATGGTTAGTTGGCAAATGATTGTTATAGATAATAATAGCAACAAATATTTATTGTCTACTATGTGCCAGACACTGTTGTAGTTATTGAAGTAATGGTGAACAATACAAAGGAACTTCATTCGAACGGTGGTAGTCAGGAGGGAGGGTGATAAATAATTGATAAGAAAATAGATATATAAAGAAAATAGAGTAGAGTGGTGCTGTAGATAAGAAAGTCATTAGGCCTCTCTGAGGTGGTGATGTTTGAGCAGAGACCTGAGTGATGAGAATGAGTCATATTAAGATCTTGGAAGAACGTGCCAGCAGAGGGAGCAGTGCATGTAAAGGCCATTATGTAGCATTGAGAATGGTCAGTGTGGCTTGGGTAGAATCCCTAAGGAAGTGGCGACAGATTGCTTTGAAAGGTAAGCAGGGGCCCAGTCAGATCATGTAGGGCCTAATAAGGATTTTAGATTTACATTTTTATTTGTTCATTTTCCCCCTTTTTTCACTACAAAACCTCAGCATATAGATTTTATTTTAAATAGAAAGCCTTTTGTTGGGATTCAGGGTGGGGAATGATGTGATCTGATTCACATTTAAAAACAGTATCACTGTACCTGTTGGGTGGGTGATAGACTGGGAGGTGGAAAAGAGCATAGCATTTCAGATGGGGTATGAATTAGGTGGGAAGAGAACATACTCCACCTAACAATATAAGGTTGGATGAAGTTCCTGATATAATTATATCCTGATGCCAAGGATACTAAATTAGAATTGTACAAGAGCAGATGTAGAATATCTGCACAGATTTCCTGGGCTCCTAGAGTTCCTGATGTAGGCCTGTAACTACCAGTGATATTGGACATCTCCATTGTTTTGCTTCCGCCCTTTCATACTAGAGGCTTTCATCACTGTTTAAGAAGAGCTTACATTAATATTCTATGTATTCCCTTTAAGCAATATATATATATATATATATATATATATATCCTGGTTCTTGAAAAAAATCAGCATCAGTAAGATCATACTTTGTTGGGAATATAGAGTGAAAGCCAAGCCAAGATCTTGTTTGCCTTGACTGTTTTTGCTTCCAGATTTCTGGTGTTGTGGAAAGCCCGTTTTCCTTTATAGGACAAGAGTGGAAGCAGGGAAATCAGTTAGGGGGCTGTGGCTATAGTTCAGGAGGGAGTTGTTTATGGCTTGGACTGGAGTGGAGATGATGGGGATAATGAGAAGTGAGATTTGGGTGTATTTAGAAGAGAGAAAGATGTAGGATTTGCTGATAGATGTGGCTATGAGGTGTTAGAAAAAGAGGGTAATCAAGGATGACAGATTTCTGGCCTGGGGAATTCAGTGAATTGTAGTAGTTTTTTTTTGTTTTGTTTTTTTGTTTTTTGTTTTTTTAGACGGAGTCTCACTCTGTTGCCAGGCTGGAGTGCAGTGGCATGATCTTGGCTCACTGCAACCTCCACCTCCCGGGTTCAAGCGGTTCTCCTGCCTCAGCCTCCCGAGTAGCGGTGACTACAGGCATGTGCCACCACAGCCAGCTAATGTTTGAATTTTTAGTAGAGATGGGTTTCACCATGTTGGTCAGGCTGGTCTTGAACTCCTAACCTTGTGATCCACCCATCTTGGCCTCCCAAAGTGCTGGGATTACATGCATGAGCCACTGTGCCCAGCCACACCACATTTTCTTTATCCAGTCTTCTGTTGATGGGCATTTAGGTTGATTCCATGTTTTTGCTATGTGACTAATGCTGCGATGAACATGTGTGCATGTGTCTTTATAGTTTGAATATAGTGTGAATATAGTATGAATATAGTATGATATATATTCCTTTGGGTACATACCAATAGTGGGGTTGCTGGGTCATGTGTTAATTCTGTTTTGAGTTCTTTGAGAAATCGCCAAACTGCTTTCCACAATGGTTGAACTAATTTACACTCCTACCAGCAGTGTATAAATGTTCTTTTCTCCACAACCTCCGCAGCCGTCTGTTGTTTTTTGACTTTTTAATAATAGCCATTCTGACTGATGTGAGATGGCATTTCACCGTGGTTTTGATTTGCATTTCTCTAATGATTACTGATGTTGAGCATTTTTTCATATGCTTGTTGTCCATGTGTATGTCTTCTTTTGAAAAGCATTTCTTCTCTGTGAGGATTAAAATGTGTAACGTACTTAGTGTAGTGTCTCGACATCACAGACACTGCATAAATACATGATTTTTATTGTTTTCATTGGAAATTTCCTCTTTTGTTGAATTGAAATCTTTCTTCCTGGAGCTAATTCCAATAAATCTTAGTTCTTACCTCTGAGGACCCCGTAGAACAGGCTTTACAAAACATAGACTTTCAAATATTAGTGAAATTATTATATAAGCTAAATACTCACTGCTCTTTCAGTCTTTTCCGACATTTTTATCTTAATCCCCTCTACCTTCTTACTAGTGGTTATGGTGGTTCCCAAACCTGTCTGCCCTTGAGAATTGTCTGAGGAGACTTATTTATTTATTTATTTGTTTATTTATTTATTTATTTATTTAGAGACGGAGTCTCGCTCTTGCCCAGGCTGGAGTGCAGTGGCGCAATCTCGGCTCACTGCAAGCTCCGCCTCCTGGGTTAAAGTGATACTCCTGCCTCAGCCTCCCAAGTAGCTGGATTACAGGCATGTGCCACCACATCCAGCTAATTTTTGTATTTTTAGTAGAGATGGGGTTTCACCATGTTGGCCATACTGGTCTTGAACTCCCAACCTCAAGTGATCCGCCTGCCTTGGCCTCTCAAAGTGTTGGGGTTATAGGCGTGAGCCACTGCACCCAGCCGAGGACCTTTTATTAAGTACGTATTCTTGAACTTGTAGGTCTGGAATGGGGCTCAGCACATAACGTTTTTAAAAAGCATCTCATTTGATTCAGGTGTATGCAGTTTAGAACCTGCAGCTCTAACCTGTTGATAGATAAATCATTGGTGTTAGGAACAAGAGGCTGTGATTTGCTAAGCTGGTCCTGTAAAGCAGAGTTTCTCAACTTCTGTACTCTTGACATTTTGGGCCAGATAATTATTTTGTTGAGGCAGGCTTTTCTGTGTGCACTGTGAGATGTTTAGTAGCATCCTGAGCCTTCACCTACTAGATGCCAGTAGCACCTCCCTGTTCCCCACTCTCAAGCTGTGACAAGCAAAACTTATTCAGAGGTTGCCAAATGACCCTTGGGGGAGAAAATTACCCCAGATAGAGAACCACTGCCATAAAGGATGGAGAATTCATAGTTCTGATAGTTGGAGAATAATTCAAAATATCTCTCAATATACTTCCTTCTCTTACTATTCTCTTGCATAGGTACTACAAGTGACCAATCATGAAATTTGTGGCTGGTACTTTAAAATCAAGCATATTTCAGTTTTTCTAATTTTCTTTTACATAGTAGATTGCACGTGGTCCTGTAATCCACCAGTAGTCCTAAAACACTGCTAGTCTTTTTTTTTTGAGACGGAGTCTTGCTCTGTTGTCAAGGCTAGAGTGCAGTGGTGTGGTCTCAGCTCACTGCAGTCTCTGCCTCCCGGGTTCAAGTGATTTTCCTGCCTCAGCCTCATGAGTAGCTGGGATTACAGGCATGTGCCAGCACACTGGCTAATTGTTGTATTTTTAGTAGAGACGGGGTTTCACCATGTTGGCCAGGCTGGTCTCGAACTCCTGACCTCAGGTGATCCACCCACCTCGGCCTCCCAAAGTGATGGGATTACAGGCGTGAACCACCGTGCCTGGTCAATACTGCTAGTCTTTTAAAACCTTCTTGTTCATAGCATTAATAGTCATAACAAACTGATACATGCTCCAGTAGCAGGGAAAGAATCCTCCATTTAGGTATTTCGTTGCGTGCTCATTTTAGTATTCTGTTACTGATATTTATCCTTCTTTGTATATACCAACCTTCCTCCCCTCCCCTCTCCAAACCATACAGACACTAGTCTAGAGGAAGAATATGCTCAAGAAGACCAGCACCCAGTGGACACATGAGCTGTTATATGTCTAACTAGGTTCCTACTCAACTCTGTCTTGCAGTGAGAGCTTACAAGAAAATTGTAGAATTGAGACACCTCCTGGAAATTGCTGAGAGCAACTATAAACACTTGGGAGGCATAACAGAAGAAGATTTAAAGCAGAAGAAAGAACAGCTTGAGTCTGAAAAGTAATGTCCTTAAAACTTTAATGATTTGTTTTTAAATACCTCTCTAAATGCCATGTGAGGGTTTGTTGATCAGCAACTTTTTCTTTCATTTTGCCAGAGGGTGTTAGGTTCCATCCTGTTTTTCTCCTAAGCCCCTAGATGACAAAGGAGTTAAGATTTTTAAATAATTGTGATAAAATACACATAAAATTACCATCTTAACCATTTTTTAAGTATACAGTTCAGTAGTGTTAAGTACATTCCCATTGTTGTGCAACCAATCTCCAGAGCTCTCTTCATCTTGCAAAACTGACATTCTAACATAGTCTCTGAACATTTCCATCAGGCTACACTGCCCATTCATAAATCTGAGACTAGGTCTTGTGTTCACTGATTATAGTACCCATCAGAGAATGCTCTTGCATCTAGAGGCAGTGAGCAAGTGCGTGGTTGTCTCTACCTTTCATTTCCTGCACCCTAAATTGGCTCTCTGGACAATGGGTACCTCTCTAATAGCAGTTGGCTCTTTATATCTGTGAGCTCCACATCGTGGATGCAACCAAACTTGGATAGACAATAATCAGGAAGAAAAAAAGGATGGTTGTGTCTGTGTTGAACATTTATAGACTTTTTTCCCTTTGTTATTATTCCGTAAATAATATGCTACAACTTATTGTATACTCTACAATAAGTAATCTAGAGATGATTCAGCGTATACAGGAGAATGCATATAGATTATATGCAGATACGTATGTACTATACCATTTTAATGTAAGAGACTTAGCATCCATGGATTTTGGTGTCTGGGGCTTCCTGGAACCAATTCCTCTTTGATACTGAGAGACTACTGTAGTTAATAGCTGCTGGGATAGAGGATGCCTCCAGCTTCTTTCATTCTACTGTCTCTCTGCTTGTCTATCTGCTTTCCAGAATGGACAGGGAACAGAGAGAGACAGGAGAGGAGACTTTGGATTTAATCAAACATGGGTCCAGAAAGAGAACCACACATGGATTCCCTTCTTTGTCCTCTGCTTTTCCTGCCTTTTCGTTTGGTTGTGTCTTGTTCCATCACACTCTTAGACTGCCTGTTTCCCTTTCCTCCACCTGTTTCCGAATCTAGTTCTGAAAGAGGTCTGCTAACTGTATTCAGAGTAACATCTAAATCTTTGATAAGGATTAATGTGGTTAAGCTGACATTTGGCTCTAGTTTAAAAGAAAGAAAATAAAAAATAATATAAGGATTAATGTGTCATTCTTCCATGGATGGGTACTTGAGAATTTAAACAGAAGGCAAAGCATTAGGCCAAAATACTCTTTTTTTTTCTGTTTTTTTTTTTTTTTTTCCCTGCTACCCTATTAACTGAAACTACCTCTTGATGTGATTTTAGACACTAGGAAGGTGTGGCAGACTGATTTTTTTGTTTTTGTTTTAAATCGGGGGCTTTCTTGGTATCTCACAAGTCATATCATATAGGTGGCTGTCCACTGCCTCTATACGGTTTGAAGTGTTTTGAGATGTAGATTTTTTTTTGGTGTTAGCCTTGGTCTAAGAGCCTAGCTGAAAGTTCTTAAATTCCTTGTAGTCTAGAAAAGTACCTCATGGTGGAAAAATTATTTCCTACTAATGAGCTTTAAATTTTGGTTTCCTTTGCTTTTCTTCTAAAGCAGATTACTATACTACCACTACAGCTGTTTGTATTACTTCTAAGCACTACTATATGCTGTGCGCCAGACAAGCCCCTTACATACTTTATCTCAGGCAGTCCTCACAACTCCATGACCTCTACAGATTAGGACACCAAGACTTAATATAGAGGTTAAGTAACTTGTGTAAACTCACAGAGAGAGTAGTAAGGGTGTGGGAGGTGGAGCCAGGATTTGAGCCTGAGTCTATGACTCTAACCCTGTTTAAGATCATTAAAATTTTAATAGTCTTTAATGGAACTTTTAGTCGAATTGTTATGGAATAGTCTCTCAGTGTGAAATATTATTAATGTAAGTGATTTTTCAACAGTTTTTAAAAAAATTGCTTTATGTTTGTGCCAGAATCCAGTTTCATAACAGCTGAGATGGCAGTGTTTCTTCTAAATTCCACCTTGAGTGAGTTTTAATTCTTCTTTAGCATTTGTTCTCCACTTTGTGTTAAGTGCATCTTTTTTTTTTTATTTGTTTTTGTTTTTTTTTGAGCCTGAGTCTCGCTCTGTCGCCCAGGCTGGAGTACAATGGCGTGATCTCAGCTCACTCCAACCTCTGCCTCCTGGGTTCAAGCAGTTCTCCCGCTTCAGCCTCCCAAGTAGCTGGAATTATTTTTTTATTTTTATTTTTTGTATTTTTAGTAGAGATAGAGTTTCACCATGTTGGCTAGGCTGGTCTCAAATTCCTGGCCTCAAGTGATCCATCTGCCTCGGCCTCCCAAAGTGTTGGGATTACAGGCATGAGCCACTGCACCCCACTGTGTTAAGTGCACCTTAAGACATTTATTCTTTGGGTACAAACTCCTGATCTTAGATATAGTTGTAAAGAAAAACTGGATAAGTATTGGCTTGAGGGATATCTTTTGATTTTTGTTGTTATCCATCAGTTAGACCAAACTCTCAATACAGTAAAACATATTTGTGTTTCTCTGTCCTGGGGATGATATTCCCTTCTTACTTGCTGAACTTCTAGGCTTCCACAATTGACATTTTTCCTGTCTATCCCCAATCTTAACCTTACTCACTTCTGTACCAGAACTACTACTGTATATTCTTAGATTGCCCTTCTGGGACCCAACCTAACATGCCTTGGGAATTCTGTTTTCCCTCACCATCCAGCCATAAGGTAGAAAAAAATCCTGGTTCAAATTACATCTCCTCTTGTCTGGATTATTGCGACATCCTCCTGATAGGTCTCCTACTTCCTGTCCCTGCTGTCATATCCCCCACTACCCTACCCTGCAGTCTGTTCTCAACACAATATCCAGAGTAATCATATTAAAACAGGGTAATCGTATCATATCCATTGTAATCATATTAAAACAGTATCCAGAGCAATCATTAAAGGTCAGATTGTGCCATTTTTCTGCTCGGACCCTCCAATGGCTTCCCATTTCACTCAGAGTAAAAGCCAAAGTCCTTACTGTGATTTAAAAGGTCCTACTTACTTTCTACCTCTGACTCAAACTACTTTCCCTCTCCTTTTTCTTTTTTTTAGAAAGGGTGTCACTCTGTCACCCAGGCTGGAGTGCAGTGGTATGATCACAGCTCACTGCAGCCTTGACTTCCTGGGCTCAAGGGATCCTCCCACCTCAGTTTCCCAAGTAATAGGGACTATAGGCATGCATCGCCATGCAGATAATTGAAAAAAAATTTTTTTTTGGTAGAGATGGGGGTCTCACTATGTTGTCCAGGCTGGTCTTGAACTCCTGGGCTCAAGCACTTTTTCTGCCTTGGCCTCCCAAAGTGCTGGGATTACAGGCCTGAACCACTGTGCCTGGCCTCTCTCTCTTTTTTTTTTTTTGAGACAGAGTCTCGCTCTGTCATCCGTGCTGGAGGGTAGTGGCATGATGTCAGCTCACTGCATCCATGCCTCCTGAGTTCAAGTGATTCTCATGCATCAGCTTCCCAAGTAGCTGGGATTACAGGTGTGTGCCACCACACCTGACTTTTTTTTTTTTTTTCATATTTTTAGTAGAGATAGGGTTACACCGTGTTGGCCAGGCTGACCTCAAATTCCTGGCCTCAAGTGATCCACCTGCCTTGGCCTCCCAAAGTGCTGGGATTACAGGCGTGAGCCACCGCGCCTGGCCTACCTTTTATTCTTTAAATGATTCTATCACATTGGCCTCTGTTTTTCTTGTACTTCATCAGGCATACTTACTTTAGGGCCTTTGCACTTGTTCCTTTTGTCTGGAATGCTTTTCCTCTAATGTCTACAGGGTTATCTCTCTTATTTCCTTCAAGACTTGGCTTAGAAGCCCCCTTCTCAGTAAAGCCTTCCCTAGCCACTGTGTATGAAATGTTAAGCCCCTCTTCCACAACATTTTATGCTACTCTTTCCTGCTTTATTTTTGTTTTGTCCTTTAGCACTTATTACCTTCCAACATACCATGTATTTTACTTATTTATTTTCCTTATTGTCTGCATATCTCTATTACTAAAGTAAGGTCCAGGAAGGCAGATTTTGGGCCTTTTGTTCACCACTGTATCCCCAGTACCTAGGTCAGTGCTCGTTTGTAGTAGACCCTTAATACATATTTGTTGAATAAATGATTTCTTTGTTTTATTTGCCTTAAATGCAATGCATAAGTGCTTTCCACTATTACAAATAGTTATTAGTTGACATTGGTGATTGATTTTTAAAAAATTTTGTTTTTGATAGGACCATCAAAGAACTGCAGGGCCAGCTGGAGTATGAACGACTACGTAGAGAAAAATTAGAATGTCAGCTTGATGAATATCGAGCAGAGGTTGATCAACTCAGGGAAACACTGGAAAAAATTCAGGTCCCCAACTTTGTGGCTATGGTTGGTGTCCTTTTTAATACATTTATTTTTCTCAAGAAGTATATACAAGAGTGGCTAAGAGTACAAGCTTTGGGCTGGGGCTCTTTGGACTTGAATCCTGGCTATAGTCTTTTTTGATTTGGGCTACTCATTTAACCTTTTTGTGCCTCAGCTATAAACTGGAGATGATTACTTACACTTTCTAGAGCTGATGACAGGATTAAAGGAATACACACACTATATCTAACTATAACTTTCTGTATACTTACACACATCTGTCTATTTATCTATCTTCAAACAGCAGCCTAGTTCGTAGGTATTATTGTTAATATTGTACCGTAGAAGGAGAAAATGTTTTCATAAGCAGAGTAATCAATCAGAATTCTAAGACAGCTAGAGGATATGTGTATTTTAATATTCTAAATAACCAAAATAAAGTGCTTTGGATGGAATCCATATTTTCTTTCCATAGGGAAGTTTGTTCATCAGTCATCATGGATGAATTAATTCTGTTTGAGGCTTGTGTCACCTCAAATCTGATCTACTAATATTATAGAATCTTCCTGGCTTCTTTTTATTTTGCACAAACTAGTCATTGGTCTCTTTAATAACCACTTTAAAAATATTAAAATAATAAAACATGTTTGTTGTATTGTGTTAAAAACAAGATAGATGTTCCTTCTGACACTAAGTTCCAGTCTCCAGAGGAAGCTATTGTTAACAATTTAGTACATACCATATTAGACAAAATTCTATTTATCTGCAAACATGTATGTGTATTTCTATGCATATGCAAATATAACCACTTCCTCAGTTTCTCTGGGTTTTGGTGTCTCACCAGTGGTTGATTTTCCAAGAAATATAGTTAACTATAATAATTAATCTGTTCTCTTCATTTTGCAACCCTCTTCTTGTACAACCTTTAGCATATGGGGAAAATTTAGTATCAGAGAGGCCAGCTGTACAGTCATGTGTTGGTTAGAGGGCTAGAGGACACAGCACCATTTATAACTTACGGCTTCCAATAAAATCTGTTACCTCTCCACCTTGTGGCAGGGACTCTGTGACTCCCAGTCTCCTCAAAAGTAGAAATGTAAGTTGTTGTTCTTTGTTTTTTCTTTTTTTGGACAGGGTCTTGCTCTTGTCACCCATACTTCAGTGCAGTGGTGCCATCAAAGGGCACTGTAGCCTCGAACTCCCTGGGTTCAAGTGATCCTCTTGCCTCAGCCTCCCAAGTAGCTGGGACTGTAGGCATGCACCAACACACCTGGCCAATTAGTTGTTTTTTTTTTTTTTTTGTAAGGATGGGATCTTGCTTTGTTGCCAAGGCTAAGTTGTTGTTCTTCAGCTGCCTAGGTGGGACAGTCTTTTGGAGTGGTCACCCAAGCTGCACATTTTCTTTTGAGCCATTCCAAACTGTCTACTTTAGGAATGTTTCTGTCTTTTAGCTATTTAGAAATTATCTTTGCTTACTCAGAAGCATCTGTTCTCAGGTTGGATCTGGTTTCATACTTCACAGTTTTGCTTCCCTAAAACTTCACTCTACCAACAATGTGTAGGCTTTCAGGAGAGCTGACTCAAGGTCCCTGTGCTCAGAGTTCATTGTTTTTTGCATTCTTGCTTTAGGTTATACCTAATTTTTGTAAATAAGCAAATGTCACTGAGCTTTCATGGCAGCTGCAACTCTGGCACTGCTTATTTTCACTTGCAAAAGCTTGAATCTCAATTTCCTCATCTTTAAAATGAGGAATAATAATACCTACCTGATGGGATTGTATTGATGTTAAATGGAATATTGTGTAGAAATCCTGAATTTGGTTTCTAGCACATAGAGGTATTCACTATATAGTAGTAGTCATTGTATTATTTACTCCCTTTCTTTTTTTCCATTTTCTATATTACAGATGAATTGACATGGTCAGTGGATAAATAAATGTGTAGAGCCACATGCAGCTAAGGATAGGAAGATTTATTTGGGAGTCTAATTATATATAATGTATAAGTAAAATGAACTTTTCATTCAGGACTGTAAATATGGAATCCTCAAGAAGCTCTAAGTCTTTCTCCTGCCACCTTCTGGTCAGGACCTATGATTGCATACTATTGTACCTTAAGATCCTCAGCCCCCAACATAATCTGCAATAGTATAATTTTTACTGAGAAAAAAAATTCTTCGAATAGTTTCCTAGGATAGTTTGACATATATAAAGCACTTAAATGGTTTTTTGATAATGGCTGTTTTTATAGCACTTTCTCAGATATTATCTCATTTTAGTCTGCATCAACCCTATGAGGAGGTAGAATGATATATATATATTTTTGATCCCATGTTATAAATGAGAGAGCAAAGGCTCAGATAAATTGAGAGTCTTGTTAGAGCATACAGCTAGTGTAAGGCAGGAGCAAACTCAGAATCTCTGTCTCTACATTATATTTTTCTAATACTTCTGTGGAAATGACTATCAAATCCATACTTTAGTACTGTGTCCCCACTAGGTCTCCCCACCTGTATTTCCCACTGCTGGTCAACTGGACATTTCCACCTGAAATTCCCGGTGGTGCTTGAATTAAAAAAAAAAATGTCCAGAACCAAGCTCAGTATCAAGACCAGATTCTCTCCCCTGTCTCTGCATTTAAATTAATGGCATCACTATTTCTCAACTAGCCAGGCTTGGACTCTTAATGATTAGCCATGTTTTCTCCTTTAGGTCATACAAAAAGTGAGCCCACCCTGTAGGCAGGAACATGCTCTCTACTTTCACTGCTTCCCTAGTTTAGGTTTCTATATCTTTCTATCCGAACTACTGTGATAGAATTTTGGTATTTACTCCTTCCCTATCCAAATCCATTTGACTCAGTGGTCAGCTTGATTTTCTTGTCACTCCTTGGATGGAAAATCTTCCTTACCTGAATAAGTACTGATTCTTCAGTTTGACATTCAGCCCTAACCTACCTCACACCAACTTTATTTTTGTCTATTCTCCTATATATATTAATAGCTTATTTTTTCTTAAGCCACCCTGTGCTTTCCCATCATTAAGCCTTTGTTCAATTTGTCCATATACCTTGAAAACTGCCTGTTGACTCTGTAAAATCCCCTAGGAACTGTCTCATTTATCACCCCTTTCCTAGTCTCCCCGGTCACACGTGATCTCTCCTTCCATCAAGCACCTTGTACTGGTCTGAGGGCTTCTCATCATCTGTATCACAGCATGATTGGGCACTTACTTTACCCACAGTACTGAAAATCTAAGTTTTATAAGATCACTTAACTTATGTTAATAACATCATCTTGGTCATCATTAACAACAGGTTTTGAGTATGTTGGGCTTAGTGTTAAGACTTTATATTCAGCAGATACCATCTTCATTTTACAAATGAAGAAATCAACTCTCAGATAAAATAAACAATTTATAAAGTTACAAAGCTTGTTAGATGGCTAGCCATGATTTCAACCTGTCTAGCCCCAAGTCTATGCTTTTAACACCACTTGTTAGTGCTATTAGAAACCCCTCACATTCCCTCTTTCTGTGCTTTTAAGATTTATTTTGAAAATTTTTCTTTAAAAACTTTTGATGATAGCTTTTTAATAGAGTTAATCTACTTATGAAAACTTAAAAATTGGTAAGAATTTTGTTAAAATATTACACTGTAAGTTCAAACATATATTTCAAGATACGTCTTAAATTGGAAGTTGAGATGATAAAATATAACATAGGATATCTTCATGACCTTGGGGTAGGAAAAAAATGTGTAGACTGGACTTCATTAAAATAAGACTTCAGTTCATCAAAGATTATATGAACCGATTTGAAAAGGCAAGCCAAAGTGTAGAAAAACATATTTCGTTTCTTTCTCTCTGCTTTTGTTTCTTCTCTCCTATCTGAAAAAGAAGTTGTATCTAGAATATATAAATCAGTGTGAAAAAGACAGTCCAGTAAAAAAAACTGGGCAAGACTTGCATAGGCATTTCACAAAAGAAGATATCCAAGTGGCCAATAAACATGAAATTGTGCTCACAATCACTGGTTATCAGAAATGTAAATTAAAACCCAAACAAGATACCAATATATACCCATCAGAACGGCAAAAATTAAAACAGACGTTACCAAATGCTGGTGAGGATGTAGAACAATTGGAGATTTTATACACCAGTGGTGGCAGTGTAAATTGGCTACCACTCTGGAAAATTAATTCCTAGTGGAATTAGTACATTTTTCTTTGTGTACACAGATGGACACCAAAAATATATACAAGAAGTTCTTGTCAGCATTATTATATATATCTCTCAAACTAGAATCATCTAAAAATTCCCTCAACAGTAAGAATCAATACATTTTGCTATATTCATACAATGGAATATTATATAGCAATGAAAATGTATGAATTGCTACTCTATACATCACCACGAATGAATTTCACAAACACTATGCTGACTAAAAGGAAACAATATGAAAGAGTCCATACTGTGTGACTCCATGTAGTCCACAAATCAGTAAGATAAATCAAGTCAGTAGTGCCTAGGAAGGGGCAAATGGAGGCTTCTGGGATGCTGGTGATGTCTAATCTCTTGATCTCAGTCATGGTCACAGGGGTGTGTTCACTTTGTAAAAATTCATCAAGCTGTACCTTTTTTTTTCTTTGTGCTCTTTGGTATATATATTGTACTTAAAACATTAAATTTAAACTAATGTTTTAAGTATAATATATATATTTAAATATATACTTAATATATATACTTAAATATAATGTAATAGCTTTGGCAGAGCTGTCTGTCCACAGAGAGAATTATGTAGCACTGAACTCATAGCTTCTGTCTCCAGAACCAGTATTATTCAGGAAGTCCTTGATCTATAGCTTTGGGCCATGTTTGCTAATCAAGAATGGCTGACCGGGAATCGGTAATATTCCATGGCTACCTTCCATGTTTCACTTAACCTTATTTTCTACCTACAAAGGTCTGGAACAAGGTTGAACTTTGATGTGGTCTCTGCTGGGCTTCTCTCTGACCTATGACATCCTAGCTTATGTACCTAGAGTGGCCCATGGAGCAATTTGAGGACTTCAGTGAGTTTATCCATGTTCAATTCTTACCTTGGGGAAGTTCTAAAAGTTTGTAATTTCCTTTTCTTTCTCTTTGTTTATACCCTACTTTTTTGGGGGAGAAGGGTTAGTTTTGACACTGTTAAGAAGAATCTGTACTGGTAAGCAAGAAGCTGGAATTCTCTTATAGTTTCATATGCTGTCTAGAATTTCTCAGAGTGCATAGGCTTTTTGAAAAATAAGAATTCTATATATTCCAGCAGTAATTTGTAGATCCATAAACTCTTTCAACAATTTTATGTGTAGAATTTTAATCTGTTCGACAAACCTGTTAATTCTTTCAGGGCAAAAAAATACATACATTTTCCCTACAAGGATTTTTGTCTAATTTTGTTGTAGTAATAGACTGCATTTACATTTAGAATTGCTTTTGGTGCCTAAGCATTATGATTCATGTATTTAGTATCTTAATATATAGTTCTATTGAGTTTAGGAGAAAACAAACATGTATTAGGGGACAAATATACTTCTTGGCTATGATGTAAGATAAAGAAATGAATAATCTTGGTGAAAAATGTTCTCCAAATGCAGAAACTTTTAGAATTTGGAGATTTGGGACCTTCAATGAACACTTATGGAAGGCCTGTTGAATGCCAAGCACATATTTTCTTTTGAAGTTGTATTTTAAGACTTGGTTTGATAGAACAAGTTACATATTTGGTGTTAGGAGGGACTTTGGAATTTAACCATTGTTTCTAGAAGATATGGAATCCTCTTCTAATATATAAAAGGTAAAGAAAAATAAGTATTACTGTCTTTGGAAGTCTTTAATTAATTTTTTTGAGACAGGGTCTCACTCTGTGCCCAGGCTGGCATTCAGGGTCCTGATCTCGGCTCACTGCAACCTCCACTTCCCAGGCTCAAGCAATCCTCCAGCCTCAGCCTCGTGAGTAGCTGGGACTACAGGCATAAGCCACCATGCCCAGCTAAATTTTTTTGTATCTTTTGTAGAGAGAGGGGATTGTTGTCCAGGTCGGTCTCAAACTCCTGAGCTCAAAGCAATCTGCCCACCACAGGCTCCTAAAATGCTGGGATTACAGATGTGAGCCACCATACCCTGCCTGTTTCTGGAAGTCATAACTCTATTAAAGCACTAGAAAATTGGCTACATCTGACAAGTAGCCACCTCTTCCCCCTAAATTTTCTATATTCTTTCTCTAGTTCCATCTAGTTAGATTAGGTTAAACTCCTGCCCCACCTGAGTGTTTTTCTTTTTTCTTTTTTTTTTTGAGACAGGGTCTTGCTCTGTCGCACAAGCTGGAGTGCAGTGGCTCAATCCTGGCTCGCTGCAACCTCTGTCTGCTGGGTTCAAGCGATTCTCCTGCCTCAGCCTCCTGAGTAGCTGGGATTACAAGAGTGCATCACCAAGCGCAGCTAATTTTTGTATTTTTAGTGGAGATAGGGTTGGCCAGGCTAGTCTTGAACTCCTGACCTCAAGTGATCTGCCTGCTTTGGCCTCCCAAAGTGCTGGGATTATAGGCGTGAGCCACTGCACCTGGCCTCATCTTTAAAATACTGGTAATGCTACTTACTACACTTTATTTTGTATGTATCGTATGAAGAACAGTTGTATCATATGCTAAGTCCCAATCAAAGGTTTGTTATTTTTCTTCAGACTAGCCGCTAAACTTTTTCTCTTATAGTGGCCCACAAACACCTGGCCACTATAAGAGAAAGCTAGAAGTTTATCCTACTCTCAAGTTTGCAGCTGAGGGATATGAGAGGGACCAGATGCATGGTTGTTTTTCCAGGTGGTGTTGGATAATGGCAGCTTACTTACATGTTCACACACTATTGAGTTAAACTAACTGGACTCATTAGAAAAGGTGTGGGCAGGAACACCTTGGGGAACTAACTCCAGCCATGGGCTCTCCCCAGGGATATGCACCTTGTGCTGTTCTTGGAGCCTCTGTGCTCAGAGCTGGCCTGCCTAACTAGATGCAGAGCATGTTTGACTGGAAGAATTACTCAAAGGTGATTAACATCTAGTGACCATCCATTGTGTTTCTAGCCCTGCTTGCTCCTTCCCATGGTATTTATTGATTCTTCTGTGCTGGGTCTTAAGAATACCAAGATGGATAAGAAATATTCAGAAACAGTGAGACCAGGAGACCAGGCAAAGTGCAAAATGAGACTAGAGCAGTAGAGGGATGCAGTACAAAAACAAAAGAGGGAATGGGGGAAGCAAGGGAACGATTCGCAGCACTATGGGACTGGCAAAAGAATCCAGAAGATGACATACTAACACTTGCAGTTACCAATATGTTGTTAAATATTAGTGTCTGGGGATCTGTTAGGTAGAAATAAAACTTAATGAGGTAAGATGGAAAATTGGCTATATCTGACAAGTAGCCACCTCTTACCCACTAAATTTTCTATATTCTTTCTCTAGTTCTTAAGGTGCCTCCTAGTCATATGATTCAGCACAATGTAATGCACTGTTACTTTAGATTTGGGAATTTATTCACATAAAATCCTAAAAGAAATTTAATCAGAGTTGAAAATACTAGCATGGTTGATTTTTTTTTTCTTTTGAACAGGCAATGTAGAAAGACGAAAATGTGTGCTAGCATGAAAATTGTATTTGACCCTCTTTTCCTTTGTTTATAGGAAGACAATGCTTCTTGTGAGTCAAACAAAGAGAAGAGGCGAGTAAAAAAAAAGGTTTCTTCTGGAGGGGTGTTTGTGAGAAGGTACTAATCAGTGAAATAACTAAATTAACCTGCTAGATTTTTCTCTTTCATTAAAAAAATTGATATAAATGTGAGTCTATACAAACTCTCTCAGAATTACTCTGATATGCTTCTATTCCAATTCTGAAGGCAGAAATGTTATATTAAAGAGATTTAGAGATTTTTTAAATGACACGGACTCAGTTGTACACCTTCTCCCAATATTCTTCTTATATATCTCTACACAGGCAAGTCAAGAGATTTATGAGTAATTAATTTTACCAGTATTCACATAAGCTTTAAAATATTAGCTGGTATAGTAATCAAAAGAAATCTAGTTCTAGATATTAAAAATTATTACAAATTTAATTATGGTTCCACAATAGAATTATATTTCTTTCACTTTCTAGAGAGTACCCTTCACTTCTAGTGTGGATATGTTTTAAAAAATTTTTTTTCAAATGACATAACTGCAAGCTTTTTAAGAATATAGAGAAGAGGCAGATTGGACAGGATAAGAAACACTTGGCTTTATTTTTTCCTCTTTTTCCCCTTGATCTTAATGATTAGTAGTGCTTGGCCAACTAAAAAACTATGGCTTTTCAGTTCAGTTCTGACTTCAATTCCCTCTTTTTTCCTGCCCCCATCTCTTTTCTCTTCTCTTCCCTCCATGAGCTAGTGAAAATTTACGACTCTCTCGGGGCCAGCTGTGTAGCTCTTGTCTCCCCCTGAAGATCTGTCACTGGTTTTGGGCTTCCCTGGCAGCAGCCATCTCACCATTCCATAGACTGCCCACCCTTTGGACCTTTGCATGTACTTCATGTGGACGCTAAAGTCATTTTGACCTGGTATCATCAGAACTAGTTTGCTGTGACAAGAGTGCATTTGATTGCTGAAACCAGTTCAGCAGGTTAAGGATCTGTAAACAAGTGTTAAAAAATGAACTTTGGCTTCCTTCCTCCCTCCCTCTCTTTCTTTCTTTCTTTCTTTCTTCTCTTTCCCTCTCTGGCCCAGGCTACAATCTACTCCGCTTGCTGCTGCCCGCGCCGCGGACTGACTGGGACTGCCGGCGCGCGCGACCACTCCCTGCCTCTTCTCCTTTCGCTGCACGCACGCGTTCGCCATCTTGGCCACGCTGGTCGCCAGCTCCTGACGCTGAGTGCTCTGCCCGCCTCAGCCTCCCGAGGTACTGGGACTACAGACGGAGTCTCGCTAACCCAGTGCTCGGAGTTGCCCGGGCTGGAGTGCGGTGGCGTGGTCTGGCCTCGCGGCAGCCTCTGCCCCCCAGCCGCCTGCCTTGGCCTACCAGGGTGCTGGGATTGCAGCCCCTGCCCGGCCGCCGCCCCATCTGGGAAGTGAGGAGCGCCTCTGCCCGGCCGCCCCGTCTGGGAAGTGAGGAGCGCCTCTGCCCGGCCACCCACCGTCTGGGAAGTGAGGAGCGCCTCTGCCCGGCCACCCACCGTCTGGGAAGTGAGGAGCGCCTCTGCCCGGCCGCCCCGTCTGGGAAGTGAGGAGCGCCTCTGCCCGGCCGCCCCGTCTGGGAAGTGAGCAGCGCCTCTGCCCGGCCACCCATCGTCTGGGAAGTGAGGAGCGCCTCTGCCTGGCCGCCCTGTCCGGGAAGAAGTGAGGAGCGCCTCTGCCCGGGTGCCCCGTCCGGGAAGAAGTGAGGAGCGCTTCTGCCCGGCCGCCCCATCCGGGAAGAAGTGAGGAGCGCCTCTGCCCGGCCGCCCCGTCCGGGAAGAAGTGAGGAGCGCCTCTGCCCAGCCGCCCCGTCTGGGAAGTGAGGAGCGCCTCTGCCCGGCCGCCCCGTCCGGGAAGAAATGAGGAGCGCCTCTGCCCGGGCGCCCCGTCCGGGAAGAAGTGAGGAGCGCCTCTGCCCGGCCGCCCCGTCCGGGAAGAAGTGAGGAGCGCCTCTGCCCGGCCGCCCCATCTGGGAGGTGAGGAGCGCCTCTGCCCGGCCACCCATCGTCTGGGAAGTGAGGAGCGCCTCTGCCCGGCCACCCACCGTCTGGGAAGTGAGGAGCGCCTCTGCCTGGCCGCCCCGTCTGGGAAGTGAGGAGCGCCTCTGCCCGGCCGCCCCGTCTGGGAAGTGAGGAGCGCCTCTGCCTGGCCGCCCCGTCTGGGAAGTGAGGAGGACCTCTGCCCGGCCACCCATCGTCTGGGAAGTGAGCAGCACCTCTGCCCGGCCGCCCCGTCCGGGAAGAAATGAGGAGCGCCTCTGCCCGGGCGCCCCATCCGGGAAAAAGTGAGGAGCGCCTCTGCCCGGCCGCCCCATCTGGGAGGTGAGGAGCGCCTCTGCCCGGCCACCCATCGTCTGGGAAGTGAGGAGCGCCTCTGCCCGGCCACCCACCGTCTGGGAAGTGAGGAGCGCCTCTGCCTGGCCGCCCCGTCTGGGAAGTGAGGAGCGCCTCTGCCTGGCCGCCCCGTCCGGGAAGAAACGAGGAGCGCCTCTGCCCGGGCGCCCCGTCCGGGAAGAAGTGAGGAGCGCCTCTGCCCGGCCGCCCCATCCGGGAAGAAGTGAGCGCCTCTGCCCGGCCACCCCATCTGGGAGGTGAGGAGTGCCTCTGCCCGGCCACCCATCGTCTGGGAAGTGAGGAGCGCCTCTGCCCGGCCACCCACCATCTGGGAAGTGAGGAGCGCCTCTGCCCGGCGACCCCGTCTGGGAAGTGAGGAGTGCCTCTGCCTGGCCACCCATCGTCTGGGAAGTGAGGAGCGCCTCTGCCCGGCCGCCCCGTCCGGGAAGAAGTGAGGAGCGCCTCTGCCCGGCCGCCCCGTCCGGGAAAAAGTGAGGAGCGCCTCTGCCCGCCCGCCCCGTCCGGGAAGAAGTGAGGAGCAACTCTGCCCGGCCGCCCCGTCCGGGAAGAAGTGAGGAGCGCCTCTGCCCGGCCGCCCCGTCCGGGAAGAAGTGAGGAGCGCCTCTGCCCGGCCGCCCCGTCCGGGAAGAAGTGAGGAGCGCCTCTGCCCGGCCGCCCCGTCGGGAAGAAGTGAGGAGCGCCTATGCCCGGCCGCCCTGTCCGGGAAGAAGTGAGGAGCGCCTCTGCCCGGCCGCCCCGTCGGGAAGAAGTGAGGAGCGCCTATGCCCGGCCGCCCTGTCCGGGAAGAAGTGAGGAGCGCCTCTGCCCGGCCGCCCTGTCTGGGAGGTGAGGAGCGCCTCTGCCCGGCTACCCATCGTCTGGGAGGTGAGGAGCGCCTCTGCCCGGCCACCCATCGTCTGGGAGGTGAGGAGCGCCTCTGCCCGGCCACCCATCGTCTGGGAGGTGAGGAGCGCCTCTGCCCGGCTGCCCCATCTGGGAAGTGAGGAGCGCCTCTGCCCGGCCACCCATCGTCTGGGAAGTGAGGAGCGCCTCTGCCCGGCCGCCCCGTCTGGGAAGTGAGGAGCGCCTCTGCCCGGCCGCCCCGTCCGGGAAGAAGTGAGGAGCGCCTCTGCCCGGCCACCCATTGTCTGGGAAGTGAGGAGCGCCTCTGCCCGGCCACCTATCGTCTGGGAAGAAGTGAGGAGCGTCTCTGCCTGGCCGCCCCGTCTGGGAAGTGAGGAGCTCCTCTGCCCGGCCGCCCCGTGTCTGGGTAGAAGTGAGGAGCTCCTCTGCCTGGCCGCTCCGTCTGGGAGGTCTACCACGGAGGCCAGAAGCAATGTGGGGGCTGGACGTGGTGGCTCACGCCTGTGGTCCCGGCACTCTGGGGGGCGAGGCGGGTTGATCACTTTGGGCTAGGAGTTCAAGACCAGTCTGGCCAACTTGGCGAAACATGAAGAATACAACAGACAAACCAACCAACCAACTCAGTGACAACAAAACAGGTCTACCCTGGAGTCATACTCTAATTTTTTCTATTTTCCTCCCTTTCTGATCCTTTATCCCACTTTCTTTTTCTTCCTCTTCCTTCTCCCTCTTCTTTGTCAAATAGAGGATTGAGTTATTATCACTGATCCATATAAAGTCCCTCTCTCATTTATTTTAACTCCCACCCCCCATTTCTATTCCCCAACTTTCCATGTGCAACCTTCCTAATATGTTTGATACGCATCTTTTTGTTTGTATGTATTTTTAGAAAATGTTTATTGTTTTTGTATGCAAAAAAAAATTAATAAACCTACTCACCATTGCAGATGAAACAAAACAAAACAAAACAAAAAAAAAAACAAACAAAAAAAAACAAAACAAAACAAAAAAAAAAAATGAACTTTGGCTTCCAAGGTTAATCCCAGCTCTGCATTGTTGTGTAATCCTAGGCAAAACTACTTAATCTCTTTATATAAAATATACCTACCTCATATGGCTGTCATTGGGAGAATTAAGAGGTAGTAGAGGACTTGGAACAGATCTTACACAAAGTGCCCAATAAATGTTGACAACTATTATTACTATAGATTGAAAGCCACAGAAGAACTAAAAATAGTGAATATAAGGGTTATTAAAAGGATAGGTGAGTCATTTTTTAACACTTGCTTACAGACCCTTAGCCAGCTGAACTGGTTTCAGCAGTCAAATGCACTCTTGTCAGGGCAAACTAGTTCTGATACTAGGTCAAAATGGCTTTAGTGTCCATGTGAGATAGATGCAAGGGTCCAGAGGGTGGGAAGTCTGGGGTATGGTGAGAGGGCTCCTACCAGGGAAGCCCAAAACCAGCGACAGATCTTCAGGGGGAGACAGGAGCCACAGAGCTGGCCCCAAGAGAATCATAATTCTTTGCTAGCTGGAGGGAAGAGAAGAGAAAATAGAGGCGAGTAGGAAAAAAGAGGGAATTGAAGTCAGAACTGAACTGAAAGCCATAGTTGTTTTTTGGTCAGCAAAGCACATTTATTGGGCACTTTGTGTGAGATTTGTGCCAAGCCCTTACCTATCTCTTAATTCTCACAAGAGCCATATGAAGTAGGTATATTTTATAGATAAAGTAGTTGTGCTTAGGATTATACAATGCTGATCTGGGATTCTAACCTTGGCAGCAAAAGTCTGCATTCTCTTAACCATTACTGGGATTTCAAAACCATTTCTATCCCCTTCTGGGACTACACACAGCCTTACTTTTCCCCTCTAACTTGATGCTAAAGTTAATCCCAACTCTGGAAATAGTTTGTTATACTTGCTCCCGTTTTCTCTAATTTCTTCCTGTACAAGTGAGGTAGAAAACACCAGAATAGTGTTGTAATAAAAGCATACACACCCTGTGGCAGAGGTTCCCTGGTTGTCCTCCAAAATCCATTCTTCCTTCTTCCATAGTGGGAAGGATTTATCTGGGTCTGTGGCCGCACAGGATAAGAACTAACTTCCCAGCTTGCTTTTGCAGTCAAGAGACCAAGTTGTGTTCAGAAAGATGTGAGCAAAAATGTTATGTAAAACCTTAGGGTCATGGCTATAAAGCCACCTCTTGCTCTTTTCTTCTTCTGGAATGTGGATGTGGTGGTGAGTCAGCCACTGGACCTTGTGAATGAGGGCAACACTAGGATGGCAGAGCAGTAAAATAAGGAGCAAGGGCCCTGACACCATGGAGCTGACATACTAGCCCTAGAATTCTTACATTGGACTGTAAGAGAGAAATAAACCTAATCTTATTTAAGCCACTACTATTCTGGATCTTGTTACAGCAGCTAAATTAAAATTATAATACAATTCCCAAATTACGTATATTTATTCATAAATCATATCCTGTATTATTGACACATTTAGGTTAATGAAACAAAAAAAAAAAAAACAAATGAAAAGGATATTAAAGAGATTTAAGTTATTTTGTTCCTATGACTCAGTAGATTGTCCATCTCATGAGAAAGAGTACTCAGGTGGAACCCTACTAGTATATTGAGTGACAGCATGAGAGGGTGAGATTTGGAGTTAAAGACCTGAGTCCCTGTGACTTACTTGCTGGGGGACTGTGGATAAGTTACTTCACTTGGCTAAACTTGTTTCTTCAGCTGTAAAATGAGGATACCATCTACCTAAGAGGGGAACTGTGAAAATAGGTGAGCACATATATGTTATTTAGCATATTTGCTCTCATATAGTCAATGATAGCTTTTTTTTTCAAAATAGCAATCAGTAGTTTCAGTGATAATGACCACAGCCTTTCCCACTGCCCGTTTTTTAAATATTAAAAAATACTTAAAAAATAAACTTAAAAGTGTTACATATCCAAATTCTTCAAGTTTGACAACATTATAAGCTTTTAATTGTTTTTCCAATATGGTAAGGGTTTTTCCTGACTCTTGCCAAGTCCTTACATACTCTTGTCTGGCCTATTTTGTCACCAAAGCAGTATGGATAGGCAGGTTAGGATCTACACTGTGACTATAAACATGGTGAAAGTAGCTAATCCTTTTGGAGGCTTCTTACCACTCATAGAAAATGCCTAAAAGGTATATTACACTCAGACACTCAGTATGAATGCAGTATTTTCAGCATACCCATAATTAAATATTTAAAATATTAAAAAGTTTGGATTAAGGTCAACTGAGATTTATGAATATCATTTATTCCACAGGCGTTTAACAAGTACCTCATATGTGTCTAAAGGCCTTCTGAGAACTTGTAGTTTAGTGTAGGAAAAAAGATACATATAATTGCTGTTTCATAGTGAGGTGCAAGTGCTGGAATAGAGGTATAGTTTTAAGGCATATAGAAACACAATCCTCTCATCCTTATTTCATATATTTCCATCACCTAAACAAAAATTTACCTGAACCCCAGAACCACCATCAAAATGAAGTTTCATGGAAAGGATATAGGATCTAAAAGTAATGGGGACAGGGTATGGTATGCATATTTCTATTCTTCTGTTATTGGATACAAAGCACTTTGTTTACTAAACCCCTACAATGAGAAAGAATGCAGATCTATTTAATATTTATTGGCTGTTAACCTCGGAATGCGTATATTTATTTGTTGGGGCTTGAGAAGGTCCAATGAATGGCATACCTCCTTTCCATCTGGGTTGTGAATATAACTAAGATGAAGAATGAATAAACTAATATACAGGCCTAAAAAACACCTTTATTTGCTGATAAAACTATTGGAGAAGTTTTTTTTTAGGAGACAGGATCTCATGTGTTGCCAGGCTGGAGTACAGTGACTATTTATAGGCGTGGTCATGGTACACTTTAGCCTTGATGAACTCCTTGGCTGAAGAAATCCTGCTGCCGCAGCCTCCCAAGTAGCGAGGACTATAGATGTGTGCCACTGTGCTCAACAAGAGAATATGGGTTTTATCTTAAGGCCAGTAAGCTTCCTGTCACTGAACTCTAGAATTGGACAGATTTACCATGTCTCAAGCATTGCTCTACTGGGCCAGGCCTCATCCTGCAGAGGCAGAGCCTGATCCCATAGAAGCAGAACAGAATGAATGTCTCTTCAGATGGACTGGTCCCAAACAGGAGTGGGGAGGAAGTGGGCTAATTGCACCTTGTTTCTCCTTCCAGATTTACAACTGGGCAAGTCACTTTACCTAGGGTAGAGTGGGTAAGGGGATGAAGGGTGACAACAATGTTATGCTACTGGAGCTTCCTTCACATGGAGGAAAGACGCATTCCCTCTTAATATTTTAGAATATTTTAAATCTTAACAAACCAATAATTTGTTTAATGTCTCTCTCCTTAAGATTGTCAATTCAGTGAGAATGAAACCATGTTCATCTCTGTGCACACAGGGACTAGCATGCTGTTTGGCATATAGCAAGCAGTCATATTGGTTATCTGAACAAATGCAGTGTACTTTGTTACAGTGGACTTTAATATATATGGTCACTTATTAATTGACCCAGTGGAAATTCATCTACAATATGCTAAGAACTCTCTTAGGGAATAGAGATAAAAATGAATCAGAATGTAACAGGATAATGTCAAGGTTTTTCTTTTGAAAACCAGCAGTTAGATTTTTGAGGAAAATATAGTTGGAAAGCCTCTGACTGTCACTCACTGGACCATATGGACCAATCTCTTGACTGCTCTATACTGCAGATTCCCTGTTTATAGCTAAACAAATGACAAGGCTATTTTGAATAACGATTGTCAAACTTTTATAGCTATTACCAAGGCATTATGAACTCAAAATGTTTACTTTCTGGTCTTCCTGATCTGGATAAGACTGAAGAACTAAAATGAAAAGGACATTTTAAAATTTCTTTGAAATTACACGATTTACTAATAGATATTACTTTGTAAGAAAAAATATATATCTAATAACAAAAACAAAATACGAATTTAAATTTTCCTATGAGTTTTTTGAGAGTAGGTACTAGATATCAATAAATGTTTGCTGAATTTAAGTCATTAAGAAAAGCTTTGTTTTATGTAATAAATTTAAGATGGGTTAACTTAAACTAGATTAAGCAACAGGGATAAACTGGTTTTTGAGTATCAAATATTTAAAAAATACATGTAATAATCAGAGCTCAATATTTAGCAACTCTACAGATTTCATATTAAGTAAGTGTTGTAATTTGCACTAAAGCACACATTTATTTATTTATGTAATGGAATCTTGCTCCGTCACCCAGGCTGGAGTGCAGTGGCGCTATCTCAGCTCACTGCAAGATTCTCCTGCCTCAGCCTCCTGAGTAGCTGGAATTACAGGCATGCGCCACCATGCCTGGCTAATTTTTGTATTTTTAGCAGAGACGGGGTTTCACCATGTTGGCCAGGCTGGTGTAGAACTCCTGACCTCAAGTGATCCACTCGCCTCAGCCTCCCAAAGTGCTGAGATTACAGGTGTGAGCCACCGCACCTGGCCTATCATTTTAAAATTTATTGTTTTAGTTCATTACCAAAAAGAAATCAATCTCCAACTATATGATAAGTCACTTTTAAAACCCACACAACTTTGTTATAATAATCTTTTATTTTATAGAAAAATGTAATTATGCAATGGTTATCAGGAAAGTTAATTCCGTAATAAATATGTAGGCTAGGGAATGGTTTACAAATATTCAACCAATACCCACAAAATCCTGTATGATTTATTCAAGCAAACATAAGAAAACGCTGGTTCAATTTCTATGTACTATCAAAAGGACAAAATGCTCTTCTATCTCAAATAAACCAGGTCTGAATGACAGCTTTTCAATATAATGAAGACACACACATGCACTCACACACACACAATAAAGACAAAGTATCTCTTCTCATTCTAAAACACTTCCTCTTTTAGTCCATATACACTTTGAATAATCTTGTGTAGTAAATTTTTGCTGCAACTGACAATGTTCAAAGTAAATCTCTCCCGGTTTGGTGTTCTAAGAAGCCAACAGCCACAGCAGGATGAGCATTAATGCTACTTCCAGAATCTATAAAATCCCAATGCTATTGCCAGGCAAGTAAACACTGAAGCTGTGAAAAGAAGAAACTGTGTTACAGGTCTTGTATTTGTGATTATTTTGCAGAGATAAAGAGAATGTTATCTTTAAGTGAAGAGCAAAAAACAGGAAATCCAACCAATTTTCTATCCTATGTTTTTTATTCCCTAGACAATTAAGTATGAAAGACATTCTTAAGGGCAGCCTTAATGCCTAATTCTTCTTAAAAGCACCTGTATATTAAAATGTAAATTATGTCATTTAGAACCTAGAACCTGTATTTAAAATCATTAACGTTAGCATTATTGACTACTTTAAATAATTATAAGCTCTAATTTCAGATCTCATGATAAATGAAATCTTTCTTATATTAAAAAATTATGTAGTTAGGCTAGTAAAATATACATATGTCTATGAGAAGAGAATTTTAATTGCCTTTTCAGTACATTTTTAAGTAATTTCTCATAATTCTTAAAAAAATAAAATTTTAATAAAAACTCTTTAAACTCAATGAGGTAGAAGAAAAGGCAGAAAAAGCATCAGGTTTTTAAAATAGTTAATATACTACCTGTACTTTAGGTTACATCATTTTGGATAAAAAAAAATTCAGTTTTCCCAGCTTTTAGAACGTAAGTCTGAGTGAGGCCTTTAGGGACTCCCTAGTCTCCAGTTTGTTTAAAACACCAATGAATGAATTTTTAAAAACAGACAAGTTAGAGATGAAGGGAAAACTTTTATGAATAAAGACACAAGAAATTAGCCTTTCAAAGTAAAGTTATTCATAATGTATAAACCCATTTGTACACCATCCCATTTGATCCTACTACTTACTGAAACTTGGTTAATGATAAGATCATCTTCTCAGTTTTAAGAAATGGGATTAGGCATCTCCAAGAAACATAGAGAAGTAATAACACTAAGAGTTTCTTGTCTTACTGCCACTGGGCAATTATATATTCTCCCATTTGATCCTGCTACTATTTGCCATGTGTCAGGTACTATGCTAGTATGCTGAGCAATTACACACACTACTTTATTTAACCATGAGATTGGTGGTATTATCCCCGTTGTACAGATGAGGTAATACACCCAGTTACATCGCTAGCAAACAGTGGAGCCAGGATTTAAGACTAAGTGTACTTGACTCCAAAGCCGTTTTTTTTCCTCTTAATAAAAAACACACACACAAAAAATTTGTGATCCTTATTATATATTGTGACACCTGAAAGACTCAGTCTGTCATTTATTTCAGTCACATAGTGCTAAGTGGTTACATCCTCTGCTGATTCAACAGCTGATAAATTAAGTTTTAGATAACCAAATGAACACTTACTTATTGTGAGATGGGAGGTATTTTGTTCCTTCAGTAGAGTATACAATCGTTACTGCATTTAAGTTTCTCTCTCATGTCTTGCTGCTGTTATTTCAGCTTTTATTTCTCATGGCTGTTGTTGTAGTAACTATGGAGCCATCTCCAATTTCTTTTAAGTTTGCTGTTTATCCTCTATACCCTGTCTAGGGAGACATTCTACATATATGTAAAATGCTTAGGTGAGCATGTGCCTGGTACATTTTAAGCACTCTGTAAACATTAGCTTTCATTATTTATCTGCCAAGAACAAAATCTGCCACATTATCTACATAGATTAAATGGAGATTGCCATTATTCCTTGGTGGCAGTGTTCTGGGTCAAAAGGTGGTGTCTGACCCAAGATGAACCATTCAGACTCCTTTCTGAGGATTTTAAAAACTGGAACTAAGGAAAGAGGGCAATCTCTCCTGATTAGTGAAAGTGGAATGATAAGAGTCTAGCTGGTAATGTTCCCAACCTTTGGAGAAAGCTGGTATGAGAAATTGAGGCACACAGTCATAGACTTAAAGAGTAAGTTCTGATTCCAATTATGCTTGTAGGTAGGCTATTTTACTTGTGCCCCTTCCACGGTTCAGCTGATGGCTGGGGGCTCCATCTTCAACCCTGCTGGCACCTCAACATCAGTAGTAACTGCCCAGAAAATGACTAAGACTATATAAATCGGCAGTTTTCTTTTAGACAGCAATTTGTTAATATCAAAAATTTTAAATGTGCATATCTTTTTGACCCCAAATTTTAAATGTACATAGCAAGTTGTTATATAGAAATACTAGCACGGGGGCACAAAGATATGTGTGTGTGTATGTGTATTTACTCAAACGTAACACATATATATGGCTGTTCAATACAGTATTGTCCTTAATAATGAAAAACTGGAGGAAGAATGCCTGTTAATAGAGGACTGGATACATAAATTGTGGCATTTTCATATAGGGAATATTGTGCTTTCTAATAAAAAGATGTCTGTGTGGAAAGAAATAGGACATTTAGTTAAACTTTTAAAAGTTGTAGACTATAAAAAGTACGTGATCTAATTATTTTTAAGAAGTATATAAGTTGTTTATATATAGAAGAAAAAGCCTAGAAAATGTTTACCACTAATAGTAAACACACATGGGGAGGGGCTTTCACTTTTACTGCTTTTGAATTCTATGAATAATTTATAATGAAAATACATTACTTTTTATAAAAGGAAAGAAAAAAGACAAGTAATAGTTGACTAGGGCATTCTTCCTAAATCACTGGGGCCCTGTAATTGGGTCAGGTCAGATGGTACTTGAGCTCAGTATGTGACAAATAATCTAATTTTGGGGTAGTATCTATGCTGAATCAGTTGATTCAAGGTAACGTCATCTGTCCCTCCTCCAGGTTTTTAATGGGCTTATATCTACTTTATTGATCTTTTTTTCTCTAACCTCATTCAAATCTTTATGGAAGAACATAAGCAATAAAAAGAAAATTTTCATTTTTGTTTTCACTGTGGAGTACCCAGTTTATCCTTCTATCATTTTCTGCTTGTGTTTATATATTTCTTTTATATCCACATGCTTTTTCTATTAGTCAGCTGCAGAGCTGCCTGCTAAACATATTCTGAAGGGTAACACATCTGTGAGGATGACAGAAGCTTAATATTTAGAACTGTCCCATACTACACCCTATATGTTCCTTCCTTTGGCTGTGTCTAATTTGTAATCTGCTATAATAAAAATTATAAGTATTAAAAATAAAACCCAAGACTCCAAAAAATATATCCTGAGACTGGAACCTTCTTTAAGCATTACAGGAGACCAAGCAATAAAAAAGCCTTGTTATAGCTCCTCCTTTTTTTCCTGTGCCTGCTCAGTTACCTTGATAGGTAGGAACTAACAGGAAAATTAGTTGACAGCAATTTCTTTCTCTGACAGTCTTACCTGCAAGATAACGAATTGTCTCAAGTTTGTTAGATTCCATCAGTGTTTTTAAGGAAGCAATTTCAGCATCAATTTTATTACTGGTCTCTGAAATAATACTTTTGGTTTGAGTATCCTGTAATAAACCAGAATAAGAGAACTTAATTTTGTCCCTATGTATTAAATGGACAAAAGCATTTACATTAGAAACGCTCACTTATGGGCTAATTGTGATACAAAAGTCTTAGTTGGGGAAACATTAAAAGCATGGTGGCATAAAAAAATCTGAAGCGTTCCAAGATGGCCGAAAAGGAACAGCTCCAGTCTGCAGCTCCCAGCGTGCTCAACACAGAAGATGGGTGATTTCTGCATGTCCAACTGAGGTACCTGGTTCATCTCATTGGGACTGGTTGGACAGTGGGTGCAGCCCACGGAGAGCGAGCTGAAGCAGGTAGAGCGTTGTCCCACCCTGGAAGCGTAAGGGGTCGGTGGATTTCCCTTTCCTAGCCAAGGGAAGCCATGACAGACTACCTGGAAAAATGGGACACTCCTGCCCAAATACTGCACTTTTCTCAAGGTCTTAGCAACTGGCAGACAAGGAGATTCTCTCCTGTGCCTGGCTCGGCAGGTCCCATGCCCATGGAGCCTTGCTTATTGCTAGTGCAGCAGTCTGAGATCGAACTGCGAGGTGGCAGACTGGCTGGGGAAGGGGCGTCCGCCATTGCTGAGGCTTGAGTAGGTAAACAAAGTGGCAGCGGAGCTTGAACTGGGCGGAGCCCACCACAGCACAACAAGGCCTACTGTCTCTAGACTCCACCTCTGTGGGCAGGCAGGGCATAGCTGAACAAAAGGCAGCAGACAACTTCTGCAGACTTAAATGTCCCTGTCTGACAGCTCTGAAGAGAGCAGTGGTTCTCCCAGCACCACGTTTGAGCTCTGAGAACGGACAGACTGCTTCTTCAAGTGGGTCCCTGACCCCCGTGTAGCCTAACTGGGAGACATCTTCCAGCAGGGGCTGACAGACACCTCATATAGGCGGCTGCCCCTCTGGGACGAAGCTTCCAGAGGAAGGATCAGGTAGCAATATTTGCTGTTCTGCAGCCTCTGCTGGTGATACCCAGGTAAACAGGGTCTGGAGTGGACCTCCAGCAAACTCCAACAGACCTGCACCTGAGGGTCCTGACTGTTAGAAGGAAAACAAACAGAAAGGAATAGCATCAACATCAACAAAAAGGTCATCTACACCAAAACCCCATCTGTAGGTCACCAACATCAAAGACCAAAGGTAGATAAAAACAACAAAGATGGGGAGAAACCAGAGCAGAAAAGCTGAAAATTCTAAAAATCATAATGCCTCTTCTCCTCCAAAGGATTGCAGCTCCTTGCCAGCAATGGAACAAAGCTGGACGGAGAATGACTGATGAGTTGACAGAGGCAGGCTTCAGAAGGTCGGTAATAACAAACTTCTCCAAGGTAAAGGAGGATGTTCGAACCCATTGCAAGGAAGCTAAAAACCTTGAAAAAAGATTAGACGAATGCCTAACTAGAATAAACAGTGTAGAGAAGACCTTAAATGACCTGATGGAGCTGAAAACCATGGCACCAGAACTTCGTGATGCATGCCCAAGCTTCAATAGCTGATTCAATCAAGTGGAAGACAGGGTATCAGTGATTAAAGATCAAATTAATGAAATAAAGAGAGAAGACAAGGTTAGAGAAAAAAAGAGTAAAAAGAAATGAACAAAGCCTCCAAGAAATATGGGACTATGTGAAAAGACCAAATCTACGTTTGATTGGTGTACATGAAAGTGGGAGATTGGAACCAAGTTGGAAAACACTCTTCAGGATATTATCCAGGAGAACTTCCCCAACCTAGCAAGGCAGGCCAACATTCAAATTCAGGAAATACAGAGAACATCACAAAGATACTCCTTAAGAAGAGCAACCCCAAGACACATAATTATCAGATTCACCAAGGTTGAAATGAAGGAAAAAGTGTTAAGGGCAGCCAGAAAGAAAGGTCAAGTTACCCACAAAGGGAAGCCCATCAGACTAACAGTGGATCTCTCCGCAGAAACCCTACAAGCCAGAAGAGAGTGGGGGCCAATATTCAATATTCTTAAAGAAAAGAATTTTTAACCCAGAATTTCGTATCTAGCCAAACTAAGCTTCATAAGTGAAGGAGAAATAAAATCCTTTACAGAGAAGCAAATGCTGAGAGATTTTGTCACCACCAGGCCTGCCCTAAAAGAGCTCCTGAAGGAAGCACTAAACATAGAAAGGAACAACCGGTACCAACCACTGCAAAAACATGCCAAATTGTAAAGACCATCGAGGCTAGGAAGAAACTGCATCAATTAATGGGCAAAATAACCAGTGAACATCATAATGACAGGATCAAGTTCACACATAACAATATTAACCTTAAATATGAATGGACTAAATGCCCCAATTAAAAGATATAGACTGGCAAATTGGATAGAGTCAAGACCCATCAGTGTGCTGTATTCAGGAGACCCATCTCACATGCAAAGATGCACATAGGCTCAAAATAAAGGGATGGAGGAAGATCTACCAAGCAAATGGAAAGCAAAAAAATAGCAGGGGTTGCAATCCTAGTCTCTGATAAAACAGACTTTAAACCAACAAAGATCAAGAGACAAAGAAGGCCATTACATAGTGATAAAGGGATCAATTCAGCAAGAAGAGCTAATTATCCTAAATATATATGCACCCAATACAGGAGCACCCAGATTCATAAAGCAAGTCCTTAGAAACCTACAAAGAGACTTAGACTCCCACATAATAATGGGAGACTTTAACACCCCACTGTCAATATTAGATTGATCAATGAGACAGAAGGTTAACAAGGATATCCAGGACTTGAACTCAGCTCTGCAACAAGCAGACTTAATAGACATCTACAGAACTCTCCAACCCAAATCAACAGAGTATACATTCTTCTCAGCACCACATCACACTTATTCTAAAATTGACCACATAGTTGGAATTAAAGCACTCGCACTCCTCAGCAAATGTAAAAGAACAGAAATCACAACAAACTGTCTCTCAGACCACAGTGCAATCAAATTAGGACTCAGGATTAAGAAACTCACTCAAAACTGCAAGACTACATGGAAACTGAACAACTTGCTCCTGAATGACTACTGGGTACATAACGAAATGAAGGCAGAAATAAAGATGTTCTTTGAAACCAATGGGAACAAAGACACAATGTACCAGAATCTCTGAGACACATTTAAAACAGTGTGTAGAGGGAAATTTATAGCAGTAAATGCCCACAAGAGAAAGCAGGAAAGATCTAAAATCGACACCCTAACGTCACAATTAAAAGAACTAGAGAAGCAAGAGCAAACACATTCAAAAGCTAGCAGAAGGCAAGAAATAACTAAGATCAGAGCAGAACTGAAAGAGATAAGAGACACAAAAAACCCTTAAAAAAAATCAATGAACCTAGAAGCTGGTTTTTTGAAAAGATCAACAAAATTGATAGACCACTAGCAAGACTAATGAAGAAAAGAGAGAAGAATCAAATAGACGCAATAAAAAATGATAAAGGGGATATCACCACAGATCCCACAAATATAGACTAGCATCAGAGAATATTATAAACACCTCTACACAAATAAACTAGAAAATCTAGAAGAAATGGATAAATTCCTGGACACATATACCCTTCCAAGACTAAACCAGGAAGAAGTTGAATCTCTAAATAGACCAATAACAGGCTCTGAAATTGAGGCAGTAATTAATAGCCTAACAACCAAAAAAAGTCCAGGACCAGACAGATTCACAGCCAAATTCTACCAGAGGTACAAAGAGGAGCTGGTACCATTCCTTCTGAAACTATTCACATCAATAGAAAAAGAGGGAATCTTCCCTAACTCATTTTATGAGGCCAACATCATCCTGATACCAAAGCCTGGCAGAGACACAACAAAAAAAGAATTTTAGAGCAATATCCGTGATAAACATTGATATAAAAATCCTCAATAAAATACTGGCAAACTGAATCCAGCAGCACATCAAAAATCTTATCCACCACGATCAAGTTGGCTTCATCCCTGGGATGCAAGGCTGGTTCAGTATATGCAAATCAATAAACGTAATCCATCACATAAACAGAACCAAAGACAAAAACCACATGATTATCTCAACAGATGCAGAAAAGGACTTCAACAAAATTCAACAGCCCTTCATGCTAAAAACTCTCAATAAACTAGGTAATGATGGAACGTACCTCAAAATAGTAAGAGCTATTTATGACAACCCCACAGCCAATATCATACTGAATGGGCAAAAACTGGAAGCATTCCCTTTGAAAACTGGCACAAGATGAGGATGCCCTCTCTCATCACTCCCATTCAACATAGTGTTAGAAGTTTTGGCCAGGGCAATCAGGCAAGAGAAATAAAGGGTATTCATTTAGGAAGAGAGGAAGTCAAATTGTCCCTGTTTGCAGATGACATGATTGTATATTTAGAAAACCCCATTGTCTCAGCCCAAAATCTCCTTAAACTGATAAGCAACTTCAGCAAAGTCTCAGGATACACAATCAATGTGCAAAAATCACAAGCATTCCTATACACCATTAACAGACAGAACCAAATCATGAGTGAACTCCCATTCACAATTGCTACAAAGAGAATAAAATACCTAGGAATCTAACTTATAAGGGATGTGAAGGACCTCTTCAAGGAGAACTATAAACCACTGCTCAATGAAATAAAAGAGGACACAAACAAATGGAAGAATATTCCATGCTCATGGATAGGAAGAATCAATATTGTGAAAATGGCTTAGATTCAATGCCATCCCCATCAAGCTACCAATGACTTTCTTCACAGAATTGGAAAAAACTACTTTAAAGTTCATATGGAACCAAAAAAGAGCCCGCATTGCGAAGAGAATCCTAAGCAAAAAGAACAAAGCTGGAGGCATCATGCTACCTGACTTCAAACTATACTACAAGGCTACAGTAACCAAAACAGCATGATACTGGTACCAAAACAGATATATAGACCAATGGAACAGAACAGAGGACTCAGAAATAACACCACACATCTACAAACGTCTGATCGTTGACAAACCTGACAAAAACAAGAAATGGGGAAAGGATTCCCTATTTAATAAATGGTGCTGGGAAAACTGGCTAGCCATATGTAGAAAGCTGAAACTGTACCCCTTCCTTACATCTTATACAAAAATTAATTCAAGATGGATTAATGACTTAAATGTTAGACCTAAAACCATAAAAACCCTAGAAGAAAACCTAGGCAATACCATTCAGGACATAGGCATGGGCAAGGACTTCATGACTAAAACACCAAAAGCAATGGCAACAAAGCCAAAATAGACAAATGAGATCTAATTAAAGAGCTTCTGTACAGCAAAAGAAACTACCATCAGAGTGAACAGGCAACCTACAGAATGGGAGAAAATTTTTGCAATCTATCCATCTGACAAAGGGCTAATATCCAGAATCTATAAAGAACTCAAAGTTACAAGAAAAAAACAACCCCATCAAAAAGTGGGCAAAGGATATTAACAGACGCCTCTCAAAAGAAGACATCTATGCAGCCAACAGACACATGAAAAAATGCTCATCATCACTGGTCATCAGAGAAATGCAAACCAAAACCACAATGAGATACCATCTCACACCAGTTGGAATGGCAGTCATTAAAAAGTCAGGAAACAACAGATGCTGGAGAGGATGTGGAGAAATAGGAACGCTTTTACACTGTTGGCAGGAGTGTAAAATAGTTCAACCACTGTGGAAGACAGCGTGGCAATTCCTCAAGGATCTAGAACTAGAATTACCATTTGACCCAGCAATCCCATTACTGGGTATATACCCAAAGGATTATAAATCATGCTACCATAAAGACACATGCACACATATGTTTATTGCAGCACTATTCACCATAGCAAAGACTTGGAACCAACCCAAATGTTCATCAATGACTGGATTAAGAAAACGTGGCACATATACACCATGGAATACTATGCAGCCATAAAAAAGGATGAGTTCATGTCCTTTTCAGGGACATGGATGAAGCTAGAAACCATCATTTTCAGCAAACTATCACAAGGACAGAAAACCAAATACCGCATGTTTTCACTCATAGGTAGGAACTGAACAATGAGATCACTTGGATACAGGAACATCACACACTGGGGCCTGTCGGGTGGTGGTTGGGGGAGGGATAGCATTAGGAGAAATACTTAAGGTAAATGATGAGTTGATGGGTGCAGCACACCAACATGGTACATGTATACTTATGTATCAAACTTGCACGTTGTGCACGTGTACCCTAGAACTTAAAGTATAGAAAAAATTTTTTTTAAAAACACTATAAACTGACGAATTACATTCCTTCTGCTTTCATATTTGGAGATCATCTTTTAGGAGTATCACATACTGGACATATTCTAAAAACCTCATAATAACATATTTATACCTAAATACATAAGATGATAAACTAAGAAGCAAAAAATTAGGTCACAGAACTATCATTTTATGTGTGTGAAGTCCTTAGGATATTATGGTTAAAACTTTAAATATATTCTGCAAATTAAAAAAAAAATAACCAGGTGTATAATATGAACTGGCACCAGTATTAAAGGAACTGGCAGAAATACCTGATGGGTAACACTGATACATGTATAGGGGACAAAGGATAGGGAGAACAGATGAGACCTAGAGCACAGAAAGTAGTTGTAAAAGATTTTGCTGATTTCCTTGCTTATCTCCTTTATCTGGCCAAGAAGTAAGGGAAGAGAATAAGATCTTTGAAAGAACAAATGTGACCTTATCTTCTATTAAATTATGAGCAAAAGTGACATATTTTCTGTTAGAATGTGGACAAATAGCTTTCAACTTTTAAAGAAAAGGAGAAGGCTGAGTCAGAAAGCTGGGTTTTACTCAAGCCACAGAGATGAAGTCATGATTACACTGTAGGATTACTGAGAAGGACAGCAGTAGTTCCAAGTTAGGGATTTAGAATCCAGGTTCTTTCCCTAGTGACACCACTTATTAACTGTGGGACCTTAACCCCTCTGTGCTTCATTTTCCAAATTGTTAAAATGTGAATAATAGCGCCTACCTCACAGAGACTGATACGAATATTAAGTGAATTAACAGATACAAGTAAAGCATGGAAAATGGTATCTGGCACATTAATAAACACTAAATATTAGTGTTTATATATTATTAATATATAGCTTTTTTAAAACCTTAAGATAATTATTTAACTGAACCTAGGCACTCATTTCAGTACCAATTATGAAATACCAACAGTGAATCTTTATCTTTTAAAAAATAGTTATTTTCTTTTTTTTTTTTTTTTTTGAGACAGGGTCTTGCTATGTTGCCCAGACTGGTCTTGAACTCCTCCCTCAGCCTCCCAAAGTGCAGGATTAACAGGTGTGAGCTACTGTGCCTGGCCCAAAAAATAGTTATTTTCTATTATAGAAGTAATTTAGTTTAAAAAAGCACACTATGTGGAAATCTTGATTCTTACTTCAAGGTCATGGCTCATGGGCCACCATCTACCTGGTGCCAGGTTCCCCAGAAGTGCTGGCTAACTATAATAGCTATGAGGAAGCCAGAGACTCTACAGGGCTAGTTTTTAAAAGTCTAAACTTATAAACTGGTACACATAAAAGCAGTTATACAAGGCACAAGAACTGTACAAAAGAGGCATTTTTACCTATTACCTTACCTTTTTTGTAAATTCTGTAGTTGTTTCCATAAGTTGCTTTTCTTGATCTGTAAACTATAGGATATGAAGCAGCAGGAAGTTAAATAAAAAAGTCTAAAAATAAAAAAGGAGTAAGTAACCAAGAAAGTACATTTAAAAGCACATTACCATATCTGTTACTCTGCTCCTTTCTAGGTTGATATCCAGTTTATTATCTGCTCTGATTCGACTGGTTTCATGCTTTAAAGAAAGTAAAGATATTTAAAAAATGATCTTGTAATGAATATTTGTTCTGAAATTAACAGCTAGAAAAAAAATTCACTTACCACTAGTTGTTGCTTAACTTGGTCTAATTCAATTTTCATTTTCTAGGTACAGGAAAGATCACAGGCAATTAGCATTAAACCAAGTCTATATTATGATTAAAAAAATCTGAAACCCTAGATTACCAAAATTTGGACAATCTATGGATTTCTAATACAGAATTGATAAGGAAAAAAATCTTCAAAAGAAACTAGTAAGCCACTGTATTCAGAAAATAATTCTTATGAGCAAAATGCATTTGTTTTTATATTATACTTTTAAAAACTGATTTTCTAAATTTAAAAATAAGCTATAGTGGATAACATAACTTAAAATTCTGACTTAATTACAGAAATATACTTTTAAGTCACAAAGACATTTAGTACAGGATTAAATAAAATGGAAAATGCCATATTACTCTCAGCTCTGAAACCATTATACAGAAATTTTATATATATAGCTCTAAGATTTTCCATTTTATGTGGTTTTATATGTATAAAATGTAACTCTTATTCTCTTCAGTACGCAAAGCACTATGATTTATATAGAAAAGGATTAGGTATGGTTAAACAAATAGTATGTTTTTAAATCTAAAAACTTATTGTTTACTAACCACATGGAATTATTACTTGGTCTTATTAAATTATTCATTAAGTAGGATGCTTATTATGAGATCAGTTATAAGTAATAAATTAAAATTTGTATCACCTCATTCTCTGCTCTCAGATTTGCAAATTCACTTTTCTCTAGGATGACCATGTCTTTCCTGATAGAATCCAAATGAGCCATTAGCTGTTGTACTGTTATTTCCTAGAAAACAAAATAAAAATAACCTAGTGATCTATAGAAAGCCATCTTTTTATTTACAGAATTGTTTTCATGAAATTTAAATGAATTTGTTAACATGCTACAAGGTATAATGTTGACTGGTTAAGTAAATATGAAACCTACATATCTGAAATATCAAAATGAAAAGAAAGAGATTCAAGGAAGAAAAAGGATTTCCGAGTGAAGAGAGAGAAATGTGTAGGCCTTTGAATGAAAAGAATCTCAATAAAATGCTTCCTTAGACCCTACGAGTTCCTCAAAAAAATAATGTTTTGTTCTTGTTTTTTGAATACCCAAATGGAAAGGGTTTTATCTCTTATTACTTTGATTTTGAGAGATTTTCTACCACTGGAAAATTCCATGGTATTGGATACGACTCAGAAGTCAGGTAATAAAACAAAATAGATGTATAGTTAAAATAATTGCCCTTTGTCCGCACAACATAACCAATTTTGTTTAAACTCCTGGGTATCCTCCTATATTTGGCACTACAAAGAATATGTGAAAGGTAGCACTTACCTGATAGATTTATAAGCTTTTGCCTTGTTAGGGAGGGATAATTTTGTAGAAATGATTTAAGACAGCCTTACCAAGAAAATGTAACTGTTACAGGTTGACTATCCCTAATCCAAAAATCTGAAATCCAAAATCTGGAACTTTTTGAGTGCTGACATGACACTCAAAGGAAATGCACATTGGAGTATTTTGGATTTCAGATTTGGGATGCTCAACTGCTAAGTGTATTGCAAATATTCCAAAATTAAAAAAAAAAATCTGAAATCTGAAACACTTCTGGTCCCAAACATTTCAGATAAGGGATATTCAACCTGTAGCACTAAACTTCTTAAAATCAGGTAGCTTGCTAATTTCTCTATCCTTTACCAAAAGAAAAAGCAGATGAGGTATAACCTTATTAAGGACTCTGTATAACAGTTTAGAAATAAAACAAGAAAGCCCAAAAAAGAGTGTGAGTTCTGAAGTCAGGCTGTCTAGGTTTGAACCCAAACTCTGCCATTTACTATGAGATGCTAGCAAGTCATTTAACTTCTCTGGTCTTCTCATTGGTAAAATGGAAATAGTAACAGTACCTGGTACACCTTGAAGAGTTGTTTTGAGGATTAAAGGAGATTATGTATGTATAATGCTTAAGATAGTACTTGGCATATGGTTAGCACTGAGATGTTAGCTATTATTATTACCGATGGGACAGGGATCTAATGGCTGAAGCAGGATAGTCTAATGCTAATGTATTAATGTGGAGGAAGTTTGGACTTCTTATAATATATAAAAGTTTTTAACTGTGTACAACAGACATTGCTGACTCATGCCTTTTCTAACCCTCCTATATTACTGGGGAGGGTTGTTCATTTTCTTTTATTCAGTTCTGCTTGACATATTTATGAGAATTAATTCAGAAGTCACACACATGTGGCCTCTAGGGGCTGGCAGTCCTGTTTGCCCCAAATATCACTATAAAGGAATTATATGACATTAAAAATAATGTATTCTTATTACTGAGATTACATAGGCAAAAGCTGGAAAGCTAATTACAGACTTCTTGTGGTGTCTGAACCTGAAAATAAGGGATTGTATTGTGGCCTTTCTGAGACAGAGCCTTGCTCTGTCACTCAGGCTGGAACGCAGTGGCGCGATCTTGGCTCACTGCAGCCTCCACTTCCTGGGTTCGAGCGATTCTCGTGCCTCAGCCTCCCGAGTAGCTGGGACCACAGGCACCCACCATCATGCCCAGCTAATTTTTTTGCATTTTTAGTAGAGACAGGGTTTTGCCATGTTGGCCAGGCTGGTCTCGAACTTCTGACCTCAAGTGATCTGCTCAACCTCAGCCTCCTGAAGTGCTGGGATTACAGGCGTGAGCCACCACACCAGCCTTAATGTGGCTCTTAAGAGCCTCTTTTTACCTCATTCTTCCTTTAAATACAGACTCAAAAAGCCTACAAAACTGCACAGGTGTCCATCTTTAACAACTTTAAATGTAAAGACATAATCCATTGTTAAGTAGCTAAATCTATTAAAAGTGTGATTTTTTTAACTACTATGGAGCCATCAGAGAATATTCAGATTTTAATAAAAATCACAATATAATCAAATTTTCAGAATAAGACTTTATTATTTTATTTTTTCCCCCTCATCCTGCTAGCTGACTTGGTTTCATATGGCCCTTTCTGAAATGATCAAGTATGCAGCTTAATGGCCTGATGACCCTGAGCCTTAGCTTCACCCTTCATGACATCTCTGTGCCTTATTCTATACTAGAGGTGGGGTCAGCAATTGAATTAGATTCAAGAACAGAACAGGACTTTTAACTTCAGACACCAGTAATAAAAAAGCCAAAAGTTTAATAATGATATTTCTATACTCAATCCTACCTCTCGTATATAGGATTAAATGGTCCTAGCAGCACAAAGATTCCTCAAATCACAGCTTTATTTCACTCCTTATATTATAGGTAAACTTAAAAATTTAAGACAAAATTACTTCATTAAAAATATCAGTAGCTCCATATAACTCTTTCAGGACAGCTCAGAGCTTAGGAGTAACTAATTAGATGTTTGGCTTTTTCTTTAGTGGAGTTGGTAGTCTGTTATGATCCTAAAAATGCATGTACAAACTTAAAGGTAAGTTAAATGTAGGGATTCAATGTTTCAATTTTAAATGTCTAATTAATTGGACATTTGTCTACTATAATTGGAGATTATAGTTTTTTTTTTCTTTTTTTGAGATAGAGTCTCACTCTGTCACCCAGGCTGGAGTGCAGTGGTGCAATGTCGGCTCATTGCAACCTCCCCCTCCCCAGTTCAAGCGATTCTCCTGCCTCAGCCTCCTGAGTAGCTGGGATTATAGGTGCCCACCACCACACCTGGCTAATTTTTGGTATATATTTTTTTTTTTTAGTAGAGACAGTGTTTCACCTTGTTGGCCAGGCTAGTCTCGAACTCCTGACCTCAAGTGATCTGTCTACCTCAGCCTCCCAAAGTACTGGGATTACAGGTGTCAGCGACGGCACCTGGCCATAGTAGAAATCTTTAAAATTTTTTGATTTACCATGACCCTTTGCAAAAAATGAAATTTTATGCAAAATATTCTAATTTTATATAAGAAATCCTGATTTTTCTCTGTGCTGTAAAATACTTATCTGAGGAAGGAAGCCTAAATTTGAAAAATTAAAATTAAAAAAATATAACCATAGGAAGAAAACAGATTCCTAAACATAATACATTATTTCATGACTGACAGAAATGATTATTCCAGTTAAGCTCATTTAGTTTATTCAGTCCTTTATATAAAATTATTGCTTTTTGTCCATACCACCATAGTGAAAACTCTTGCAAACTGCTCAATCTCTCTGAGCCTGTCTTCAGTGGCCAAATAGAATTCTGCTTACTTTTCAAGGTTATTAGAGATTAAATAATATATGAAAAGTACACAGCATTGTGCCTCTTACATGTTAAATTCTTATATTTGACTTTAAGGATTTTTATATTCAGTCAAATTAAAGTGTCTTAGCCAGGGAATTTATAAAGTCCTTCCCAGCCATGTAAGTCCTTTCCAGCTATGTCTGTGAAAATTAACCAATATGTATGTATAGCAGCAATAAAATATACTGAATATATAGAAAAATTAGCTCTTCTGTGGTGAGCTTTCTAGAGGGAAAAAGTTGTTTCACTAATAATCTACCACCACTCATGAAAAACAATATAATGATCTCATCCCATCAAAGATTTGGCAAAATACCATTCTCTGTTACCACAATATTATTACAACTATTCTAACTATTCAGTCTCTCTAAATATTGACTTTATTCAATGTTTTTTTTGTGGTCCCTTTAGAGAGAACAAGGAAGATACAAGTGTGTTTGGAAGGTCAGTAGGCAGACAGAGAAGTAGTTAGGAAATGATTGTCTAATGAAAGTATCAGCAGTGATAGTAATCAGTGTATTACCTGTTGAGCTTGAGTGACCATCTCTTTATAGATAGTATCCAGGCTGACATTTGATAAAGTAGTTAACGCTGACACAATTGTTTCTGCTTGTGTTTTGTCAAATCCTGTAGGCAGCAAATAGGTATTTTATTTTTTTTAAAGTGTATATCCTTATCATAATAGCAAGAGTAACTCCTCAACATTTAAATTGTTATACTCTTTTAAATAATGGTTACAATTAAAAAATTGACAGATAATGCTAAATTACTCTCTAAAAGAACTCTGCAATTTTAGGCTGGGCGCCGTGGCTCACGCCTGTAATCCCAGCACTTTGGGAGGCCGAGGTGGGTGGATCACAAGGTCAGGAGATAGAGACCATCCTGGCTAACACGGTGAAACCCCATCTCTACTAAATATACAAAAATAGCCGGGCGTGGTGGCGGGCACCCATAGTCCCAGCTACTCGAGAGGCTGAGGCAGGAGAATGGCATGAACCCAGGAGGCAGAGCTTGCAGTGAGCAGAGACTGCGCCACTGCACTCCAGCCTGGGCAATAGAGCAAGACTCCGTCTCAAAAAAAAAAATAACTCTACAATTTTAATTCTCATTCTGTATCTCCCCACATCTATATTAACATTGGATGTGACTTTTTTTTTTGAGTGTGTAATTGGCATAAAAAATTGTATTGCATTGTTATTTTAATGTTACTTAAATTTGCATTTCCTTGGTTTGTAGAGAGGTTAAGCATTACATATACTTTTTGTTATTTATATTTATTTTTCTGTGTTCTGCTTTATAGCATTTGCCCACTTTTTTCTGTAAAACTGCTTATTCTTCTTTTACATTTAGCTTTTCATCTATCTGAAATTTAGTTTTCAATAAGAGGATCTAATATATTTTTTCCCAGTGGCTAGTCATTTATTATGTCTCATTTATTAAATAGTCCTTCCTTTCCCTAATTTGTAATGCCTTCATCACATATTAAATTCATGTCTGTGTCTCTCAGTACCATTTTGTTCTATTAGTCTATTCCTTTAATATCACACAATTTAAATTACTGTTTTGATATCAGGTAATTTTTTGTGCTTATTTTCTGATTTTTTAATCTCAAACATTTGTACTTCCACATGGACTTTAGTATTAACCTAGAAACTAGTTTTTTTCACTTAATTGGAGTAATTCTGCACATATTATTTCATAAGCTTTTTTCAATTAACATATCTTGAACATTCCCCATATCAGTAAATATTTCTCAAACTATCATTTTTAGTGATTATAAAATATTTCATTGTATGGATTTTAAAATAATTAAAAAATTTTTTAAAATAAATTTTAAAAATAGTTACTTTTAATTGTTCATAATAGTGATACTGTCTTAACTAGGCATTATGAGTGCTATTAATTTTCTTCTTTCAAGAGGTATCCATGTTTCTCACCATGAGTTTCCAAGTCCTGAACCAATGCATGGGTATCAAAAGTTAATTTCCTTTGTTCTAAAGGAGTTATATCCACTGGCCGCCTATCATATCCCTCCTTGGTTGTGGTAGTGAAGAACTCTGAAAGAGAAGACATTTTTTTTCTTTTGTAGTAACTGATAGCTTACAAAGCTACTTTAGCTTACAAAGCATTTTCCCCACCCATTTATAACACAGTTCCAGCTCTTCTAGTTTTGTCATCTCACCCAAGTTGACTCCTCTGAGCCTCTCTTTTATCTGAAAAGTCTCTGATGTTCTTCTGTACATACCATTCAATAAATGTTTCTTTTCCCTCCTTTGGTATTCAGAAATGTTGAGTCAGTATAAACTTATAATAAAACACACATCAAATGCTTTGGATATCACCAGCTCAGCTCTAATTACTGAAAAGCCGAAACTGCACAATTCAATTCTTCTCTGTGCTCAGTAATAGTCTTTCAAAGAGCTATGAAAATTTTTTACACTTAATCCCTATTTAAACTAGCTTTCCATACTCCCACTCACTTATATATCCGCAGTCTATTTTCTACATAGTTCTCAGCTCCAACATGAAATTATCTTGTTTGCTGTTTGTATCTCTGGATCAGAATGGAAGTTCCATGATGCTTTGACTGTGGTTTTCACTACTGTATCTTTAGCACCTAGAACAGTGCTTTGGCACATAGTTGGGCCACCAAGTTTTACTGTTGATTCAATCAATGAATTTGATTTGAAATCATGGACGTATTTACTGGTATCAACATAACAACCCTAAGAAAAATTTCTCATTTCTGAAATAACCCTTCTTGTCCTATTTCAATAAATTCCCCAAGTTTTAACCTAGACACAGTAAAGACCTTTTCTATATATTGCTCATGAATTTATTACAAGGTGCTCTGTCCATAAACAACTTCTAGGAAAGGTAAAGGAGTTACCTTTACGGAGCCAAGGGCAGAATTAGGATTCAGACTCAGGTTCTTCTGACTGCAAATCTTATACTCCATGCTGTCTCTCTTATTTATCCTAAGCCACTTAAAATATCTAGATATTTAAAAGGCTGCAACTTCAGGCATTATTTTTCCACTAGTACTGTGTAGGACAAATATGATTCCTTCTTTATATCCTTCTAGCCTAATGAATATTGATTGAGTGCTAGAACTTGTGCCAGACACAGGGGATAAAATCATAAGCAAAACGAGACATGAATGATGTTCTCACTGATTTTATAGACTAGAAGGCAGGAAACAGATATTGTTTTTTAAAAAAATCTAACAATAAACTCTTAAATTCAAGTGATAAAAGATTCATTAAACTACTCCAAAAAATTATATTTAACTGAAGAGATAAAAGCAAGTAGCTGTAAATAAAGGTGGAGCAATTTTTTAAAACATATATTAGTACACTGGTCAGTAATCTTTTTCACTTGAATATCATCTAGAAGGGTAAAGAAACATGCCTTTATGTGTAAATATCAGACCTAAGGTAGGAGAGAGAGAAAAAGAAAAATTAGAGGAAAAAGGGGCAGATTTCAGTAGTTTCAATAACAACTGCATCAGGAGTAATGATGGTACTCTTAGTTACATATCCCTGATTAGAAGTTTATTTGGATTTAGAAAAAAAAATCAGTAATAATATTTAAATAATATTTTACTATTTTCACATCTATTACCCCATCCTTAAAATTCTCATTTTATGGATGAGGTAAATTGAGGCTCAAGGCTAAGTATGGATGCTCCTCAGCTTATAAAAGGGTTATGTCCCAATACATCCATCACAAATTGAAAATATCCTAAGCTGAAAATGCATTTAATACACCTAACCTGCTGAACACCACAGCTTAGCCTGGCTTACCTCAAGCTCGTCAAGAACACTTACATTAGCCTACAGTTGGCCAAAATCATCTAACACAAAGCCTACTTTATAATAAATTGTTGAATATTTCATGTAGACACCCAGATGGGCATTTTGTAAACATGATGGGATGCAAAAACAAAACCCCAAAAACCCTGGCAATACTAAGTATTGGTTGTTTGCCCTTGTGGTCAATGGCTAACTGGGAGCTGTGGCTTGCTGCCCCTGCCCAGTATTGCAAGAATACTGCATTATCGTTAGCTTAGGAAAGGATCAAAATTCAAAGTACAGTTTCTACTGAATGCATACTGTTTTTGCACCATGGTAAAGTCAAAAATTTTTAAGTTAAACACATCTTAAGTTGAGGACTGTCTATAATTAGTCTGAGATCTTATGGTCTCATAGCTAGGCAGATTAGTACAGTTCCTCTGACTTAGTCAACAAACACTCTGAATACCTTGCACAAAGAGCAGCTTCCTACTAAACTTGGGGTAGAGACCAAATACCTTAACAAGCAAATAAATCTTTGTAGGGTGCAGCTCGTCTCATATCCTACTATGCTCTCTCTGGTCCTCTTACTTTCAAGGGCTCTTTAATTCCACAAACATGCCACATGCTTTCCCTTCTCAGGGCCTTTGCGCAGCCCCTGCCCTGTTCAGAAAGCTCTCCTTTGCCTGCTCATGTTTATCCTTCACAGCTCAATCTGAATGTTTCTTCCTCTGGAAAGCCTGACGACTCCTTTAGGTTATGTCTCTCTCATGATGGTTTTTTATAGTACTGCATAGGATTCTTTTGCAAACACTCTCACAATTTACACATTTATGTGACTCTCAGTTGTCTCCCCAAGAGACCAGCAGTCAGCCAACTATAGCCCATAGACTACCACCGCCTGTTTTTCTAGTTTTATTCATTAGAACTATATAGTTTTATTAGAACACAGCTCATTCATTTATGGATTAATCTATGGCTACTTTCATGCTACAGTGGCAAAGCAAATAGTTGTGACTGACCTTACAGCCTACAAAGCCTGAAATATTTATTAGGCTCTTTACGGAAAAAGTTTGTCAACCCCTGCACTAAACTATACAGTCCTTGAGACAGGGACCACATCTGTTCTTGCTCACTACTGAATCCCCAATGCCTACACAATTCTGGATGCTCCATAGATACTTGCTGAATGAAAGGCACTGTGCTTGGCATTATGTATACACAATGATGAATAATACAAAGGAGAGGCATTTGGCCCTCCTTGAAAATAAAGGATCAAGAATGCCTATTTGGATGATGGTAGAGCTACATTAAATCTTAGAGAAGTTATCCAGACAGGATGAATGAAATCAGCAAAATCTAGGCATGGGCTGCCTTTGCTATTCTCTTGGCTTCTATTTATTATGGGGTTAAGGCGAGCTGAGAATACAGAAGGATATGTAAAACATTATTCCTTATATGTGGTCAAATATTCACATAATATTTTGCTTAGTCCTCCCAATCCTATGAGATAGGTATTGACACCCACTGGCAGTAGAACTTTGGGTTCACTCCACTTTGGAAGCCATAAGGAACTGGAAAAACCATTGGATATTCATAGTAGGGTGTCATAATCACTATTCCAACTGTGTCATGGGCAGTTCAATGCATAAGCACTCATTAAGAATGTCTTTACAGGCCGGGTGCAGTGGCTTATGCCTGTAATCCTAGCACTTTGGGAAGCCAAGGCAGGCGGATCGCTTGAGCCCAGGAGTTCGAGATCAGCCTGGGCAACATGGCAAGATTCTGTTCCTACAAAAATTACAAAAACTAGCTGGGCATGGTGGTGTGTGCCTGTAGTCCCAGCTACTTGGGAGACTGAAGTGGGAGGATCACCTGAGCTTGGGAGGCAGAGGCTGCAGGGAGCCGAGATGGCACAAGGCAGACCAGCCTGAGTGACAGAGACCCTGTCTCAAAAAAATAAAAAATAAAAATAAGTAAGTCTTTGCAGCCATAGTAATAGGTAGGGGAGATGTGCCCAGAATCAGTGTTTCCAGCTCAATGTAGAATAACAGATCCTTAATAGCTTGAAAACTTTTGTACAGACTTAAACATCTGTACAAACCCCAAACCTTTCCTTTCATTGTTACTACTTTTGATTCTTTGATACCTATCTTGTGGATTTGTTTGTAATAGCGAGATACAAACTCAAGCGTTTAAAGGTTTAACCAGTTTCACAAAACTACTAAGTCATAGATTGCGGATTGGAACTCTGGCCTATCTTGCACCAAGCTCCTCTTTGCTGGAAAAGGTCAAATTTTACTTTTGAAAAAACAAACAAACAAACAAACATGTAAAATGTTGTCCCATTAAATTTAAGCTGCAAGTTTTACATTAATTTACTGCTAACTTTACAGCTGAAACACTTCGGTGTATAGCCAGTTACTTTTCTGTCAGGAACTCAAAAGAACAGGCATTAACAGCATATATTCTTACATGCTGGTCTACTAACGTGCTACACTAGTTGCATTAGAATAACTAAGGTCCTTCCATTGGTCAGAGGTCAAGGTTTTCAAATCCCTTGATTATTGACATTATTAGGCAAATTTAAACTACTTGTATACAATAAACGTTCAATATTTGTTTAGTGAGGAAGGACACAAATCCTACTAGTTGTAAGAGGAGATTTAAGTTTTTTCCAAGAACACTCAGATTCAAGTGGGATAACTTTTATGTTAAAATATTAACATTTACTTATGGTCATATATTTCCCAGTATGATATGCACTTCAAAGTTCATTCTCTAAGAACATTTAATTTTGTTTTCATTTGGATATGTAACGTACACCTGTAAAAGTCAACAAAGATGGCACCTGGGTGGTTTCCTGGAGTTCAAAAGTGCTACCTCCTTTTTGTAAAATCCATCATAATGTGCATGTATGCGAAACACTCAAATACCTAACAAAAGAGACCTTGTGAATGACCCTGGCAGCTAAACAGCAATCTTACAGATGGGGGATCAACAACTGCGGTTTTGACTGCAGCTGTTACTGGTGTGGATTAAAATGAAACAATGAGCAAAATAGCACAAGTAACAACATGGAGCATAAATAACAGCGTAGAAGTGTTTGGGTACGGAATGGCTAAGTGTACCTGGCACTGAAGATTCAGGAAGGTGAACAGAGAATGCTAAGGTTGATAAGAGGTGCCTATTCGCCTATTTTGTGGGCAACCTTAAAACTGTTAAGTGGGAGGGAAGTTTAAACACTGGAGGTAAAAAACAACGACGACAACAACAAAAACCTAGCCCTAGAAACATTTCTCGGAAAAAACTTAGATGTCTTAAGGACACCCTGTTAACAGGGGTGCCAACCGGTTGGAAACTTGTGGGTTCCAGTATTCACTTTTTTCCCCAAAGTCTACAATGTGACTGAAAAGTACTGAGAATTCCAGCGAGAATAAGGCAGACGTGGCCTGAAATTTATGATGCTGTCTACCAAAAACCTGGGCTCGAGGCCAGCACCTAAAAAAACAAAATCTAAATTTGATCAGGCCACAAAAGAAATCAGGACACCCTGAAACACAGATTACCTTACGTTGGCTCCTGACCTACGAGACTAGCCTCTTGTCACCAAAAAAGGGACACAAGGGCTGAGAAAGAAGCCGAGCGCGAAGCCCAGGCATTCAAAGGTTCGCTTTAAGAACAGAAAGGCAGTGCTTTCCTCAGTCCTCGCTCTTTGGGGCGAGCTGGGCAAGTCGGGGCAGCAGGCAGCGGCGCCGCCAGCACAAGGCGTGAATCCGGGAGAAGGGCGTGGCACCTTCTCTTCCCGTTCGCTCTAGCAGGCGCAACCCACGGGCATCGTCTCCCTAGACAGCACTCAGGCATCTATGACACGCCTTGCCTCACCTCTCCGCAGGGCCGGCGAGAAATGCCCGCGGGGCCTTGAAACCCAACGATCCCCTTTGCCTTGGGAGAGCAAGAGACGCCAAGCCTGGCGACTATTCATGTCCTCAGAGTTTTCCGGTGGGAGGGAGGCGGAAGACGGGGTAGATCTCGCACAGGCTTTCGGGCAAGGTAGTTCTGGCACCGCAGGAATGCTGGGAATTGTAGTTTTCGCTCTGTCACAAGACAACCTTCTAGCGCGGGCGCTACCGTGGTGCCACGAAACTGGGCCCCTTCACAGACAGACCCACAGTTCACGAGCATGGCTCAGCGCTGCCCCGGTTCTCCCACCGCCCCTTCCCGACCTGTGAACGCCTTTACCGCCCTAGGAAAGCGGGATCTTGTCAGAGAACCTTCCGGCACCTGTTTCCTGGCAGTGGGGCATAGTCCAACAGCTGGCTCCCCCAAGATAGCCAGCGGCCATTACGCGCTTGGGTCGGGGGAGATGGAGTCGCATTTAACCGCACAGCAGCCTGGGACCTGAAGTTTTCGGCCGCTGAGCATTCTGGGTGATTGCGTAGTGCGGGGGGTCCTACGAAACCTTCTGGGAAGTGTAGTCCAGCGAGCCGCTCACTTATCGTGCGGCGTCACATCCTGCTGCTTCGCCCTCTGGTGCACGGGAGGACCAGCTATTTTAGTCGGTATGTCCTTTCTTTAGGGAAGCTGAATTCCTCCGTTTCTAGAAGAAATTCCTTGAATTTTCACCATTTATCCTTCTCAGACCTCAGTTACTCAAGACTGCTCCGCATAGTAAAATGCTGAAAACAATGCACAGTAGTTGTGTTAAAATGTACTAATACTCATGAATATTCTCTGTAAGTTCTAAAATGGCACACAGTTGTGCGGTGTTAGTGGCTTACTCTCGCAAGATTCTAAACAATTACGGCTAGGTTTCTATCTATATTTATTCAAAGCTTTGTGAGAGTCAACTAAGTAACAAACACCATTTCTAAGGCCCGAAGCACATTGAAAGAAGAACAAAACTTGATTCTCGCCGACAAGTGCTTTAACAGACAATTCATGAAGGGGAAATATAAATTGCTATTTAAAACATTGGGATGGCTGGGCGTGGTGGCTCATGCCTGTAATTCCAGCACTTTGGGAGGCCGAGGCGGGCAGATCACCTGAGGTCGGGAGTTGGAGACCAACCTGACCAACACGGAGAAACCCTGTCTATATTAAAAATACGAAATTAGCCGGGCGTGGTGGCACATGCCTGTAATCCCAGCTACTCAGGAAGCTAAGGCAGGAGAATCGCTTGAACCCTGGAGGCGGAGGTTGCAGTGAGTCGAGATCACACCATTGCACTCCAGCCTGGGCCACAGAGTGAGACTCCATCTAAAAAAAAAAAAGAAATTGGGAAAAAAGTTTGATCTCACCAGTTTCAAAAAACAAAAAGCAAAACCTTAGGGTATATCGAGGTTAGGGGTCCCAGTGATCCCAACAGGATGTAAGCATAGTACTCAACAGGTGCTTTTTCAGCCCCTCTGTCCCTCTCCCCCTTTCCTCATCTAGTGATCCTCAGTGCCTATTGTTTCCATGTTTACCATCAGATATTCAATGTTTAGCTCCTACTTATAAGTGAGAATATGTGTATTTGGTTTTCTGTTATTGGCATTAGGTTCCGTAGGATAATGGCTCCAGCTCCATCCATGTTGCTACAAAGAGTATAATTTCCTTATTTTTATGGCTGCATTATATTCCATGGTGTATATGTACCACATTTGCTTTATCCAGTCCACTGTTGATGGGCACTTAGGTTGATTTCATGTCCTTGCTATCGTGAATGGCACTACAATGAACGTACGGTTGCATGTGTCTTATTTTTTTTTTTTGGTCTTAATACAGGGTTTCGCTGTGTCACCCAGGCTGGAGTGCAGTCGTGCATGGCTCACTGCAGCCTCAACTTCCTGGGCTTAACTGATCCTCCTGCCTCAGCCTTCCAAGTAGCTGTGACTACAGGTGTGCACTACCACAACTGGCTAGTTTTTGCGTGTTTTGTAGAGATGGGGTCTTGCCATGTTGCCCAGGCTGGTCCAGAACTCCTGGGCTCAAACTATCCACCCGCCTAGGCCTCCCAAGTGCTGGGATTACAGGCATGAGCTGCAGTGCCCAGCTCTGTGTCTTTTTGATGGAATGAGTTATTTTCCTTTGGGTATATATCCAGTAGTGGGATTGCTGGGTTGAATGGTAGTTGTATTTTAAGTTCTTTGAGAAATCTCCAAACTGCTTTCCATAGTGGCTGAACTAGTTTGCATTCCCATCAACAGAGTTTAAGCGTTCCCTTTTCTTCACAGGCTAACCAATGTGTGGATTTTTTTTCTTAATAATTGCCATTCTGATGGGTGTGAGATGGCATCTCATTATAGTTTTGAATTGCATTTCGCTAATGATTAGTGGTGTTGAGGATTTCTTCACGTTTGTTGGCTATTTGTATGTCTTCTTTTGAGAAGTGTGTATTCATGTCCTTTGCTCCTTTTTTTAATTGGATTGTTTTATACTTCTTGGTTTGTTTAAATTCCTTGTAGATCCTGGATGTTAGACCTTTGTCAGACGCATAGTTTGCAAATATTTTCTCCCTCCCATTCTTAGGCTATCTGTTTACTCTGTTGGTAATTTCTTTTGCTGTGCAGAAGCTCTTTAATTAGGTCCCACTTGTCAGTTTTTATTTTTGTTGTAATTGTTGTTGGGGACTTAGCTATAAATTCTTCTCCAAAGCCTGTGTCAAGAAGGGTATTTCCCAGTTTTTTTTTCTAGGATTTTTATAGTTTGAGGTCTTACTTTTAAATCTTTAATCCAGCTTGAGTTAATTTTTGTATATGGTGAGAGGTAAGGGGGATCCAGTTTCATTCTTCTGCATATGGCTAGCCAGTTATCCCACCACCATTTATTGAATAGGGAATGCTATCCGTGTTGCTTATTTTTGTTGATTTGGTCGAAGACCAGATGGTTTTAGGTGTGTGGCTTTATTTCTGGGTTCTCTATTATGTTTTACTGGTCTATGTGTCTGTTTTTGTAATTCTATCGTGCTATTTTGATTACTTTAGCCTTATAGTATTGTTTGAAGTCTTGCTTTGTTCTTTTTGCTTAAGATTGCTTTGACTATTCAGGCTCTTTTTTGGTTCCAAATTAATTTTAGAAGAGGTTTTTCTAGTTCTGTGAAAAATGATGTTGGTATTTTGATAAGGATAGCGTTAAATCTGTAAATTGCTTTGGATAGTATGGCCATTTTAACTATATTGATTCTTCCAACCCATGAGTGTGGAATATTTCTCCATTTATTTGTGTTGTCTCTGCTTTCTTTCAGTAGTGTTTTGTAGTTCTCCTTGCAGAGATCTTTCACCTCCCTGGTGAGATGATCCTGAGTATTCCATTTTCTTTGTGCCTATTGTAAATGGGATTGTGTTCTTGATTTGATTCTCAGCTAGAACATTATTGGTGTATAAAAATGCTACTGACTTTTTGTACATTGATTGTGTATCCTGAAACTTTGCTGAATTCGTTTATCAGTTCCAGGGGCCTTTGGGAGAATCTTTAGGGTTTTCTAGGTATAGAATCATATCGTTGGCAAAGAGAGATAGTTTACCTTCCTCTCTTCCTATTTGAATATCTTTATTTCTTTCTCTTGCCTGATTGCCCTGGCTGGGACTTCCAGTACTATGTTGAATAAGGGTGGTGAGAATGGGCATCCTTTTCTTGTTCCAGTTCTCAAGGGGAATGTGTTTCCAGTTTTAGCCTGTAGTAATTTAGTAATATATTTATGAAACTCCAAAAAGTGAATAGCCAGAGTTTCACTTCTTCTTTTTTTTTTTTTTTTTGAGACAGAGTCTTGCCCTATCGCCCAGGCTGGAGTGCAACGGTGTGATCTTGGCCCACTGCAACCTCAGCCTCCCGGGTTCAAGCAATTCTCCTGCCTCAGCCTCCCAAGTAGCTGGGATTACAGGCGTGCGCTGCCACACCCGGCTAATTTTTGTATTTTTAGTAGAGGTGGGGTTTTGCCATGTTGGCCAGGCTGGTCTTGAACTCTTGACCTCAGGTGATCCACCCATCTCGGTCTCTCAGAGTGCTGGGATTCCAGGCAGATGTGAGCCACTGCACCTGGCCTAGAGTTTCACTTCTAAGAAGCTATCCAAAGTAAATAATCACATCTGTAGCTAAGATTTTTGAAAAGGATGACTATTGCAATGTTATTTATAGTAGTGAAAAATTAAAAATAGTCTAAATATTCAAAAGTGATTAAATAACTTGCAGAAGTGTCCCAATTTGGAATATTATGCAAGAATTTAGTATTTTTAAAAATAATCTTAGAGACAGGAAAATCCTTATACATGTATTATAATTATAATTATATACATGATTATAATTCTGTTAAATGATAGGCTCCCTGCTCGGGAGGAGCTCACAGACTAGTGGAAGATACAGACCAGTAAGTGTTATCACAATATTTTACTTACCTTAAGGAATTATTATGAAAAAAGTGGATCTCTTTATATATTAATTCATGTTACTATTATTTATATTACCGTAAAGCTCTCTCTGTAACACACATATACAATGTTGATTATCAAAGTTGGGCCAATCATGTTCTCTTTGTTGGAACTGGCAATTAGATCCAGGGATTCTTAATCATTCTCTGAGGCTGCCTGGAACTGTATCAAGTGAGTGCAGGAGCTTGGGGCATCCATAATCTCCCATGCAGGCCAGAGAAGTATAGGAAGGAAAAGCAGTAATAGCAGATGAAGTGAGTCCGGACAGTATTCAGCTAATAGATACATCTCCTCTCTGAGACCTCCTAATGCCCCTGTGTATTTTCAGATCCTCCTTTGTTGCTATTGTTTGTTTGCTAAACATCTTAATTTATAAAAATATTTTTCCATAAATTTGTTAATGTTTTCTCATATGTTTGTTGAGAGGAATAGAGAAGATGATGCATCTAAAATACTTAGCGCTGGACCTGGCACATACAAGCACCCAATAAACAATAATAATACCTGCTTACTCAGTGTTAGGAAATAATTTCCATGGATCTCTCATGTTTCTGTATGTTTTGCAAATGGAGGTCTTCTCTGCCTTTTGTTGTGGCAGTTTTGTATAATGAACAACCTTAGGAAATATAGCATCTCTCTCTGGAGCAAAAGGCCTCATGCTTACTGCCTATTATAAAAGATTTGTGTTCTCATAGCTCAGGGTTCCTCTCTGTAATGCAATGTACTGCACATGCTCAGGCGTCTACATTAGCCCCAGCTGCATCATCCCCATGGAACTTGGGGCCAAGGGGAGCTGACAGAAATATGCTGATACTCGTGCTGCTCGCTGCACCATCAGTAATTGGGTTCTTTGTTTCTAGCAAGGAGTGTCATGTCTTCTACCAGCATCCATGCAACCATGACAGGATAACTTGATAGCCTGCCAATAGGGTAAGATCTCGGACCGTTCACAATATTATTCTTCTCTGGACTTTTAAACATTTTTCATTTTTCCAGTTTTACTTACAGAAATATCTGAGTGCCAGCTAGGTTTAAGATTAGATGTGAGGAATGTAAAGAAAACCAGTTCAATCCAACAACTATTCAAGTTCTTACTACGTGCAAGGATTTCTGCTAGGATACGCAAGGATTGCAAAGATTTCTGCTCTCCACTAATTTGTAATATATTAATAACTGAGAAAATAGAACAAGCATTTTAATAGCCTTCAACACAGAGCTTTAATAGATTAGTGTCATGTAAATGTTAAGAAAATAATAAATCCTATAATTCAGTTGAAGGTTAAATGCTTTTTGGTAATGGTTATCAAGAAGACATAGGATTTGAACCTTAAGGGTTTTAGTTAGCAGAGGTTGTAAGAAAAGAGGTCCAGGAGAGAGGAATGGAGTGAGCAAGTACAATTTACTCATCTCTTTGCTCCTTCCTACTCAGGGACTTTGCATATGGTAAGGCATCACTGCTCAACTTGGAGCTCTTTCTCCTCTTTATCTGGCCAATTCCTTTATACCTTTCAGATCCCAGTTTAAATGGTGACTCTTCAGAGTAACTCTTTAAGAAGTCATTCCCACTCAAACAACATGCAGATTTGGTACTTTTGTTACGGACTCATACAGCAACCCAGCCTTCCCATGTCTCTGCACTTAATATTTGTTTTCTCCATTATGGTAGAGACCATATCTGTCATGGTGTCTCCAGTGCTTACCATGCCTGGGCCATAACAAGCTTTTGGTAAGGTGTGTTGAATGAATGAGTGAATGTTCAAAATGTGGTCATAGTTTGGTGAGGAAACTTCGTAGACTGGGGCATAGGAATTACATGAAGATTGGGTGGAATTGGGTGAATAAAATGAAAAAGGTAGAATAAAAAAGACTAAGGAAATTGAATTTCATGCAGTGGACTTGCAGGAGATTTTGAAATTTTTTGAGCTAAAATAGATAAAAATCAGTTTGAGTTTCTTTCTAGAAAATAACTATTTGCCATTCGCTACTGTAGGCAAATAAATCCTTTCCTCTTCCAATGTCTGATGAGATGGCCTGGACATGAGAAACACTCCCCTGCTGAAAGCAGCCTAGTTTATCTAAACCTCAAAAGGCCAACAGGGTAGCAGGGAAGTGGGTCCTGGTGTTTTTCATTGCAAATAACCACTTTTATGATTTTTTACCTTTATAAGCTCCCATTTAAACACAGCTTACACTCTTTACCAACAACATGTATGAAGCCACTACTTATTTTCCTGTTTTCCATTAATTCAAGATAAGCTACTGTTGGTGAGTGGGAGATAAGCAGTGCTGATTTAACAGTAAGCTGATAAATTTACAGGGAAAGGCGAAGATACTTGCCAATTTCTTCGGTGGTTTCCAATTTCATCTCCAACGATGATACAGTTTTTTGAGGCATTTTAATATGTCCAGATCCTCTTGAGGACCCCATTGCTCCAGTACTCTTTCCTCTGACGTTTAGAGGTCTGGGGTCCCAGCTTGGGCAAAATTGTATCAGATGACCAGAGATCACCCAGGACTATGACTGTAGCTCTGGTGACTTCATGGAGAGAGAATGCAGCCTGGACCACTCACGTTTGTCAGTCATTTTCTCTTGGAATAGGTGATGTGAAGGAATCTCGATGTGTTTTAAAGCCTGTGAATGAGGCATTGAGAAAGAGAGAGCTCTGGACCAAATGGGTCTCATTTTCTTCCTTAGCTTACTTGGAGCTCTTGCCACTAGGGGGAGTATGTGAAAAGAACAAAGGACAATGCTTCTTTGCTCTCATCTCTGAAGCTGAGTCAGAGGGCCCATTGTCACAAAAGCTTTGTGTAGCTTTATGTTAATTTCCCATTTTGCATGGCTTGAAAGTGACTATCAGCCCCTATTCCCTGAAAATCTGGGGAAATTTTTTTTTTCCTAATTATACAGGGAGGCTGGCAATGACACCCGATTCCGAGTTTGCCCATTAAAATAAATCAAAGAAAAGAATGATTAAAAGAATGGTAGAAAAGAAGAAGAAAGAGCTGTCAAAACATTATATACTTCGCAATGTTAAGTCATAACCTGGTGTCTCTCATTGATTACTCATTTTTTCTTTGAATGACTGTTGAACACTATTTATCGTGCCAGGCACTGTGCTAAGCCATGAAGATATAAACATAAAACACAGTCCTGCTCTCAGATTGTCAACAGTCTATTGTAATAAATATTATGATGAAGGGTAGTATAGGCTGCCAAGGGAATGCATAAGAGAGGCTTATACTACCCTAAGCAGGGATCTGTGGAAAGGCATTAGTTTGAAAGGATGTGTGAAAGACAGTTTGGTTAAATGGATTTGGTGAATGGTGGTGGTGAGTATGTTGTGTGAAAAAGGCAACAGCACTTGCAAAAGCCGGGAAGTGTGTGTGAGAGAGGCTGGTTCATTTGGGAATGGAGAGAATGGCTGGAGCAATGGGTTAAGGGTAGAGAAATTCAGAAGGTGAGATTGGAAAAGGTGAGGCTGGCCTTCAAGGTCTTTTTTACTTTAAGCATGAGTAAGAGGAATCACTGAAGGGCATTAGGCTAGGGAGTAGCTTGGAAAAGAAAGGTGGCCAGGCATGGTGGTTCACCCTGTAATCGCAGCAGTTTGGGAGGCTGAGGTGAGAGGATCAATGGAACCCAGGAATTTGAGACCAGCCTGGGCAACATAGCGAGCTCCTGTCTCTATAAAAATTAAAAAAAATTAGCTGGGCAATGGGACACATGCCTGTAGTCCCAGTTACACAAGGGGCTGAGGTGGGAAGATCTCTTGAGTCCAGGAGGTCAAGGCTACGGTAAGCGCTGATTGCACCACTGCGTTCCAGCCTGGGCAACAGAGACCCTGTGTCAAAAATGAAAACAAAAAAAGATGAAAAGAAAAGGAAAAAAAACAAAAGGGTGTTTGCCTGCCCTTTGCTGAGTCCTTTAGCCATCAAGGCTGTGTATTTCACCTAGGTTCCCTGTCCTAGGTACTGATCTGGAAAACCCTAGACATCTGCCCCTTTCGTGCTCAGAGAAGACCCCTGGCCTGGCAGAGCCTACAGCTCCAGCCTTAAGGTACCTGATTGGAAAAGTCTTCCTCATTGTATGACTTGGCTGCCTCAGACCTCACTGGGAAAGACCAGGGAAATAGGATTTTGGGGTCTTAACTTTGGAGTTCATTTTCTGCACTGGGGTATAGCAGAGCTGAAAAATCTCACTAAACTCTCAGCGTGGTCTGTATCCTTCCTGTCTCCAACAACAAGATGGGGCATTCTTCCTCAAAAATTCTTCATATGTAGGTGTTGCCTTATCTCCTGTCTTACACACATGAGCTCATTTGAGCTCCTTGGCAACTCCATGAGCTGGATACCATTGCTCCTGTTTCATAGATGGGAAAACTGAGGTTCAGAAGGCTGAAGTGACTTGTCCCAGGTCACAGAGCAAGTACGTGGTAGAACTCATAATCGATTGTGCTGCACACTGCACAGATAAGTCACCCCTGTTCCTTCCACCAATTTATTTTAACTGGGTACATGACACAAATTGTGAAATTATGTGTACTGTTAGGGACACATCATCCCTCATCCTCCAAGAAACTGTTAGTACAGGAGTGACAAATGGGTTTCATCTTCATGCCAACACCCTTCAATTGACCATGGCTGCTTAGAACAAAGTGATGAGTGTTGTGAGGCCACATCTTGGTGCAGCAGTAAAGAATACATGATTGATTGGTAATATCTGCTATGAATGCAGGAGAGAAAGGAGGCATCACATATGCCATTTCTAGATTATATATTCCCCTTAGGCTGCCATAATCCTGCACTGGCCACGACATTTCTACTGACTCCCACCTTCATCCCAACACCCATTTTGCTGATTTTCTCTTATTCCTTCCCTTCCTTGCTGAAATTATTCCCACCCATTTAACAATAGCTTCAACTTACTGAGGGTGTACTGGGTGCCAGGCACTTTGCGTATATTATTTCTAATTCTCCAACAATCATGTAAGGTAGGTAGAGACAAAAACAAGACTTAGAGGGGTCAAGTAGCTTGTCCAGGGACATACAACAAGCTGGAATTTCAACCCTGAACCACGTGGAAAACTTTGCATTTTTATAATGGGTAATGAAAACCTTCATATTCACTGTTTACTTTGAGCCTCACAACAGCCACGGGAGGTAGTTTTCTGGGTTTGCAACTGAGGGAGCTTGAGGCTCAGGGGAGAGGCGCTGATTATCTAGTGACACAGTCACAGCTCCTGACTCCTACCTCAGGCCTTTTCCTGCTACTACCTTAGGCTCTGGGGAAGAACCCTTGACTCCACAAAGCTATCTCTTAAGAACTGGTCTATACTACTGTGGGAGAATTTGGGGGCCCTTCATTGATTTTACTCCTGCCAGCCTTCCCCTGTTTTCAGCTCTTATCATCAAGAAGGTCTTTCTTTTATTGTTGGCTCTTTGTGTAATTTAGGTCATTTCTTTAAAAAAAATTCGTTGAGGAGAAACTCACATAACATAAAATTAACCATTTAAACCTGAACAACTCAGTAGCATTTCGTACACTTACAATGTTGTGCAACTTCCACCTCTATCTAGTTCCAAAATATTTCCATCCCTCCAAAGTAAAATTCCTGACCTATTTAGCAGGTTTTTCCCCTTCCCCACTCCTCTCAGCCCCTGACTAACACCGATCTGCGTTCTGTCTCTATGGATTCATCTCTTCTGGATACATCATGTAAATTGAATCATACATGTGACCTTTTGTGTATGGCTTTTTTTCATTTAGCAAAATATCTTGGAAGTTCATTGTGTTGTAACATGCATCAGTACTTAATTCCTTTTCATGGCCAGTATTCTATTGCACATAATCAGTACCATGATTTGTTTATCCATCCATTGATTAATAGACATTTGGGGTCTTTTTACTTTATGGCTATTATGAATGATGCTGCTATGAGCATGTGCATACATGTACTTGTCTGAATATCTTTTTTCAGTTCTTTGAGTATCTGTGTAGGAGTGAAATTGCAGGGTCATGTGGTAATTCTACATTTAAAAGGCCCACTTCTGTTTGTTTGATCTTACTGGATGTAGATGTACATGTTGATCATGAAGAAAGCCAGCCTTTTCTGAGCTATATAATTTTGACATCTGGCTTTATTTGGGAAACTTTTAAACCAGGGTTACCCATTACAGTTACAGTTTCCCTGAGGCAAACCCTAAAATAGGCATTTAAAGAAATAGTAGTTCTTTTTTATCACATCCATCCTATGTGCCAAGGAGAGTGCTAAGCACTCTTTGGACATGAGCTTTAGTCTCCAGAACAACACTGCCTAATGGTAATTATTATACCCCTCTTACAGATAAAGATGCTGAAGTTGGCCGGGTGCAGTGGCTCATGCCTGTAATCCCAGCACTTTGGGAGGCCGAGGTGGGCGGATCACAAGGTCAGGAGATCGAGACCATCCTGACTAACACAGTGAAACCCCATCTCTACTAAAAATACAAAAAATTAGCCAGGCGAGGTGGTGGGCGCCTGTAGTCCCAGCTACTCGGGAGGCTGAGGCAGGAGAATGGCATGAACCCCAGGGGGCAGAGCCTGCAATGAGCCGAGATTGCACCACTGCACTCCAGCCTGGGCGACAGCGAGACTCTGTCTCAAAAAAAAAAAAGAAGCTGAAGTCTAAAATGATTAGAGAGCTTGTTCAGTGCCATGTAGCTTCTAGTGGTGGGATTTGAAGCTTTGGATGTCTGATCCCAAAGAACATCTTTCTGCTACACCAAGCAGTCTTCCTCAAGAACTTTCTAGGCTGCTGCTGTCAGCTATGTTGTTGACCTTTTATGAGAAATGAGTAGCCAGCTTTTGATGTGGGATTTTTCGCAATAAAAGCATAGCATTTATCAGGATCACTTTGGTTGGTAAATGCAGAAATCTTAAAAGGAGAATGTAAAATAATAACTGTATAGGGATAGTTCAGGAACTCCAAAGGCAGTAGTGCATGAAGGTCTCAGAAAGGATTGCAAGTGGAGCTTGGAAAGTTTCTAAGAACCAGGGAATTTTCTATCTCCATCTCTTACCCATGCTTCTCTCCGTGTCTGCTGCCTTATTTCTCTACATTGATTGGTTTTCTCTGATACCTAGTGCATGGAATAGAAAATGGTATGCCACAGTGTCTGCATTTATATCTCTCCTGTTCAAGGGAGTAGCCAGCTGAGTCTGGCATCACTTAGTTCCAATTTCAAGTTGCCAGGGAAGGGACTTCGATTGGCTCCACTTAGATTGGTCACCCAACCTTTGACTGAAAACTGTGGCTACATAGCAGAGCCACCTACATTCCTGCTAAGACTGTTTGGAGGGAAGTGGATTGATAATCCTTTGTGAAATAGGTGAACATTCATTGGTGGAAGACCCAGAGATGACAAAGCGTATCCTCTCCAGTTTTCACAAGAACATCTGTGAACCAGACGTGAGAGAATTTGAAATGGAGAAACTGCAATACTCTAAGCTGTTATAGGCAGAGAGGGATGTCTGTGAAACATTGGAAGTAGCCTCTATAGTAGAGGACCTCTGGATAGTGTAGGAAACTTCTAAAGGTGGTACTTGCATCTGGAAGTGGTGTTCTTCTCTCCAGAAGGAGACACATGCAACACTGTTCAACTCCAGAGCAGCTGCAGAGATGCCAGCAGGATTGTGAACCTCTTTTAACATTTTATGGTCATTTGCATTGGTATATTAGGAATAACAGCCACTAGACCCATTAGAATATTGAGGTAGTGACCCAATTCACACTTAATGTATGATCTTGGAACTGCTACAAATAGACAGACTAAAAATTCTCAAACTTCTAAAACTGGGAGGTGGCTATTAAAGGCAGATGTGTAGAACATGGGCCCTCTGAGGCCTAGAGAAGGATTGTAATGCAGAATCAGGATGACAAATGGAGACCTTCTGGACAAGAATGGGGCAGAAATGTGTCTTTAGACATACCTGAAGGTATAGCTAAGGATCAAGGGTTTCACTATTCCTGAAGATCCCCTCCTACTCCACTGTGGTGGTTATAATTGGTTTTATTAATATGTATACTTAAGGTTAAATAATTTGCATAGTAGTATGTATGGAGGTTATTCCGTAGCATGGGCTTGTTTATTCTCAACTTTTTTGCAGGCATTATAAGGTTCCAAACTTTGAATTTTACAGATAAGATTCTGTTGTCCAGAATGGGTAGAGCGGATACACAGCTTGCCCTAAAAAATGCAAAGTGAATATAGCTTTTTTTTGTATTTAGGGCCTTGAGAGAGACACCACTTATGTTGCCACCTTGGTCAAATCGATGCCAAGATGACAGCATGGTTTTTGACAAGACAGCCAGCTCTTGAGTTGATAGGCATGTGCAAAGAGCCTAATCCTCTGGCTTAAATTACTGAGACAATTGCCTTAGACAATACCCTTAAACTTAGCAGCCCAGCCAGCACAAAAGAGAAATGTCCAAATCTTTATTTTTTTGGAAAGGAAGGAACTAGAAGACATTCTCATCTGATTCTGAAATATGAAGTCTGTGGCCCTGGAACATAAGCAGATTCTTCATAGAAATTTACGACAAGGAGGAGCAAATCTTGGAACCAGTCTTCCCTTTGCCTACCAAATGATCAAACAGTAATTATCACATTTACGGGGTAATTGTTCCAATTGTAGCAGAATGAGGTGCTCCAGCCCTCTTCTGCAGACACAAATAGAATTGCTATGAAGATGGAACGATGCTTCAAGAACAGCTTGCTTTGAGCTAGTTCTTTTTATAGTGAATCTAGGGTCAGGGAAAGGTGCTGTGTGGGCACCCCTGAAACTCTTCCCTCTTCTCTCTGCATGGCTGGACCCTTTGAACACCCACCTGCAGACACAGACCCAGACCCCAAAGTAGCACCAATCGTGACCCAATACCTTAGGGCTTAAAGTTGTTCTTATCAGATCCCTGAACTTGGACAGGAGTTGGTATTTCTCAGATATGACACAGGGCAGATGATGTGGGGAGTTTGGCTTGAGATGCTTTTACAGGGCAGGATGAGGACAATAATCCTTCAATAATAGGCTTACCAGCAGAGGAAGAGAGGAAGGAAGGAAGCGAAATATCACATGGTGAGCAACTACTATGTTCTAGGCACTGTGCAGCGCATTTCCTCATATGTCATTTAATTAGGCATCAGGGTCCCAGGGAATTAAAGCACAGTGGACAGAAATGACAGGGTACAATGTTTGGGAGTCAGCCAGGTAAGCAGTCTTTATGTGGATGTGCTGAGGTCCTGACCTTATAGTCTTTGGCCTCTGCCTCTGGAGTAGGAAATAGCAAGGCAGATGATAATCAGGAGAGCCACTTGTGAGCCACTGGAGAGAACTTAGACAAAATGGTGGCAGGGAGATGAGCTCAGGGGAGTTCAGAAATTATTTTTTTCTCCCTTTAGGTGTAGAGTGTCATGGAAAGGAGGTGAGGGCAGGGGAATGATGAGAAATGAAGCAGGAGCAAAATCCTGAAAGGCCTTGTATGTTACAAAGAAAAGTTTGGACTTTCTCCTGGGATTTTAGAAAGATATAGAAGGGTTTTAAGCATACAATTTCTTTTTTTTTTTCTTTTTTTTTTATTATTATACTTTAGGTTTTAGGGTACATGTGCACAATGTGCAGGTTTGTTATGTATGTATCCATGTGCCATGTTGTTTTGCTGCACCCATTAACTTGTCATTTAGCATTAGGTATATCTCCTAATGCTGTCCCTCCCCCCTCCCCCCACCCCACAACAGTCCCCGGAGTGTGATGTTCTCCTTCCTGTGTCCATGAGTTCTCATTGTTCAATTCCCACCTATGAGTGAGAACATGCTGTGTTTGGTTTTTTGTCCTTGCGATAGTTTACTGACAATGATGTTTTCCAATTTCATCCATGTCCCTACAAAGGACATGAACTCATCATTTTTTATGGCTGCATAGTATTCCATGGTGTATATGTGCCACATTTTCTTAATCCAGTCTATCGTTGCTGGACATTTGGGTTGGTTCCAACTCTTTGCTATTGTGAATAGTGCCGCAATAAACATACGTGTGCATGTGTCTTTATAGCAGCATGATTTATAGTCCTTTGGGTATATACCCAGTAATGGGATGGCTGGGTCAAATGGTATTTCTAGTTCTAGATCCCTGAGGAATCGCCACACTGACTTCCACAATGGTTGAACTAGTTTACAGTCCCACCAACAGTGTAAAAGTGTTCCTATTTCTCCACATCCTCTCCAGCACCTGTTTTTTCCTGACTTTTTAATGATGGCCATTCTAACTGGTGTGAAATGGTATCTCACTGTGGTTTTGATTTGCATTTCTCTGATGGCCAGTGATGATGAGCATTTTTTCATGTGTTTTTTGGCTGCATAAATGTCTTCTTTTGAGAAGTGTTTGTTCATGTCCTTTGCCCACTTTTTGATGGGGTTGTTTGTTTTTTTCTTGTAAATTTGTTTGAGTTCATTGTAGATTCTGGATATTAGCCCTTTGTCAGATGAGTAGGTTGCAAAAATTTTCTCCCATTCTGTAGGTTGCCTGTTCACTCTGATGGTAGTTTCTTTTGCTGTGCAGAAGCTCTTGAGTTTGATTAGATCCCATTTGTCAATTTTGGCTTTTGTTGCCATTGCTTTTGGTGTTTTAGACATGAAGTCCTTGCCCACGCCTAAGCATACAATTTCATTTGGATTTGGAATCTCATTTTGGCTGCCCAGTGGAGATGGGAAGAATAAGATGCAGGGTGAGAAGGTTGTTGGTGGAGAGCATGCTACATGCTAGAGAGATAGTATCTTGTCAGGAATTTTTTAGTTGCTAGTGTCAGAAACTTACATTGTAAACCAACCCTATTTTGGTTGCACGAACTTCCTCCTGTATAGATACATGGCAGCATGGTTGCAGATGCAGTCTGGCTTCAGGAACTATTGGAACAGGGGCTTGAACATGACCACGCCTCTTGCTATCTCTCAATTGTACTTCCTTCTCCCTGCCAGCTTTGCCAGCTATAGAGTAGTGGTTGAGACGATGGGCTCTGGAGCCAGAGGGTTGTTACTTACTAGCTGTGTGACACTGAGCAAGTCACTTAACCTTGCTGCACCCCAGTTTTCTCATCTATAAACAAGAATGATCATATCATTTACCTCCTGGAGTTGTTGTGAGGACTAAATGAGTTAATGCACTTAAAGGGCTTGGCACAGTCCCTGGTACATAGAAGGTGCTTAATAAGCGTTAGCTGTTATTGGTGTTATTTATATTATTTGAATGCAGACTGTCTTTTTCCAGATGGTAGGAAAATAGGCTCTGACAGCTCTTACATGTTACATCTGACTTCAGGTACCAGAGAGATACTGACTAAATGTTTCCTAGTTCCAAGTCCAAATATCTGAAGGGAAAAGACTTGGAGGCCAAGTTGAGTTTGATTCCACTTTTGGCCCAATCAACCTGGTCAAGTGGACAAGTACCATGATTATTCTACTTTGATCTGTGATCTTATATATAGATACAAGGATCACCAAGATGAGGCCCTAGCCAGTCTAGAGGATGAAGAGGCAGGATCCCCCCCTTCCCCAGATGATGGGTGTTGCGAGGGAGGCACTCACCAAATCCAGTAGACATTCACATTTAGAGGGCACCTGACAAGGCCTTTGGGACCTGTTCACTTGGGGCATCCTCTATAGGACAGGCTTAATCAGTAGATGTAACAAAGGAGTATGGAAATAGGGATGCATGGCTGCTGGGTACCCTACGGCCCTGAGCTCCTACTTGACAATTGGCGCCTGAGCCCTGGTCCGTAACCAGCAGTACTTCAGTCCTGCTCCATCAGTGCTTGACCATTTCTCCTAGGCAACCTTCCTTTTTTCCCTTATTAGAGGGCCTGGTCTGTACCTTCTGATACCCCCAGACCCTTTTGCTGTGGTTTAAAAACCAGATCCCACTCTCTTACCAATCCCATCTTCTCTATCTGGGTGGGTTAAAGGAAGGTAGAAGTAGGATGCTCTGTCATTCTCTGTCCTTTTTATCCTCCAGGGCCTCGTTTATACCAAACCTTCTCACTACCCTCTTGGCTCAGTGACATTTTCCCTACACCAACCTCTCAATAGCTGCGATTCAAATTCTGTGCTCAATGAAATTCCAAATCAGTCTAGGTCTTGGACTTTTAGGATCACTTGAAAATAGTCAAAATAGAGAATGTTAAAATTTGTAAGTGTCAAGAGTCTATAATACAGATGTAGAACAAATTAACCCTGTCTCTAGTAATTGGTTGAAGGCTTTTGGTTCAGGTGACATTTATTGGAGCCATGGAGGGTGGGTAGGATTTTGACAAGGCAGGAGAGTGGTATGGAAGATTAGAGTGAGGCATGGGAATGGGGACAGGGCAGTTTGCATTTTCAGGGTGGGGAAGGTCAGATGTGCCCGAAGCTCAGGATGAAAGGAGCCATTAATGGGAGATAAAGGTAGAATGCTACAAAATTCTCAGAACCCCAAGGCAGACAGCATTTTCCTTCCAAGGAAAATGTGGGTAACAGTTTTGAGGGTCCCACGCATTGTTGTAAGCAATGAGTGAGAAAGCTTTTATTATGAAGGAACAGGCTAGAGTCAGTGAAGCATGTGTGTATTTTATTGTGCTCGTGGAAGTCAGCCTGACTGTGGTGAGCCTGGTTTTTTTTGGTTTGTGGTAGATTTCAAAATCCATCACCTCATAATATGTTTACTGTTCCCTGGTTTACTTTCCAGAAGATGCTGAGAGTAGTGCTCATGAACACTTGTGGACCAGAGATGAGCTGCCTTCCCAAAACGTAAGCATCTCCCATTTAAAACATGCAGAAACATCAGTGTCTTCCATTTAAACCGTCTTGGATTCCCTGTCTCTGATTGATAAATTATTTGATTACATGGTTAGTTGCTTCATTAGACTGTAAACTCTAGGAGGGCAGGGACCCATTCACATCAAGAATGTCATGTATTACAGCATCTAGCCCAGGGCCTGGGGCAGAATGAGTTCTTAATATAGCTTAGGTAAGCTAAGCTGCGCTGGACTTTGGGAGTTTGAGTGTGGGAAAGAACTTTGAAAGGTAGAAAGCCAGGAACAGTTTGAGAGGGTGTGAAGGGGTCAGTCAGGGCAGTGTGATTAGAAATAACAGAATCTGTTCTACCTGGCTAAGCAGAAAGAAGTTTATGAAAAAGTATTTGTAGCTCACAGAATTGCTGGGAGAGTTGAAGAAACAATCTAAATTGACCTTCTAGAAATGGCTCCCCAAAATCACACTGCAGAGTTGCTGCCTCTGCCCAAATCAGGAAGCTGCACTATTAGGAAGCTGCTGCCCCAGTTCTCGGCTCCACAGCCAAGTCAGTTTAGCTCTGATCTGTACAAGATAATTGTTGCCTCTTGCTATGGCTCTTTCCCCATGCAACTCAGTTGTAGCATTAGACTAGTGCTTCTGATTAGAGAAACTGAATCACAGTTTCTCTAATCTAGGTGACATAATCTAGGTGGCAAAAAGTTTGGAAAATAGTATATTTACTATTGTAGTCTTCGTGTGGAACACCAAAGCGGGTCTCAAATCAACTCATGGTTTCTAGGGCTGCTAGGAAGCCTACAGGATATGGGTTTAGGCATAGGGAGTGTCACTCATTCATTCAGCGCACATTCTCTGAGAGCCTACTGTGTCCAGGGCCTGAACAAGGAGAGGTGCAGAGACACAGTCCTCATCCTTGGGACACTGACAGTCCAAGGGAACAATGCAGAGATGGTCAGGAAGAAACTATCATGCCTGTCTCAGAGGCTGGGTGAGGTTGTTGCTTCAGATAGGAGCTAAAGAACACTCTCCAACTCATCACCAGAGTACGAGGGATGCAGATCCTGGCAATGGATGTGGCTGGGCCTACCAGCGTGATACTGAACCTTTTAGGCAAAAGCCACTCTCTGAAAGATTCTCAGAGCTGGAAGGGGACTTAGAAGTTAGTTAATCCAACTGTGATGGCTGCACAAACTTTCTCCTCTCCAGCATCTCTAAAGAGTGATTGAAGTTATTTTTAGCTTTTATCTAGATTCTTGGTTTATTTTTTAGTCTTTAGGTTCTCATTTTACAGGTCAATACTCTGTGGCAGGTTGTCTCCCAGATAAAATATGCAAACGGGTGTAAGAAAATTTAGTAACAGTAAGTTTAAAAATGTTAATGAAATCAGGACATGAAGGAATTGCAAGAGTTTAGTTCCCACAGCAGCTTAGTTAATATGCTAGGTTTTTGAAGCTGTGAACAAATCTGTGAGGTTGAGCTGTGAGTCTCCTCTGAAGGACATGAGATGGGAAGATAATCATCACAGGAAAAACGGCCGAGGGGATACCACCTTAATCAGAAGGAAATGTGTGTAGATGAGCCTCCCTTTTAACAGGGCACTAATTGCTCCTGCTTTGTTTGTTTTTGTCTCCTTGATAACTGTGTAGAGTCTCTGGGCCCAATTCCAAGTCCATATCCAGGCTCCGAGTGGTCCTTTCCTCCTTCTGATGAGCCCAGAGCTAAGCTAAAGGTGGCTGCCATAAAGCAGGCTTTCCCAAATGCTGTGCCAGCTCTCCTAGCCACCAGCAGCTGTGAGGGAACTGCCTGTCAGCTGCCTGGCCATTGAAGGTGGTGTGCGAACAAGAGAATGGAACATTTATTAAAAAGACAGGTAGTAGTATGCAATACAGATGTGTAAGCCCAGCCCTAGGGATCAGGGAAAGTCAAGGCCTCTGCTCAGGAGAAGGGAGGGGTCCTCAGCACAGCTGGGCAGAATGGGCCCTGGGGCAGGAGGGACGTTCAGGATCCAGGGCTGCAGGAGTAGGACCTTGTAGCTCCTCACTGTGTTGCTGCACCACTAAGTTTCTCTTGGAAGTCTGGATCATTCTAGGGACCTGCAGGACACAGATAGCATTCCTTGGCTGGGACTTTTGAAGCAACTTTTTAATGCAGGGACTATTTGCAAAGGTGTTGGCAGAGACACTCACAACACTAGGAGCCATCATCACTCTGAGGCCTAGGGAGATGGTGATCTTGGAGGCTGGTTAGAAGTTGGAGCTGTTTAAAGGCTGCCTGACAGGAACTGTGGCCACTGAGGAAGGCAGAAACTGTGGCCACAGAGGAAGGCAGACATGGCGGGATGGAGTGGGTGGAGGAATAAATACCATGGCCTTTCCCTCCTCCAGTCTTCAGCCTCCTGCCAGTTGCCCCATGGCTGGAAGCTAGAGGGTAAGGGACCCTGGGAATGCACTCATAGAGGTCAGCCCCACAGGAGAGGAGAGGAGAATGGAGAATGGATCAGGGCTGCTGGGGCCAAGGGCAAGCAGAGAATAACCGGCAAGGTATTCTTGAGTCCTCACTCTCCCAGATGTCTGACTTTCCTTCCTCTCCAGCCAAGTTCCTGAGGGAATCAGATGGACTCAGTTAACTACCATTGTCCCTGGGGAGAGGCAGGAGGTGCTGCTTATAGGCTTGTGCTGGTAGCTTGTCTGCTGCGTGTGGGGCTCCCCATCTGTCTAGACCATCATGCCACACAACTCACCCTCACCGGGAAAACTCTGCTGTCTGCCTCTTAGAAGAGGCAGGGGGTGCAGTAGGACCCACAGACTCAAATACTGCTATTGAAGTGCTTTAATTGAGCAGAGTCCTTTCTATCCCTTATATATTTTGACTCCAAGCTTGGTGCTTCTCTGGAGCTATCCCCAATAATCTCATCATATTTTGGGCTATGATTATATCATCAATATGACCTCACTTGTTTTTTTTTTATCTTTCAGGAATTCCCTAAAAGTTCTGATTTGGTTATGGGTAATCTTTTTTTATTTTTAATGTTGCTACTAGTATGTATATATCTATATATATCTCTATCTCTATATATAACTGTGACAGGTAGAATAATGACTCCAAAGATATCCACATCCTAATCCCTGGGACCTGTGAATATGTTACCTTACATGGTAAAAGGGATTTTGCAGATGTGAGTAAATGAAGACTCTTGAGATGAGGAGATTACCTTGAATTATCCATGTGGACCCAAGGATATCTATGAGGGAAAGAGGGATGCAGAAGAGTCAGAGTCGGAAAAAGGGATGTTCAAAGACAGCAGAGGTCAGAGTGATGTGAAGATCCTGGCTTTGAAGATGGACTGCAAGTGGTTTGTAAAAGCTGGAAAGGGCAAAGAAATCAATTCTCCCCTAGAACCTGCAGAAGAAACACAGACCTTGACTTTAGCCCAGTAAGACCCATTTGGGACCTCTGACCTCCAGAACTGTAAGATAATAAATTAGTGTGGTTTTAAGCCAATAAGTTTGTGGTAATTTGTTATAGAAGCAATAGGAAAGAAATACACTTACTATATTAACTCTTCTAACCCTCAAAACAATCCTTATCTTTTTTGAGTCTGAGTCTTGCTCTGTCACTCAGGATGGAGTGCAGTGTAGCAATCTCAGCTCACTGCAACCTCCGCCTCAGCCTCTGAGTAGCTGGAATTATACAGGTGTGTGCCACCACACCCAGCTAATTTTTGTATTTTTAGTACAGATGGGGTTTCACTATATTGGCCAGGCTGGTCACGATCTCCTGACCTCAAGTGATCCGCCTGCCTCAGCCTCCCAAAGTGCTGGGATTACAGGTGTGAGCCACCATGCCCGGCCAAAACAACCCATTTTAAAAATGAAGAAACTGAGGCTCAGAGGTTTAAACAGTTTGCTAAGGTCACATAGCTGGTAGATGGTAGAGAGCTGAGATTTGAACCTAGGTAGTCTGACTCTGTTGTCTGGGTATTTACCCAATGTACCCAATGCCTCTCATGTTAATTGGTTTATTTTTTTTTGAAAATATCTTTTCCTGCAGTTTTACAAAATTTTAAGGGGGAGGTAAGTTTGTTTTCTTAGTAGGTATTTTGGTTTCATTTTGGTGTATTCCTCATGATTGCCAAGATTCTACTCTACAAACCACCACAGTTTCATGGTTAAGAATGGAACTAAACCAGTCTTAGTGTTGCTTCTTACTAGTTGAGTGATGTTTTGAAAGTTATTTAATAGAGGATTAGTGTTCTTATTTTTTAAAAGTTGGATAATAATCGTACTTACCACACGATTGTTTTAAAGTGAAATAATGCATACAAAGCACTTGGCACAGCATTTGACACAGAATAAGAAGGTGGTATTTATTGAGCTATTACCTAACTAATAATAATAGCATTACTAGAGCTAATAATATAATATTAGAATTATTTTTATTTACCAGAAGTGTATACTTCAGGCCCGCTCAGTCCAGTTCAGATTCTAAAGCTTACACAGTGGGAGGGAGGGAGAGGCTCATCTGGCATAATGCCCTTTCCTCAGATTCTAGAATATTGGTAATAACAGGCCTGGGTCCCGGCATGTCATTAGAAGAAAGCTGGCAGCAGCCTCACTCTGGTGCGCCTTTCCACCATCTGAAGCAGAGACAAAGGACCCTTACCCAAAGAGAAAAATTAGATTAGGCAATTTACCAATTCATGGAATTCATCCAGTTGTTTCTGTCCTTTCCTTTTCAAGTAGCTGTGTCCCCATCTGCCTCCTACAGGCAGTACCTGGACAGGTCAGCCTGTGTGTCTGCAGAACTCTCTACTGCTGGGGGACCCTGTCAGTATCACTGGATCGATGTCACTGGAAGTGAAGGTGGAGGGCTGTTTCTTGGTTCAGTTAGCTGATTTAGCTACAGTTCATTTCCCTTCTAATTTTGGGCTTGACAAGGCAGACTTGAGGGGAAAGACAGGCAGAGGCAGCTTTTGATGTCAGAGCTCTCCCACCTACCTGCGCCTCTCCTGCCTATCCTGTTCTATGCTCTCCCCCCATCCTACAGTAGAATCATCAGAGGAAGAGAGGGCGTGATTGGCAGCTGGGAGGGAGCAGCCATCAGAGCTATGCCTCTCTCTTGGAGCACCTGGAGAAAAGCAGATTCTAGCTTTTCCAGCCCATGAACAGCCCAGTGCTTATCTTCCACTGCATCGAAAAGGGAAGCTGGGGGTGTAGTGGAGGGTGGGCTTCTACTTTTTAAGAAAATGCATTTTTTTATTATAAATGTATTGCTTCCTTAGAAATAAAAAGGTATGAAAATGTATAGAGTACAGAATAAAATTATTCTCTAATTCCTTACCCTGAAGATAATATTGTTAATGGATTGGTGCACTTTCTTTCCATTGTGTTGCAGCTTAATTTTCTCACTTATCATTATATCTTGGACATTTTCCCAAGTTTGTACATAGAATTCTATTTCATTCTTAGTAACTCAATAGTATTACAGGGTATAGGCATAACATTATTCATTTAACTGGTGCTCCTATTAATGGATACTTTGTATTTTTTTGTTATTATAAACAAAACAAAGCTGTACTGCACATCCTTGTAGATATTTCTTAGTGCATGTAAGTAAAAATGTCTATAGGAAGAATCTGTAGAAATGGAATGGCTGAGTCAAAGAGTTTGCATATTTAAAATGTTGGAATGTATTGCTATATTGCCCTCTAAAATGTTTTAATAATTTACATACTCTTAGGTAGGTGTTCTTTAACTTTCAAGAGCTCTTACCATTATGCAACATGTGAATTGCCTGACATTTTGACAATCTTCAATAACCTCTTTCAGTGCAGCTCAACATATTTTGTGTGCTTGGTACAGATACTATGGTAGGCATGGGGTGTTCAAGAATGTCTGAAGGTTGAATAATACTCCAAACCTAGCCTACAGTCAGTCTGTCCTATGAAGCTTTGAAGTTAGGCATTGTACTCTCTTCTCTAGCTATGAAAGTCCTGGATGGCATCTTCTTCCAATAGAAGGCTATTTAATCTCCATGGAAAATTTGTTGTTTTGTGTGGCTACCATTATCAATAATCGCAGATCATCTAGATAAATTGCTGCAGCTTCTACACCAGAACTTGCTCCTTCATCTTATACTTTTATGTTCTGGAGAGTTCTTTCCTTAGAGGAGTTTACGAGTAGGGGAAGAGACAAGTACAGGCATAGCTCAGAAATAATGTGGTTCAGTTCCAGACTAACACAATAAAGTGAGTAAAAAGAACGTTTTGGTTTCCCAGTTCATATAGAAGTTATGTTTACCCTATAAATTCTATTAAGTGTGCAAAGCATTATATCTACAAAAAAGTACATACCTTAAAAGTACTTTATTTGCTAAACAAAAAGCTAATGATATCCGAACCATCAGCTACTTGTAATCTTTTTGCTGGTGGAGGGTCTTGTCTCAATTTTGGTTGCTGAAGGTTGGCTTGGTTGTGGCAATTTCTTAAAATAAGACAACAGGCTGGGTATATTGCCTCATACCTGTAAATCCCAGCACTTTGGGAGGCTGAGGTGGGAGACTCTTTTGAGGCCAGGAGTTTAAGACCAGCCTGGGCAACATAGTGAGACCCTGTGTCTACAGAAAATAAAAAAAAATTAGCTGAGTGTGGTGGTGCATGCCTATACTACCATCTACTAAGGAGGGTAGGGTGGAAGAGTTGCTTGAGCCCAGGAATTCAAGGTTGTGCCACTGCACTCCAGCCTGGATGGCAGAGTGAGATCTTGCCTCAAAATAAATAAAATAAAATAAAATAAAATAAAAAAATAAAATGACAAAAATGAAGTTTGCCACATCAGTTGAGACTTCCTTTCACGGAAAGATTTCTTTGTAGTACATGATGCTGTCTGGTACCATTTTAACCACAGCAGAACTTTTTTCAAAACTGAAGTCAATTCTCTCAAAGCTTTCTATTGCTTTATTAATATTGTTGTTTCAACAATATTCACAGCATCTTCACCAGAAGTAGATTCCATCTCAAGAAACCACTTTCTTTGTTCATCCTTGAGAAGCAACTCCAACTCCTCATCCATTCAAGTTTTATCATGAGATTGCCACAATTTGGTCACATCTCTCCAGTTCTTTTTGAGACAGTCTTACTCTGTCACGCAGGCTGGAGTGCAGTGGCATGATCATGGCTCACTACAGCTTTTGCCTCCTGAGCTCAAGCAATCCTCCCACCTTAGCCTCTTGAGTAGCTGGGATTACAGGCACATGCCACCATGTCCAGCTAATTTTTGTATTTTTTATAGAGATGGAGTTTTGCCATGTTGCCCAGGCTGATCTTGAGCTCCGGGGCTCAAGTGATCCACCCCACAAAGTGCTGGGATTACAGGCATGAGCCACTGTGTCCAACCTGGGCTCCGTTTAACCCTGCAAAGTCATCCATGAGGATTGGAACCAACTTCTTCCAAACTCCAGTTAATGTTGATATTTTTACTTCCTGCCATGATTCACAAATGTTCTTAATGGCATCTAGAGTGGTGAAAACTTTCTACAAGGTTTTCAATTTACTTTGCTCCATTCCATCAGAGGAATCACTATCTATGGCAGCTTTGGCATTAGGAGATATATTTTTGAAATAATAAGACTTGAAAATGGAAAGGGCTCCTTGATTCATGGGTTGCAGAATGAGTGTTATGTTAGCAAGCATGAAGGCAGCATTAATCTCCTTGTATATCTCCATCAGAGCTATTGAGTGACCAGGTGCATTGTCAGTGAGAAGTAATACATATATATTTTTGAGATGGAGTTTTGCTGTCACCCAGGCTAGCATGTAGTGATGCGATCTCAGCTCACTGCAACCTCCACCTCCCAGGATCAAGTGATTCTCCTGCCTCAGCCTCCCTAGTAGCTGGGATTGCAGGCATGCACCATCACATCTGGCTAATTTTTTTTTTTTGTATTTTCAGTAGAGATAGGATTTCATCATGTTGGCCAGGCTGGTCTTGAACTCCTTACCTCAAGTGATCCACCTGCCTTGGCCTCCCAAAGTGCTGGAATTACAGGTGTGAGCCACCATGCTTGGCCTGCAGTAATATTTTGAAAGAAATCTTTTTTTTTCTGAGCAGTAGTTCTCAACAGTGGGCTTAAAATATTCAATAAACCATGCTGTAAACAGATGTGCTGTCATCTAGGCTTTGTTTTTTCATTTCTAGAGCACAGGCAGAGTAGATTTTACATAATTCTTAAGGGTCCTAGGATTTTCAGAATGGTAAATGAGCACTGACTTCAACTTAAAATCACCAGCTGCATTAGCCCCGAGAGTCAGTCTATCCTTTGAAGCTTTGAAGCCAGGCAATGACTTCTCTAGCTGTGAAAATCCCAAATGGCATCTTCTTCCAATGGAAGGCTATTTTATGTATATTGAAAATCTGTTGTTTAGTGTGGCCACTGTCATCAATGATCTTAGCTAGATCTTCTGGATAAATTTTCATAGCTTCTTTCTACATCAGAACTTTCTACTTCACCTTGCACTTTTATGTTCTGGAGACAACTTCTTTCCTTTAACCTCATGAACCAACCTCTGCTAGCTTTATACTTTTGCAGTTTCCTCGTCTTTCTCAGCCTTCATAAAACTGAAGAGAGTTAGGGCTTTGTACTGGATGAGGCTTTGGCTTAAGGGAATGTTGTGGCTGGTTTGATTTCTATCCAGATCACTAAAATTTTCTTCATATCAGTGATAAAGTTGTTTTGCTTTCTCATCATTTGTGTATTCACTGGAGCAGCACTTTTAATTTCCTTTAAGAACATTTGCTTTGCTTTCACAACTTGGCTAACTGGTGTAAGAGGCTTGGCTTTCCACTTATCTTGGCTTCCAACATGCCTTCCTCACTAAGCTTAATCATTCCTAGCTTTTGATTTAAAGTGAGAGACATGCTACTTTTCCTTTCACTTGAACACCAGAGGTCATTGTGGGGATATTAATTAGCCTAATTTTAATATTGTTATTTCTCAGGGAATAGTGAGGCCCAAGGAGAGGGAAAGAGTTGGAGGAATGGCTGGTCAGTGAAGCAGTTAGAACACACACAACATTTATCAACTAAGTTTGCTGTCTTATATTGGTGCAATTCATAGCACCCCAAAACAATTACAATAGTAGCATCAAAGATCACTTATCACAGATCATCGTGAAAGACGTAATAATAGTGACAAAGTTTTGAAATATTGTGAGAATTACCAAAATATGACACAGACACATAGTGGACATATACTGTCAGAAAAAATGGCCCTGATAGACTTGCTCAACATGGGGCTGCCATAAACCTTCAATTTGTAAAAAAACACTTATCTGTGAAGTTCGGTAAAGCAAAGTGCAATTAAATGAAGTATGCCTGTAAACCAAAATTATGATGATGTGCCAGGTATTAGGACATGAATAAAATACTAAGAGATCATGGAGAAGAGAGTAACTTCCTTTTTGGGGGCCTTTGAAGGAGGCTTCCCAGAGTAAGTGGGCCTTGAAAAATGAGGAGTTCTCATGCTGAGAACTCCTGATAGGGAATTCATTTGCTCTCTGGGGAGTGCGTCTGTTGATCTGTAGCTTGATTGGGAGGAGTGGAGAGAAATCAGTCAGGAGGGGTGGGTCACATTAGGAAGGACCTCAAATGCCATAGAGAGGAGGAAAAATTTCAGATGAGATGGAGGAAAGACTGGAGAGCAGAGAGCCTGGAGCCCAGGAGAGTGATTAAGAGACTGTGCAGAAGGTCAGGCAGATGTGATAAAGAACAAGATCAGGCTGATGATGCTCAGGAGAGAGAGGGGAGGGCGGGGGAATTGGAGACTGTTTGGATACATTCCTTTGGTATCTCAGACTCATCTTGGATTGGTCAGATTTGGACCTAGAGGCTGTCATCTGGGGCAAGTTTATTACATTGGATGGCTAATGAAACTGTATTGATTTTGTTTTGTTTTGAAACAAGAAATCCCCCTGCTGGGAGAAATGTCAATCTGATGTGCCAGAAGGGAAGGAGCAATAGAACTGCTTGGATTGTCTTAACTGAAAACTGCTGTCTCAGTATGACAGAGGCTTGTGCTCTGTGCTGGGCCAGGCTCAGACCTTTATTAGACTATAATTCTCTTATTGATTTGGAGCCCTGACACTGACCTGGGTCAAACATTGGAGAGGATGCAGGGTTGGGGAGGGGTGGAACCAAGGTGCGTTCAAGAAGCCTTGTGAAAGACAAAACCTGGAGTTAGTGTGGACACATAGTGATTCATTTGTTTATCCATTCATTCATCAAATCTATATGAGACTTTACCCTGTGCCCAGCAAGGCACAGATCACTGGGATGCAAAGCTCTTGTTCCCCAGGATCACCTAGTCTAGGAACTGAGGGAGAAAAAGCTTGCAAATAGGTTGGTTTGGCACCATCAGATCTAGTCTTTGATAAAAAGGTGGATTGGAGTTTAAGATGTTTGTCCTTGGAACCCTCCTCTTCTCCCCTTTTCTCTATCCTACCCCTCCCCAGGCTTCCTCATGGTGGTGGATTTGTGTACCATTCTTATTCACATCTGACCACTAGCTCAGCCCCATTAAAGCATCAGCTAATGATCAGAGAATTTCTAATAATAGCTGAAGGGATGATCCATCCTGAGCTTTCTTTTCCAATGTGTGTGAGAGAAAGCACTGGCTTAGGCTGTGGTCCCAGCCTGACTGCTGACTAGCTTTGTGACTTTTGGAAAAATCATGTAGCCTTTTTTGAGCCTCATTAATCATAATTCCTGCTCTGCCCTCCTCATGGGATGGTTGGAAGGCTCAACAGGATGTGGATATGCTTTGAAAATTGTTGAGCTCAGTACAAAAGCAAGAGCCTGTAATTACTCCCTGTGCTCTCTGTTGCTCAGAGACAGATATCTAGATTATCATGTCAGGATCCTCACAATTCACAGGGTACCCCTTTCTTTACCCTAACTCTTAAGGGAATGAACATACCACACCTTGGTTCACCTCCTCTCAGTCAAAGGTAGTGAACTCTGGGACCAATGGGGTTGGACTTATTTTCCCCTAGATGATATCTATATGAAGGGCAAGGTAAGTGAGATTTAAAAAGGAATCACTAAAAATTTGTATGTCAGTGGTAAAATAAGAGTGGATAGATAGGCTTAGACCAAAGCAGGAGAGGTTAGGTTAAACACTGAGAAGAACAAATATGGTGTTTGGAATTGGGAGACACTGGACTCTGCAACTTTAGTACTTTTTAAGACCTGGATGTCATCTTTTCTTTTTTCTTTTTTTTTTAATTAATTTTTTTTGCACACAAAACAATAAACATTTTCTAAAAATACATACAAACAAAAAGATGCGTATCAAACATATTAGGAAGGTTGCACATGGGAAGACAGGGAATAGAAATGGGGAGTGGGAATTAAAGAAAATGAATGAGAGAGGGACTTTGTATGGATCAATGATAATAACTCAATCCTCTGTTTGACAAAGAAGAAGGAGAAGGAAGAGGAAGAAAAAGAAAGTGGGATAAAGGATCAGAAAGGGAGGAAAATTGAAAAAATTAGAGTATGACTCCAGGGTAGACCTGTTTTGTTGTCGCTGGGTTGGTTGGTAGGTTTGTCTGTTGTATTTTTCATATGTTTCGCCATGTTGGCCAGGCTGGTCTTGAACTCCTAGCCTGAAGTGATCAACCCGCCTCGGCCTCCCAGAGTGTCGGGACTACAGGCGTGAGCCACCACGTCCAGCCACCACATTGCTTCTAACCTCCGTGATAGACCTCCCAGACGGGGCGGTCGGGCAGAGGCACTCCCCACATCCCAGATGGGGCAGCCGGGCAGAGGCGCTCCTCACTTCTTCCCAGACCGGGCGGCCGGGCAGAGGCGCTCCTCACTTCCCAGACGATGGGCAGCCGGGCAGAGGCGCTCCTCACTTCCCAGACAGGCGGCCGGGCAGAGGCGCTCCTCACTTCCCAGATGGGGCGGCAGGGCAGAGGCGCTCCTCACTTCCCAGATGATGGGTGGCTGGGCAGAGGCGCTCCTCACTTCCCAGACGATGGGTGGCCGGGCAGAGACGCTCCCCACCTCCCAGACGGGGCGGCGGCCGGGCAGGGGCTGCAATCCCAGCACCCTGGGAGGCCAAGGTAGGCGGCTAGGAGGTGGAGGCTGCAGCGAGCCAAGACCACGCCACCGCACTCCAGCCCTGGCAACACCGAGCACCGAGTGAGCGAGACTCTGTCTGCAGTCCCAGCACCTCGGGAGGCCGAGGCGGGCAGAGCACTCGGGGTCAGGAGCTGCAGACCAGCCTGGCCAACATGGCGAAACCGCGCCTCCAGCCAAAGGAGAAAAAGCAGGCAGCGGTGGTGACGCGCGCTGGCAATCCCAGGCAGCCCGCAGGCCGGGGCAGGAGAATCAGGGGAGCCGGAGGCAGGGGGTCTGCAGTGAGCCGACTAGATTCCAGCCTGGGTCACAGAGGGAAAAGAAAGAAAGGGAAGAAAGGGAAGGAACGGAAGGAAGGGAAGGAAGGGAAGGAAGGAAGGGGATGTCATCTTTTCTGACCAATTGTGTGACTTTGGGCAAATTACCAAGGTCACTCAGATATCATTTACTAGTTATCAAAGGTCTCTAGGCTTTATTCCTAAGGATTGCACTGAGCTAATATAGTGCTTACACTAAAATGTGAGCTGAATTGAATCTCCTTTTCTGGAACTTATTCTGATATGAAAGATGGAGGCATCTTAATTAGTATAATTTTGGGGGCAGGGGGATAAGTTAGGGAGTTAGAGTCCTAGAATTCTGCAAAGCCCTCATGGAGAATTCACATTTCAGATTGCATGAAAACTTGGTCAAAGTCTAGTTAGTAATTGTGAACTGAACATAGCTGTTCAGTTGCTGAAATGCCTTTATTTGTCAGGCTATATATAAGTATCTTGAGCTCTTCCCTACAAAAACCTATGACAAATATAAAATTTTACTTAATAGGCTAGAGTAAAGGGAACTAGTAAGGAGTTAAAGAAGTCTGGCTTAAATAGGAGAAAGCTGAATTTTCTTGCCACTCATAAACATGTCTTCACAGGAGGGAAATGAAGTCCGCAGTTCATTATTCACATTAGAAGAAGTTCCTGTCCTGTCTGTCATCAAGAAGGTGTCCCAAGTGGAATGGTTTCTTTATGAGGAAGCCTTCCCAAAATTCCCTATGTGGAAACCTTTCCAAGTTGCAGTTGTTGAGTGACATCGATATGATTGTCAATGATGATGATGAAGATTACAATGATGGTGGGAACATATACTGTGTGCCAGGCCCTATGCTAAGTACTTTACTGATTCTCTCCCTGAGATGCTGCATTACTACCACGTGATGCATTATTAGCTTCAATTTACAGGTGTAGAAACAGAGGTTGGTGAAGGTAAAAGCTTGCTCAAGCTTACCTTTCTAGTAAATGAATAGGCTTGGCACAGTGGCTCACATCTGTAATCCCAGCACTTTGGGAGGCCGAGGCAGGAGGATCACGAGGTCAGAGGTTCAAGACCAGCCTGGCCAATACGGTGAAACCTTGTCTCTACTAAAAATACAAAAAGTAGCTGGGTGTGGTGGCGCATGCCTGTAATCCCAGCTACTTGGGAGGCTGAAGCAGGAGAATCGCTTGAACCCAGGAGGCGGAGGTTGCGGTGAGCTGAGGTCGTGCCACTGTACTCCAGCCTGGGTGACAGAGCAAGACTCTGTCAAAAAAAAAAAAAAAAAGCACAAACCCAGGCAGTCTCATCCAACAGCCAACAACTATATATTGCCTCATAATTTGAATTAGTTTCTAGCTCCTGCTTTAATCATTATCCTGTTATAAGATATTTGAATTAAATTGAGGCAGTATACAGAGATTTTCTTTACTATTGCTATGTGTCTGAGTTTTAAACTTCCTTGAAAAAATTCTCTGAGCTTTCAAATAAAGCCATCTTACTGCTTGCAAGTTACCTTATTGTCAATTTTTTGGGAACAAACTCATAAGGCAGACACTATTATCCCCTTTAACAGATGAAGAAATAGAAGCTCAGATAATTTAAGTCAGCGTTCCTCAAACTTATACAATCTGAGCGTCTTTTAAAAGCAGGTATGGGGTAGGGCTTGAGATTCTGCAGTTCCAACAAGCTCCTAGGTGCTGTTGAGGCTGCTGGTCTGGGGACCATGCTTTGAGGAGTGAGGAGAAGTAACCAGCTCAGGATCACATAGCATATAAGAAAGAGGTCCTTGGCTGGGCATGGTGGCTCACGCCTGTAATTCCAGCACTTTGGGAGGCCGAGGCAGGTGGATCACGAGGTCAGGAGATTGGGACCATCCTGGCTAACACGGTGAAACCCTGTCTCTACTAAAAATACAAAAAATTAGCCAGGCGTGGTTGTGGGTGCCTGTAGTCCCAGCCACTTGGGAGGGTGAGGCAGGAGAGTGGTGTGAGCCCAGGAGGCGGAGCTTGCAGTGAGGTGAGATTGCACCACTGCACTCCAGAGCCTGGATGACAGAGCGAGACTCCATCTCAAAAAAAAAAAAAAAAAAAGAAATCCTTGAGGCCTAGTTTCTTAACAGCAGCTGGTTTCTAAGGTGTGGTATTGGTGGTACTGGCAATGCATGATTGCCCTTTGTCTGGTGGGACAGGCAGCTGGACAAGTATCTGGACTTGAGTCTGGCTCTGACTGCTGTGCCTCTAGGTCATGCCTTATCCCTTCTCTGAGCCTCAGTTTCTTTCTATGTACAAATTTGGGGTTAAATTACATAACTTCTGAGATCTCTGAATACCATAGCACCATGGTAAATTATGAGGAGAGTGCCAGGATGCAGGCAGAACCCTGGATGGAAAGACATTTCCATGAGACAAGAAGATTAAAAGGAGTCACCTTAGAATGCAGATCATTCCTAGGCAAGCTCCCTGTCCAGGATCAGTAGAGAAAATATTTTATCTTTGTGAAAGAGAATGATTAATGTGCCCCAGGGTGCTGATTTTCTCAGGGACTGTGAGTTAGCACCAGAAACCTGGGTAACTGCAAGGTCAGACTCTCCAGGCTGTGTTTTAAACAGGAGGGAGACAGCAGCTATTGGATCTCTGTCAATCTGTGTGACTTTCCTAAGCTTTCAGCCTTGTCTGGAAAGGTGGGGACTTCCTTCTCATCCACCATTCTAGGGCAGAGCACCTTATCTTATATTCAAGAATCTTACAGTAGATGGGCATGTTCACTGAGGTGTGTTTATATAGTAAGTGCTCAAGTTTTAAAAGCTCTCTTGTGAACAGCAAGGTGGTTTTTAAGGAACCAACAATAACCCAAACAGAGAACTTTTCTGTCGAATTTATTCCTCACCAGGGATTCCTGGAAAAGTAGGGTTGACTCTGCAGGACTGAAGCCAGATGGGAAAGGTGTTTACCTCAGGACAGATGCCAATAAAGAAAGAGGGTTAATGATGCTGATTATAGCAACTACTCTTTTTTATCTCATTTGATACACAAACCTACCCTATGGGGTAGATATTATTAAGCTTATTTAGAAACAGAGGCTTTGGAGGTTAAGATGCTTATCTGAGGTGACAGCCTGTGAGTGGAATTTAAGTGCTCGTCTCATTACCCCAAAGCTCCTACTCTTTCCGTTCTGCTACACTGCTTATCCTATAAAACCATTTCCAAGAGAGGGGCTGAGGATCACATTGGAGAAGTCATATTTGTCTGGAGAGTTGACCTTGGACCTCAAAAGAGAAGATACAATCAGAAGGAATAGAGAATTAAGGAGTAAAGGTGGGAATAAGCTGAGGGAGTCCAGGACTTCAGCTGTAAATAGGATCAGGAAACCCGGAACTCTGATAAAAGATCATGTAAAGGGCTTATCACCTTCTTGGTGCTGCTTGCTCAAGATGTAATAGTGTTTCTGGGTTCAAGGTGAGCTATTGCTTTTTGGCTCTAGATGAAGTTGCAACTTCCTTTGCGTTAATTCACCCTGGTTAGCTATGGCTTCATTTTAGCCCCAAGGTACATGCATCTCTTCTTTAGCAGTGGCTTTCCTCCGTCTGACTCTTCCTGTCCTCATCCTTCATCTGATCATCAAGATGAAATATAATCCTCCTGGAGAGTATGAGTGCATGCCTTCTTGAGATGTGTATAGGTTAATCACAAGAGACAGTCGTTTCATCTCTCCTGGGCAGAGTTGACCTAGTTGGATAGACTCTCTCAGCCTGGTTTTCCACAGTTCACGATGCAAGGGTCAGGGATAAGTTTTGACATGAGAAAGCTCTGATTCAGAGAAAAGAATGCACAAGTGTATAACCTATTCATCATTTCATCCACAATAATAATTGTATTCCTAGCATGTACCTGATACCGTGCTACTCCCTAAGATGGGTGGGGATAGGTAGAAAAAACAACACAAAAAAGTAGAAGACTAGTCCATGCCAAGGAGAACATTTCTACCTAGTTGAATATTTCAGTATAAGAAAAATGGGGAGCATATTTGAGGTTGAGATGATCAAATTTAATGGCTGAAGTGCTCATTCATTTGAAATATCTTTATTAGATGTCTCTTATATGCCAAGTACTTTGCAAGGCACAAGGTAAACCAAACAGTTATTCCCCAAAAGAAGCTTAGTTCTAGAAGGAGATGTTTACAAACAAGTGAAAAGGTCGTTGCAAACCTTTATTGGATGTTTGCTAAGTGATGAGCACTATACTGGACTTTGTCTTATAAGTTTTCCCCTTGATGTGTTTATTGATATACAGTATTGTACACATTTATGGTGTACATGTGAGTATTTGTTACAGAATGTGTAATCAAGTCAGGGTATTGGGGTTACTCATCACTCTAAGCATTTATTATTTCTGTTTGTGGAGAATATTTCAAGTCCTCTCATCAAGCTACTTTGAAACATGCAATACATTGTTGCTGATAACAGTCACCCTAATCTGCTATTGAACATTAGAACTTCTATCTTAAAATTCTTTAATTTTTAATTTTTGTGGGTACATAAGAGATGTGTATATTTATGGGGTACCTGAGATATTTTGATAGAGGCATACCATGCATAGTAATCACAGCAGGGTAAATGTGGTATCCATCCCCTCAAACATTTATCCTTTGTGTTACAAACAATCCGATTGCACTCTTTAGGTATTTAAAAATATATAACAAATTATTTTACACTGCAGTTACCCCGTTGTGCTATCAAATACTACATCTTATTCATTATATCTAACTATATATTTGTATCCATTTACCATCCCTACTTCTCCCATCCACCACTACCCTTCCCAGCCTCTAGTAACCATCATTCTACTCTCTATCACCACGAGTTCAATTGTTTTAATTTTTTTTTTAGCTCCCACAAATAAGTGAGACCTTGCAAAGTTTCTGTGCCTGGCTTATTTCACTTAATGTAATGATCTCCAGTTCTATCTGTGTTGTTCCCCGTGACAGGATCTCATTCTTTTTATGGCTGAATACTCTCCCTTGTGTAGATGTATCACATTTTCTTTATATATTTGTCTATAGATGGACACTTAGGTTGCTTCCAAATCTTGGCCATTGTGAATAGTGCTGGAGCAAACATGGGTGTGCAGATCTCTCTTTGATACACTGATTTCCTTTCTTTGGGATGTATACCTAACAGTGGGATTGTGGATCATTTGTAGTTCTATTTTTAGTGTTTTGGGGAGCCTCTAAACTGCTCTCCATGGTAGTTGTAATAATTCACAGCCCCACCGGCTGTGTACAAGTGTTGCCTTTCCTCTGCATCCTCACCAGCATTTGTTATTGCCTGTCTTTTGGATATAAGTCATTTTAACTGGGGTGAAACAATATCTCATTATAGTTATTGCATTTATCTGATGATCAGTGATGTTGAACACCTTTTCATATACCTGTTCACCATTTACATGTCTTTTGAGAAATATCTATTCACATCTTTTGCCCATTTTTAATCAGATTAGATTTTTCCCCAAGAATGTGTATCTTTTATCTCTAACTGTATGTTTGTACCCATTAACTAACCTCTCTTCATCTCTCACTCCCACCCACACATCCTTTCCAGCCTCTTCTGTCATTTTACTCTGTACCTCCATGAGGTCAACTTTTTAGCTCCCACATATGAGTGAGACTATGTGACGTTTGTCTTTCTGCACCTGGCTCATTTCATTTGACATAATGACCTCTAGTTTCATCCATGTTACACAACTAACAGGATTTCATTCTTCTCTATAGCTTAATAGTATTCCATGGTGTATGAATGCCACATTTTCTTTATCCATTCATCTGTAGATGGATTCCATATCTTTCCTATTGTGAATAGTGCTGCAATAAACATGTGAGTACAGGTATCCCTTTGATGTACTGATTTATTTTCCTTTGGGTAAATACCTAGTAGTGGGATTACTGGATCATATGGTAGCTCCATTTTTAGTGTTTTGAGACATCTCCATACTGTTTTTCGTAGTGGCTATACTAATTTGCATTCTCAACAATAGTGTATAAGTTCCCTTTTATCTGCATCCTTTCCAGTGTCTGTTGTTTCTCTCTCTCTTTTTTTTTTTAATAATAACCACTTTAACTGGGGTAAGATGGTATCTCACTGTGGTTTTGATTTGCATTTACCTGATGATTAGTAATGGTAATCATTTTTTAATATACTTCCTGGCCATTTGTATGTCTACTTTTGAGAAATGTCTATTCATGTCCATTGCTCATGTCTAAATGGGATTATTTCATTTTTTAATTGAGTTTTTTGTGTGTTTTGGATATTAATTCCTTGCTGAGTGAATAGTTTGCAAATATTTTCTCCCATTCAACAGACTGTCTCTTCACTGTGTTGTTTCCTTTGCTGTGCAGAAGCTTTGTAGTTTAATGTTGTCCCATTTGTCTATTTTTGTTTTTGTCTGTGCTTTTGAGGTCTTAGCCATAAATCTTTACCTAGACCAATGTCCTGAAGTGTTTTCCCTATGTTTTCTTCTAGTGGTTTTGTGATTTGGGGACTTACATTTAAGTCTTTAATTCCTCTTGTTGGTTTTTGTATATGGTAAGAAATAGGGATCTAGTTTCATTCTTTTACGTATGGATATTTATTTTTGCCAGCACCATTTATTGAAGAGGGTATTCTTTCCCCAATGTATGTTCTTGGTGCCTTTGCTGAAAATCAAAGTAAACATGTAGATATGTAGATATGTAGATTTATTTCAAGAATCTCTATTCTGCTCTATGTTTCTGTTTTATACCAATATCACACTGTTTTGGTTACTATAGCCTTGTAATATATTTTGAAGTCAGGCAGTTTGATACCTCCAGCTTTATTCTTCCTCCTTGAGATTGCTTTGGCCATGTGGACTCTTTTTTGGTTCCACATGAATTTAAGATTTTTAAAAATAAGTTTCTGAAAAATGATGTTGGTATTTTGATAGGGATGACATTGAATCTGTAGATTGCTTTGGGCAGAATGGTCATCATTTTAACTATATTAATTCTGATCATTGAGCATGAGATTTCTTTCCATTTTTTTGTGTCCTCTTCAATTTCTCTTATCAGCAATTTGTAGTTTGTCTTGTAGAGATCTTTAACCTCCTTGCTTAACTTTATTCTTAGGTATTTTAATTGTTTTGTAGCTATTGTAAGTGGGGTTGCCTTCTTGATTTCTTTCTCAGCTAGTTCATTATTGGTGTATATAAATGTTCATTTTTCTATGTTGATTTCATATCCTGCAACTTTACTGAATTTATCGATCTAAAAAAGTTTTTTTTTGGTGAAGTCTTTAGGTTGTTCTAAATGTAAGATCATATTATCAGCAAAGAGGGACAATTTGACCTCCTCTTTTCCAATTTGGATACATTTTAGTTATTTCTCTTGCCTGATTGCTCCGGCTAGGACTTCAGTACTAACTTGAATAGGAATGGTGAAAGTGGGCATTTTTATCTTTTTCCAGTTCTTAGAGGCTTTTAGCTTTTCCCCATTCAGTATGATGTTAGTTGCGATTTTGTTGTGTATGGCCTTTATTATGTTGAGGTACATTCCTTCTATGCCTACTAGTTTGTTAAAAGTTTTTTTTTGTTTTTTAAGAATGAAGGGATTTTGAATTTTATCAAAGGCTTTTTCTGCATCTATTGAGGTGATCATATGGTTTTTGTTCTTCACTCTGTCCATGCGATATATGATGTTTATTGATTTGCATATTTTAAATCATCCCTGCAACCCTGGGATAAATCCCTCTTGATTGCTTTGTATTATTTTTTGATGTGCTGTTGAATTCAGTTTACTAGTATTTTGTTGAGGATATTTACATCTATATTCATCAGGAAGATTGGCCTGCAGTTTTTTCTTTCTTTGTTGTGTCTTTGTCTGGTTTTGGTATCAGGGTAATGCTGGTAGAATGAGTTAGAATTCCCACCTTTTAAATTTTTTGGAATAGTTTGAGGAGAACTGGTGTTAGTTCTTCCTTGAAAGTGTGGTAGAATTTGGCAGTGAAGCCATCTGGTCCTGGACTTTTTTTTGTTGGAGACTTTTAATTACTGCTTTAATCTCATTACTTGTTATTGGTCTGTTCAGGTTTTCTGTTTCTTCCTGATTCAATATTGGTAGGTTGTGTACGCACGGAATTTATTCCATTTCCTCTCGGTTTTCCTGTTTGTTAGTGTATAGTTATTCAAAATAGTTTCTGATGATCTTTCGTATTTCTATGATATCAGTTGTAACATCTCCTTTTTCATTTCGGATTTTGTTGATGTAGTTATTCTCTGTTTTTCTTGATTAGTCTAGCAAGTGGTTTATCAATTTTGTTCATCTTTTCAATTTTTCATCTCATTGATCCTTTGTAGTTTTTTTAATTGATCATTTGTAATTTTTTAAAAGTCTCTGTTTTGTTTAGTTCCGCTCTGATCTTTACTATTTATTTTGTTTTGCTAATTTTTGGTTTAGTTTGTTCTTACTTTTCTAGTTCCTTGAGGTGCACCAGATTGTTTATTTGAAATCTTTCTCCTTTTTTGATGTAAGCCCTTATTGCTATAATATTTCCTCTTAGCACTGTTTTTGCTGTATCTTATAGGTTCTGGTATGTTATGTTTTGATATTCATTTCTTTCAAACATTTTTTGATTCGCTCTTTAATTTCTTCCTTGGTCTAATGGTCATTCAGGAGCATGTTGTTCAATTTCCATGTATGTGTACAGTTTCCAAAGTTTCTCTTGTTAATGATTTCTAGTTTTATCTACTGTGGTCTGAGGAGGTATTTGATATGATTTTGATATTAAAAATTTGTTGAGACTTATTTTGTGTCCTATCGTATGGTCTGTCTTGGAGAATGTTTCATGTGCTGATGAGAAGAATCTGTGTTCTGTAGCTGTTAGATGAAATCTTCTGTATATGTTTGTTAGGTCCATTTGGTCTAAAGTGCAGTTTAAATCCAATGTTTCCTTCTTATTTTTATTTTTTACTTGTGCTTAATACAATGTAACCAATATTTCTTTGTTAAATTTCTGTCTACATGATCTGTTTAATGCTGAGAATGAGGTGTTAAGTCTTGAAATGTTATTGTGTTGGAGTCTATTTCTCCCTTTAAATCTAATATTTGCTTTATACATATGGGTGCTCCCATGCTGGGTGCATAAATAAGTCTATGTTTAAAGTTATTATATCATCTTCCTTAATTGATCCCTTTATCATTATATAATCACCTTCTGTGTCTCTTTGTCATGTTTTTATCTTAAAGTCTGTTTTATCTGATATAAGTATAGCTACTCCCTCTTGCTTTTGATCCGTTTGCATGGAATGTCTTTCTCCATCTCTTTACTTTGTCTGTATGTGTCTTTACAATGAGTTTCTTGTAACCAGTAAATCATTGGGCCATTTTTTTAAGCAAAATTCATTCACCCAGTCTGTATCTTTTAAGTGAAAAGTTTAATCCATTTGCGTTTAAGGTTATTATTGATAGGTGCCTTCTGGGACTCCAGAAATTCTAATATTTGGTCATGTTATGGTGTCCCATATGTTATTTAGGCTTTGATCATTTTTTTTCTTTATTTTTATCTGACCGTGTTACTGCAAAAGACCTGTTTTCAAGTTCGGAGATCTTTACTTCTTGTTCTAGTCTATTGTTGAAGTTTTCAAATGTTGAAATTTAAAAAGACCAATGTTTTGAATTATTTTTCTAGGATTTTGTGAATCTCTTTTTCATTGGTATCTGTTGCTGGAGAATTATTGTGTTCCTTTGGAGGGGTCATATTTTCTTATTTTTTCATATTTCCTGTGTTTTTACATTGATGTCTGCACATCTGGTGTAACAGTTGCTTCTTCCAATTTTTTGATTTTACTTTTGTAGGGGAAGACTTTTTCCTGAAGATGTTTCTATGGTATTGTTTAGATAGGGCACTGTGGCTTTGATACTGAATGCACATGGTAGTCTAGTCTTTGTATGATTTCTTTAGCTGTAAATAGTGTCAGTGGTATCTGTGATTTCCTCGGTAACTTAGGGTGTGATTATTAATGGAGGCTGTTACGAAGTTTTGCTGAGGACTGGAACAATGGGAGGGCCAGTCTTTGGGCCCCAGTGGTGGCAGTAGTAGGCTGAGCATTCTTGTCCTTGGGCTCCTGAGCAGCATATGCTGGCACTGGTGTTAGCAGGTCTAAGTGGGCTGATTCTTGGGCATCCAAGTGGCTTGCTCAGATGCTGATAGTGTCAGCAGTGAGTTGGGTGAGTGGATGAGTTCCTGGGCTCCTGGGCAACAGGTGTGGTGTGAGTGATGGCACTAGCAGTGGCAAGATAACCCTCTGTGTCTCGAGTGATGTGTGCTGGTGATAGCAGTGGCTGTGATGAGCTGGACAGGCCACTCTGCAGGCCTACAAGTGGTGTGTGCAAGTAGGTGCCAGCTGTGGTGGTAGCAGCAGGGTGGGTGGACCCAACTTCAGGCCCCCAGCAGGAGTGCTCAGGTGCCATTGGTGATGGACTGGGTGATCCCCAGGACCCTAGACTACATGCTCTGGCATGAGTGGGTGGATGTGGGCAAAGCCAGGCTGGGCAGGTGGGGGACTCTCTCTGGGTACACTAAAATGTGTGATGGCTCCACTATTGGAGGCTGTAGAGTGACTGCCTGTGGCCTGCACCTTGGCCCAGGTGGCAGCAGCCAGCCATGGCAGTGATGCAGGTGGGGAATGTCAGTGGAGCTCCAGCAATGTGGTGATGAAGGTGCTGTTGAGCCTCAGGGCAGTGTGTGGTCTGTTGGTGGTTGGGCTCTCAAAATGGCACCATGTTATAGCTGTTTATGACTCAGGGTGTGTGGGGGGCCAAGCATGAGCTCCCACTCTGGAGCAGTGCCTTTGTGTGCTCCCTAGGCAGCTCTCTATGTCAGCTTCAGGCCCACAAAGGTGAAGGGGTTCTCTTGTGGCTAGGATTGTGGTAGTCCACAGTGGAAACGTGGACCACTGCGGGGTCTCTCAGTTACCCTTACCCCATGCTGGGGAGTCTCTCCAGTGTTCCAGCCAGTCTCGCCTTAGCAGGCCACCTCACTTCCCTTTCTGCCTTGCTTTAGGTATTTCCTGTCACGTCTCGATTGAATTCCAGTTTTCTCTCTTGGACAATCTATTTGAAGTGTGATTATCTACTCACTATTTTGGTTCTTTTTGAGGAGGCTGAGTACGATATGCCCCAAGTCAGCTGTCTTGAAGCCCCTCTTGGGCTTTGTCTTTTGAACTGAGGGTAAAAAGATGAATAAAGACAAAAACATAATCCTTTAACAAGATCATATACTAATAGTGACGACAATCATGTAAATATATTTTAATGTCCATATGAAATGTGATCAATAGAAGTGTAAGCCAAATACTAAAGAAACTCAGAAAAAAGAGAATGTAAGTCTGTATTGTAGGAAGTGTGGGTGGAAGGTGGGCATGGCCAGGGAAGAAGGAAAATTTGGAATGTGATGATGGAAGAGTGAACATTTTCCATATGGGCAAGACATTACTAGTAGAGGGAGCAGCACTTGAATTGTCACAGGGCGTTTGGAGCCTGCAAGTAGCTGTTTAGGTTTGGGGTAAATAAAATGCAGTGGTGAGAGATGAAGCTGGATAAGTGATCCGGGGCAAGATCATGAAAAGCCTTGTGGGCCATGCCTTATGGAAGTTAAATTCTGTTTAGTAAACAATGGAGGATAACTGAAGCATTTTCAGAGAGAAATGAATTTAATGGTTTTGAAATTTAACAGGAGGGTGAGACTCGAGGCAGGAAGAACTGTTAGGGGGCTATTTTAACAATTCAGGTAAGAGACAATGGTTTGTCAGTAGGCATGGGGAAGAAAAGGAAGGAATGAAGTCTAGAAATGTTTGGGAATTCATATTTTCAGTACTTGGGTATGCAGGGTGAGGGAGGAGAAAGGATCTAGAAGATTCTATGTTTTTTACTTGGGCATTTGGGTACATGGTACTGCCATTTACTGAGATTTGGAAAATGGAAAATGTGATGGTTAATTTCATGTATCAACTTGGCTAGGCTATCATATCCAGTTGTTTGGCCAAACTTGCTGTGAAGGTATTTTTTTAGATGTGATTAATATTTAAATCGGTAGACTGTGAGTATAACAGATTACCCTCCATAATGGGAGTGGGCCTCATCTAATCAGTTGCAGGCCTTAAGAGAAGACAGAGGTCCCACAAGGCAGAAGAAATTCTGCCCCCACACTGCCTTCAGATTGAAGGTTATGACATCAGCTCTTCCCTCAGTCTCCAGCCTGCTGGTCTGTTTTGGAGATATCAGACCTGCCAGTTCCCACAATTTTGTGAGCCATTTCCTTAAAATGAATCTCTCTATGTACACATCCTATTGGTTCTGTTTCTCTGAAGACTCTTGACTAATGCAGGAGGATTTCTTTTTGTTCAGGTTTGTAGTTGATAATTGCTTTGCTAAACACAAATGTGCCTGAAGGACATTATGTTAAGTGAAGTAAATCAAGTATGGAAAGATAAATGCCACATCTTCTCCTTCATATGTGGGTGATAGGGTTTGGCTGTGTCCCCACTCAAATCTCATCTTCAAGTATAATCCCCATGATCCCCATGTGTCAAGGAAGGGACCCAGTGTGAGGTGACTGGATCATGGGGGCAGTTTCCCACTGCTGTTCTCATGATAGTGAGTGAGTTCTTATGAGATCTGATGGTCTTATAAGTGATTGACAGTTCTTCCTTCACACGCCCTCTTTCTCTCTCCTGCTGCCTTGTGAAGAAGGTTCCTCCTTCCACTTCTGCCATGATTGTGAGTTTCCTGAGGCTTCCCCAGCTGTGTGGACGTGTGAGTCAATTAAACCTCTTTCCTTTATAAATTACCCAGTATCAGGAAGTTCTTTATAGCAGTGTGAAAATGGACTAATACAGTGGGAGCAAAAAAAAAAAAAAAAAAAAGAGGGAGAGACACCCCATAGAAGTAAAGAGTAGAATTGTGGTTGTGAGAGCATAAGAAGTGTTGGGGGAAGAAGGATAAGTAAAGGTAGGTTAATGGATACAAAAAGTAGAGCTAGAGAGAGTGGGATGTCCAGCTTCTAAATGGGAACCTTTGTAGCACCAGTGACAAAAAAGAGAATTAAATATAGGTGATGTTGAGAAAGGCAAGAAGACTTTTGTTGAGAAGTGTGTCCAGTGCCACACCATGGAAAAGGGAGGCTAGCACAAGACAGGGTCAAATCTTCACGGTATGTTTGGGCAGAAGACAGGTCAGGATGCTGGATTCTCTTACACAGATGCCAATAAGAATAAAGGCACCACCTAGGGAGAGGAGGTACTCACTGATGGAGTATTTGGAGAATCCCAAGAAGTATATCCCTGGAACAAAAATGAGCTTCACGAGCATTAAGAAGAAAGGCAGAAAGGGTAGGCTTGATAGCTTATCTCAAAAAAGCTACTAAGGAGTAAGAATTGGCCACTGCCTTATTTATTACAAAACGGAAATGTCTCATAACTTTTCTATGTATATTATAAGTTAATAGATTTCATAAACCAGAATTCAGATCATAAATGACAGAATATTTTTTGATGAGCAGTCCTGGTTTAACTAAGACTGACTTGTGGTTAAAGGAATATGCTTGCCTTTTTGAATTTTAAAAGTAATTCTGATTCAGTAAATGCTATCACCGTTTTCCACTTCTAAAGAGAGGATTGAACTTCACTGGTAATGTTCAAATTTTCACAAAGATGGTGAATGCCATCTTAAAATCTATTGGAAATTGGTTTTATATTTAGATTTATGTAACTGGTTATATGAATATATTTAAATACTGGGGAAATTCCTTCTCTATCTCAGAACCAAGCAAGATTCATCTGTGCTTTGTGTTCGTTTGCCTCTTAAAGGCAAGGGCTGAAGATGAGGTAGCAATGTCTACTTTACATTTTTGGTCTTAACTATGCCAGTCTAATTAGAATTCCCTGTATCTAAAATGGTTTCTTTTACTCATTGAAAGGCATTTTGGTGTGGTTTACGTGTAATATCAAATAAAGAATATTTAACACTTAAAAAATTCCACCTAGGTAGGAGAAATAAGTTCTAGTGTTTTGCAGCACAGTACAGGGTGACTATGGTTAACAATTTAGTGCATACTTTCAAAAAGCTGGAAGAGAGAATTTTGAATATTCGCAACACAAAGACATGATAAATGTTTGAGGTGATAAATATGCTAATTACCCTGATTTGGTCATTACACATTTATTGAAATATCACTCTGTATCCCATAAATATGTATAATTATCCTGTGCCAATTAAAAATAAAAGAAAAAAAAGAAATGGTTTGCTGAAGCAAAGGCTGAGGATTTTTAAAAGAGAAAATAAGGGTTTATTTTTGTTGTTTATGCCAGGGGGTGTTGTGGTTCAATATCAATGTTGTTTATTTATTCCTTTGAATTGTTGGACAATGTCCCTTCTAGGCTTCTGTTGTTGTATATTAGAGAATGTGGGCTATCCAAATGTATAATTCTCACTAGTAATGAAATCCACCATACATTGGAATTTACTATTATTTTATTGAAGCTAGAGTTGTTGGCTGGTTTCTTTGGAATTTATGCAGATGATTTGTACTTGTAAAGAAGTACTAGAAATGCTTCTCAGAAATATGCATCACTTGAGTTCAAGACTAGCACTTTAATTTCGTCTATGGAAAGAGAAATGTGTACTTCACTGAGTCATAGGAGGTAGTAGGATGGATGAGATTCTACAATTGTAGATCATATCTACAATTGCAGAGGTCTGGAACAAGGAGAACTTTGCATTATTTCTTGAAGCTTTACTATTTCTTTATTCACTTCATTTCCTAAAGAGCAAAGCTTTGGAATCAAACAAATATTGGTCCTCCACCAACTATGTTTGTGCCTTTGAGCAGGTAAATTCATTTCTCTGGGCCTCAGCTAGGGTTTCTCAAAGATTCACTAAGATGTTATTTATAAAGTGCCCTGTCCAGGACCTGGTGCAGAGTTGGCTCTCAAGTAATGGAAGCTATTTTTATTATTCTTTAAACTTATTTGTTTCCTTATAGGCTTTCAAATTCCGGATCTCCTAGGATAGTTACATATGCGCTATCTGTTGGAACTTGTAGAATTTTCTGCTGTCCAAAGTGGAGTTGCAGATTCTCAACCCCTGAATTTTCTCAAGAATGAAGGGAACTGATGGGAAGTAGATATGATATCTTCATGAATAAATGATTCTAGGTGAGGAATAAACCTTATTTTATGAGGAACAAAACTATACCAGCAAGCATATCTCCCCCATTTCTCCTTTACCCAGTCAGCTCTATTCATTCTCCAAACCCACGTCACTGTTGTCTTCTAAAGGTCTTTATTGTCCTCATCAGCCCTTCCTTGAATTTCAGTGCCATCCTCAGTACTCCCAAGAGACATCTCCAGGGATCAGCGTCATGTTGTATTTTATGACTGGTGGTCCTGGAGTTATTCTATAGGTGGTCCTACTTGACAATGGAAGGTGGCTTTACATGACTTAAAACCTTCTGTTCTCATCTTTGTATTCCTGTCTAATGGGGAGCTCTTTAAATGGAAAGGAATACATTCAATTTTTTATCCCCTAGTGCTTAACACAGTGCCTAGAACATTGTCTATGGAAAACATGAGTGATGGATGAATGAATGAAAATCTGCAGTAAGATACATTCAGGACTATGTAATAAATATTCTTTTTCATCATTCACTGTTCTGTATCATGTCTGCATCTCCTCCAAGTACTGCTGATGGCACTGCAATCTAAATGTAAAATTTATCTCAGAGTTCTGCAAGTCCATCCCCAGGCTCTGCCCATCACAGTCAGATTCAATAAGGCAACTTTCTGTGTGCATAAGTAGGATGAGGTAGGGGGGCAGTGAGTAGAAATGTGATTAGTTTTTAATGAGGCTAATCATTCTGAATATCAAGTTGGTTTGCATTCTCATTAGCAATTTTCATAAGTTGTTTGAAATGCTTGCTCATAAAGTCAGGATTGCAAACTTAGAGATGAATCACTTCTACCTTGGCTTCCTGGTGAGTGGAGATTATTAATTGGATCCTTTCTCATCAGAGCTCCCCACACAACTGCAGCCTTTATTTTTAGAACACTATCTCTTGCCAGCTCCTCATCTGAACCAATTCTGCTTTAGTCTAATCAGGGAATATTAAGTTAAATCTAGGGCAAAGAGAAGGGAAAACCTAGAAAACTGAGTCAAGAGTCCTGTTAGATACAGTTTCAAAACTCCAACTTTGGAAAGAAGTCATTGTAGGAGATCTACAGCAGCCTTCTGGTTATAGAACCCATATCTCCTTCTCATACCCCACTGGTTCTTCCTGGCCACAAGTAGGAACCCTACCTGCAGAAGCTTTAGCAAGCATTTGTGCCAGTGTACTGCCAAAGTGCCACCCATTCTATCACCTTTAAACCTTGGGCCCCTACCCACCCAGAGAGGAGCCACCATTCAGAATCTGTCTTTATGATTCCTTTACTTTTAGTTACTGATAAAATGTATGCATTCCTAAGCAGTATCATGCTAAGTTTGTTAGAATCTAAACTTAATGTAACATGTATCATGCTGAATGTTTTTTCCTGTGACTTGCTTTCTTTCATTCAACCTGCTTTTGAGATTCATTCACGTTGATATACGTAATTGTAAATCATTCATTTTCTTGGGTAGTGGAATCCCACTCTTCGGTTTTACAGGCCCTCAAGTCTTTTTTTTTTTTTTTTTTTGAGATGGAGTCTTGCCCTGTTGCCAGGCTGGAGTGCAGTGGCACGATCTCGGCTTACTGCAATCTCCGCTTCCCGGGTTCAAGTGATTCTCCTGCCTCAGCCTCCCGAGTAGGTGGGACTACAGGTACATGCCACCATGCCCAGCCAATTTTTTTTTTTCACTTTTTTTATTTTATTTTTGCACACAAAACAATAAACATTTTCTAAAAGTACATACGAACAAAAAGATGCATATCAAACATATTAGGAAGGTTGCACATGGGAAGACAGGGAATAGAAATGGGGGGTGGGAATTAAAGAAAATAAATGAGAGAGGGACTTTGTATGGATCAATGATAATAACTCAATCCTCTATTTGACAAAGAAGAAGGAGAAGGAAGAGGAAGAAAAAGAAAGTGGGATAAAGGATCAGAAAGGGAGGAAAATAGAAAAAATTAGAGTATGACTCCAGGGTAGACCTGTTTTGTTGTCACTTGGTTCGTTGGTTGGTCTGACAGTTGTATTTTTCATATGTTTTGCCATGTTGGCCAGGCTGGTCTCGAGCTCCTAGCCTCAAGTGATCAACCTGCCTCAGCCTCCCAGAATACTGGGACTACAGGCGTGAGCCACCACATCCAGCCCCCACATTGCTTCTGGCCTCTGTGGTAGACCTCCCAGACAGGGCGGCCGGGCAGAGGTGCTCCTCACATCCCAGAAGGGGCGGCCAGGCAGAGGTGCTCCTCGCTTCCCAGAAGGGGTGGCCGGGCAGAGGCGCTCCTCGCTTCCCAGATGGGGTGCCCAGCCAGAGGCGCTCTTCACATTCCAAAAAAGGGCGGCCGCATGCCCAGCCAATTTTTGCATTGTTAGTAGAGAAGAGGTTTCACCAAGTTGGCCAGGATGCTCTCGATCTCCTGACCTCGTGATCTGTCCACCTTGGCCTCCCAAAGTGCTGGGACTACAGGCGTGAGCCACCGCACCTGTCCATAGCCCTCAAGTCTTTAGTCCAAATTCCTGGGGACAGATGTGTTGCAAATACAGACTTTTTTGCTTGTTTCCGTAAAGGTAATAGGGTATTTATTCCATCAATAACATGGCACTCCCAGTAGGGTCTGGAGGAGCATTTTCTGATTAAACACATGAATATTTCTCCTTAAAATATAGAAAATATTCACACTAAATGGAATAAGTTATTCCTCAGTAAATATGTTTTGAATGAATTAATAATAGACACTTTTCCCTTCTTGAAAATTATGGAGCTCTGTTTCAACCACAAAAATTAGTCTGAAGATAGAAGCTCAATTCACCAACACCTTTAAAAAACTACCACAATAAATCACATAAACAAAATCCCCAAGCAGCTCTAGTGGAAATTACCTCTATTGTTCATTCGATAGATTACCCTCAGGTGACTCTCTGTTAAAACAGTGAGGCCTTTCAAACGATATTCTATTACTTTTTAAGTATAATATTAGTATAAATTAGGTACCGCCAACTCCCCTCCATACTCACCTTGGCTTCAGGGGCTATTTGAAGAGTCAAATACAGAGCAAGAGCTGGGGAAGTGGGGAAGTAGCCTCTGAATTTATTGGACGAAATCCTACACTCCATCAATCACAGTCTGTACCTGTGGTTCAGATGGCTCAAGAGCCCTTGCTGGATGTAGTTTCATTCCCACTCAGAGGCCCAGTGAAGGAGACCAGCTACAAAAGCAAATGTCACATGGTCTTAGCTTTAGGGATGGGCATGGCATACCCTATCTCATCCCTGGACACAGGCTTATTTTTCTCTTTGTAGGATTTGTTCTTAACATTTTTGCCTAAAGATTAAGAATATCTATCAATCTCTAAATAGAACATTGGCACCACTTTAAGGGTTTTTTGAAAAATAATTACACTAAGTCAGAAGAAAATGATAATGTCTGGGGCTGTAGCGAACTGGATGTTTCAAGTCGCTGAGACGGTTGCACCACTATTCATTCATTGGACATCATTTCATTCAACAAACACCCTGTATATTAAGGCTTTGCTGGGTGCTGAAGATGTTAAAGGCAATTGAGACAAAGTCCCTGTTACAGTTAATTTTATGCCTCAACTTCTCTGGACCACAGTGCCCAGATGTTTGGTCAAACATTATTCTGGTTCTCTGAGAGTGTTTTTTGATGAGACTTACATTTAAATCAGTGGACTTGAGTAAGGTAGATTGTCCTCCATGATGTGGGTGAACACTATCCAATCAACTGAAAGCCTGACTAGAACAAAAGGCTGACCTCTCTAGTGAGAGGGTGTTCTGCCAGCAGACTGCCTTTGGATTTGAGCTGCAACTCTTTTCTGAATCTCCAGCTTTCCAACCTCCCCCATCAGATATTGGACTCACTAAGCCACATTTATATATGTGTGTGTGTATGTATATGTGTATGTGTATACATACACACATTTTGTTGGTTCTGTTTCTCTGGAGACTCTACTACAGTTCCTGTTCTCAAGTACCTCAGTGTCTCTTAAAATAGACATGCAAACAAGCCATTTTAATCCATGTGAAGACTGTTCTAATGGTCATCTGTACAGGAGGAAGTGGCACAAAATAGAAATTCAGAGTGTGGCAATGGAAGAACATGCTCAAAAGTTAAGAAAAAGCAACAATATACCTGTATGCACCAGTGGACAGGCTCTCCTTAGGGACAAGGACTGGAATGGGCCTCATTCTGCACTAGAATCCAGTGCAGAAAACAAGGCAAACAAACATTGAGGCAACATTCATATCAAATCCAGATGAAACTGGCCTGCTTTAGAGAATTTGAGAGCTGGAGGGAAGGAGTAGGCTTCCCGTAAACATCCATGACTAGGATAGCGTTCTCTAGGTGGCACTCCAGGGCTGAATCTCATTTTGAATATTTGTTAAAAAGCATCGACATTTGGTACACTTTCTCATTGTCTCGAATCTACTGGTGCTTGGAAGCAAGGGTTTATTCTTATAGCTATGATTACATAATATAAATAAATGGGCTTTAAAAAGCAAGAACCAGTAGTCCATTAAGATACAGAGTCAGTAGAGAATTCTGCCCCATTTTCTGCAAGAAGTTTTGGAGAAAAAGCTAAAAATAGACACTGAGAATGAAATGATAGAAATGTGAATCAAAAAGTCCACACCTCTAGGCTAAAGACTGATTCGGATTGAAAGAAAATACCTTTAACCTAATTGTGATGCAGTAACTGTAATTAGGTTAAGGGAAATATAGAGTGTTAACATTTCAACTACACCTAGATCTACATCAGTTTTCTAAATGGAGATGTTGGGTAAAGAGTGGGCATTGCTTTGAGAATCTTATCCATCATAAGGATAGGTAACAGCATGGTGTGGAGGCTGGAAGGAGTATTTGTCTTAGTTTGGACCCTTTTGAGCTCCTTTCCCACCACTCGGATGCCTGTTAGCTCCCCCAAATCCTCATACTTACCTCCTGTCCGAAGGCTCTCCCTGTGCTGAGCTCTTTGTCTTGCTTGGCTTTCATCCATGGCCTACGGCAACAATTGCCCATCCACTCCAGTAACACCCCTAGAAATCTGTCTCAGATCCAATGCCTACACTCTGACAGAAGCAATTTTTAATGACATTTCAAGGTAAATCGAATGGAGCTTGTAACAGCAACATTACATTATTATACCTTGTGTAGTCATGTTTTCAAAGCCTGTGGCATATAGAAAGGCCTTTGCTTGGTAAACTACATCCAATAAAAAATGTCAAGATGTCAAAAAGAAAATTCAATTTGCCTTCAACATTCAGTGAAAATGGCATCTATCATGCCTACAACACATGTATGGAAGTTCAAATTGCACAGAGTTTATGCTGATCTCAGAGTAACTCTGTATGTCTACATATGTGTGTATGTGTGCATGTGTGTGTTGATGAGCTCGAAAATAACTCTGGTACATCACCACCAACCTCTTCTCATCAAGGCATCATAGGTTAGGATAAAGTATTGGCAATACAGTATGAGTTTATTTTATCTATGTGACAATTAAGACTTGATGACAGAGAGTTTTGCCAACTAACTGGCTGTTTGCTCTTAAGTCACTTAATCTCTTGGAGCTTCCAGGTCCTCATCTTTAAAGTGGGATACAGGAATTGCCTACCTCACATGGTTTTTGCAAGGATAGATAACTCTCGTGACAGTGCCTAGTCTAGCATTCAAAGATCATCATAATTGGGTCATTGATGCCCTCATCTTGTCTTGCACTTTTCCCCTAAGCAACCCATTTGCTCCATCCAAGCTGGTGGGCCATGACACCTCCCACCTCCCACCTCTCACTTTGTTTTCTCTTCCTAGAATGCTGTTGTTTTTTCTGAATGTACGAGGAATATGAACATTTCCAAACCCAGCTTGAATCTATAGTCTTCATGAAGCCTTCTTGAACTATGTTAACTTTGATGATTGCTCTTCTTTTGAACTCATACGAACTTCTGTAAAACCTTAAGTACTTAAGTATTTAACACAAGCCTCTTGGACTGCTTCACATTTTATGTGTGTGACAAAGATGATAATATTTTCAAAGTAACTCCTGTTGCATTTTTACCTCTTATGAGTTCTGTTTCTTTTCCCCTAGTGTTTTCTCTAACAGGACTAGACTAAGAGGTTGAAATGAGGGGAGAAGGCTATAACATAACATGAGTGTCCCTTCTGGGAGGTAAGAGGAAGTTTGGAAGACCTTCTGATACTGGGTGGAAGAGGTGAGAGAGAAGAAGGGAGGCAAAGTTCAGATGCAAGTCACCTTCTATATAGTGTCCTTCAGTTTCTCTATAAGATAAACTTGTGTGAGTGTGGCCAGCATCCATGAAGAGAGGCTGAGGCAGAGGGAAGAGCAGGCCATCCACACTGGCAACCTCAACACAGCTGCAGAGGCCTCAGAGGTCCAGTAGTTCCAATGAGAGCCAGGGTGGGGCTAATCCAGTGAGCAAGACATCAGTCTTCAATATCAGTGGGAGAAAGGCCCATATGGAGCTTAGAGGAAGAACAGGGATCACAAACATGCTAAGGAAAGGGCTGGATATCTCAGAGTAAATATTTGCTGAGGGAGTTCTATTTGAATATCCTTTTCTAGAGCTTCAGGTGAAATAACAGTGATCAACATAAAATAATCTCCACTGGTTGAGTTTCAGCTATCAAAAATCTTGGGCCTTTGGGTGTGTGTGGTTTTACACAGTGCTCCTTAAATTATCTCCCCGCAGGCTCACCTGAATGTGGAGTGTTGGATCATATTATAGAGACCTAGAAGTCTATGTTAAACCAGTGAATATTTCTGAACACTCATCCAGGAGATTTTCTATTTGACAGGCTTCATTTATGTGAATAGCTGTGCCATACTAAAGAATTGAAGGATGATAAAGAATACTGTTGGGAAAAATATTCACAAACTATGCATCTGACAAAGGTCTAATATCCAGAATCTAATAGGAACTTAAACAAATCAACAAGCAAAAACCAAACAACCCCATTAAAAAAGACATTAACAGACATTTCTCAAAAGACATACAAGCAGCCAAATAAACGTGAAAAGATGGCAACATCACTAATCATCAGAGAAATGCAAATCAAAACCACAATGAGATACCATCTCACACCAGCCAGAATGACTATTACTAAAAAGTCGAAAAATAACAGATGCTGGTAAGGCTATAGAGAAAAGAAAATACGTATACACTGTTGGTGGGAATGCAAACTAGTTCAGCCACTGTGGAAAGCAGTTTGGAGATTTCTCAAAGAACTAAAACAGAACAACCATTCAACTACTGTGCACTAGTATGCAGCTCCAGGGCCACATGATAACTTCTGGATGCCCTTGGGAACAGATCACAGGGAACTAAGGCTCACCTATTAGGTACCTCCATCAGCCATTCTGTCCTACTACCTGTGCAGTCTCACTGTTGAGTATCTGCCCAAAGGAAAATAATTCACTCTATCCAAAAGACATATGCACTCATATGTTCATTGTAGCACTATTCACGATAGCAAAGACGTGGAATCAATCTAGGTGCTCATCAACAATGAATTAGATAAGGAAATATTGTACATACACACCATGGAATACTATGCAGCCACAGAAGGGAACAGAATCATTTCCTTTGCAGCAACTTGGATGGAACTGGAGGATGTTATCCTAAGTGAATTAATGCAAGAGCACATGTTCTCACTTACAAATGGGAGCTAAATGTTGAATACACATAGACATAAAGATGGGAACAATAGACACTGGGGACTTCTAGACTGGGGAGGGAGAGAGGAAGGAGTGGGCTGAAAAACCACCTATTGGGTGCTATGGTCACTACCTGGGTGACAGAATCATTTTTACCCCAAACCTCAGCATCATGCAATATATCCGTGTAACAAACCTGCACGTGTACACTTTATAATAAAAGTTTAAATTATTTAGCAAAAACAAGTTAAAAAAAGTACTGTTGGGGCTCAGACTATGATATCCCAAAGTATGGCACGTCAGCTTACTGAGTATTTTAAACTGAAGGGAACTGAGAAAACTGCAGAAACACAAAGGTCACTCTATGATCTTCTCCTACCTTTCTCCCCTGAAAACCCTCATGTAACAGGTGTCTCTTCTATACCCAGAGGAAAGAAATGTCACACGGAGACTCCAAGAAGAATCTGAACAAACTGGCCTTGCTAAGTTCCCCGTAGTTTACTACTATTAGATTCTCTTTAAGTTTCCTTTTATTCTCCAATTGTACTTTTGCACAACTGTCCGTAAAAATAGTTTTCCCTGGGTCATTGGTTCCTTGTCACTTAAACTTTCACTAAACAATTTGGTTATCCTTTTCTCTTGTTAATCTGTCTTTGTTATAGGGGTGTCAGCAATGAACCTTGTGATGGGTAAGGAAGAGATACTACTTTTTCTCCCCTGTGATGTCAACCTTTGAAAATCCTGGTTGGTAGTAGGGGTGGGGAAGAATGTGGAAGAAATGAAACTGACATTCTTTGGATGAGTTTTTTTAAGCATAAGAATACTATAAAATTATGTTCTAAGTAGCTCATTTATTTTGTAGGTGCTCTGCTCTGATGATAAGGAAGCTCTAGTGCTGAGGACACTTAGCGATTTCATGGAATGGCTGTAACAGTAGTAAAGTGATATGGGACTTACTTTCATAAACACAGAGGGCAGAGAAGGAAGGATCTGGAAACTTGGGGGAAGAGGGCTAAAAATGAAAAGAATGGAGATGATAGAGAGGCTCCTCCTAATATTTATGGTTGGGGGGCAGATTCTGATACCATTTTTTTTCTGATATAATTTGATCTTTTTCTTCTACTTCCATTATGAATCAACTCTCATATCATTCCCCTCATACCTCTATTTTTAGGTTTGTATCTACTCTTAATTTTTGTATTTCTGGATCAGGGTGTTTTCCATATCCCCAAATACTTGTTTGAGTATATTTAATACAGCTTAGAGTTTTGTGTTACGGGTTTCTTCAGTTTTATGGTTGGTTTTTGGAGAAAGTTTTCAACACAGTACTTCTTTGACTTCTGTTTTGTGATTTTTTAAATAGTTTTGTGTAGTTGTGGTTTGCTTTCTATCTATGCCAATTCATTTCATGAACAGCGATCCTAGTTTGAGAGCATTCTCTTAAGTCTTATGTCAATTATGCCTTCTTCTATGCAGTTTCTTTTGTGGAAAAGGGAAGGATTGGCATGTCTAATTTCTCTTTTGTTTCTGTAGTATCCTTAATTTTTTCCGTCTATTTCCTTACCTACTTCTTATTGCCTTGTATTCAACTAATACTACCATTTTTCTCTGTACCTGCTACTCGCCACAAAGTAACCATCCTAGGGCTGCCTCATCTGGTTTCACACATTTTTTTTTAACTTTTGTTTTAGGTGTGGGGGCACATGTGATGGTTTTTTACATAGGTAAACATGTGTCCCTGGGGTTTATTGTACATATTATTTCATCACCCAGGTTTTAAGCCCAGTACCCAATAGTTATCTTTTCTGCTCCTCTCCCTCCTCCCACTCTCCCCACTCCTCCTCAACTAGACCCCAGTGTCTGTTGTTTCCTTCTTTGGGTTTTACACATTTTCAAGCCCCTTCCCTATAATTAGTGCCATAAGCTATCAAGGACCAGACTATATTCAGCATTTTGCCATTTGTTGTTGGACTGGCACTCTCCGGAAGTGCTTCTGTCTACATGTTATCCAAGTTCTTTGCTCCTCTCTATTCTTTTTCATGAAATCTCTTAAACTTCTCCCTCTTCACTCTTTGCCCTCACAGGTTTTCAATGGCAGAAGAACCATGGTAGTCCATTATAATTTTATTCCCCTTTACTTACGGGTAACTTGAAGGTCATGATGTTCTGTTTTCTAGTTATGCTGATGACTCAGATCAGGTATGGTTTTATTCATTCTCATTGTCAGTTTTGTTTTTTTGGGTGGTGGAGTGGGGTTGGGAAGAATGTAGGGGAGATTCAAATCAGGCAGCTGCCATTGTTCTCCAAACCCAGAATATCCTGGGCAGAAGACTGCTCTGATTGAAAGCTAATTCAAAGAGAGTTATAGATAAATACGTTCCCCAAGATCTGAGCTCCGAATGTATGCCTGATTGGCCGTCAGTTCATTCCAGTGGTGAACTGAGTTCTGCTATTTCAAGATGAAATGTTAGGTTTTTGTTTTCAAATGCTATAGATTTCCCCTGTTCCACTTCTACCAAGCAAATAGTTCCCCACTTGGCATTTATTTTCCTTTATCTTCTTTTAGGTATGCCTTTGTTGAGCTCTCTTCGGATCCTTTCTGACTTCCTTCCTGAAAAAATACAGTTGTCAAAAGCAGGTCATGATCTTTGTTCCTTCAGTGATCTGATGCCAACCTTGAGGCTCGTGGACCCTACATCCTCACTGAAGACTGTTTGATGGCTGGGGTTTCTTCTTTCTCTCTCTTTTTTTTTTTGAGACAGAGTCTCACTCTGTCGCCCAGGCTGTAGTGCAGTGGCACCATCTTGGCTCACTGCAAGCTCCGCCTCCCGGATTCACACCATTCTCCTGCCTCACCCTCCCGAGCACCTGGGACTACAGGCACCTGCCACCACGCCTGGCTAATTTTTTGTATTTTTAGTAGAGACGGGGTTTCACCGTGTTTGCCAGGATGGTCTTGATCTCCTGACCTCGTGATCTGCCTGCCTTGGCCTCCCAAAGTGCTGGGATTACAGGTGTGAGCCACCGTGCCTGGCCAATGGCTGGGGTTTCTTAATTAATGAATTATCACACTGATACAGAAACTTAAACTTACAGACTTGATTTGTGTTTAATTAATATAGATTTATTTGTTTGTCTGACCTGGAAATGCATTTTGGACATTTTTGACATATTCCCAAGGCCAAAGACAAGAGAAATATAAAAATAATAATTTAGAGTGAACAGCTTCCAGTCACTGCAAACACAAATGAGGGCTCTTGGCATTATTATTTACATTTCAATACAACCATTGCTGTAGGATACCCAGCACAATTAAGCCTCTAGGGACACATCCAACCAGTGCACACTTTTTGCATCAGAATAATCAAATTAATATACAGTGAGGTTCTGTATTAACATGAAATTTAGGAGGCATTTATGCTAAGCTCAAAAATCTAATTAGTGGTTTCCTGTTTAGAGGATAGTGCCTGTTTATTACATTTTCAGTTCACCTGGATCTGTAATCAGTTCTCAGGCTTGATTTCCATTCAAATGGTAACACTTTACCTTTCATCCCCAACTCTCCACATAAGGAATGAGGAACCAAATGTACCACAAACAAATGGCACTGAGGATTCAAAATGAGGACTTTAGTTAAAATGCTTAGGTCCTTACTTTCATGCGCGTCTGTGTGAAGAGACCACCAAACAGGCTTTGTGTGAGCAACAAGGCTGTTTATTTCACCTGGGTACAGGTAGGCTGAGTCCGAAAAGAGTCAGCCAAGGGAGACAGGGGTGGGGCCGTTTTGTAAGATTTGGGTGGGTAAAGGAAAATTACAGTCAAAGGGGGGTTGTTCTCTGGCGGGCAGTTGTTGGGGTCACAAGGTGCTCAGTAGGGGAGCTTTTGAGCCAGGATGAGCCAGGAGAAGGAATTTCACAAGATAACGTCATCAGTTAAGGCAGGAACAGGCCATTTTCACTTCTTTTGTGGTAGAATGTCATCAGTTAAAGCAGGAACTGGCCATCTGGATGTGTACGTGCAGGTCACAGGGGATATGATGGCTTAGCTTGGGCTCAGAGGCCTGACATTCCTGTCTTCTTATATTAATAAGAAAAATAAAATGAAATAGTGGTAAAATGTTGGGACGGCGAAAATTTTGGGGGGTGGTATGGAGAGATAATGGGCGATGTTTCTCAGGGCTGCTTCGAGCGGGATTAGGCGCAGCGTGGGAACCTGGAGTGGGAGAGATTAAGCTGAAGGAAGATTTTGTGGTAAGGGGTGATACTGTGGGGTTGTTAGAAGAAACATTTGTCATGTAGAATTATTGATGATGGCCTGGGTACGGTTTTGTATGAATTGAAAAACTAAATGGAATAAGAGAAGGAGAAAAACAGTTATTAAAGGTCTAAGAATTGGGAGGACCCAGGACATCTAATTAGAGAGTGCCTAAGGAGATTCAGCATAGTCCTGCCAGCAAAGGTTATTTATTTACTTTAAGAGTTAAGAGTGGCAGTTTGGGGATAGCACCAGGAGATATCAGCTGTGATGGCTTGGAGAAACAGTGTTAACCGGCAGTGTAAACAAGAGCAGGTCATGTATGAGTAGTTGAGAACGGCGAATAGGAGTGTGACTAGACAGAAGATAGTAGGGATGACAAGTTTTTTGGGGCACAGTCCAAGTTGGTCTGGTGTCTGGAATGAGACTGGGGCTTAATAAAAAGGAGCATCCATACAGGAGCTCAAATGGGCTGTACCCTGTAGCATTCCGAGGATGGGCCTGAATTCTGAGAAGGGAAAGTGGTAAAAGTATTGTCTAGTCCTTTTTAAGTTGGTGGCTGAGCTTGGTGAGGTGTGTTTTTAAAAGCCCATTAGTCTGTTCTACCTTTCCTGAAGACTGAGGACTGTAAGGGATATAAAGGTTTCACTGAATACCAAGAGCCTCAAAAAATGCTTGGCTGATTTGACTAATAAAGGCCGGTCTGCTATGAGACTGTATAGAGGTGGGAAGGCCAAACCAAGGAATTATGTCTGACAGAAGGGAAGAAATGACTGCTGTGGCCTTCTCAGACCCTGTAGGAAAGGCCTCTACCTATCTAGGGAAAGTGTCTACCTAGCCTAAGAGGTATTTTTGTTTTCTGACTCGGGGCATGCGAGTAAAGTCAATTTGCCAGTCCTGGGCAGGGGCAAATCCTTGAGCTTGATGTGTAGGAAAGGTGGAACTGCCATTAATAAACTAAATGTGATCAGCGTGAGGAACAGGGAAGAGGCAAATATGGGGAAATGGGGTGAATGTCAGGTGGATCAGAGAGATGCAGTCATGAGGGTCAGGTATGGTATCCGGAATAATGTGGGAGGCTGGATTGAAGACCCGGCCAGGAACAATGGTAATTGTGGGAGACTCAACAAAGAGTGAGTACAGCTGAAAGAGCTGGGAAGCAGAAAGTATATGGCTCAGGTGTGAGGAAGAAAGTAGATTTTGGAAGTTATGAGAGTTGTAGAGAGTGAATTGAGCATAGTTTGTGATTTTGAGGTTCTCTAAAACTATTAGGGTGGCTGCAGCTGCTGCATGGAGACATGATGGCCAGCCTAAAAGGTAAGGTCAAGTTGTTTGGGCAAAAAGGCTACAGGACGCGATCCTGGTCCTTGTGTAAGAATTCTGACTGCACAGCCCTGCACTTCGGCTGTGGGTAATGAAAAGGGGTGGGATGAGTCAGGGAGAGCTAGGGTGGGGGCCGTCTTTAAAGCTGTCTTCAATGAACGGAAAGAGGAGTGGGGAAAGGATTCAGGATCTATGGGGTCAGCTAGTTTTCTTTTTGTGAGTTCATGTAATGGTTTTGTTAGGATGGCAAAACCAGGTATCTAAAGTCAAAAGTATCTAACCATGCCTAGGAAGGAAAGGAGTTGTTGTTTTATAGAATGTGCTGGGGTTTGAGAGATCAGTCAGACACGATCTGCAGGGAGAGCATGTGTGTTTTTATGAGAATTATGCCGAGATAGGTAACAGATGAGGAAGAAATTTGGGCTTGACTGAAGTAATGGGGGCTCTCTGTGAAGCTTTGTGGCAGTATAGCCCAGGTAATTTGCTGAGCCTGATGGGTGTCAGGGTCAGTCCAAGTGAAAGCGAAGAGAGGCTGGGATGAAGGGTGCAAAGGAATAGTAAAGAAAGCATGTTTGAGATCCAGAACAGAACAATGGATTGTGGAGGGAGGCATTGAGGATAGGAGAGTATATGGGTTTGGCACCATGGGGTGGATAGGCAAAACAATTTGGTTGATAAGGTGCAGATCGTGAACTAACCTGTAAGCCTTGTCTGGTTTTAGGACAGGTGAAATCGGGGAATTGTAAGGGGAGTTTATAGGTTTTAAAAGGCCATGCTGTAGCAGGCGAGTGATAACAGGCTTTAATCCTTTTAAAGCGTGCTGTGGGGTGGGATATTGGCATTGAGCGAGGTAAGGGTGATTAGGTTTTAATGAGATGGTAAGGGGTGCATGATCGGTCGCCAAGGAGGGAGTAGAGGTATCTTATACTTGTGGGCTAAGGTGGGGAGATACAAGGGGAGGATGTGAAGGCGGCTTTGAACTGGGGGAAAAGGTGGCATGTAGCCCAGGAATAGTCAGGGAAGCAGATAATTTAGTTAAAGTGTCTCGGCCTAATAAGGGAACTGGGAAGGTGGGGATAACTAAAAAGGAGTGCTTAAAAGAGTATTGTCTAGGTTGGCACCAGAGTTGGGGAGTTTTAAGGGGTTTAGAAGCCTGGCCGTCAGTACCTACAACAGTTATGGAGGCAAGGGAAACAGGCCTTTGAAAAGAAGGTAATGTGGAGTGGGTAGCCTCCGTATTAAGAAGGGGATGGACTTACCTTCCACTGTGAGAGTTACCTAGAGTGTCTGTGATGGTCCTATAGGCTTCTGAGGCAATCGGGCAGTCTCAGTCTTCAGTGCTAAGCCGAGAAGATCTGGGAAGGAGTCTGTCAGAGAGCCTTGGTCCAGAGTTCCAGGAGCTCTGAGAGTGGCTGCCAGGTGAGTTGAACAGTCCGATTTTCAGTGGGGATCCTGCACAGATGGGACATGGCTTAGGAGGAATCCTGGGCTGTGGACATTCCTTGGCCCAGTGGCCAGATTTCCAGCACTTGTAGCAAGTTCTTGGGGAAGGAGGTTCTGGAGGAACCCCCTGCAGCTGCGATTCAGGCGTTTGGAAGTTCTTGTGTGCTGGAGATATGGCTGGGGTTTGTCTCACAGTGGAGGCAAGGAATTGCAACTCAGAAATATGTTGCTACTTGGCTGCCTTTACTCTATTACTGTACACCTTGAAGGTGAGGTTAATTAAGTCCTGTTGTGGGGTTTGAGGGCTGGAATTTAAGTTTTGGAGATTTGTTTAATGTCGGAAGCAGATTGGGTAATAAAATAAAATGTGTGTTGAGAATAAGACGGCCTTTTGACCTTTTAGGGCCTAGGGCTGTAAAGTGTCTCAGGGTTGCTGCTAAAGGGGCCATCAACTGGGCTGGGTTTTTATATTTGATGAAAAAGAGTCTAAATGCTGATTTGGGAGAGGTCGGATATTGAAAAAGGAGCATTAACCTTGACTATGCCTTTAGCTCCAGCCACCTTTTTAAGAGGAAATTGCTGGGCAGGTGGGGGAGGGCTAGTCATGGAACGAAACTGTAAGCCAGACTGGGTGTGAGGAGGGGAGATGATAAAAGGATTATAGGGTGGAGGAGCAGAGGCTGAGGAAGAACTAGGACCTAGCTCGGCCTGGCGAGGAGGGGAGAGGTCAGATGGGTCTGTAGAAAAGGAAGATTAGAAAGACTCAGCGATGCTTGGGGTTGGGACTGAGGGGACAGGTGGGAGGGAAAGAAGGAAGATTGGGAACAGAGACTAGGGAGGGACCGATATGTAAATGAATGCCTGGACAACAGGCACCTCAGACTGTTTGCCCATTTTACGACAAGAATTATCTAGATCTTGTAGGATGGAAAAATCGAAAGTGCCCTTTTTCTGGCTATTTAGAGCCATTGTCAAGTTTGTATTGGGGCTAAGCGGTGTTGCAGAAGAAAATAAAATGCTTAGATTTTAGGTCAGGTGAGAGTTGAAGAGATTTTAAGTTCTTAAGAACACAAGCTAAGGGAGAAGAAGGAGGAATGGAGGGTGGAAGCTTGCCTATAGTGAAGGAGGCAAGTTTAAAGAAAAGGGTAGGGACACAGAGAAGAGGGTGGAAGGTTGCCTATAGTGAAGGAGGCAAGTTTAAAGAAAAGGGTAGGGACACAGAGAAGAGGGTGGAAGTTTGCCTATAGTGAAGGAGGCAAGTTTAAAGAAAAGGGTAGGGACACAGAGAAGGGGGTGGGGAGCAGCCCTGGGCTGCAATGTGGGTGAGCAGCCAAAGCAGGCGTCCCCACAGTTGACTTGCCACTAAGGGAACGTGGGTGAATGATCAAGGCAGGCATCCCTGCGGAGATCCAACACCAACGTAACATGGGTGAATAATCAGAGAGGCATCCCCGCAATGATTAAACACCAAGGGAAGGCTGTCTTCATGAGTCCGTGACTGGCACCGGAGTTTTGGGTCCATGAATAAAATGTGTCTCCTTTGTCTCTACCAGAAAATGAAAGGAATTGAAATAAAGGGAAGGGAGAGATTGAAGTGTGGTGCCAAGACTGAAAGGAGAAAGAGGTTGAGGGATAGTGAGAGAGGTTGGAGAAGAGAGTAAAAAGAGGCCACTTACTGGATTTGAAATTGGTGAGATGTTCTTTGGGCTGGTTGGTCTGAGGACCCGAGGTCATAGGTGGATCTTTCTCGTGGAGCAAAAAGCAGGAGGACAGGGGTTTGATCTCCCAAGGGAGGTCCCCCGATCTGAGTCATGGCACCAAATTTCATGCGTGTTCATATGAAGAGACCACCAAACAGGCTTTGTGTGAGCAATAAATCTTTTTAATCACCTGGGTGCAGGCAGGCTGAGTCTGAAAAGAGAGTCAGCAAAGGGAGATAGGGGTGGGGCCGTTTTATAGGATTTAGGTAGGTAGTGGAAAATTACAGTCAAGGGGTTCTCTGATTGGCAGGGGTGGGGGTCACAAGGTGCTCAGTGGGGGAGCTTTTGAGCCAGATGAGCCAGGAGAAGGAATTTCACAAGGTAATGTCATCAGTTAAGGCAGGAATAGGCCATTTTCACTTCTTTTGTGATTCTTCAGTTACTTTGGGCCATCTGGATGTATACATGCAGGTCACAGGGGATATGATGGCTTAGTTTGGGCTCAGAGGCCTGGCAGTGATCATAGGTGTATTAGTCAGGGTCTCAACAGGAACTACACCACATACTCATATTATAATTTTGGGAGGGTTTGCAAAGATGAGGGCAGGAGGAGTGAGGGGTGCATTGTAAAAGCTGATGGTGAAATTTTCAGAAATTTTTGCAAACAAGTTGTTAAACATTACTAAAACATAAATTTTTAAAGCAGAATTAAATAAGTTATATTAAAAATAAAGATAATAAATATTCAAAACATCATTTCCTAATTATTGTATTACCTTCTACTATTATATATGTTCTTGGGGTTACTTAACTTCTATTATATCACTATGGTAGGAACATTATATAACAGTATGATACTGTACATCTTTTCCCAACTTCATGCTCAACAACATGCCATTAGTACCTTGAAATCAGCCAAGGTAGGAATATTTACACCACAGAAATTGGCAAATTCTACAACTCAGGGCTCCTTCTCCCAATCTTGCCCCTGGCCCCCAAGGAGACCCAGTTATTAGGTTAGTATAAAGTAATTGAGGTTTTTGCTATTCAAAGTAATGACAAAGTAATATTAAGTAATATTAAAACATTTACCAGCAGGAGCAAGTTTAGGAAATCCACAGGGATCTTGTAATATCCCATGGCTATTAGCACCTCCAGGTCCAAAAAGATGATAAGAGGGAGCAGTTATCAGACTCCAGAAGAAAAAGGTTATGAAGAAAAATCACTTAGATGGCACTATGACCTCTTGGGTGAAGAAACATCACTAACCAGAAATGACCCTGGAAAAAGAGAACCAGGAGAGTAAATCTGACCTCACTCTCCTCTCTGCTCCTAGGACTTCACTTTCCCACCTCCCCTTCCGAGGTCAAACAAAACAGATGTTAGAGGAAAGAGGAGCTCATACAGGTCAGTTCCTGGAGCAGAGAGAAGGGTGGAGAAGGGTTAGAGAGTAGGGCTTGAGGGACAGATGGAAGATATCTAGACTAACAAAATAGTCCTGTATCTGGCACATAGTAGGAGCTCAATTAATATTTTCTTTTATTATGGTTAGTTCAATAAAAATGTATTAAATATTATGCTGAATACCTTTCTCTCAAGGAGTGCACAGTCCAGTGCAGAGGTGTATAAATAAATAAATTCCACATCAGTGTACAAGGTACTATTATTGTGTAGGAGGACAAGCCGCAGACAAAACCCCTCAGACACCGAGTTAAAGAAGGAAGGGCTTTCTTTAGCTGGGAGCTTCGGTAAGACTCACGTCTCCAACAACTGAGCTCCCTGAGTGAGAAATTCCTGTCCCTTTTAAGGACTCACAACTCTAAGGGGGTCCGCGTGAGAGGGTCCTGATCGGATTGAGCAAGCAAGGGGTACATGACTGGGGGCTGCATGCACTGGTAATTAGAATGCAACAGAACAGGACAGGGATCTTCACAGTGCTTTTGTTATGTAAATAACCAAGTAACTCAGGGGTCGATCTTTAACTACCAGGCCCAGGGTATGGCATTGGACTGTCTGCTTGTGGATTTCATTTCTGCCTTTTAGTTTTTACTTCTTCTTTCTTTGGAGGCAGAAATTGGGCATAAGACAATATGAGGGGTGGTCTCCTCCCTTAAATGAAGAAAGGTATGTCTGTCTTTCCCATTAGATGACAAATACCTATAAAGTAGAAACTATTAAAATGATCAAGAATATCTGCCTGTCAAATGAATGTATTTTTATTTCCCCTCAATGCCCAGCATTGTTTCTTATAGAAACTTCAAAGACTTGCCTTTAAGCTTCAGTAAGCAGGACCAGAGCAGCCTTTAGCCCACGGTAATTTTTCCCTACTACTAGGGCAAAAAACCTTCACAGTACTTTGCTCAATGTCCCATGAGTTACAGTATTTTTCACTCAGACTCATGAGAACTGAAACTATTTCAAGCCCTGTGTGATCTCTATTCTTTCAGTAGTTCTTAACCTGACCTCACTTAGTTTTATTAGTTTTTTTATACACATGTGCTGATCAGTATTCAGCTACAGACCCAAGTGGGATCCTCTGTAGCTCTCTGGACAGGTCTCTCCTCTAACTTTCTTGTGACCTTCAAACTCTAAACACTTTGGCCTCCCTGGATTTCCCAACTCCATCTCCTCATCTCAGAAAGTCTTCTGGTTCTGGCTTGGTTCTTCCTCCCTGCATTCTGCTTGGAAACACTCTCCAGTCTGGGGCAATCACGAGGCTCATGTTATTTGTGTCCTCTTTCTCAGAGGAATCACTGTTGTACGTTTTCTGAGAAAACCATGTTTCTTATATTTTATCAAGTCCCTGATACTTCTCTATTCCTGTAGAACAACCTGTACTGTTTATCTGCTTTCAGCCTTAACCAAATGCTGATTCTTCTTTTATCATATTTGACAATGTCTCTAATTTCACACATATCAAAGAGCCCTCATGAATGGGACTAGTGCCCTTAGAAGAGGGGCCCCAGAGTGATCCCTTGACCCTTCTGCCATCTGACAACCATCTACAAGGAAACAGGTTCTCACCAGAAACCAAACCAGCCGACACCTTGATCTTGAACTACCTACCTCTAGAATTTTGAGAAATAAGTTTCTGCTGTCTACAGGCTACCTAGTCTATTGTATTCTGTTATAGCAGCCCCCAATAGACTGAGGTCTATTTGGTTCCTAGAGAGGGCTTGCTTTCTGGCTTGTAGACAACTATCCTCTTGTGCTCACAAGAACCAGCAACTGGGCATCCAAGGTAAAACGCCTCCAATACTAGGTTATGAGTGCCCTGGCCATGTAAAACTGATCTTTTCCTCTAGCCCTCCCTGTGTATTGAGCCTGACCAGAAACACAACTGCATTCATGAAAGGAGGAAAGAAAGGAAGGAGAAGCTTCTTTTCTATGGCTTCTGAGCTGGAGTTAGGATATTAAAAAATGTTAAATTAGATGAGATTGTACAGCTTTGAAATGGAGTGGGCAGGACTTTTTAAAACCAGGCAGCAACAAGGAGAGCTTTGGGATATATTTAAACATGAGTTGTTGAAAAAATATTTTATTCTTTTTTTTTTTTTTTTTTTTGAGACGGAGTCTTTCTCTGTCCCCCAGGCTGGAGTGCAGTGGCGCGATCTCGGCTCACTGCAAGCTCCGCCTCCCGGGTTCACGCCATTCTCCTGCCTCAGCCTCCCAAGTAGCTGGGACTACAGGCACCCGCCAACATGCCCAGCTAATTTTTTGTATTTTTAGTAGAGACGGGGTTTCACCGTGTTACCCAGGATGGTCTCGATCTCCTGACCTCGTGATCTGCCCGCCTCGGCCTCCCAAAGTGCTGGGATTACAGGCTTGAGCCACCGCACTCGGCCGAAAAAATATTTTATTCTTTACGCATCAGGAGTCCAGCTTATTTAATAACCTGGCTACATGTGTGCCCCTCCTTATGAAGGAGGAGTAGTGAGATCTGTGGTAGAGTATGGTAATGGGAGCAGAATGTTTAGGGTCAGACCAAACTGTGTATTCCGCCAAGCCAGCACTTGATAGATGAGTGGCCTGAAAAAATACTGCATTGTTTTCTTATCTATACAATGGGAATAATAATCATCTCTACTTAATATGGATATTGTAAGAATAAAATTTGATAAGATATGAAAGCCAGCATTTAAACTGTACTACCTAAAACTCACAATAAGATTTATACTGATATTCATGGTAACATTATTATACTACTGAAAATGGGAAACAATCAAAATTGTTTGAAAATAGAAGCATGATTACATAAACTGTAGCATATCTTACAACTGAACATTCATTTCTGTACACAACACACACACACACACACACACACACACACTTCCACCTTTTCTCTTCTGAATGCCCATTATGGTATATATGCATTTGTCCCTTGACACCATTAATGAGTAGGATCCCCAGACAATAGAGAGTCATTCAGTTCCCAGAGAGAGGAGACTTGCTGAATGAAATCAAAATATAGTTGCATTAGAGGCCTTTAAGACAGCTCAACTTACTACTGTTGTCTAAAAATGAAATATGTCATGAATCATGGAGACTTGCAACTGCCCCCAAATTCTAATTTTATACCAACTGTTTCTCTTCTAGAAATCATCAAACTATACACCGTGCTGACACTGAAAACATCTGTCTTTGACGTTTCACTTGGCCCGTTTTTTGAGTGTTTCTAAGAAGCAATCTGTCGGGTCAGTTCAGAGGGGTATAAATTCGTTTTCTCATGACATAACCAGAAATACTTTCTGCACTGCCAGTCATCACATCCCATTTCCCTGTCACCATCTGTTGCATTGCCTAGCCCAGACTGCTTTCGTACCACAACCCTGTCAGTATTGGGCATACTCATCAGAGCTATAAATACAGATTCTGATTGTTACTGTTTGGGGAAGAAGTCTACTCATGAAAAGAAAGCCATGAAAGTGAGGTCATGGATCAAGCCATTATGAAGTCAGGGGTCTTATCTCCTAGCACTTTAATAGCCAGCAAATTCATCTGTTTCTGTAATCCAGCTAGTGGAGGATTAAGCTGTAAGCGTTGAGGACCCTGACCCTAACAATGTTATCTTTCTCCCAGAGCCTCTGATACCTTTATAGTAGCAAATCCCAAACCTCACCTGCTTTTGAACTCTACTCATTGTCTGACTGGTAATGGACTTCCCAGCCCCTCCTTATTTGCTAGTGTGACATTTGTAAAATGTAGTGGTTCACTTCTAGGAAAATGTGAAGAAACACTGTCCATGCTACTCAAAGTAATGTCAAAAATAACTCAAGTCTCTTACTTGCATGTAATTTTTTAAAATCCCCCTTTATTCTCTCCTATCCACTGCTCTCCCCTTTTATACCTGGTCCCTTTTATTTCCTTTAACCCTCCCCCCAAGTTCTTCTGGGCCCCCTCAGCACACACCTCTTTGAATTCTGCTCCCTATCTCCTCCCTTTCATATTCTTCATAAGAAAGGCCAGAAACTGGTGCGGCAAGTTCTTCCCTGCTCCAGGGCAGGGAAGATAAGCTGGGGGCTTTCCCACTTTAATGGATGCAGCTCATCCCACCAGCACCACAGAGTGATCAGAGCTCTGCCCCAGTGTAGTCAATAGGTAATGACAGCAGCCATTTTGGACAGCAGTCCCTAGTTCAGGAGTAACTAACGAGAATGTCAGCGTTCTCCTTGAAGTTGCTGGTTGAGATCCATGGTCTTAGGTTGCCCATAAAGAGAGACTCCATCTCCCCATCCTTCTCTGGCTGTGATCCAGGAGGGCAGACAAAGGGTTGTAGGAGAAATGGGAGGCAGCAGAGGCTTCTGTCAGGCCAGGACTTTCCAGCAAAGCCTTGCAGGATGGTTCTTTCAGTGATAACTTTCTTCTTGCAGATTGTGTCCATTGTGTTAAACCTAACAAGTCTCTTTTGTTTTTTGTATTTCCCATGTGAAGACAAGTTTTAATTTTATTTTATTTCTGAAAACGGTAAAGTAGTAGGACGAACATATCTAGTCAAAGATGGGGCAGCATTTTTTTTTTTTTTTAATGGAGTCTTGCTCTGTCAGTCAGGCTGGAGTGCAGTGGTGTGATCTCTTCTCACTGCAACCTCCGCCTCCCAGGTTCAAGTGGCCCTCCAAATGGCTGAGACAAAATTGCCTATGTGGCCATTTAAAATGGTATCTTTGAAGAACATTGGATGACATGAGGGAAATGCTCACAGGATACCAATTGCATAAAGTGTTACAGAATAATCCTGCTTGCTTAAAGAGAAAAGACATGCACCTGGAAAAAAAATGTTAGCCGTTGTTTATCTCTAGAGCTGTATGATTTTTTTACTTTTATTTATTCCTTTATATATTTCCAAGGGTATTATTGTTTTAAGCAAAAGTTAAAACAATAGGTAAAACATACCCCTGAGAATGAGCAGCTCTCCAGTGGCCCACAGATGCTTAAAGAGATGGCCATTCAAGCTCCCCTGTGCCCTGCACTGCTCCCAGACTCCCCAGCTCACCATCATGCCCACCCTCATCTCTGACCAGCACCTATTCCCAAGGCCTTAACTCGGCCTACAGCCTGAACTTCTGCGGAGACATAGATAAGGAGGATGGTTGAGCAGCAGCTATGCAGAGAGCAAGGAAAGGGAAAGGAGAAAAGGGGGCAGCTGTACTCGTTTAGGTAGAAACTGACAGCAAGATGTTCTGGGTCACATCCGCTTCTGTAGGAGGTAGAATAAAGCATCTGGAGAAGCCTCTTTAGATATAAACTCAAGAGCATTGCTGCACAAAGCTAAATTTGGCTGCTGCATTTCCATGGGAACAAATATAGTTCTAATCTTAATGCCTTGTTTTTTAATGAAGAGCAATTTGTGGGCAATATGATCATCTTCAATAAGCCTGTAAACGTTTGCAGAAATCAAGGCTAGTAGCCAAGAAACCTTGGTGAATGCACCCCAGTGTGGAGTCTGGGTCTTTAGTCTTGCAAGTTTAGAGCCCAGTTTTGTCAGCTCACCAAATAGCTTCATCTCTCAGGTATGCACTCATCCAAATAAGCTCATAAGAGACTGATAACATAAATGCAAATGCATTCATTGAAAAATCAAAATTATATTAAATATGGAAGTACCATATAATCCAGCAATTCCACTCTTAGCCTGTTCTACTCAGTAGCCTATTGTCTGGGTGTACCACATTTTTAGACAATAAAAAGAGTGATACATTGTTCAACATAGATGAAACTTGAAACTTTTAGGCTAAGTGAAAGAAGCCAGACACAAAAGGCCATACGTTGTATGATTCCATTTATGTGAAGTGTCCAGAGTAGGCAAATTCATAGAAACAGAAAGTAGACCAGTGGTTGTTAGAGGTTTTGGGGAAGAAGGAATTGGGAGAAACTACTAACCATTACAGAGTTTCTTTTTGGCACGATGGAAATGTTCTGGAATTAGATAATGGTGGTAGTTGCATAAACTTGTCAATAAACTAATGAATTGTACACTTTAAAAAGGGAAATTTTATGGCCGGGCGCGGTGGCTCACGCCTGTAATCCCAGCACTTTGGGAGGCCAAGGCGGGCAGATCATGAGGTCAGGAGATCGAGACCATCCTGGCTAACACAGTGAAACCCCGTCTCTACTAAAAATACAAAAAAATTAGCCAGGTGTCGGGCGCCTGTAGTCCCAGCTGCTCGGGAGGCTGAGGCAGGAGAATGGTGTGAACCCGGGAGGCAGAGCTTGCAGTGAGCCGAGATTGCACCACTGCACTGCAGCCTGGGCGACAGAGCAAGACTCAGTCTCAAAAAAAAAAAAAAAAAAAAGGGAAATTTTATGTTATGTAAAATTTTATATACGTTTTATCTCAATTTTTTAAAAAATTTAAAAGAATGGCTGCTTAGAGAGCAAACCCATCTGATCAGCTTACCCCCAGGCCCTCATATGAGAAATAAATCATAACCAGAATATTTGAGAAGCATGGATTTTGAGCAAGAGGGGATTTGTATGAGTTTAATGCGTTGTAGTAATGATCTGTCCCTTGGTGTGCTCCTGCCCACCACACAAACAGAACCGCCTGGTGGGTACATAAGGTACCCATCCATCTCTTGCTTCCTCTCTCGCCATGTGATGTGCTGGCTCACCTTTGTCCTCCACCATGTTTGTAAGCTTCCTGAGGCCTCACCAGAAGCAGATGCTGGCACCATGCTTCTTGTATAGCTTGCAGAATCATGAGCCAAAATAAACCTCTGTTCTTTATAAATTACTCACACTCAGGTATTCTTTCATAGCAATGCAAAAAGACTAATGCAGATACAGAATGCTCTAGTGATGTGGCTACAAAGGCAGTTTTCTTTCCATAGTAATGGATCTGTCTTTTCAATATAGTTGTGCTTTCAAACACAGGTCTCTGACCTAAGTAGAGGCATCAGCAGCCTCTAAGAGGCTAAGCCAAGGCCAGACAGGTGTGACATTCCCCATTAGATGTTATTTCCCATTTTGTAAAACCTATCTTCTCATTTTTCTTTCCTTCTTTTAAAAACTTTAATACTTATGGAAATCATATCTGTCAATTTAGATGCCTCTCTTACAAAGAACTTTCATATGAATTTGGTTTGTATCATCTCTGCTTAATTCATCATTCTCACACTCTCTCTGCACTCCCACCTTGCCACATCTTTATCTTCTCGAATTCATCTGTGCCTCTCTCAGCAAAGGATGTTTGCAGAATTAACTGCACACATTATATAGAATTTCAAGGCTCTGAATAGTTTCACTTTTTTTCTTACCAATTAAGGAAATAAATTTATTAAACTATAAGAAAAAATAGTTTGAAAAAAATCCTTCCCTTTTAAATATTGATGAAAACTTCTCAAGAGTCTTACTTAACATTGCCACCACAGCCAATTGCAAGTAGAGCTGAAAAAATGTTCAACTGCGTCATTTTTCCCTCACCCACTTCTATGCTTTCATTTCCATCTTTTTTAGTTGTTGGTAAGTTAGAAAATTGTATGTTTTCCAAAAAATTCCCACAGCCATTTTGAAGTAGTCAGGGTGCCATTTTAGTCTAGTTGCAGAAAATTAAAACATCATATATATCTTATAGTTGAATCCTTGCCTGTGTTAAAGTATTTTCTACCATCTTTTCTCAATTCAGAACCAACTTGTATCACCATAACAACTTATGTCCTATGATAAGCAGAATCATTAGAGGAATGACAGGAGAGGCTAGGTTGCTATTTGTCTTTGGGGGAGGAGAGGGCTATCAGTAAAATATGTATCTCCTCATTTCATAATCTATGTCCTACTAAGTTAGGCTCAGAAATTTTAGAACCATTTCCCTACTTCAACTCCCAGTTAGTACCATGACCCTTTATTATCAAATGTTCCTCGTTCAATCACCCAGCATCTCTGTGCCGAAGATCATAGAAGTGGTGAGGATTTCTTGTTTTAATCAACACAGCCTTCCCTGCTACTCTTTCCTCCACTCTGATGACAGCCTGAACATTTTCTATGTTCTATTTCATTGTATCCTAACGTTCATTTGTTTTACTTAATTACCTCTCCTCCTAGACTGCAATATTCATGAGGGATGGAACCATGTCTTATTTATTGTTTTAGTTCTTACTCCTAGAACAGAGGAGGAGTTCAGTAAATCACTGTTACATGGAACGAAAGAATTACTGGATTTAGAAGGTATAGATTCCGAGAACATCAGAGGTAACTCAAGTTTAAAAATACTTGTGAACTGGCCACATCATTTGTAGAACATAGGCAAAGAGTAACTGTGCAGTAACTGTATAACCGGCCCAAGCAACTGAAGTCCATAATGCAGCAACTCCAGTCATTTTTTCCTAAACTTTCTTATTAAAAAATTCATACCTAAAGAAAAGTTACCCAAAAAGTGTTATAATGAACATGGGTGTACTAATCAGGTAAATAACAAAATGTTGACAGTTGTTAATATTTAGCCACATTTGCTTTATTTCTATAAAGATATGTAGGTGTTTTAAAATAACTGTCATGTTTAATTAAAAAGACAGTCTTCTTAGAAAGAACATCTATTAAAGTGTTGTTCCATTGCTCATGGAATGAAGAACCCTCATGGAGGCTTTCAAGGCCTTTGTGATCTGAATCATATTAGCTTCTCGTGTATCTGTTGCTGCTCCTCCACTTCATACACTTCTCCAGTAAGGCTGGACTGCTTTAAATTCTAGGATTAGCAACCAGTTTTCTCTCTCCTCCCTTTGGGTCTTTGTGCATGCTATTCCATTTGCCTCATATACTCTAACTCCATCTCTCTTTATCTGGCTTGTTCCTTCTTTGGTTCTTAACTTAAATATCTTCTCCCTCCTCCAGGAAGTATTCCTGACACCCTCAGGCTGTGTAGGAGCACCCCACAAGCTGCTTCCACTGTACCCTTATCAGAGCTTTTAAAACGTAACACAATCCCCTCTCCCCCTACCTAGTCCTGACCTAGATGATAAAGACCATATGCCTTTATCTCTGCATTTTTCATACCATGCCAGGGCTTTCCACATAGTAAGTGTTCAATGAATATTTGTTGAAATGATAAAATTCACGAAGAGGTCCTAGACTAGGTTGGCATTATAGGATCTGAGAAACTGAATGCCCTTGGCAAATTCCTTTTTTGGCCTTAGTTTTCCCATTTGTACTTGATGACCTTTAAGGTTCTTTCTAGCCCTCAAACTGCATTATTCTATAGTGTAGAAGGAAAAGCTTCTAGAGCCACGAAATACGAAGCAGTTTCTATGGCAACCCCAAAGTTCTATTGGCTCAGACTTGCAGAATGTCTGCCTGAATGCACTAGACTAAGAGATCCCAGAGGCCCTTCCTACTGCCAGAGGCCACCCGGAGGCACATTATATGATTGGTCCTCTCCTCCTCTTAGCTGGCTCCTCCATCCCAGGCCTATTCCTGAGACTCTCAAAGATTTAACAAGTGGTTTCTATAGAAACAGCACTCCTCCTAGACATTTTTATCTCTGTTTACCAACTACTCCTGAATATGCAGGTTAACACCTGGTGAATCCAGGACAGGGTTCTAATAAAAGCTGACTTAATGTGTGGGGAACCAGGAAATAACAGTAAGTATAATATATGGCATTTGTAGTGGGTTTCATTTAATACCCGCTCATCTGATTCTCATGTCAACGGAGGGAAGTGATTACTAGTATCCCTATTTCATAGATGAGAAAGTGAAACTCAGCTCAGAGAATTTAGGAGGCTTTCCTGTAGTTACAAAGTTAGAGTGTGATTGTTACGGAGGCAGTGATTCAAAGCCAAGTCTGATTTTAAAACCTTTGTTCTTAACCACTGGGAGTTACTGCCTCCTAATTCAAGCAGATATCAGTAAGACCGTAGTGATATAAGCTTGGAGAGAATGAGATTCCAGGAACTAATCAGGTATCAGGGCCTCACCAGCATTCCAACCTCCCAAATCTGAAAGGTAATTTATGACTGACTGGAGCTGGTGCTAATGCCCTATTGGATAGGTAAGGCAGAACTGCAGGATGCACCAGGCACTAGCAGAATTCAAGGTCATAGGGCTCTTTTGTGGACAGCTGCACCCTCCTAAAGTCCTATCCCCTCACCTTTAGTTCATTTAATTGTCACAAAAGACCCATGAGAGGCAGGGCAAGGGTTATACCCATTTTTATAGATGACATTGAGGCTGAAAAAGGTGACTTGCCTAAAGCTAAGCAGCAGTAAGTGGCTAAAGAGTTTGTTCTAGATATTCTGACTGTAATTCAATGTCCCAAGCACTAAAATTTTAACTATCTCTAGTCACAGAAGGCATGGCTAGCATAGATGTTACATTAATAATGGTTACCCATTTATTGAGACCTGTGTGTCTAAGAGGCTGGAAAGTTAAGGGACTCTCCTAAGATTAAATATTCTCTCCCATCCTCCCAACAGCCTGTGGAGTAGATATTACTGTTCCCATTTCGCAATGGTGCCTCACGCCTGTAATCCCAGCACTTTGGGAGGCTGAGGCGGGTGGATCACAAGGTCAGAAGTTCAAGACCAGCCTGGCCAACATGGTGAAACCCCATCTCTACTAAAAAATACAAAAATTAGCCGGGTATGGTGGCAGGCGCCTGTAATCCCAGCTACTCGGGAGGCTCAGGCAAGAGAATCACTTGAACCCCGGAAGTGGAGGTTACAGCGAGCTGAAATCACACCATGGCACTCCAGCCTGGGTGACAGAGCAAGACTCCATCTTGGAAAAAAAAAAAAAGAAAAACTGAATTCAGACAAGTTAAGGGACTTACCAAAATGATATAGTAAGTAACTGAGAGAAGCTGAATTTCAACTCAGACGTGTCTGATTCTAAAGCCCAAGTGTTATTTCAGTTAATGTTTGTAATATCCTCTATAAGAAAAGTAGACCTGGAAAGAATAGCAACAATTTAGTTTCTCTTTACCTTGCTCACACCCTGATAGATTCCTCAGGTTAGTATGCTCTCTCTCACAAAATCCAAACCCTCCCATCTGTATCAGCCTGCTGGCTGCGTGTGATGAAAAATAACAATAGCTTAAATTGGACATTGTTTTTCTTTGACCTAAGAAACTCCCAGTGGTAGGTAGCCCAAGGCTGGCATGGTAATTTCAGAATGATCAGAATCCCAGGCCCCAACTAGCTCTCTTCTCTGTCATCCTTATGGTGTAGACTTCATCAGTTGAGATATCATCAATCCCACAGGATCATTGTAAGAAATGAAGGAGAAATAGAGTGACTAATATTTGATGAACACTTTTGGTGCAACCCAGTCACTCCTATCTGCTTCACCTAGCTGCAAGAGAGGCTGGTAAACACATTCAACAGGACCTTTTCTTACTGAGGAGGAAGGGAAGAATGGCTGACAAAGCAAGCAACTAACAGTGCTAATCACACCGTTCTTCAAGACCTAGCATTAGTTCCATCTCTCCCTTGAAGCCCTCCTGACCACCAAAGCTCAACGTGTGCTTGCTCTTCTCTGAACTCATATCACATTTATCAATATGGCTTTTAGCATGTACTATATTAGCTTCTAAATTATTTGTGTATCAGATATTACACCAGGCATGATAGACAGATAATAGGGAGCCAGATAGATGTATCTGGATATGGATACAGACATAGATATGAACATAAATAGATCTAGATGTAGGGGCAAATAAAGATAAAAACAAGCTTTCAGATCAGTAGCACAGTGATTCTGAAAACGTACAGACTCTGGAGTCAAACAGATCCAAGTTCAAGTCCTATCTTTACCCTTAATGTCTGTGCAAACTTGTGGATTAATTAACCTAAGTCTCCGTTTCCTAATCTATGAAATGAAAGATCACAACTGTACCTCCCTGATAAGGCTCTTGTGATGGCTAAATAAGATAATGCATGTGAAGAACAGAACACTATTCCAAGAATATAGTAAGTGTTCATTAAATATTAGCCACTCTATTTCTCTTGCATTTCTTACAATAATCTTATGAGATAGATGATATTATCCCTACTTTAGAAACAAGAAAGTGAGGCTCAGGAAAGTTAAAAAATTTGCTTAAGGTAACAATGCTAGTGGTGGTACTACTGAGACATGAACCCAAATCTAACCTCAAATCCTCAGCTCTTAATTCAAGACCCTGTCTTCTGTCTCTTCTTACCCTTGCCATATCTAATACTTAGTAGGCTTTCTGCAATTGTCTGCTGTAACAGATTCAAATGAATCAGCTGTCATTCTGTCTTTTGCTTTAAGGCCTTCTAAGCTGTTATCTCTACTGCACATTGAAATACAGGAGAGAAAATATTTTTAATTTTCAGGATAAGGATCAATTTCATATTAAATCCATATAGGGTGGAAAATATGATTAGATTCTATGTAGAAAGAAATTAGCTCAGGGTGGCCTTTTTGACTAGCAGGAAAAAAATACAGAAAATTAGATGCATCTAAATCAAACATTGAGCTGTTCTCCCTTGGAGATGAAATTTAGCTTTTCAGCTGCCTGCTTCATTTGCTGCAGATACAAAATAATTTGAGTCTTTTTCTTACTAAAAATCAAGATATTTTCTTTGTTTCTTTCTTTTTTTTTTTTTTTTTTTTTTTGAGACAGAGTCTCGCTGTGTCACCCAGGCTGGAGTGCAGTGGTGCCATCTCGGCTCACTGCAACCTCCGCCTCCTGGGTTCACGCCATTCTCCTGCCTCAGCCTCCCGAGTGGCTGGGACTACAGGCGCCCGCCACTACGCCCGGCTAATTTTTTGTATTTTTAGTAGAGAGAGGGTTTCACCATGTTAGCCAGGATGGTCTCGATCTCCTGACCTTGTGATCCACCTGCCTCAGCCTCCCAAAGTGCTGGGATTACAGGCATCAGCCACCATGCCCAGCCAGACTCAAGATATTTTCATAAGCAATAACTCAATTTTGAGAGATAATTGTCCTTGGGGAGGGAGGATTAGGTACATCCACATATATTTCTAAAAATCGAGATATGCTGAGTCCATCGTAGCTGATAACAGGAGCGGGAGGGCACTTGTACTGCACATGCTGAGCTGTGATAGCCAATAGATTCAATTTCCTTTGCAGTCCTCTAAGTTGGGTCCTTTACAGTGGTGCAGCGTGAAGAGACTTGGGCTCAGCATCAAAACTGGGCTGTGCGGGAGGCGGAGCTTGCAGTGAGCCAAGATCGCGCCACTGCACTCCAGCCTGGGCGACAGAGTGAGACTCCGTCTCAAAACAACAGCAACAACAAAAAAAAACCAAAAAACAAAAAACTGGGCTGTGGTTCCAGACTTGGCTATACGACTTGCCCATTTTGTATTTCAGTGTCAGCTTCAATAAAATGAAGGGAGTTGGACTATCTGACTGTTTAGGTCTCTTCTAGCTGAAACAATATTTTCTAAATCTAAAATTCTGGACATTTGCAAAGGATTAAGTAAAGCATATTAAATGTTACAGGTCTCATTCTATTTGTTTCATCTGCTGAATTTGATTTTTTAAATAAAGCATCTTTTTGCTTTCACTTTTTTCCCTTCTTTGAGGGGGTGTTCTTAGAGTTCGTACTCTACAGAATATTACATGTTGTTGACTTGCTGATTAATCTTTTTAAAAAATTTTAACACCTATATGGTGTTTTACACACTTCAAAGCACTTTCACTGTCATTATCTCACTCAGTGTTCACAATTAACCCCTGACTGGAATATTATTGATGCAATGGAAAATGAGTGGGTTTGGGAGTCAAAGATCCTGAGGCCAAATTCCAGCTCAACCCTTGTAAGTTAACAGAACTTGGGAAAGTTCCTTAACTTTGCTGAACCCTCCAATTTCCTCATCTTGAAAACCAGGAAGATGGTAACAATAAAATGGGTTCTTACGTAAAGCACTTAGCAGCCTAATAGCTCAGCTTTTCCTTTAGCTTAGAAGGAAACTGGGAGGCCAGAAAGGTAAAGTACTCTCCTAGGTTAACAGCTGCTTGGGACAGTCAAACTAGAGGAAGATAAGAGGTGAATCAAATTTAATACACCTGCAAAAACTGCATTTTGGTGATATGGTTTGGCTGTGTCCCCACCCAAATCTCATCTTGAATTGTAGCTCCCATAATCCCCATGTGTTGTGGAAGGGATCAAATGGAAGGTAATTTAATCATAGGGGCAGCTACCCTCATGCTGTTCTTATAATAGTGACTGAGTTCTTAGAAGTTCTGATAGTTTCATAAGGGGCTTTTCCTCTTTTGCTCCTTCTCCTTTCTGCCATCGCATGAAGGACGCGTTTGCTTGCCCTTCAGCCATAATTATAAGTTTTCTGAGGCCTCCCCAGCTCTGCAAAACTGTGAGTCAATTAAAACTCTTCCTTTATAAATTATCCAGTCTCAGGCAGTTCTTTATAGCAGCAAGGGAATGGACTAATACATTTGGTTTTCTCATACTTTTGTAGGAAAAATAAGGAATGGGTGCATTTAATAACTGGAAAGGGACTGTGGAGAGTGCTAGTCTGTGTAGGGAGCTCAGGAATTCTGAAACTTTTGGGCGGCCCTATCATTCATCCTTGCATCTAGTGAGCACCGAAAGAGCATATACTGTTTGCAAAAAGATCTGCTAGACCTCCAGGAATAATTAAAAAAAAAAAAAAAAGATGGGAGGGATCTGGAAGTTATAGCAAGGCCCTGAAAGTGCAAGATTTTTTTTTTCTCTGTACTTTGCTGAGGTGAGGGAGTCCATCAGGCTAATGGTGGATGCTGGGTAGGTTCTTAAGTCATTGGTTTATTCAGAAACTATGTTGGATACTATAGGCACCAGTTTTTGTCCTCCTCAAGTTGCTGATGGTCTAGAGGGGACAAGGCAATGACCCAGGAAAGACATGAGTGCTCAAACAGAGGGATAAGAAGGGTGTTAACAAAAAAACCATGAGATCTCTGGAGTAAAAGAGGAGAGCTGTCTTTTCTTTTCTTTTTTTTTTTTTTTGAGACAGGGTCTTGCTGTGTCACCCAGGCTGGATTGCAGTGGCACGATCTCAGCTCACTGCAACCTCTGCCGCCTGGGTTCAAGCGATTCTCCTGCCTCAACCTCCCGAGTAGCTGGGATTATAGGTATGTACCACCATGCCTGGCTAATTTTTGTATTTTTGGTAGAGACAGAGTTTTGCCATATTGGCCAGGATAGTCTCGTCTCGAACTCCTGACTGCAGGTGATCCACCCACCTCAGCCTCCCAAAGTGCTGGGATTATAGGCATGAGCTACTGTGCCCAGCAGACAGCTTTATTTTTCTTTTTTTCTTTCTTTTTTTTTTTTTTTTGAGACAGAGTCTTGCTCTGTCGCCCAGGCTGGAGTCAGTGGCGTGATCCCGGCTCACTGCAAGCGCCGCCGCCTCCCGGTTTCACGCCATTCTCCTGCTTCTGACTTGCTGAGTAGGTGGGACTACAGGCGCCCGTCACCACACCTGATTAATTTTTTTTTTATTTTTTTAGTGGAGACAGGGTTTTACCGTGTGTTAGCCAGGATGTTCTGCATCTCCTGACCTCTTGATCCACCCGCCTGGGCCTCCCAAAGTGCTGGGATTACCGGCGTGAGCCACTGCGCCAGGCCCGACAGCTTTATTTAATATAAAAACAATCTACAGATTGGGGAGATGCAGCCTCCAGGGTCAAGTGAAAGCATGCTCAGAGGAGAGGTCACGAAGTAGGAGATTATAAAGGCAAAAACCTCAGAGTAAAGGAAGAGAGTCAAGGGAGTAGGAAACAAAGCATTGATTGGATGATCTTTAAGCCTGAAGTCACCAGTCTCTCTTAATTGGTTGGCTGGTTCCAGGCGGCTGGTTGGTGCCAGGTGACCTGTTTGTAGCCAGTTGGGTAATTTCCAACAGCTTGTATCTCTGCACCGGCACCAAAAACTGGTTTGGCTTGATTGTAGAAAGCTTTTTTTTTTGTAGAGAACTGCATCTGTAAATATAGTTTCTACATTTTTACAGTATCTTTCTGAGAACAGAGAGTATGTGACCACTTCCTCACCCATGAGGCCATGGTCGCCTCATTCTGTTTTAACTTTGAGCATCTCAGTTAGCCACAGGAGTCTATTTTGTCTGTCACTAGGTGCATACTTTAACAAGGGAAAGTGCTTCTGTCTGGGAAGATCACATAGACTTCCCAGAGAAAGTGATATTACAGCTAAAACTTCAAGGCTTAAGAGAAGTTTACCAGACTGACAAGAAGAGAAGTCTTTCCACTTAGAGGTGAGACAAAGCCTAGAGTATTTAAGGAATCACAAATAGTTAGAAATTTTTAGGGAAGAAGAAGAGGCAAGACTAGAGAGACAGGTGGTCAGGGTAAGATCCTAAAAATTGTAAATAGCATATTAAATTGCATTATCCTATATGTAATGAGAAGCCAGTAAGCTTACAAAAGAAGATAATACATCTACTGGGCCTCTGAAAGATCCTACAGACCACCGCTCAGAAATGGACTTGGGTATGTAAGAGTGGGAGCAGGGTTTAGGAGGAACAACTGGAAGATTAAACAAATGCACATTAATTGAAAATTCTGGTCACCAGAATGGTACATAATTTTTAATTATTTTCCATAAAAATTTAGAGGGAAATCCTGCACTTTGCAAACACATTTCTATTTTGAAGCAGCTGTGGTTTAGTAGGCTGAACTTGAAACCAGTTAACATTCTGGCTTTATCACTTGTTATCTACATCACAACAGGAAAGTTTCTTAAATTCCCTGCCTTAATTCCATCATCTGTAAAATAGAAATAATGTATCCTATCTGTAGGGTTGTCATGAGATTAGGATAATGTACGTAAGGGTTCCACATTCAGTAGTTAGCCTGATGTATTTTTATATAAATGTTTTTATTTTAATTTGCCAAATTAAGAAGTCAACTTTCTGAACATATTTAAATATGACTTAATTTAGAGTGTTCAATCTAAAACAATTTGATTTGCACATGACATTCCAAAAACACATTTATTCCTTAAAATGAGACTTGATAGCATCTTCTTTGTAGTTTGTCTGTCCCTAAAGACAAGATTCTTAAAATGGTAGGTGGAAGAAAGAAGAAGGAAACTAGGCAGGAAACTGTTGAATCACTAAATTATATGTTTTATACTGTCATTTGAATCATATGGTGACACTTAACCTTTCTAGCTTTCCTTTGATTTTTCTCTTTATCCCTCCAGTCACCTCAGACAAACCAATTAAATTTCAAAAACCCTTTAAGGATTAAGTGTTCCCAGCATAGCCTCACTTAGAATTTCAAATGAGATGCTATCTTCTCAGAGCTTACTCAATTGTTCCTTTATCAACTCCTGTGATTTCCTAATGTCAGTCATTCGGCCAGCCTTATTAGGTAATTTCTATTCTTAGTGGGTAGTACAAAGAAGAGAAAAAGACAAATCATTCAGTTGTGGTATTAACAAGTCTGGGCTCTGTGCAAAGCCTCCTGCAAAAAGGGCTTTCTGTCTCTACAGTCGAATACCATCTTACAGTCTACGAATCACTTTGTAGTTTTTAAGGTGCTTTTAGAGACACTACAGTTTTTGATCCTCACACAAACTCTCAATGTATGATAACCAGTATCTTACAAATGAGGAACTGTTGCTTACAAAAGATTTGTGACCTACTTAAAAAATTCAGAGTTAGCAACAGGCAGGATGGTACTTCAACCCAGGTCTCTCTGACTCTTAAGTCCGGTCTCCTAAAACACAGTGGCGTGAAAAACTGAGCCTGAGAGACTTTAATGAAAAGTCAAAATATTGTAAATTTATTTAAAGACCTATTGTAACTGATGCAAATGTATGAGCAACCTCTTCTCTGGTAGAAATGAAAGTAGACTTCTTCAGTTACTATAAAATACAACTTAGAAATGTGTCTCTGTCTACTTAACAACTACAGTGTGTTTTAAAGGTTTAAAACTGTTTTTATTCAATACATGTTTATTGAGGGCCAACAAGTATCCCACACCATTGGATGCATTGGGAATATGGCAATGAATAAAACCGGCCAAAGTCTCACTTTAAGTGAGCTTACATTGAGAGCGGTAGATAAATAGAAAACAAAGAAACTGATAAATGCTGTTAAGAAAAATTAAGCAAGATAAAGGATTATAGTATTGGAATGCTATGATTGTTAATGTTGTGTCAACTTGAATGTGCCACAGGGTGCCCAGGTTGAACATTATTTGGGGGTGTGTCTGTGAGGTTGTTCCTGATGAGATTAGCATTTGAATCAGTGGACTCAGAAAAGTTCCCCTCCCCATGTGGGTGGGCGTCACCCAATCCATTGAAAGCCTGAATAAAAATAAAATAAAATAAAATAAAATAAAAACAGGCAGAGGAAAGAGAAATGCACTCCCTTTGCTTCCTGCCTGCCTACTTGAATTGGGACATCCGGCTTCTCCTACCCTTAGACAGGGATTTACTCTGGTTCTCAGGATTTTAAACTTGGACTCGAATTACACACTGGCTTTCCTGGGTCTCCAGTTTGCAGACAGCGATTTGTGCAATTTATTAGCATATCTTTTACCCCATTCCTTTCTTTGAAAGTATTGTCAATGAAAAGAGTTGAATTCTGTAAAATATTTAAAGAGGCTTATTATGAGCCAAATATGAGTAACCAAGGTCCGTGACACACCCCCAGGAAGTCCTGACAACATGTGTCCAAGGTGATTTTTTTACAGCTTGATTTTATACATTCTGGAAGGACACAAGTTACAGGCAGATATCAATCAATGCACATAAGGTATACATTGGTTCAGTCCGGAAGATGGAACAACTGGAAGCCAGGGCTTCCAGGTCATAGGTGGATTTAAAGATTTTGATTGGCAATTGGTTGCCAGTAATAAAGAGTTGTTACTATCTAAAGACCTTTCTAAATCAATAGAAAAGATTGTCTGAGTTAAGATAAGGGTTTGTGGAGACCAAGGTTTTTGTTATATAGATGAAGTCTTACAGGCAGCTGCCCTTAGAGGCAATAGATGGCAAATGTTTTCTATTCAGACCCTTAAAAGGTGCTAGACTCTCAGTTCACCTCTTCAGGATTAGAAAAAGACCTGGAAAAAGCAGGGGGTTCTCTACAGAATGTAGATTTTCCCCACAGGAGACAGCTTTGCAGGGCCATTTCAAAATATATCAAAAAAATATGTTTTGGGATAAAAGACTTCCAGTTTTTTCAGGGCCTGCTATCTGCCATGTGATGCTACCCTAGAGGCAGGTTGGAATTTGGTAACTTACTGCTACAAAGAGTCTGTTTTGTCAATCTTAAGATCTCTGTCTTGTGTGTGTGTGTGTATGTGTGTGTATTTTGTTTGTTTCTTTGAGACAGAGTCTCACTGTGTTGCCCAGGCTGGAGTACAATGGCATGATCTTGGCTCACTGCAATCTCTGCCTCCTGGGTTCAAATGATTCTCCTGCCTCAGCCTCCCAAGTAGCTAGGACTACAGGCATCCATCACCAGGCCTGGCTAATTTTTTCTTACATTTTTAGTAGAGAGGGGATTTCACTATGTTGGCCAGGCTGGTCTTGAACTCCTGACCTCACGATCCTCCCGCCTTGGCCTCCCAAAGTGCTGGGATTACAGGCGTGAGCCACCGTGCCTGGCCAAGATCTCTGTTTTAATGCTAATGCTGGTCAGTTGTACCTGGATTCCAAAGGTGGAGGAGATAACAGGCATGTCCAAGCCCCACTTCCTATCATGGCCTGAACTTGTTTTTCAGATTTACTTTGGAATGCCTTTAGCTGAGAGGAGGGTCCATTCAGTCAGTTGCAAGGGTTAGAATTTTATTTTTGGTTTACACTATAAAAATTCAGAAAAGGGCACTCAGCAACAAAACAAACATACATGTCCACTAGGAATGAACAAATGTCTTCTTCTTCTTTTTTTTTTTTTGGAGACAGGGTCTCACTCTGGAGTGCCGTGGCACAACCTTGACTCACTGCAACTTCTGCCTCCTGGGTTCAAGCAATTCTTGTGCCTCAGCCTCCTGAGTAGGTGGGATTACAGGTGTGCACCACCAGGCCCATTTCATTTTTTTTTTTTTTTTTTTTGTATTTTTAGTAGAGATGGGGTTTCACCATGTTGGCCAGGCTGGTCTTGAACTCGTGACCTCAAATGATCCACCTGCCTTGGCCTCCCAAAGTGCTGGGATTATAGACATGAGCCACTGTGCCTAGCCATTTTTTTTAAATCAAAGAAAAATATATCAGATAAAGTCATTTTTGTGCCAAAGTGGCTCATGCCTGTAATCCCAGCACTTAGGGAGGCAGAGGCAGGAGGATCACTTGAGGCCTAGAGTTCAAGACCAGCCTGGACAACAGAGTGAGACCCCATTCTCTTTATTAAAAAAGTCATTTTTGTTACCTTCTATACTCATCCTCTAAAAAGAAATCATTATGAATTTGGTTTTAACCCTTCCAGTTTATTATTAATTATTTTACTAATAGGTGGAATCATATGAAGTTTCTGGTATTCAACCACTTCTGAATTAAGAGAAGCAACAACTCTACATAGCTCATTCTACTTCCTATATATGATCTGCAATCACATCATGAACTGTCATATTTCTATATATATAAATGTTATACTGTATTATTTTACAACTTACTTTGTTACTCAACAGTTTGCTTTCGAGATCCATCTGTGTTGTTACATATATAACTAGTTTCTTTTAACAACTGATCAGTACTTATTTAGATGTTTTCTTTTTAATATGTACTTAGATTGTTTCCAATTTTCTCTATAACAACTGTTTCTCCTGTATGCATAGGAGTACAGAACTTAGTGTCTAGATTTGAATACCTGAGTTGTAAATTACAGTAGTTGTATTAAGTTATAAATTATTGTTGTGCAGGTTTTAATCAATGCCTTCTCCATTGATTAAGAATCTCTAATGATTTAATTATCCTTCTCTTCCTGGTGCAGCAAGGAAGACACCCTTGCAAATGGACCGTTTCTCTATGGATGTAAATTTATCTTACAAAAGGGTAACTTTTCAGAGCTTTTCCTTTGTCTACAGTTTCTCAAAATAACCAGTTCAAAATAATTCTTATGCCAAAGAGGCATATCTGGGGGCAACACATTCTGGTCTTCCACAGTCATATTTGGAGCAATGTGTCCTGAACCCCATCATTACACAGTTTCAGTATTTTCAGCTTGTCCTAAACTGCACCAGCAGTAAATAAGAGTTCACATTTTCTCAGAACTTTACCAGTACTCAGAATTGTCAGATTTTTTAATGTTTTTTTAATTTGATGGGTGTAAGTCACCCTATTTCTTTTTTATTTTGCTGATCAGTAGTGTAAGATACAATGAATGTTTCTCTTCAAAGGTTTAGCCTGTTAACTTCCTTGTCCTTTGTTCTCAAACTCAACTTTCTCGTTCTACATGCCTCCTTGCCCCTGGTTACTGTAAACAGCCTACCCCCTTCCCATCAGCTCTAATCAATAACTCACATCTGTTCCCTTGGTTACCTGCACCCATTGTTCCCCCAAAACTGCACATCTCACCAATGTACCCGACATCCCCCTTCCCTTCCATATTTAGAAAAACATTTGCAAGTAGCCAATCAGGTCAGCTCAGATTGTGTTGTCCGACCACATCACATGGGGGACTGACACAGAGGTAAGGGCTACATGTCAGAGATAAGAAAAAAACCCTGCTCTCCTTTGTTCCCTGTGCCCTTGCGATGTTGATTGACATGAGTGGCACCCTTCTGCAGAAGTAAATTGCCTTGCTGAGAAAACATTTGCCTGAGTGTTGGTTTCACTTTGTGGCATGGAGCATTTATTCCTAGAACATTTTTATATCCAACAGTAGTGAGGCTGAGATCATTTTATTTGTTCATGTTCATTTTGTGTATTTCCTGTTTCTATCCTTTGCATCTTTGTAAAAAAATGGTTTGTTTTACTAATACATTGGAGTTATTTTTGACTCTTGTCATTTATGTAGGTGGTAATTTGCAAATTTCTTCTCCCCTTCTCCTGTTTGTCTTTAACTGTTTATCCTTTTTTTCATACAGAAGTTTTTAGTTTTCACAGAGTCTTATCTTTTCCATTGTTGGGAGGAAAACCTTTTTCCATTTCCAATTTAGGCCCACTGGTTGGGGGCCTGCAAATTAATTGACAATGGGCAAAGATTAACAGGGGAAAAGACGGTTTATTTACACTGCAACTGAGAGTTGCTCAATAATGAGTAATTCACTGAGTAGCCAGAGACCAGTTTCTACCCCAATTTAACAAAGTTGGTAGCAGGGCCAGTAGTTAAAGGCTTCAGTGGGAAAGTATGGAAGTCTCTGGCATTCTTATGCTAATAGAAGTGGGCAATCTGTCTTCATGGCAGTTTAATTCACAGGAAAAATCCCTGCCACAAGGAGTTAATGAAAGTTGGATTTGTGGGAGGCTCTGCTTTAGTCAGATAAGGCAAGTTCAGGTAAGATTTCTTTCTGCATCTCAAATGTTTTCACTTTAAAATAATCTTTATACCGACCCTGGGGGGGGTGGTCTGAGTGGGTCCCCATAACATTATAAGTTACACTTTTTGTCTAAGAAATGTTTCCCTACCTGAAGTCTTAAAGATATTTCTGAATTTTCTGCTAATAATTTTAGCAGTTTGAGCATGATATGCCTAGGTGTTTGCGTTTACTAAGCTTCTAAGACGTCTAAGACTTTAAGTCAGTGTTTTTCATCAAATTTGGGGGATTTTTGTCTATCATTTCTATACGTTTTGTTTTTTTCTGCCCATTCTCACTCTTCTCTTTCAAGCACTACAATTACATTTCTGTGATCACTTGGTATTGCTCCACATGTCCCTGAAGCTGTGTTTATATTTTTTAATTAAATTAACTTTTTGTTTTGTGAACCCTGAATATCTGAGACAGATCTCAGTTAATTTAGAAAGTTTATTTTGCCAAGGTTGAGGACGCATGCCCGTGACACAGCCTCAGGAGTGTCCAAGGTGATCAGAGCACAGTTTGGTTTTATACATTTTAGGAAGATATGAGACATCAATCAACATATGTAAGATGAATATTGGTTCAGTCCAGAAAGGTGGGACAACTCAAAGCGGGGAGGGAGCTTCCAGGTCATAGGTAGATAAGAGACAAATGGTTGCATTATTTTGAGTTTCTGGTAAGCCTCTCCAAAGGAGGCAATCAGATACACATTTGTCTTAGTGAGCAGAGGGGCAACTTTGAATAGAACAGGAGGCAGGTTTGCCTTAAGCATTTCCCAGCTTGACTTTTCCCTTTAGCTTGGTGATTTTGGGGCCACAAGATTTATTTTTCTTCCATAGTTTTCAGGTATCACCATGCTTCACTCATTTTTTAATTTTTTTTTTTTTTTGGTAGAGAAGGGGTCTTGCTAGGTTGCCCAGGCTGGACGTTTTTATTTCTCCAGGATAAATGCCTAGGAGTATAATTACTGAGTTATGTGGTAGTTACATGTTTGATTTTATGAGAAACTGTTGAACTGTTTTTCAAAGTATCTGTATCATTTTAAATCCCCATCTAGTTTCTCCATATCCTCATCAACCACTGGTGTTGTTACCAAATTATTTTAGCCATTCTGATAGGTGAGCAGTAATATCTCATTGTGATTTTAATGTGCCTTTTCCCTAATAGCTAATGATGTTAAATATCTCTTCATATGTTTATTTCCTATCATTATATCCTCATCAGTGAAATGTCTATTTATGTCTTTTGCATATTTTCTAATTAGATTGTTTGAGTTTTATACTGTTGAGTTTTGAGAGTTCTTCAAATAGTCTGGACACCACTCCTTTGTTACATATGTGGTTTACAAAGACTTTTTTCAAATTTGTAGTTTATCTTTTCATCTTTCAAGCAGGGTTTTCCCCAGAGCAAAAGTTTTAAATTTTGATGAGGTTCAATTTTTCATTTTTTTGTCCTTAATGAACCATACTTTTTATCTTAAGTTTAAGAACTTTTGCCTAGCCACAGATTCTAAAGATTTTCTCCCATTTTTTTTTCTAAAATCAGTATACTTTTATACTTTTTCTTTAAGTCCATCATCCACTTAAGTTAATTTTTGTGTAAGTTGTGGGGTTTAGGCCAAGGTTCATTTTTCCCTCCTGTGGACATTGTCTCTAACATTTTGTTTATTTGTTTTTTATTCTTTCTGAGATGGAGTCTTGCTCTGTTGCCTAGGCTGGAGTGCAGTGGCGCCATCTCAGCTCACTGCAATCTCCGCCTCCCAGTTCAAGTGATTCTCCTGCCTCAGCTTCCTGAATAGCTGGTACAACAGGCGCCTGCCACCATGCCTGGCTAATTTTTTGTATTTTTAGTAGAGGCTGGGTTTCACCGTGTTAGCCAGGATGATCTTGATCTCCTGACCTGGTGATCTGACCTCATGATCCACCCGCCTCGGCCTCCCAAAGTACTGGGAGTACAGGCGTGAGCCACTGCCCCCAGCCTGTTTTTTATTCTTAATAAATTTTGTTTTAATCTCAGAGGTACAGAAAAACTGTGAAGATAGTACAGTGTTCCTAGACCCTGCACCTAGTTTCTCCTTTTTTTTTGAGACAGAGTCTCACGCCATCACCCAGGCTGTAATGCAGTGGTGTGATCCTCTGCCTCCTGGGTTCAAGCAATTCTCATGTCTTAGTCTCCTGAGTAGCTGGAATTACAGTCATACACCACCATGCCTGGTTAATTTTTCATTTTTAGTAGAGACAGGGTTTCACCATGTTGCACAGGCTGGTCTCAAACTCCTGAGATCAAGTGATTCGCCTGCCTTGGCCTCCCAAAGTGCATTGCAAGCGTGAGCCACCACACCAGGACCTAGTTTCTTCTATTATTAGCATCTTACATTAGTATGGTATATTTACTAGAATTAATGACCCAATGTTGATACACTATTATTAGCTAACATCCATACTTTATTCAGATTTCCTTAGTATTTTTTTAACCTAAAGGCTTTTTTCTGTTCCATGATCTCATCCAGGATAGCACATTACATTTGTTCCTATATCTCCTTATACTCCTCTTGAATGTGACAGTTTCTCAGACTTTCCTTGTTTCTGATGACCTTGACAGCTTTGAGGAGTACTGGTGAAGTATTTTGCAAAATGCCCCTCATTTGGAATTTGTCTGAATTTTTTTTTTTCATCATTTGACTATAGTTTCTGAGAGGCTTCTGGGAGGAAGACCACCGAGGTAAAGTGTCATTTTTTTCACATCATATCAAAGGTACATGATTTATCACTGTTGATATTGACCTTGATCACCTGGTTGAAGTAGTATTTGTCAGATTTCTCCTCTGTAGTTACTCCCTCTACCCCTTTCCATATTGTACTGTTTGGAGTTGAGTCACTTAAGGAGTGGGGATTATGTTCCACTTTGTGTTTGTTTATTAGAGACAAGGTATTGCTCTGTTGCCCAGGCTGGAGTGCACTGGCACAAATGTGGCTTACTGTCACCTTGAACTCCTGGGCTCAATCAGTCCATCCTCCTGCTGAGACTGCAGGTGTGCACTACCATGCCTGGCTAATTTTTTTTTTTTCATAGAGATGGGGTTTTACCATGTTGCTGAGGCTGGTCTCAAACCCCTGGCCTCAAGTAATCTTCCCATCTCAGTCTCTCAAAACACTGGGATTATAGGCATGTACTACCACACCTAGCCTCTTTGCTTTTTATTTTTATTTTTTCTTTTTCAGATTGAGACAATTTCTGTTGATCTAGCTTCAAGTTCATTGACTCTTTCTTCTACCATATTTAATTTGCATAAAGCCCATCCTGTGAATTTTTCATTTCAGTTATTATACTTTTCCATTCTACAATTTCTGTGTGATTTTTTTTGTTTTTGTTTTCATTTATTTGGTGAAAATCTTTATCTGTTAATTCATTAAGATTATATTGTCATTTAGCTATTTAAAAACTTAGTCTGCTAAATCCAACATCAGTGCTGTCTGAGGTTCAACTTCTGTTGGCTTTTATTTTTATTGACTGTGAGTCACTTTTTTCAGGTTTTTTTTCCATATCTAAATTTTTTTGTATTGAAGACTTTGTGGGTTAGACATTGTCAAGATTCTGAATTCTATATCTTTCTGAGGAGTGCTATTTTTTTCTCTAGAAGATAATGTAATTAGTGGTTAATCACCTTGAATTTTTATAGGTTTAGTTTTATGCTTTATTAGGGTAAATCTGGAGAAGCCCAAGGTTTGTCCCAAGCTCCTGTCTCTTAGCAAGACTCATGCTTGTTATGGCTCTATTTTAGACTTTGTTAATTCAATTCTAGAGTAGTCCGTGCTCTAGGGTATGGTCCTTATTCCAAGGAAATTGTCTTCCTGGTGTCTCAGCTATATTCTCAGAGTGTTAATGAGGTTTCTCTACTCTGGCTACAACAAATTTTCAGTGTCCTCCAACACTACTTGACCTCTAATATCCCTATTCCACTCTCTAGCCTGTAATAGCCACTCTTTGTTAAGTCATTCTATCCTCTTTCTGCACAGGCTCAGCACAGGTCTAGGTGAAAGACTAAGAGGGAACTCACACATAGATTTCCAAAGTCCCTCATCTACTCAGTTTCCTCCTCTCTAGTGCCCTACACCAGACAATTCAGGTCTTTTACTGCCTCAAATTCTAATCTCTGCCTACTCAACTCAACAAAACTACCATTCTGTTTCAGCTCCAACTCACTGACCTACAATCAGGAAACTATCTCCAGGGAGAGAGCCCAGAAGATGATAGGTAGCACCTCATGACATTTCCTTCTTTCAGACATCAGACTTGCATGGTCAATTGTCCAATGTTTAAAACACATGCTTCATATATTTTGTTCAGTTTTATGGGTATTTATGGTTGGAGGGCTAGCTAGTACCAGCTACTTTGTTACAGACAGAAGCAGAACTCAACTATTATTTTTTGAATTCTTTATTATGAGATAATTTTAGACTTATAGAAGAGTTGCAACAATAGTATGAAGAGTTCCCTAGCTTTCCTTAGTGTTATATCTTATCTATGGCACAGGTATTAAAACTAAGAAATTAACATTGTTAACAATACTATTATTAAACTATAGACTTTATTCAAATCACATCAGTATTTCTACAAATGTCCTGTTTCTATTCCAAGATCCCATCCAGGAACTCACATTACAGTTAGCCACCATGTCTCCTTAGTCTCCAATCTGTGACAGTGCCTCAGTCTTTCCTTGTCTTTCATAACCTTGTGGCTTCAGAGACCTAGTCAGTTATTTTTAGAATGTCCCTCCATTTGGAATTTTTTGGTGTTTTCTCATGATTATATTGCAATTATATATTAATGAGAAGAACATCACAGAAGTGATGTGCCCTTCTCAGTGTTTCATATTAGTTGGTGCTTTTGTCTCAAATGTCATTGCTGGTGATGTTAAACTTGATTATGTGGGGCTGGGCACATGGCACATGCCTGTAATCCCAGTGCTTTGAGAGGCTGAAGCAGGAGGATTGCTTGAGGCCAGGAATTAAGACCAGCCTGGGCAACATAGCAAGATCTCATTTCTACAAAAAAAAAAATTTTTTAAACATGGTTAGGTGGTTAAGCTGTTTTCTGCCAGGTTTCTTCACTGTAAAGTTATTATTTTTCCTTTCATAATTAATAAATATTTGGGGGAAATACTTTGAGATTATGCAAATATCTTGTTTCTCCTTAAACTTTAATCCACTAACTTAGCATCTATCTGTGGATCTTGTCTGTGGTTCTAACAATAATTTTTCATTTCCTTCATTTATTCTACATTTATTTGTTGGAATTCTTCTTTTTATTTCTTAAGAGATGGAATTTCACTATGTTGCCTGTAGAAGTTTGGGTTTTTCCTTCCATTATTTTCTATTTATTCATTTAATCTACTATTTTTTAATTCTTAATTTTTGTGGGTACATGGTAGGTGTACATATTTATGGGTTATGTGAGATATTTCGATACAGACACACAATGCACAATAATCACATCAGGTAAATAGGGAACAAATCACCTCAAACATCCTTTGTGTTTCAAACAATCCAGTTATGCTCTTTTAGTTATTTAAAAATGAACAATGAAAATTTTTTTTTACTGTAGTCTATACTATAGTTTTTTTTACTTTTTTTTTTTTTTTTTTTACTAAGTGAGAACATGTCATGTTTGGCTGTCTGTGCCTGGCTTATTCCACTTAGCATAGTGACTTCCAGTTCTATCCATGTTGTTGCAAATGACAGGATCTCATTCTCTTTTCATGGCTGAACAGTACTGCATTGTGTATAAGTACAACATTGTCTTTATCCATTTATCTGTTGATGAACACTTAGGTTGCTTCCAAATCTTAGGTATTGTGAACAGTGCTGCAACAAACATGGGAGTGCAGATGTCTCTTCAACATACTGATTTCCTTTCTTTTGGGTATATACCCAGCAGTGGGATTATTAGATCATATGATAGCTCTATTTGTAGTTTTCTCAGGAAACTCCACACTGTTCTCTATAGTGGTTGCCCTGATGTTCATTCCCACCAACATTTTACAAGGATTCCCTTTTCTCCATATCCTTGCCAGCATTTGTTATTGCCTGTTTTAGGTGTAATCTATTTTAACTAGGGTGAGATGATATCCCATTGTGGTTTTGATTTGCATTTCTCTGATGATCAGTGATGAACACCTTTTTATATATATCTGTTTGCCATTTGAATGTCTTCTTTTGAGAAATATCTATTCAGATCTTTTGCCAATTTTAAAATCAGATTATTAGAGTTTTTCCTATAGAGTTGTTTGAACTCCTTGTATATTCTTGTTATTATAATCCTTTGTCAGATGGGTAGTTTGCAAATCTTTTTTTTTCACTATTTGGGTGCCTCTTCACATTGCTGTTTCTTTTGCTGAGCAGAAGCTTTTTAACTTGATGTGATCACATTTGTCGATTTTGCTTTGGTTGCCTGTGTCTGCAGGGTATTGCTCAAGAAGTCTTTGCCCATTCCAATGTCCTAGAGAGTTTCTCCAGTGTTTTCTTTTAGTAGTTTCATAGTTTGAGGTCTTAGATTTAAGTCAGTCATCCATTTTGATTTGATTTTTTATATGGCAAGAGATAGGGGTCTCATTTTATTCTTCTGGATATGGAGATCTTGTTTTCTGAGCATGATTTATTGAGGAGATTGTCCTTTACCCAATGTATATTCTTGAAATCTTTGTAGAAAATTAGTTCACTGTAGATATATGGATGTATTTCTGGGTTCTGTATTCTATTCCACTGATCTATGTTTCTGTTTTTCTGCCAGTACCATGCTGTTCTGGTTACTATAGCTCTGCAGCATAACTTGAAGTCAGATAATGTGATTCCTTCAGTTTTGTTCTTTTTGCTTTGAATAGCTTTGGCTATTTGGGGTCTTTTGTGGTTCTGTATATGTTTTAGGATTTTTTTTCTATTTCTGTGAAGAATGTCCTTGGTATTTTGATAGAAATTGCATTAAATCCGTAGATTGCTTTAGGTAGTGTGGACATTTTAACAATATTAATTGTTCCAACCTATGAACATAAATATCCTTCCTTTTTTGTGTCCACTTCAATGTCTTGCATCAATGTTTTATAGCTTTTATTGTAGAGAACTTTCACTTCTTTAGTTAAGTTAATTTCTAGGTATCTTATTTGTAGCTATTGCAAATAGAGTTACTTTCTCGATTTCTTTTTCATATTGCTTGCAGCTGTCATATAAAAATGCTACTGATTTTTGTTTGTTGATTTTTGTATCCTGCAACTTTACTGAATTTGTTTACTAGTTCTAATAGCTTTTTGATGGAGCCTTTAGGTTTTTCCAAATAGAAGATCATACTGTCTGCAAACAAGAAGAATTTGACTTCTTTTCCAATTTGGATACACTTTGTTTCTCTCTCTTGTCTGATTGCTCTAGCTAGGATGTCCAGTATTATGTTGAATAACAGTGGTGACAGTGGGCATCCTTATTATGTTCCAGATCTTACATGAAAGGCTTTCCATTTTTCCCTGTTCAGTATCGTACTAGCTGTGATTCTATCATACACAGCTTTTATTATGTTGAGGCATGTTACTTCTAAATCCAGTCTTTCCAGTGTTTTTATTATGATGGGATGTTGAATTTTATCAATGTGCTTTCAGGATCAATTGAAATTACCATACGGTATTTGTCCTTCATTCTGTTGATATATCACATTGATTGATTTGTATATGTTAAACCATTCTTGCACCCCTGGGATAAATCCCACTTTTTAATGTATTGTTGAATTCAGTTTGCTAGTTTGTGCTACTAGCAGTACTAAGCAGTACTGGCAGTACTAAGAGGGAAATTTATAGCTATAAGTGTCTACATTTAAAAAGAAGAAAAACTTCAAATAAGCAACCTAATGCTGCATCTTAAAGAACTAGAAAAGCAGCCAGGTGCAGTGGCTCATGCCTGTAATCCCAGCACTTTGGGAGGCTGACGTGAGCGGATCACTTGAGGTCAGGAGTTCGAGATCAGCCTGACCAATATGGAGAAACTCCATCGCTACTAAAAATACAAAATTAGCCAGGCACAGTGGCATGTGCCTATAATCCCAGCTACTCGGGAGGCTGAGGCAGGATAATCGCTTGAACCTGGGAGGCAGAGGTTGCAGTGAGCCAAGATCATGCCACTGCACTGCAGCCTGAGCAACAGAGTGATACTCTGCCTCAAAAAAATAAAATAAATATTTCCAGAAAATAAATTTCTTGGACATATACTACACATGTGCCTTTTCTGCATATACAAATGGGAATATATTATTCATATTGTTAAGCTGATTTGTTTTCCACCTAATTCACCCTGGAGACCTTCTCCAGCCAACCCATATGTACCTACTTTAATGGCTATTTTGCAATCTACTGTGTGATTGTACCATAGTTAAATCCATTACTTTTGCACCTTTTCATTTTTCCCCATTTTAAAAAAACTATTAAAAGTAATACACTGGGCATGGTGGCTCACACCTATAACTCCAGTGCTTTAGGAGGTAGAGGAAGGAGGATTGCTTGAGGCCAGGAATTCAAGACCAGCATGGGCAATATAGCAAGACACTGTCTCCACAAAAAATAAGAAAAAATAATTTTAAGAGAAAAAGGTAGTGTTGTAGTCACTTTCATATGTGAATAAGTCTGTAGAAAGATTTCTAACAGTGAAACTGAGGCTTAAAGTATGTACATTTGAAGTTTTTATGGATATTAATACATTTCTCTTTAAACTATTGCAACAATTTAGTTTCATTGTTAGTATGTGATAGTACCTGTTGGTTTTTTTTCCCTCATCCTCACTGACACTGGGTGTTATCAAACTTTAAAATTTTTGCCCATCTCATAACTGAACACCACAAATAATTTTTCTAGAAATAACTCAAAGAACCTTTCTTGGTTTCTGACCAAATGCATTTATTTTCAGTGTATTTTCCTGAGCATCTTCTCAAAACATTTTACCTTTAGATTTTTCTGATTATTTTAATTCTATAAATTTTCACCTCTGAATCAACATGTAGTCCATTATACAGAGTTACCAAAAAAAAAAAAATATCAAAAGCAGGATTTTGACCCATTTTACTGTAGGTAAACTCCCTCTTATCAATGGGTTTGAGATACCTTAAGTTGTCATTTTCAGTGTGTGTTACTCACTGCAGTGAGATTCAGTGTCAGAAAAAAAAAATTCTGCTTTCAGAAACAGACAGGAAATATGGGATAGACATTCATTCCTAGGACAGGAGATAACAAAGCAAAGCCTTCCAGATACTGGTGATGTTCCTTAAGGATTTTATATTTTCTCTTCAGAGTTTTTAAATAAATAAGGTTTTAATATTGTATTCTACTTTTTCTTGGAGAAAAGACCTGGATTTCTAACAGCAAAAATACTTCTTATATTTGCATAACTCAAAATCTTTCCCATTACGAAATATATTAAGACTGGAAGACATTAAAAGGGTCAAGAAGAATAAAAACCATGGAAAATCAAGAGAAAAAAAGAAAGATAGCTAACATTATTCACAACACCTATTATTTCTCAAATGCTTTACATACATTATCTCTTGGAGTCTTCACACATTTCATGAGCTATATCTCCTTTTATATTTTTTAATTAATTTTTTTGGTGATGGGGACTCACTATGTTGCCCAGGCTGGTTTTGAACTCCTGGACTCAAGCTCTCCTCCTGCCTCAGCATCCCGAAGTGCTGGGATTACATGTGTGAGCCACTGCATCCAGCTCCCTTGAGATAAGTTTTACTGTTCAGTTATGAGTTTGCTAGGGCTTCCATAACAGGGTACCATAGATTGGGTGGTTTAATCAACAGAAATTTATTGTCTCACTGTTCTAGAGATTAAAAGTCCAACATCAAGGTGTCAGCAGGGTTGGTGTCTTTCCCCTTGGCTTATAGATGACTGCCTTTCTCCCTGTGTCTTCACATAGACTTCCCTCTATATCTGCTTGTGCCCAATTTTCTTACAGGACACCCATCATATCGGTAGGGCCCACCCTATTGACCTTGTTTTAGTTTAATTACTACTGTAAAGGCCCCAATCTCTAAATGTAGTCACATCTGAGGTCCTGGGTGTTAGGACTCCAACATTTGATTTAGAGAGGACACAATACAGCCCATAATAGTTCACATTTGGATTCATTTTGTAGATAAGAACATGGCTCAGAGAAGTTAAATTGTGCCTCAAAAGTTATTCTGCTGGTAACTGTCAGGGCTGAGATTGGAATTCAGGACATCCTATCACCTTTCTTCAGAATTAAACTTCGTCTTCTAAAGGCAGTCATGAAGTATAAAAAGAATAAAGGGTCCAAAGTTCTAAAATGAGTTAATAAAAAGGCAAGTGATTTCAAATATGAATATTATTTCATGACTGTGTCAGTCATAATTATTAGTTGCAAACAACAGAAAAATCTGTCTGGGTTAACTTAAGCAGAAAATAAATTTAGTAGAATATTGGATAGCTGACAGACCTAATGGGGAAGTTAAGAAATAAGGATTGGAAAATAGAGCAGAACCAAAGAAAGCTAAACAGCCAGAACAATGACCAAATTATGCCCAGTCAAGTTGGTGCAGGCACTGTGGCCACCAAACACTACATACCTTTGATGCCCTTGTCTCTATAACCCAGGATGAATTCAGATCTGCTTCTTTTTATCACTGGCTTCAGACACAGTCCTAAGCTGAGGTATCTGGTTAGCCCAGCCCTAGGCCATACCTGTTGTCTGGCTGCCAGGGAGCTGAAAGCAGGAAAATCTACCATTTCAGCTTCTAGACTAAGTATTAAAGATAGGAAGTTTTTGGCCGGGCGCGGTGGCTCACGCTTGTAATCCCAGCACTTTGGGAGGCCGAGGCGGGCGGATCACGAGGTCAGGAGATCGAGACCACAGTGAAACCCCGTCTCTACTAAAAATACAAAAAATTAGCCGGGCGTGGTGGCGGGCGCCTGTAGTCCCAGCTACTCGGAGAGGCTGAGGCAGGAGAATGGCGTGAACCCGGGAGGCGGAGCTTGCAGTGAGCCGAGGTTGCGCCACTGCACTCCAGCCTGGGCGACAGAGCAAGACTCCGTCTCAAAAAAAAAAAAAAAAAAAAAAAAGATAGGAAGTTTTTGGATATGAGGCAGCATAAACGTAAACAGCATAAATAGGACTCAAACTACACAGTTTTAGTAATGATCAAAATGGACCATAAACCAAATATTTATTATAAGCATTCCACAAAGAAAAAAGAGTGCCAGGTTTGATCTTGGTAGATGACACTAACTACATTTACAAAAATCAGAGCATAAATATCAGCTATGAGCTTGAAGAGACAGTGTGATGTGGAGGCCAGCAGGCCTATATTTTTAGAAAGTATATTGAATTTATATTCTCATTTCTGTACACCTATCTGATCTAACACTCCAGAAATACATATTTTGGAAGCCATGTGTAACGCCAAGAAAAGTGCAATCTGTCTTTAAAAACCAGAGATTCATTCACTGACAAGCATTTATTCAATACACGTGTTAAGCACTAGAAATAAAACTCTCAGCATTATATAGCCTTTGCTTGGGGAGATGTTACTATAATGTGAGGTGGAACATTCAAGTGTTACAGATGAGGTCCAAAAGAAGGATTTGGGGAGGTCACCAGAGGGAAAGGACTTGTGAGTGGCAGGGGCTGTATTGAAAAGGCAGTTTCTAGTAACCAAAACAGCATGTTACTGGTACCACAACAGAGACATAGATCAATGGAACAGAACAGAGCCCTCAGAAATGATGCCACATTTCTACAACTATCTGATCTTTGACAAACCTGACAAAAACAAGAAATGGGGAAAGGATTCCCTATTTAATAAAAGGTGCTGGGAAAACTGGCTAGCCATATGTAGAAAGCTGAAACTGGATCCCTTTCTTACACGTTATACAAAAATTAATTCAAGATGGATTAAAGACTTAAATGTTAGACCTAAAACCATTACAAGAAAACCTAGGCAATACCATTCAGAACATAGGCGTGGGCAAGGACTTCATGTCTAAAACACCAAAAGCAATGGCAACAAAAGCCAAAATTGACAAATGGGATCTAATTAAACTAAAGAGCTTCTGCACAGCAAAAGAAACTACCATCAGAGTGAACAGGCAACCTACAGAATGGGAGAAAATTTTTGCAACCTACTCATCTGACAAAGGGCTAATATCCAGAATCTACAACGAGCTCAAACAAATTTACAAGAAAAAAACAAACAACCCCATCAAAATGTGGGCGAAGGACATGAACAGACACTTCTCAAAAGAAGACATTTATGCAGCCAAAAAACACATGAAAAAATGCTCATCATCACTGGCCATCAGAGAAATGCAAATCAAAACCACAGTGAGATACCATCTCACACCAGTTAGAATGGTCATCATTAAAAAGTCAGGAAACAACAGGTGCTGGAGAGGATGTGGAGAAATAGGAACAGTTTTACACTGTTGGTGGGACTGTAAACTAGTTCAACCATTGTGGAAGTCAGTGTGGCGATTCCTCAGGGATCTAGAACTAGAAATACCATTTGACCCAGCCATCCCATTACTGGGTATATACCCAAAGGACTATAAATCATGCTGCTATAAAGACACATGCACACATATGTTTATTGCGGCACTATTCACAATAGCAAAGACTTGGAACCAACCCAAATGTCCAACAATGATAGACTGGATTAAGAAAATGTGGCACGTATACACCATGGAATACTATGCAGCCATAAAAATTGATGAGTTCATGTCCTTTGTAGGGACAGGGATGAAACTGGAAAACATCATTCTCAGTAAACTATCACAAGGACAAAAAACCAAACACCGCATGTTCTCACTCATAGGTGGGAATTGAACAATGAGAACTCATGGACACAGGAAGGGGAACATCACACTCTGGGGACTGTTGTGGGGTGGGGGGGAGGGGGGAGGGACAGCATTAGGAGATATACCTAATGCTAAATTATGAGTTAATGGGTGCAGCAAAACAACATGGCACATGGATATATATGTAACAATCTGCACATTGTGCACATGTACCCTAAAACCTGAAGTATAATAATAAAAAAAAAGAGCAATTAAAAAAAAAAAGAAAAGGCAGTTTATGAATGGGTTCTTTCACTCCGGTATATACATCAAGGCTATGGAAAGAGATAGGGCTTACTAATGGTATAGACTGAATATTTATGTCTTCCCAAAATTCACAGGTCAAAACCTAAGCCCCAGTATGAGGCTATTTGGAAGTGAGGCCTTTAGGAACTGATTAGGTCACAAGGATGGAGCCCTCATGCATGAGATTAGTGCCCTTATAAAGAGACTCCAGAGAACTCTCTTGCCTCCTTCCACTGTATGAGGTTACAGTGAGAAGATGGCCATCTATGAATGAGAAAAGAAACCCTCACCAGACACTGAATCTGCCAGCACATTGATCTTGGACTTCACAGCCTCCAGAACTGTGAGGAATAAATTTCTGTTGTTTCTAGGCCACCTGATCTGTGGTATTTTTGTTATACCAGCTGAAACAGAGTAAGACAACTTCTTTTACCACACGAAAATGTTCAGAATATTCCACCTTAGACTTTTATGATAATCTTGAACAGTGAATCATGGACAACTGTCAGTTTTTTGAAGGCTGGAAACAGGTCTAACTCAAAATCTCACAAGAATCTAAGACATAGTTTGTACTTGGAAAACATTTTTCCAACCAGATGGAACAAAAATATGCTCTTCCCAGCTTTGGAGCTCAGTTTTCTTCACTATTAAATTAAAAATATAGACTAAACTAGGTGATTTCTGAGGTCCTTGCTGGTGCTATAATTCTGTGACTCCAACTTACATACCTTTTTAGAATATTCAGTTGTAAAGTTCAATCCAAGCCATTCAAATTTTTGCAAATTAATTTATTATAAAATTGTGGATCCCAGCTGTTGAGATTTTGAGGGCAGCCAACTTCCCAGTCTGATGGGAACAGACAATTAAGTTAAAATGCTTACTTTTATGACCTCAGGCAGTTACAAATCTCATTGACTGATCTTTAGTGAGTCAAAGGCACAGGTTCATCAATCTCTCTAATCACAGGAAAAACAAATTATGGTAAATATGTGCCTTGAGATCATTTATGAAAAAGCACTTTGCAACTATAATGTGCTACCAGAATGTGATTTACCACATTGTTGCTAATAGGTAGGATGCTACAGAAGAAATCTGGGATAATATAAGGCAAACTATTATCAGTGTTTATAACCAAAAGGTGAGATTAAAAGACACTGTCTTAAATTTGCATTTCCATCATGTTTGAATTTAAAACAATGAACTTATATTGTATATCAGGAAAACCAGTTAAGGGAAAAGATAAGTCATGTGACTTATTCTGTATGTAGAATTATTCTGCAGTAATTGTAACAACCCTTTGTCCCTGGGCTGGGAGTTACTTGGTGTCCTGATGCTGCCATGTGCTAGCTGGGTGACAATAACCCAGCCACCTAACATCTCAAAGATTGTTCCTTTTTGTGTGAAATAGGGATAGAGTTGTCTAATTCCCAGAGACAGATAGAGAACTTAAAAGATGAATCTGAAATTCAATAGCCTAAATAAATTCAAGGAAGTATTATTATCTTATTATCTTACTGGATCTTTCCAGCAACCATGTTACTTTTGGCTGGATTTCGTATTTTCCAATTTATGAATGACACAACCAAGAGCTAGGTAGGTTAAGTAAATGGTTTCAGACAATAAGCCCAGCTAGCCCAGAGGTTTATTTTCCATTTGCATAGAAAACAAATGTTTTATGCGTATGTTTGTTTGCCCAGGGCTAGGGTATTACTTGCATATGATGTTCTTATATAATTAAAAAAAAAGAATACAACCTTCAAAGAAGAAAATCTCAGCTAACAAATCTATCATTAACAAAATAGTTTTCATCATCTTGGGCAGCAGTGAAGAAAAAACCATGAATCTGTGCCCTATTGAAGCCTGCCAAATGTAATTTTCCTCAGCTTTATTTATCTCTATAAAGCAATTAAATAGGAGGCAGAAAAGATGAAAAAAAAAAATCACTCATTTCAAACTAAAGCAAGCTCTATTCTTTGCACTGTCTCTTCCCTTCCCCCAAACCCCACTTCAGCTGCAGCCTGTAGAAATTCTGGTGAATATGCAACATGTGGAGGCTGTGTCTCACATTTCACAGTTCCTAAAATGACAAATAGTGCACAGGTTGTCACTGTGAATGGCAGATCCAAAGACCTGGGGCTCAGCTGTCTCCATCATTCAGAAAGGAATTGTTGAGAGTTATTTCTATATCAATCTAGGCAGGCCTGGCTGGCTCTGCCACCTGCCAGCTGTTTTACCTTACATTTGACTTGTTTGAGCCTCTATTTTCTCATTGGTCGAATAAATATATTTATATCTACTTCATAGAGTTGTTGTAAGAATTAAATGAGATAAAATATATAGGATTAAATGAAATTAAGAGGAAAGTACTAGCAGGGAATTTGGCATATGATAGGTGCTCAAAAGCTGCTTGATGCCTGTGATACAGGGGCTAAGTGCCTGGACTCTGAAACAGGCAGCCTGGGTTTGAACCCTGGTTCTGCCATTTACCAGTGTACACTTGACCAAGTCGTTTGTCCCTCTGCACTGCCTCTATACAAGTATATATAATGATAGTGCCTAGAGTTGGTTCTGGGCAAGATGGCTGAATAAAAACAGCTCCAGTCTGCAGCTCCCAGCAAGACCAGTGCAGAAGGCAGGTGTCTGCATTTCCAACTGAGGTACTCTGTTCATCTCTTTGGGACTGGTTAGACAGTGGGTGCAGCCCATGGAGGGCAAGAAGAAGCAGGGTGGGGTGTCACCTCACCCAAGAAGTGCAAGGGGTCAGGGAACTCTCCCCTAGCCATGGGAAGCCGTGAGGAACTGTGCCATGAGGGATGGTGCTATCCAGCTCAGATATGATGCTTTTCCCATGGTTTTTGCAAACCCGCAGACCGGGAGATTCCCTCGGGTGCCTACATCACCAGGGCCCTGGGTTTCAAGCACAAAACTGGGCGGCCATTTGAGCAGACACTGAGCTAGCTGCAGGATTTTTTTTTCCTACCCCAGTGGCACCTGGAACCCCAGCAAGACAGAACTATTCACTCCCCTGGAAAGGGGGCTGAAGCCAGGGAGCCACCCCCATGGAGCCCAGCAAGCTAAGATCCACTGGCTTGAAATTCTCGCTGCCAGCACAGCAGTCTGAAGCCAACCTGGGATGCTTAAGCTGGGTGGGGGTAGGGGAGACCGCCATTACTTAGGCTTGACTAGGAAGTTTTCCCCTGACAGTGTAAACAAAGCCACTGAGAAGTTTGGACTGGGCGGAGCCCACCACAGCTCAGCAAAGCCACTGTAGCCAAACTGCCTTTCTAGATTCCTCCCCTCTAGGCAGGGCATCTCTGAAAGAAAGGCAGCAGCCTCAGTCAGGGGCTTACAGATAAAACTCCCATATCCCTGGGACAGGGCACCTGGGGGGAAGGGGCAGCTGTGGGCACAACTTCAGCAGACTTAAACATTTCTGCCTGCTGGCTCTGAAGAGAGCAGCAGATCTCCCAGAAAATTGCTTGAGCTCTACTAAGGGACAGACTGACTCCTTAAGTGGGTCCTTTACCCCCGTGCTTCCTGACTGGAAGACACCTCCCAGCAGGGGTCGACAGACACCTCATACAGGAGAGCACCGGCTGGCATCTGGTGGGTGCCCCTCTGGGACGAAGCTTCCAGAGGAAGGAGCAGGCAGCAATCTTTGCTGTTCTGCAGCCTCCACTGGTGTTACCCAGGCAAACAGAGTCTGGATTGGACCTCCAGCAAACTCCAGCAGACCTGCGGCAGAGGGGCCTGTTAGAAGGAAAACTAACAAACAGAAAGCAATAATATCAACATCAACAAAAAGGAGGCCCACGTAAAAACCCCATCCAAAGGTACTCAGTGTCAAAAATCAAAGGTAGATAAATCCACAAAGATGAGGAAAGAAAACAGCTCAAAAATGCTGACAATTCCAAAACCAAGAATGCTGCTTCTCCACCAAAGGACCACAACTCCTCATCAGCAAGGGAACAGAACTGGATGGAGAATAAGTTTGACAAATTGACAGAAGTAGGCTTCAGAAGGTGGGTAATAACAAACAGCTCTGAGCTAAAGGAGCATGTTCTAAACCAATGCAAGGAAGCTAAGAACCTTGATAAAAGGTTACAGGAACTGCTAACTGGAATAACCAGTTTAGAGAACATAAATGACCTGATGGAGCTGAAAACACAGCATGAGAACTTCAGGAAGCATACACAAGTATCAATAGCAAAATTGATTAAGCGGAAGAAAGGATATCAGAGATTGAAGATCAACTTAATGAAATAAAGCATGAAGACAAGATTAGAGAAAAAAGAATGAAAAGGAACAAACAAAGCCTGTAAGAAATCTGGGACTAGGCCGGGCGCAGTGGCTCACGCTTGTAATCCCAGCACTTTGGGAGGCCGAGGTGGGCAGATCACGAGGTCAGGAGATCGAGACCACGGTGAAACCCCGTCTCTACTAAAAAAAAAAAAAAAGAAATCTGGGACTATGTGAAAAGGCCAAACCTACGTTTGACTGGTGTACCTGAAAGTGATGGGGAGAATGGAACCAAGTTAGAAAACACCCTTCAGGATATTATCCAGGAGAACTTCCCCAATCTAGCAAGACAGGTCAACATTCAAATTCAAGAAATACAGAGAACACCACTAAGATACTCCTCAAGAAGAGCAACCACAAGACACATAATCATCACATTCACCAAGGGTGAAACAAAGGAAAAAATATTAAGGGCAGCCAGAGACAAAGGTCAGGTTACCCACAAAGGAAAGGCTATCAGACTAACAGCGGATGTCTCAGCAGAAACCCTACAAGCTTGAAGAGAGTGGGGGCCAATATTCAACATTCTTAAAGAAAAGAATTTTCAACCCAGAATTTCATATCCAGCCGAACTAAGCTGCATAAACAAAGGAGAAATAAAATCCTTTACAGACAAGCAAATGCTGAGGGATTTTTGTCACCAACAGGCCTGCCTTACAAGAGCTCCTGAAGGAAGCACTAAATATGGAAATGAAAAAATGGTACCAGCCACTGCAAAAATATACCAAAATATAAAGTCCAAAGACACTATGAAGAAACTGCATCAACTAATGGGCAAAATAACCAGCTAGCATTATGATGACAGGATCAAATTCACACATAACAATGTTAATCTTAAATGTAAATGGGCTAAAAGCCCGAATTAAAAGACACAGACTGGCAAATTGGATAAAGAGTGAAGACCCGCTGGTGTGCTGTATCCAGGAGACCCATCTCACATGCAAAGACACACATAGGCTCAAAATAAAGGGATGGAGGAATATTTACCAAGCAAATGAAAAGCAAAAAAAGGAGAGGTTGCAATCCTAGTCTCTGAGAAAACAGATTTTAAACAAAGATCAAAAAAGAGAAAGAAGGACATTACATAATGGTAAAAGGATCAATGCAACAAGAAGAGCTAACCTAAATATATATGCACCCAGATTCATAAAGTATACAGATTCATAAAATATATTCATAAAATATACAGGAGCACCCAGATTCATAAAGCAAGTTCTTAGATACCTACAAAGAGACTTAGACTCCCATACTGTAATAGTGGGAGACTTTAACACCTCACTGTCAATATTAGACAGATCGAGACAAAAAATTAACAAGGATATTCAGGAATCGATCTCAGCTCTAGACCAAGCTGACCTAATAGACATCTACAGAACTCTCCACCCCAAATCAACAGAACATACATTCTTCTCAGCACCACATCACACTTATTCTAAAACTGACCACACAATTGGAAGTAAAACACTCCTCAGCAAATATAAAAGAACAGAAATCATAACAGTCTCTGAGAACACAGTGCAATCAAAGTAGAACTCAGGATTAAGAAACTCACTCAAAAACCGCACAACTGCAGGGAAACTGAGAAACCTGCCCCTGAAGGAGACTGGGTAAATAACAAAATGAAGGCAGAAATAAGTAAGTTCTTTGAAACTAATGAGAACAAAACCAGTAAGAGCAAAGATACAACACAAAGAATCTCTGGGACACAGCTAAAGCAGTGTCTAGAGGGAGATTTATAGCACTACATGCCCACAGGAGAAAGTGGGAAAGATCTAAAATTGACACCCTAATATCACAATTAAAAGAACTAGAAAAGCAAGAGAAAACAAATTCAAAAGCTAGCAGAAGATAAATAATTAAGGTCAGAGAGGAACTGAAGGAGATAGAGACATGAACAACCCTTCAAAAAATCAGTGAATCCAGGAGCTGGCTTTTGAAAAGATTAACAAAATAGACTGCTAGCCAGACTAATAAAGAATAAAAGAGAAGAATCAAATAGACACAATAAAAAAAGACAAAGGAGATATCACCACTGATCCCACAGAAATACAAACTACCATCAGAGAATACTATAAACATCTCTACACAAATAAACTAGAAAATCTAGAAGAAATGGATAAATTCCTGGACACATACACCCTCCCAAGATTAAACCAGGAAGAAGTTGAATCCCTGAATAGACTAATAACAAGTTCTAAAATTGAGACAGTAATTAATAGCCTACTAAGCAAAAAAAAGCCCAGGTCCAAACAGATTCACGGCCGAATTCTACCAAAGGTAGGAAGAGGGGCTGGTACCATTCCTTCTGAAATTATTCCAAACAATAGAAAAAGAATGACTCCTTCCTAACTCATTTTATGAGGCCAGTATCATCCTGATACCAAAACCTGGCAGAGACACAACAAAAAAAGAAAATTTTAGGCCAATATCCCTGATGAACATCAGTGCGAAAATCCTCAATAAAATACTGGCAAACCAAATCCAGCAGCACATCAAAAAGCTTATCTACCACAATCAAGTCGGCTTCATCCCTGGGATGCAAGGCTGGTTCAACATATGCAAATCAATAAATGTAATCCATAACATAAAAAGAACCAATGACAAAAACTACATGATTATCTCAATAGATGCAGAAAAGGCCTTTGACAAAATTCAACACCCCTTCATGGGTGTTGCCCAAGCTAGCCCTCCAGCCATCATCATGCTACTGCCAGACTCCAGATGTCTGAGGCACTCCTTGGCTCCCACAAGCTCTCTTCTAGTGCCTCATCTTCCTCTGGTTGCCCCTCGACTCCCCACTTCCCCAGTTTCCCTCATTACCCCCACACCTTCCACCCTCTCCGTCACCCTCAAAAATACTTCATGAAGTTTAGCTAAATCAATAATCAGAAATGTATAGCATTAAATTTTATTTTAAGAGAGAATATTTAATTAACAAAATGTCTGATTTTGGAATTATAAAAGGTGCAACAAAGATTATTAACAGATTTCTCAGCAGAAACCGTACAAGCTGGGAGAACATGGAATGATATAGTGAAAGTGCTGCAAGAAGAAAAAAAAAAAACTGCTGACCAAAAATATTATACTCAGCAGAGTGATCCTTCAGAAATGAGGGAGAAATAAAGTCCTTCCCATACAAGCACAAGCTGAGGGAATTCATCACCACTAGACTGGCAAAGATCTTAAGTAACCAATAACATTGCACCACAAGGAACTAAGAAAAAAGGGCAAACCAAACACAAAATTAGTAAAAAGAAGGAAATAATGATCAGAGCATAAATAAATGAAAGACTAAAAGAAATAGAAAAATCAACAAAATGAGCAGTTGGGTTTTTGAAAAGATAAAGAAAGTGAACAAGCCTTTAGGTAGACTAAGTAAAATAGAAGACTCAAAATCAGATGAAAAAAGAAACAATATGGCTGGGTGCAGTGGCTCACACTTGTAATCTCAGTACTTTGGGAGGCTGAGGTGGGCAGATCACCTGAGGTCAGGAGTTCGAGACCAGCCAGGCCAACATGGTGAAACTCCATCTCTACAAAAATGCAAAAATAAAATTAGCCAGGCATGATGGTGGGTACCTGTGATCCCAGCTACTTGGGAGGCTGAGGCAGGAGAATTGCTTGAACCCAGAAGGCAAAGGTTGTGGTGAGCTGAGATCACGCCATTGCACTCCAATCTGGGCAACAAGAGCGAAACTCCATCTCAAAAAAAAAAAAAAGAAAAAAGAAACAACTGATAACATAGAAATACAAAAAATCATGAGAGACTATCATGAAAAATTATACTCCAACAAACTGGATAACCTAGAAAAAAATAGATGAATTTCTGAACACACACAACCTACCAAAATTGACTCATGAAAAATAGATAATTTTAACAGACCATATTGAGTGAGAAAATTGAATCAGTAATAAAGTCTCCCATCAAAGAAAAGCCCAGGACCTGATTGCTTCTTCTTCTCAAACTATTCCAGAAAATTGAGGAAGAAGGAATATTTCAAAACTCATTTAATAAAGCCAGCATTACCCCAATACCAGAATCAGACAAGGACACAACAAAAAAAGGAAACTACGGGCCAATATCACTGATGCATATGGATGCAAAAATCTTCAGCAAAAAACTAGCAAAGAGAATTCATCAGCACAATTTCAAAGATGATTCACTGTGATCAAGTGGGATTCATACCAGGAATGCAAGGATGATTTAACATATGCCAAGCAGTAAATGTAATACATTACATTAACAGAAAGCAGGACAAAAAATATATGATTATTTCAACAGATGCAGAAAAAGGATTTGACAAAATGCAACATTCTGTCATGATAAAAATTCTCAATAAATTAGGTATGGAAGGTCTGTATCTCAACACAATAAAGGCCGTAATGACAAACCCATAGCTAACATCATACAGAACAGAAAAGCTGGAAACTTTTCCTCTAAGATGCAGAACAAGACAAGAATGTTTCTTGTCTAAAAAAATCTATAGACAATCTGAAGAAGTTTATCTCATATAGGTAGTGAATAGAACAGCAGTTACCAGAGACTGGGGAGAGTAGGAAGGAGAGTGGGATAGGGAGCGGTTGGTCAATGGGTACAAAGTTATATTTACAAAAGAAAAACAAGTTATAGTGTCTTATTGCACAGTATGGTGACTATAGTCAACAATAAGGTAAGATATTGTATATCTCAAATAGGTAGTAAAGAGGATTTTGAATGTTCTCACTACAAAGAAATGATAAATATTTGAGAGGATGGATATGCTAACAATGCTGATTTGATCATTTCACAAGGTATGCATGTATTGAAACATCGCATTGTACCCACAACATATACAATTATGTGTCAATTAAAAATAAAAAAAGTACACAGAATAATTTATGTGGAAGCACTTTGTAGAATGCAGCAGAATGTATGAGGTAGTGATTATTATGTTAAGTGCAAGAACTGAAGTGGGAGCTAAATGATGAGAACACATGGACACAGAGGTGAGCAACACACACTGGGGCCTATTGGAGGGTAAAGAGTAGGAGGAGGGAAAGGATCAGGAAAAATAGCTAATGGGTACTAGGCTTAACACTGGATGACAAAATAATGTGTACAGCAAAACCCCATGAATTTACCTATATAATAAACCTGCACATGTACCCCTGGAACTTAAAAGTTAAAATTTAAAAAACTGAAAATACAGAATGTCAAAAAATGATGTTCTATCTTTGTGAGTTTGGGATAATGGAAATCCACAGAGATAGAATAAATAAGGTTTCAAGATCCCTACAATCCTTATAGAGAAGCCGAGTTTTGCTTTCTTGACCAATGTCTGTGCCAACATACATGTCTGGAACAAAGAACTGGGCAATTTGAAGCTTTCTACAAACTTGGCAGGACTTGGGGTGAGCAGAAAAGTCATAGAAAAGTTGGCCAACTGCAGCTACTTTTGATCCACAAAGCCATGGATGGTCTTTGTTGACGGGAAGCTACAGGTTGGAAGCCATTCTATAAATAAGAATACGACTTCCAGAAACCTGAGGGGCTGAGGAGTAACAGTGTGGTGCCTACAAAGTCAGCCTCAGCCACCTTCACCCAGGGAATATGAGTGAATGTGACAAGTTGGTGGCCTGGGTGTTGGCAGAAATGACATGGCTACTTCCAGAAAGAAAACTACCTTAGCCACCAAGTGTCACAGGTGAGTCCAGCTTTCAGAATTCCACTCATGGCTCATTGCTGAAGCACAACTGACAGCACTAGCTAGCAGCTGCTAAAACCCATCTTTGTCTCCTTTGGCCCTGAAATCAACCTACAAAACAGCCTTTCAGAGGGAGTACATTAAGTACTGATGTTCACAGGCCTTGCATGCTGAGATTCCAAGTCTTATAATTGCTTAGATAGCATGATTCTGGGAGCAATAGCTCCCACATAGATAGAATTCATGGCTATCTAAATCCAGTACCACCCATAGATCTGAGCACCCAAAGGTCTGGTCTGGGCTCCATGATTTAGAGGGTCCCACTGTAGTTCTCCAATGTCCAAGCCCCTCCCCACAGGGTAAACAGCCCTCTAGATCCTGTTGGAGAAAACTCAGACTCCTGCAGTCCCTGTCTTACTGCCTTCAGGGTCTGCACAGGCCTGTTCCCAGGCCCATTCTCGGGAGGACTGCACAATCAGTGTGTGTGCTGCCCTAGGCCTGAGGAGTGGCTAAGGGATGGCTGTTTTCAGGGAGGAGAGAATGGTAGAGCTTGGACGTGCAGTAGGGATGTCCATACTCGTGTGAGAAGCCCCTCAAAGTGCTGAATGGAGCCAAGGGTGAGAAAGACAAGGAGGATTGGCTTGGTGAGGGAATGGGGGGAAGAGGAATGGATAGATATCCATTGCTTATCCATTCATCAGTTAATGGATTTTTGGCTGTTTCCACCTTTGGCTATTATAAATAATGTTACTATGAACACTTATGTACTGTTGCTTAGTGTTCCAGGGTCTCAATGAATCATAGTTTATCTTTTGCTCTATTAAGGGAAACATAAGTTTCTCTTGTCCTCCTACTAACTAAAGTTTGCAATTGTAAGTATGTCCTCTTGTGCACATTTGCAAAAAGTTTATCTTGAGTAGCCACCTTTTAAAAATGAATGATAGTATTTTTTACTATGGTAAAATACATATAACATTTGTCATTTTAAAGTGTATAATCCAGTGAAATTACATGCACTCATAAAGTTGTGCAACAATCAGCACTATTTCAAGAGTATTTTCATCATGCCAGGGAAATCCATTACCCATTAAGAAGTTACTCCCTATCTCTCCCTCCACCCCAGTCCTGACAATCACTAATCTTTTTCTGTCTGCATAGATTTGCCTGTTTTGGACATTTCACAGAAGTGGAACCATACACTATCTAGTCTTTTGTGTCTGGCTTTGTTCACTTAGCATGTTTTCAAAGTTCATCCATGTTGTAGCATGTTACTTCCAATATGCTATTAGTAGCTGTGGTGGACTGAATGTTTGTGTCCCCCTAAAATTCATATATTGAAATCCTAACCTCAGTGTGATGGTATTAGGAGGTGGGACCTTTGGGAGGTGATTAGATTTTGATGAATTTATGATGATGGAGCCCCCGTAATGGGATTGGCACCCTTATAAGGAAAGAAAGGGACACCAGATCTTCCTCTCTCTATAAAGATACAACGTGAAGGAGGCGGTCTGCAAGTCAGAAAGAGAGCCCTCACCAGGAACTGAATGGCAGGCACCTTGATCTTGGAATTCCCAGCCTCCAGAACAATGGGAAATAAATGTCTGTTGTTTAAGACACCTAGACTATGGTATTTTGTTGGAGCAACCAGAATTCACTAAGGCAGTAACTAGTGAAGTATTTACACTTCATTTCTTCTTTTCCTTGTCTCTTTTTTTCCAATTAATAAACTTTATTTTTTAGAATAGTTTTAGGTTCATGGCAAAATTTATTAGAAAGTGCAGAGTGTTCCCACACACCTCCCTTCAATTCCTTTGTGGCAGAATAACATTCCATTATGTGGATATATTATATCTTGTCCATTTATCAGTTGATTGACATTTGGGCTGTTTCTGCTTTTGGCTATTATGAATGATACTGCTATGGACATTCATGTACAAGTTTTTGTGTAGACATACATTTTTATTTTTATTGAATATATACCTAGGAACAGAATTGCTGGGTCATATGGTAATGCTATGTTTAACTTTTTGAGGAACAGCCAAACTGTTTTCCAAAGTGGTTGTACCATTTTATATTCCCATCAGCAGTGTAGGAAAAGTCCCCATTTTTCTTCATCCTTGCTAACACTTGTTATTTGCTATTAAAAAATTACTATAGCCATCCTAGCGTGTGTGAAGTATCTCACTGTAATTTTGATTTTCATTTCCCTAATAGCTAATGATTCCAAGCATCTATTCATGTGCTTATTAGCTATTTATGCTTTTTTGCAAAAAATCTGTTCAAGTTACTTGTCCATTTTTTCTTTAACGTTTTTATTCTTTGCAAATACTTTATATCAATAAATATGTAGGAGAAAGTTACCCACCGCCTTACTAACCCAATGCATAATAAATGTTTCTGTGTTTCCAAGTTTCTCGTCTATACACATATTTAAAATTCTATTTTAAAATCATGATAAAGTGTATGTAACATAAAACTTACCATTTTGACTGTTTTTAAGTGTACAGTTCAGGGGAATTAAGTACATTCACATTGTTGTACAACCATCACTGTTATTCATCTCCAGATTTTTTTTCATTTTCCCAAACTGAAACTCTCTATCCATTAAAAACTCACTCCCCATTTCCCTCTCCCTGTAGCCCTTGACCATCACCATTCTACTTTGTGTCTCTATGAATTTGACTTCTTTAGATACCTCATATAAATGGAATGATACAATATTTGTCCTTTTGTGACTGGCTTATTTCACTTAGCATAATGTTTTCAAGGTTCATCCATGTTGGATCAGGTGTCAGATATTCCTTCATTTTTAAGGCTATATAATGTACCACATTTTATTAGCTAACAATAGTTCTATAATTCTACAAATTTTAGATTCTCTTGGGATTTTTTGTGTAGACACACATATCATCCATGGATACTGACAGCATTGTTTCTTCCTATTTAAATCTCCAAGCCACTCATGGCTCCAGATTTCCTGTTCCCCTTTTCCCGATATACAGATGGCAAAGCCAAATTCTGCTGACTAACCACAGCTATGTTGTGTCTGGAGCCTTCCCCACAAACCCAACAGCTGCTCTCCTCAGTGGGAGAATCCTGTTGTAGTTGTGCTGCCATGGACAGGACCCTGCCTGGCCAGGCCCTCCCTAGGGAGACCTAGCTTTCATCTTTGGCCCCCTGTCTGCTCTCTGCACCTCAAGTTCATGCCAAACCCTGTGGCTCGCTGTTCCAGGGACACTTCCTGATTATTTCTACCTTTGCTCCTATGATCTCCCTGGCTGGAATGACCCCCATTCCACCTCCACCAGTTGAAATCCCAATGTTTCCATGGATTATGTTAAATAACATATTCTCTCTAAAGGTTTATTCAAGTTCCCTCTTGCCTCCTTAAATCTGGATGTGATCTCTCAGAAAATGGCATAATGGAAAGGAATAGAATTAGAGAAAGATGAGCTCAAATGCAATTCTATTATGGTTCTAACCCATAATAGCTCTGTGATCTGCCCAAGTTATGTGGCTCAGTTTCCTTATCTGTAGAGTCAAACGCTGATGCTTCCCCTAGAGGGTTTTCTTAAGGATGAATTGTATAACACAGTGAAAGGACCTGATACTAAGTAAGTGTGCAGTAAGTATTGACTCTTTTCCTCCCAGTCTTCGCACCAGCATAATCACTTGCACCTTCCTGAGGCACTTGCCCCACCCAGCTTTGCATTATGGACCCGTGTGTGCTGGTGTGATCCTCATTACAAGTGCGAGTGTTCTCTTTCTTCTGAAGGAAGAGAAAATAGGCCTCAGAGCCTGATGAAACTTGTTCTTATTATGGCACACAGTTACCAGCTGTGTGACCTTAGTTTACTCATCTGGCAATGGGAACTTTCATGAGGTTTAAACTAGATAAAATAGGTAAGAGATTTGCTCACTGCTTGGTACATAGTGTTTTGACTATATATATTTGTTTACCTGATTTGAAATAAAATTCAATAACCTACTCCTTTCAGAGTCAAATCTGTACTTTTATAAGCAGTACTGGACAAGGTGTCACATCATGCACCCTCTTATCTGGGCACTGCTGAAGACCTCAGCAATGCAACAACATCTGTGGTGGAACTTGCCACATCTCCTAATTCCTGACTTATCTCTGGCAACTGTAGAAAGTTAAGCAGTCACTAGAATGGTTGGCAAATTATCTTCCTTCCAATAAGTCCTGCCAATCACCTTCTGAATGTGCATGCTCCACACCATGTGGAACACACTGCTGAAATTTCCTGGCTGTGGGCCTCTCCCCACAATCATGCTTCCTGCAGACACTGCTAGACATTTTTAAAAGAAGGGTGATTGGGGCCAGAGGCTGGGCTTACAGAGTGAAATCGGCATTTGCTGTCAGGACATGGAAATATTTTGTCTTTCCTTGACAGCTATCATTTTCTGAATACCTTCCTCAAATCAAATCAAAGAAAAACACTCTGAAGACTTGATATTTGTCTCCCAGAGAATGAGGCCACCAGGACTGAGACCTGGCTGATGTCTTTAAAAATTCCAAATGGAAGAGGTGGCTGGAGGGCAGCAAAGTGGAGAGAGTGAAGGTCTTGGACATCCAGGACCTTCCTTCAGCCAAAACATGAACCAAAAATTAGTCAGAATTACAAAAAGTGGAGAAATCCACATTTATAGTAGGAGATTTTTATCATACCAATATCAGGAACTAATGGAAAAACAGATTAAAATTAGTAAAAGCTGAAATTTTGAATCACACAGCTTAAAGCTTTATCTAATACAGGATGACAAATTTTTTTCTGGAAAGGGCCAGATAGTAAATATTTTAGGATTAGCGGGCTACATATGGTCTCTGTCACAAGCACTCAACTCTGCCATTGTAGCACAAAAGCAGCCACAGGCAACATGCAAATGAATGGATGAGGCTGTATTCAAATAAAACTTTACAAAAGCAGGCTGCAGGCTGGTTTTGGACCCAAGGCCATAATTTTCTGACCCTCTGACCTAATGGGTAGAGAGAAAGTTTTGTACCCAACAAATAAAAAATATGCATTTTATTCAAATACCCATGGACCATTTAAAAAATTGACCATGTAAGAGGAGCAAAGAAAGCTTCATCAAATTTTAGAGTCAATAGCCTATTACCATTTCTCTAATCTCAGTATAATTAAATTGGAAATAAAAAAGTATAAAGCTATACTTTGTTTTTTGATTGTTTGTTTTGTTTTGTTTTGTTTTTGAGACAGGGTCTCTCTCTGTTGCCCAGGCTGAAGTGTAGTGGCACAATTATAGCTCACTGCAGCCTCGACCTCCTGGGTTCAAGCGATTCTCCCACCTCAGCCTCCTGACTAGCTGGCACTACTGGTGTGTGCCACCACGCCCTGCTATATTTTTGTATTTTTGTAGAGATGGGGTTTTGCCATGTTGCCCAGGCTGGTTTCAAACTCCTGGATTCAAGAGATCTGTCCACCTCAGCCTGCCAAAATGCTGGGATTACAAGTGTCAGCCATCATGCCCAGCTAAAAATATACTCTGAAACACACCTCTAAACAGAGCTATCATACTATCTTATTTATTTGTTGTTTAATTTATTTTTAGTTGACAAATAATAATTGTGCATATCCATGGGGTACACAGTGATGTTTCGATACATGTATTGTGATCAGATCAGGGTAATTAGCATATCCACCATCTCAAACATGTATTATTTCTTTGTGTTGGGAATGCTGAGTATCCTCCTTCGAGCTATTTGAAACTATATATTATTGTCAACTGTAGTCATCCTACAGTAGTATAGAACACTAGAACTTACACATCAAGTGTAGTAGTAAAATGTTTATGGAAATTTAAGTGCCTGTCAACAGAAGAATTGATAAAAAAGGAAAACTATGATATATGTGTCATACAACAGATTATAGCAGTTAAAAATAACTGATAGAAATTTAAAAAATGAGAAAAGCAAGTTACAGAATTTTAAATATTTATATAATTCCTGGATATATGCAGATACTGTTTATGGATATTATGGAAGAGGATAATAATAAAGGGCTTTTCATATTGATCCAAATGTGTGTTTGTGTCCCAAGCTGAAAACACCCATATGTGCTAAAGTGGTATGACAAGACAAATCATCCTCTCCAAGTCTGTGGCTTCTCTTTTTTTTTTTTTCTTTTTTGAGACGGAGTCTGGCTGTGTTGCTCAGGCTGGAGTACAGAGGTGCAACCTCTACCTCCTGGGTTCAAGCAATTCTCCTGCCTCACCTCCTAAGTAGCTGGGGTTACAGGCACATACCACCACACCTGGCTAGTAGAGATAGGGTTTCACCATATTGGCCAGGCTGGTCTCAAACTCCTGACCTCAAGCAATCCACTGGCCTCGGCCTCCCAAAGTGCTAAGATTACAGGTGTGAGCTGCTGCACCTGGACTGTGGCTTATCTTAATGGTTTGTTTTATTTTAATAGTACCTTTTAGAAATAATAATTTAAAAGTGTTATGTTGTTGAATTTATCAGTGTTTCTTTTTGTATATGAGTGTCTTGATGAAGAAATCCTTCCCTGCTCTGAGTTCATGAAAATATTCTCCTATGTATTCTATAGTATATTCTACATAGGAGAATATATATACATATGTGTATATATAACAATACAGTATATATTTATAGACATGAGAATAGATATAAATTTATATAAGTACATTTAACTATATATGTAAAAAGATATATTTAGGTCTTTAATCAAAGTAGAATTGATTTCTATTTTAATCATTTTAATGTATCTACAGTGTTTAAGTTTTACAAAATATGTGTATATGTATATATTTTTCTACAAGATTTCTAATTCTTTTTCATAGCCATCTTTAGTCTGTTATAATATCGTTTTGTTTTCTTTTTTAATAAATGAAAGTTATTTTATTAGTTTCTTTGAGCATTTTAAATATATTTAAGTTTCTGTAAAATTTAATCTTTAAAAAAATTTATCTGGAATTTGTGTTTCCATTCCTGATTTTGTTTGCTGTTTTGTCAGTAGGTTTGTTATTTTGATTTACAGGCTAGTTTTCTTTAAATTAGGGTGTTTTGCTTTGTTTTTTGTTGTTGTTTGCCTCTTTATCCCCTTCTGTGCTTAATCTGACTTCCTTGTCCAGTAATTTTGCAATTTCTTCCAATTGGCATCCTGGAAATGCCAGTATAGAATAAGGCTTTGTGATGGAATCTTGATTCTCCTATTCCATAGTGATATGTGGAATACCACAGATCTAGTCACTAATGGTTCAGTTCTTGGATTAGGACTGGTCTATGTCCTCCATCCTATTTATTTATTAAATAAATATTATTTATTTTTAATGGATAAATATTATTTATTTTTAATAAATTTATTAAATAAATAATTTAATAAATAAATAATTTATTAAATAAATATTATTTATTTTTAATAAATAAATATTATTTATTTACATTCTGTTGCCCAGGCTGGTTCGCAGTGGTGTGATCATGGCTTACTGCAACCTCGAACTCCTGGGCTCAGGGGATCCTCCTGTCTCAGTCTCCCAAGTAGCTAAGACTACAGGTGCATGCCATTACATCTGGCTTTTTTTTTTGGTAGAGAAATGTCATTACATTGCCTAGGCTGATCTCGAACTGCCAGCCTCCAGCTGTCTTCCTGTGTTGGCCTCCCAAAATGTTGGGATTACAGGTGTGAGCTACTGTGCCCAGCCTTTTCTTTTATCTGTCATTGCTATGTGTTTGGAGGAGAGGGGTGTATCAAAGCATGAATTTTGTGAATGTATGTAGCCAACTTTCTTTGTTCTCTTATTTGACTGTTTCTTCCACCATACAAACATCCTCTCTCTTCTCTGAGACTCTTGATGATGGATATGAGAAATTTGTATTCTATCATTTTTATTTTTCATTTGTTCTTTCAATCTCCTTATCTCTTGTACCATGTCATTTTTTTTTACCGTCATGTTCCCAGTGCATAGCACCATGATTAGTATATAGTAGGAACACATCTCTGCATCTTGTTTGATCACATATTTGGTGAACAAATTAATTAATGAATAAACATTTATTGCATATATACTGTAAGCCAGACACTGTGCTAGACTTTGAGAATTCAGAGATGAGCAAGACCAGGCATGGTGGCTCATACATATAATCCCAGCACTTTGGGAAGCTGAGGCTGAAGGATCACTTGGGGCCAGGAGTTGGAGACCTGCCTGGGCAACATTGCAAGACCTTATCTCCACAAAAAAATTAAAAAAAAATTAGCTGGGCATGGTAGTGCATGTCTGCAGTCCTAGTTACAGGGGATGCTGAGGTGGTAGGATTGCTTGAACCCAGGAGGTCAAGACTGCTATGAGCCGCGATTGTACCACTGCACTCCAGCCTGAGTGACAGAGAAAGACCCTGTCTCTAAAAAAAAGAGAAGAGCTGGCCCCTGTTTTCACCCTTGTGAAACTGACAGTTCAGTAGGAGAGGTGTCATGCACACAGATAAGTGACTTCAAAAGCTAAGGGAATATGGCAGAAGTTGGGACTAAGTAGAGAGGAGGTATAAAGAGGGCATACTCAGGTCCACTCTGGAGGGAGTGAGGCTAACAGAAAATGGTAGGAGATGATGCTTGGGCTGAGCCTTGACAGGTTAACAGTTACTAATGAGGTAGACAAAGTGGGAAGAGGCTTTCCTGAACCCCCAGTTGAATACAGGTCCTATTTTCCTGTCATATATATTACTAAGGTAAATATATATAATATATAATAATATAAATTACTTAAATAAGGTAAATGTTGTATATATTTACCTCTAAATATATATATATTTTTTTATTATCGTACTTTAAGTTTAGGGTACATGTGCACAAGGTGCAGGTTTGTTACATATGTATCCATGTGCCATGTTGGTGTGCTGCACCCATTAACTCATCATTTAGCATTAGGTGTATCTCCTAATGCTGTCCCTCCCCACTCCCACCACCCCACAACAGGCCCCAGAGTGTGATGTTCCCCTTCCTGTGTCCATGTGTTCTCATTGTTCAATTCCCATCTGTGAGTGAGAACATGCGGTGTTTGGTTTTTGACCTTGCGATAGTTTACTGAGAATGATGATTTCCAGTTTCATCCATGTCCCTACAAAGGACATGAACTCATCCTTTTTCGTGGCTGCATAGTATTCCATGGTGTATATGTGCCACATTTTCTTAATCTAGTCTATCGTTGTTGGACATTTGGGTTGGTTACAAGTCTTTGCTATTGTGAATAGTGCCACAATAAATATACGTGTGCATGTGTCTTTATAGCAGCATGATTTATAGTCCTTTGGGTATATACCCAGTAATGGGATGGCTGGGTCAAATGGTATTTCTAGTTCTAGATCCCTGAGGAATCCCCACACTGAAATCCACAATGGCTGAACTAGTTTACAGTCCTACCAACAGTGTAAAAGTGTTCCTATTTCTCCACATCCTCTCCAGCACCTGTTGTTTCCTGACTTTTAATGATGGCCATTCTAACTGGTGTGAGATGGTATCTCATTGTGGTTTTGATTTGCATTTCTGATGGCCAGCGATGATGAGCATTTTTGCATGCATAAATGTCTTCTTTTGAGAAGTGTCTATTCATGTCCTTCGCCCACATATTGATGGGGTTGTTTACTTTTTTCTTGTAAATTTGTTTGTGTTCATCGTAGATTCTGGATATTTGCCCTTTGTCAGATGAGTAGGTTGCAAACATTTTCTCCCATTTTGAAGGTTGCCTGTTCACTCTGATGGTAGTTTCTTTTGCTGTGCAGAAGCTCTTTAGTTTAATTAGATCCCATTTGTCAATTTCAGCTTTTGTTGCCATTGCTTTTGGTGTTTTAGACATGAAGTCCTTGCCCATGCCTATGTCCTGAATGGTAATGCCTGGGTTTTCTTCTAGGGTTTTTATGGTTTTAGGTCTAACATGTAAGTCTTTAATACATCTTGAATTAATTTTTGTACAAGGTGTAAGGAAGGGATCCAGTTTCAGCTTTCTACATATGGCTAGCCAGTTTTCCCAGCACCATTTATTAAGTAGGGAATCCTTTCCCCATTTCTTGTCTTTGTCAGGTTTGTCAAAGATCAGATAGTTATAGATACGTGGCATTTTATTTCTGAGGGCTCTGTTCTGTTCCATTGATCTATATCTCTGTTTTGGTACCAGTACCATGCTGTTTTGTTTACTGTAGCCTTGTAGTATAGTTTGAAGTCAGGTAGCATGATGCCTCCAGCTTTGTTCTTTTGGTTTAGGATTGACCTGGCAATGCGGGCTCTTTTTTGGTTCCATATGAACTTTAAAGTAGTTTTTTTCCAATTCTGTGAAGAAAGTCATTGGTAGCTTGATGGGTATGGCATTGAATCTATAAATTACCTTGGGCAGTATGGCCATTTTCACGATATTGATTCTTCCAATCCATGAGCATGGAATGTTCTTCCATTTGTTTGTATCCTCTTTATTTCATTGAGCAGTGGTTTGTAGTTCTCCTTGAAGAGGTCCTTCACGTCCCTTATAAGTTGGATTCCTAGGTATTTTATTCTCTTTGAAGCAATTGTGAATGGGAGTTCACTCATGATTTGGCTCTGTGTTTGTCTGTTATTGGTGTATAAGAATGCTTGTGATTTTTGTACACTGATTTTGTATCCTGAGACTTTGCTGAAGTTGCTTATCAGCTTAAGGAGATTTTGGGCTGAGACAATGGGGTTTTCTAGATATACAATCATGTCATCTGCAAACAGGGACAATTTGACTTCCTCTTTTCCTAATTGAATACCCTTTATTTCCTTCTCCTGCCTGATTGCCCTGGCCAGAACTTCCAACCCTATGTTGAATAGGAGTGGTGAGAGAGGGCATCCCTGTCTTGTACCAGTTTTCAAAGGGAATGCTTCCAGTTTTTGCCCATTCAGTATGACATTGGGTGTGGGTTTGTCATAGATAGCTCTTATTATTTTCAGATATGTCCCATCAATACCTAATTTATTGAGAGTTTTTAGCATGAAAGGTTGTTGAATTTTGTCAAAGGCCTTTTCTGCATCTATTGAGATAATCATGTGGTTTTTGTCTTTGGTTCTGTTTATATGCTGGATTACATTTATTGATTTGCATATGTTGAACCAGCCTTGCATCCCAGGGATGAAGCCCACTTGATCATGGTGAATAAGCTTTTTGATGTGCTGCTGGATTCGGTTTGCCAGTATTTTATTGAGGATTTTTGCATCAATGTTCATCAAGGATATTGGTCTAAAATTCTCTTTTTTGGTTGTGTCTCTGCCCGGCTTTGGTATCAGGATGATGCTGGCCTCATAAAATGAGTTAGGGAGGATTCCCTCTTTTTCTATTGATTGAAATAGTTTCAGAAGGAATGGTACCAGTTCCTCCTTGTACCTCTGGTAGAATTCGGCTGTGAATCCATCTTGTCCTGGACTCTTTTTGGTTGGTAAGATATTGATTATTACCACAATTTCAGAGCCTGTTGTTGGTCTATTCAGAGATTCAACTTCTTCCTGGTTTAGTCATGGGAGGGTGTATGTGTCAAGGAATTTATCCATTTCTTCTAGATTTTCTAGTTTATTTGCGTAGAGGTGTTTGTAGTATTCTCTGATAGTAGTTTGTATTTCTGTGGGATCGGTGGTGATATCCCCTTTATCATTTTTTATTGCATCTATTTGATTCTTCTCCCTTTTCTTCTTTATTAGTCTTGCTAGCAGTCTATCAGTTTTGTTGATCTTTTCAAAAAACCAGCTCCTGGATTCATTAATTTTTTGAAGGGTTTTTTGTGTCTCTATTTCCTTCAGTTCTGCTCTGATCTTAGTTATTTCTTGCCTTCTGCTAGCTTTTGAATGTGTTTGCTCTTGCTTTTCTAGTTCTTTTAATTGTGATGTTAGGGTCTCAATTTTGGATCTTTCCTGCTTTCTCTTGTGGGCATTTAGTGCTATAAATTTCCCTGTATACACTGCTTTGAACGTGTCCCAGAGATTCTGGTATGTTGTGTCTTTGTTCTCATTGGTTTCAAAGAACATCTTTATTTCTGCCTTCATTTCGTTATGTACCCAATAGTCATTCAGGAGCATGTTGTTCAGTTTCCATGTAGTTGAGTGGTTTTGAGTGAGTTTCTGAATCCTGAGTTCTAGTTTGATTGCACTGTGGTCTGAGAGACAGTTTGTTATAATTTCTGTTCTTTTACATTTGCTGAGGAGAGCTTTACTTCCAACTATGTGGTCAATTTTGGAATAGGTGTGGTGTGGTGCTGAAAAAATGTATATTCTGTTGATTCGGGGTGGAGAGTTCTGTAGATGTCTATTAGGTCTGCTTGGTGCAGAGCTGAGTTCAATTCCTGGGTATCCTTGTTAACTTTCTGTCTTGTTGATCTGTCTAGTGTTGACAGTGGGGTGTTAAAGTCTCCCATTATTATTGTGTGGGAGTCTAAGTCTCTTTGTGGGTCACTCAGGACTTGCTTTGTAAATCTGTGTGCTCCTATATTGGGTGCACATATATTTAGGAAAGTTAGCTCTTCTTGTTGAATTGATCCCTTTACCATTATGTAATGGCCTTCTTTGTCTCTTTTGATCTTTGTTGGTCTAAAGTCTGTTTTATCAGAGACTAGCATCGCAACCCCTGCCTTTTTTTGTTTTCCATTTGCTTGGTAGATCTTCCTCCATCCTTTTATTTTGAGCCTATGTGTGTCTCTGCACATGAGATGGGTTTCCTGAATACAGCACACTGATGGGTCTTGACTCTTTATCCAATTTGCCAGTCTGTGTCTTTTAATTGGAGCATTTAGTCCATTTACATTTTAAGTTAATATTGTTATGTGTGAATTTGATCCTGTCATTATGATGTTAGCTGGTTCTTTTGCTCGTTAGTTGATGTAGTTTCTTCCTAGCCTCGATGGTCTTTACAATTTGGCATGATTTTGCAGTGGCTGGTACCAGTTGTTCCTTTCCATGTTTAGTACTTCCTTCAGGAGCTCTTTTAGGGCAGGCCTGGTGGTGACAAAATCTCTCAGCATTTGCTTGTCTGTAAAGGATTTTATTTCTCCTTTACTTATGAAGCTTAGTTTGGCTGGATATGAAATTCTGGGTAGAAAATTGTTTTCTTTAAGAATGAATTCTTTAAGCTCTTCTTGCTTGTAGAGTTTCTGCCAAGAGATCTGCTGTTAGTCTGATGGGATTCCCTTTGTGGGTAACCCAACCTTTCTCTCTGGCTGCTCTTAACATTTTTTCCTTCATTTCAACTTTGGTGATTCCTCTGACAATTATGTGTCTTGGAGTTGCTCTTCTCGAGGAGTATCTTTGTGGCATTCTCTGTATTTCCTGAATCTGAATGTTGGCCTGCCTTTCTAGGTTGGGGAAGTTCTCCTGGATAATATCCTGCAGAGTGTTTTCCAACTCGGTTCCATTCTCCCTGTCACTTTCAGATACACCAGTCAGACGTAGATTTGGTCTTTTCACATAGTCCGATATTTCTTGGAGGCTTTGTTTGTTTCTTTTTATTCTTTTTTCTCTAGCCTTTCCTTCTCACTTCATTTCATTCATTTCATCTTCCGTCACTGATACCCTTTCTTCCAGTTGATCGCATCGGCTCCTGAGGCTTCTGCATTCTTCACGTAATTCTCGAGCCTTGGCTTTCAGCTCCATCAGCTCCTTTAAGCACTTCTGTGTATTGGTTATTCTAGTTATACATTCGTCTAATTCTTTTTCAAAGTTTTTAACTTCTTTGCCTTTGGCTTGAATTTCCTCCTGTAGCTCGGAGTAGTTTGATCGTCTGAAGCCTTCTTCTCTCAACTTGTCAAAGTCATTCTCTGTCCAGCTTTGTTCCATTGCTGGTGAGGAACTGCGTTCCTTTGGAGGAGGAGAGGCGCTCTGCCTTTTATAGTTTCCAGTTTTTCTGCTCTGTTTTTCCCCATCTTTGTGGTTTTATCTACTTTTGGTCTTTGACGATGGTGATGTACAGATGGGTTTTTGGTGTGGATGTCCTTTCTGTTTGTTAGTTTTCCTTCTAACAGACAGGACCCTCAGCTGCAGGTCTGTTGGAGTTTGCTAGAGGTCCACTCCAGACCCTGTTTGCCTGGGTGTCAGCAGCGGTGGCTGCTGAACAGCAGATTTTTCATGAACCACAATTGCTGCTGCCTGATTGTTCCTCCAGAAGTTTTGTCTCAGAGGAGTACTCGGCCATGTGAGGTGTCAGTCTGCCCCTACTGGGGTGTGCCTCCCAGTTAGGCTGCTCGGGGATCAAGGACCTACTTGAGGAGGCAGTCTGCCTGTTCTCAGATCTCCAGCTGCATGCTGGGAGAACCACTACTCTCTTCAAAGCTGTCAGACAGCGACATTTAAGTCTGCAGAGGTTACTGCTGTCTTTTTGTTTGTCTGTGCCCTGCCCCCAGAGGCAGAGTGTACAGAGGCAGGCAGGCCTCCTTGAGCTGTGGTGGGCTCCACCCAGTTCGAGCTTCCCGGCTTCTTTGTTTACCTAATCAAGCCTGGGCAATGGCGGGTGCCCCTCCCCCAGCCTTGCTGCCACCTTGCAGTTTGATCTCAGACTGCTGTGCTAGCAATCGGCGAGACTCCGTGGGCATAGGACCCTCCACGCCAGATGCAGGATATAATCTCCTGGCGTGCTATTTTTTTAAGCCTGTCAGAAAAGCACAGTATTAGGGTGGGAGTGACCCGATTTTCCAGGTGCTGTCTGTCACCCCTTTCTTTGACTAGGAAAGGGAACTCCCTGACCCCTTGCACTTCCCGCGTGAGGCAATGCCTTGCCCTGCTTGGGCTCGAGCACGGTGCACCACACCCATTTTCCTGCGCCCACTGTCTGCCACTCCCTAGTGAGATGAACCCGGTACCTCAGATGGAAATGCAGAAATCACCTGTCTTCTGCGTCGCTCATGCTGGGAGCTGTAGACGGGAGCTGTTCCTATTCAGCCATCTTGGCTCCACCCCTTTTTTAAAAATTGAGATGGAGTCTTGCTCTGTCCCCCAGGCTGGAGTGGAATGGTATGATATCGGCTCACTGCAACCTGCACTTCCCGGGTTTGAGCAATTCTGCCTCAGCCTCCCAAGTAGCTGGGATTACAGGTGCCCACCACCACGCCCAGCTAAGTTTAGTATTTTTAGCAGAGATGGAGTTTCACCATGTTGGCCAGGCTGGTCTTGAACTCCTGACCTCAGGTGATCCACCCACCTTGGCCTCCCAAAGTGCTGGGATTACAGGTGTGAGCCACCATGCCCAGCCAGTAATTTAAATATATATCAGTGATTACTTAAAGTCTGTCTCTCTTACTATATACTCCACAAGGTTAGGATCATCATCTTGTTTCACCATTGCATCTCCAGGGCTTGGCTTTTAGTAACTATGTAATAATATCTTTGAATGAATGAATGAGGAACTTCTAGGCGAAAAAGTAACAGACAGAAACATAAGTGGTAACAAATCTTGACAGGTTTGAGGAAGGCAACCTGGTTACTAAGACTGTAGTGAATATAGGGAAGTAGGGTAGATGTACCTGCAAAAACCTTGTCAGAAACCACGCAATGTGAAATGTTGTATGGCCCTCTTGTTTAGGATTTGAGATATACCCAGCTTATGCTGAAATTGGCTTTAAGGCAAATCATGTGACTCATGATATTGAAAATTAGTAAGTTTCTGAGGAGGTTTTGTTATGAAATATTATATTTTAAATCTGCTTTTCTCTGTTATGTTGATTATGTTCACTTACTAATTCTACAGATATGGATTGAGCATCTACTATGTGCCAATCAGACACTGTGGGTGACCCTCATTCACAGGAACATGATTCAATGTGGGTGACATTCTTAGGAACATGAAACAGGAAGTGATACTGCCCTAAAAGGGCCTACTCTCTAGTAGGTGGCAATATAAGTAAGAAAGCAAGTAGTTGCCAAAAAATACTATTCAATATGGCCAAAGCTTCTAGATCCAACTACTAGTTTTCAGGAAATGGAGAAGATGGAAGAACATAATACTCCACCATGGGGATTCCATCAGCAAAATGTGGGGAATTTATAGAATAAACAACTCCATTTCTTCAACAAGTAAATTGCAAGGAAAAAAACTGATGGAGATGGAATCTGTAGAGTAAAAGAATCTCAGAGACATAGCAACCAACTGCAGTGATGGAATTTATTTGGATTCCTGATTCAAACAAACATAGTGCTAAAAAACATGACATTTATGAGATGTTTAGGAATGTGAACTTTGACAAAATATTTAATGATTAAGAAATTATTCCTGCTGGACACAGTGGCTCATGCCTGTAATCCCAGCACTTTGGGAGGCTGAGGCAGGCGGATCACAAAGTCAGGAGTTCGAGACCAGGCTGGCCAATATGGTGAAACCCCATCTCTTCTAAAAATACAAAAATTAGCTGGCTGTGGTGTCAGGCACCTGTGGTCCCAGCTACTCGGGAGGCCGAGGCAGGAGAATCGCTTGAACCCAGGAGGCAGAGGTTGCAGTGAGCCGAGTTTGCACCACTGCACTCTAGCCTGGCAACACAGAGAAACTGTCTCAAAAAAAAAAAAAAAATTCCTAATTTTTTAGTTGTGATAATTATGCTAAAGAGTCCTTCTCTTTTTAATATACATAATGATATGTACATATGAAATAATGTGATGAAATGGTTTGATATTTGGGATTTGCTTTAAAATAATGTAATGGGGAGGGATATGGATGGGCATCAAAATGAAGCGAGATTGGCCATGAATTCATAATTGTTGAATCTGAGTGATGGGTACATAGGAATTCATTACATTATTGTGTTTATATCTTTAGATGTTTGAGCTTTTCCATGATAAAAAATTACAAAAAGACAAATTACAATATACTCTTTGAGTTCAGTAAGACTGGGGTATTATGGAAATACACAAAATGTTCATGTGACTCAGACCAGAAGGGACAGAAGACTTACTGGAAGACAGGTGTCTGAAGCTCTTCATGCCCAGTTCTCATGGACACCAGGTTTCTTCCTCCAGTGCTGGGAGACAGTTACAATCTCATTCTCAGAGATAGCTGCAACTTTCTCCAAAGCCCAAGGCCACGTGTAGCCCTAGCAGGCTTGGTGCTCTGTCTCTGGCTCACTCTTCTCTTATAGCCTCACTTTAGACTCAAGATTACAGTATCAGGCCAAGGTATATTTGTCTCTTTGGCTTTGAGGCAGAGCAGGCACCTAGCAGCAGCCTCTTGGTTGGAAATAGACTGGCTTTGGGTTTTTAAAATTTATTTATTTTATTTTTTTACAGATGGCACCTCATTGTATTGCCTAGGCTAGATTCAAACTCTTAGGGTCAAAGCATCTTCCTGCCTCAGCTCCCCTAGTAGCTGTGTGTGCATGCATGCGTACATGTGTGTGCGTGTGTGTGTGTGTGTGTGTGTGTTTAAACAAGGAGATCCATAAGCCACTACTGGTAGCTATACTAAACCTATAGAAACCAGACTCAAAGATGAACCTTAGAGATTATCCAGAACAACTCTCTAATTTTTAAGGGTGGGATTATTGAGACCTGGAAGCTTGTAACACTTTGTCCAAGTACCCTTACCTTCCTAGCAGTAGGACTTTGACAGAATGCAAGGGATTTGCTTTGTCTTGTTTTTCTCTCTGTTACATTTCTCTCTATGCGTCCCTCTCCAGAAAAACAGCTGCCTGATTTCATAATATGCATATTCTCATGTTACAGGCTCTGAGAATAGTTGTAATTCTATTTAACAGAACATTTCTTAAATTCGAGTACCCTCCCGCGCCCACATTTTTGTTGAATACCTATTGTCCTTGAGAATTTGTGCTCTACAGCGAACACAGTGGGGGCTCCTAGTCTACACTTTATTAGTCTCTCATTCCTCCATTTATATATCCCTGATCTCCAGTGCTGTGATAAGCAAAAAAGGAGTCATAGCAGTTGGCAGTCGGGCCTCTTCCCCCAACAAGGAGCTCTTCTTTTATCTGCCTTTCCCATCTGCTCTTCCCTGCAGCAGAAGCTTTTCAGTGTGGCTGTTTCTCAACTGGAATGGGAACACAAGGTTTGGGTAGATGTAATTAGTGTATTCCTAGGGAAATACAATGAGCTATGCAGAATCCAAGTGCTTTGCATGCTTAGAGAATCGTCATAAGATATGTGCTCCAGTACTTTCCTCTTTATTGAAGAAAAAAAGCAGATGGGGATTATGGTAATTAAAATGTAGGATCATTAAAAAAATAGGGATAATGGTCACACTTTCTGGTTTTGTGTTCCTTCAGTCCCAAGCATTTGAAACTCCTCTCATAGGTGTGAATAGCTCTAAAGAAATCTGCTGATCAGAGGATCCCAAATAAGAAAAACTACACAAAAGCCCCATAGTTATAATCCCTACTAAGGACCTCAGGGAGGGAGGCAGCAGGAAGATGGCACTATTTGTACTGTCTGGGAGAGAGCAGGTACCAATCTGGGCCAGGGTCCTTGTGTGGGCTGCAACTTCTCCCAAAACACCAGCTCCCCAGATGGAAGACAACCTGTAAGAGGCACATCTGATGACTTGGCAAGTCATCTTAACTCCTTGGATTTAGATTTCTCCTTATAAACTTGAAATAAAGAATTTTAAAGATACTTTGTGGTTCTAACTTTTCTTGAATTGAGAAGGACATTGGAGACATACTGATAACAACTAAATTTTATGTGTTGTGTCATATGGTTTTGTTTTGTGTCCCCACGCAGATCTCATCTTGAATTATAATCCCCAGGTGTTGATGGAGGGATCAAGGGCAAGGCGATTGGATCACGGGGGCAGTTCCCTCATGCTGTTCTTGTGATAGTGAGTGAGTTCTCACAAGATCTGATGGTTTTATAAGCGGTTGAGAGCTCCTCCTTCATGTGCTCTCTCTCTCCTCCTGCCTTGTGAAGAAGGTGCCTGCTTCCCCTTCGCCACGATTGTAAGTTTCCTGAGGCCTCCCCAGGCATGTGGAACTATGAGTCAATTAAACCTCTTTCCTTTATAAATTACCCAGTTTCAGGGAAGTTCTTTATAGCAGTGTGAAAATGGACTAATACAGTATGTTATCTCATTGTTTTCTCCCATAGCAACTTGGGATGATAAGGGCCCATCATCCACATTTTCCCAGTGAGGACAGGAAGGTTCAGAGTCCCTAGCTGATTAGGATTAGGCAGCTATTAAGTGATCAAGTCTGAATTTAAACACAGGTCTGTCTGAGTCACTACATTATACTTTTTTCACTTCAGGAAATAATGTTTCCCTGGGTCCTAAAGATTAGGAAAATGGAAATGCCAGTGAATTTATTAAGCACCTACACTTGCCAGCCCCTGTGCTAGGAGGTGGAAATATAGTGGGAGCCCTGATGTAGCTAACAGCCCTGAGAGGTTTGAAGGTGCAATTGTTAAGGTTCTTCTTTGTGGCTAAAGAAGAAATAAAAAAGTACACTTTGATCTGCCTTAAACTTATGCAGCCTTCTATAATTTCCATGTTCTTCAGGTTCATTTTCTTATTGTGATCTTCACAATAAGTGAGAGAGGAAATAGTATAGACAGTATTAGCCCCATTTCCCAGATAAGAAAACTGAGGCTTAGAAAAGTCGAAGCATGGCTGGGCATGGTGGCTCATGCCTGTAATCCCAGCACTTTGGGAGGCCTAGGCAGGTGGATCACCTGAGGTCAGGAGTTCGAGACCAGCCTGACCAACATGGTGAAACCCCTTCTCTACTAAAAATACAAAAATTACTTGGGCATGGTGGCACATGCCTGTAATCCCAGCTACTCAGGAGGCTGAGGCAGGAGAATTGCTTGAAACCAGGTGGAGGAGGTTGCGGTGAGTCGAGATTGTGCCATTGCACTCGAGCCTGGGTGACACAGTGAGACTCCATCTCAAAAAAAAAAAAAAAAAAAAGAAAAGAAAATTCATAGCAGAACATGAGCCTTCCTAGGCCATGTCTAGTGCTCTTCTATTACACAAGGCAGCCTTTTGCATTCAGTAGAAAATTGTAATTACTGTTGAATTCAGCCAGTAGTTTTTTTGTTTAGCTGTTTTTTTATGTGGTGCCAAGTAGCTTTGGTGGCAGTTTTCATTTTTCTTTGGCATTTGTAGGCATAGAAAGATCTGCCTGAAATGTCCCTGGGCAGAGGCCCACTCTCACTGTTTGCAGGCTTCTGGGCTGGTGGCTCACAACCCAGGCAGTAGTAATGGCCCCAACTGTCACTGCCTCTTAGCAAGGCCACATTGTTTTCAATAGACATACCGTTAGCCCAGTTCAGCCTGCATCCACACACATGGTGTCCAAAATGGTCCCAGCTAGGGCCATAATTTCTGGACCCCTCATTCAACCCACCACTCTTTTCCGGGGCTGGGCATCATGCTTGAGGAGAGGCACACATAAGTGGAAATGAATTGGGATGCATCCCAGAGTCCATGCTGGCTGAGATGCAACTGAGGGGACTACAGAGGTTTTGAGAAAGAAACACACAGATGGATGAGGGAGGAGGCAGTGAAAATAAATACTGATTGAGTATTATGTGTCAGGCACTGTACTAGGGTCTGGAAATAGAGCAACATTCTTGCCCTCGTGGAGCATATGCTAAATAATAGAAATAATAACTTACGTATTTCTGAGAGTCTTATCTCAGCCAGACATTGATCTGAGAGCCTCATATAAATAACCACATTTAATCTCCCCAAATCCCCTATGAAGTAGCTATTATTATCATACTCATTTTGGGGGTAACAAACACTGAGGCACAGAGGTAAAGAACTTGATCCAGATCTTCTTTTCCAGAGACAGGGTCTCCTGTGTCACCCAGGCTGGAATGCAGGGGCATGATCATAGCTCACCGCATCTTCAAACTCCTGGGTTCAAGTGATCCTCCCACCTCAGCCTCCTGAATAGCTAGGACTGCAGGTGCCCATACCACCACCGTCAGCTAGTTTTTTTTCTTGGCCAGGCTTATCTGAAATCCCCAGCCTCAAACAATCCTCCTGCCTCAGCCTCCCAAAGTGCTGGGATTACAGGCATGAGCCCCCACACCTGGCCTTGCTCCAGATACAATCAGCACAAGGCAGCTGGAGGCTGACCCTGTGCTTTCAGGCTGCAACATCTGTGTGCTGATCCACCACCAAGCACGCTGCCTTTCTAGAGTCTAAGGAAGCAGCTATAGCGTGTAAAATCTTCACACACACAGTCTCATCCTCACAATAGGTCTGCAAGGTACGTTTTAATGCCACCATTTTATGAGTGAGGAATCTGGCTTGGGGAGATGAAGGGATTTGCCCAGCAGGTTAATGTCCCACAGCCTGACCTGGAGCCCACCACAGGACCCAGACAGTCGGATCTCCTTTGTGCTGTAGTTTAAACACTCCCTGCAGTGATCACATATTTCGTTAATAGCTATAAAACAGTATTAAGGCAAAGAAAATGGCTATTCCTTTTGTTTACTATAGTTACCTTTCAGCAATGAGGGCTGCCTGTATTTCAGAGACAGCATCCAGGATGCTTTGTGATCAGGTCATCTTGGAGAACAAGGTGCTCTTTCTTTCTTTTTTTTTTTTGAGATGGAGTCTCACTCTTCTCACCCAGGCTGGAGTGCAGTGGCATGATCTTGGCTCACTGCAACCTCTGCCTCCTGGGTTCAAGCAATTCTCCCGCCTCAGCCTCCTGAGTAGCTGGGATTACAGGCATGTGCCACCACGCCCAGGTTATTTTTGAATTTTTAGTGGAGACAGGGTTTCACCATGTTGGCCAGGCTGGTCTCGAACTCCTGACCTCAAGTGATCTGCCCACCTTGGCCTCCCAAAGTGCTGGGACTACAGGCATGTGCCACCATGCCTGGCCTTCTTTCATTTCTTTATTTGCAGTTTTATACCTGTGAATTATGTGATGTGGAGAACTCAGCAGTGAAATTTCTGGAGGCATCAAGAACCATCTCAGCATTTCTGGTCAGGGGCACTCACGGATGTCTTTCCTTCTGTGTGCCCTGTGGGGTGCGTGAATCTCAGAGACAACACATTTTTCTTCTCAGTTATCCACATGTCTTAGGGCAGGTTGCCCTACCTTGAAAACAACATTGGCTTGAGCAATCATATCCTTTTTTCTCACTCCACATTTTGGTAATTAGCCCTGAACATTATGGGGTGGTGGCGGCGGGTTATAGATTTTGTAGCTTTTAGAGCTGGAGAAGGTGAGAGGTCATTTGGACCAACTCCCTTGTTTTACAAGACAAGGAAACTGGGGAAACTGAGGAATTGGAGGGGGCATGATTTGCTTATCCAGCAAGTAGTGGCTTTTTCTGCTATCTACACTTCTTAGCTCTCTTAGTCCAACTCCTTCTTTTAAGAGATAACTAAACAGATGTTAAAATGCTGTGACTTGGTGAAGGCCAACAAGTGGATGGTACAAACGAACTAGAAGCCAGGCCTTCTAGCTCCCACTTGCAGCAGCTTTGAAAGGGAAATGGGGGCAGGTAGTTTATCTGGAGGTGATCCTAGGAAGCACAAGTGAGGGAGTGGGGAGAGTGGCGGAGAAGGGAGAATGCTCCAAAGGTGCTTTAGTGAGGAGGCTTCACAGGGACAACTGGGGCTCAACCCCAAGGGGACCAAGGAACTTTGTTAAATTGCCTCATCTGGAGTCACCATCCCACCCAAACTGCATGAGCAGATATTTGTCCCAATAATGGGAAAACCATGTCCATAATCAGTGCTTTGGCCAGAAATAGCTCTCTCATTTCCTCATCTGGAGTTGGAGAAACTGGAGTATTTTTCCAGACTCTTTTTCCTCATTGGTTGAAAATGATTATTCCTGGCTGGTGCTTCTGGGCTGCCCTATATGAGTGGAGAAGCTTAGTGTCCTGGAGAAAGCCTGCAGGTGGAGAATTGGAGAGGTGAAGGTAGAAAGCTGAAGTGTTCTGCAAACTATCTATTGCAGCTGCTTGTGGACTCAAAAGTGGCCCAAGGGTATGTGGGCTGGAGTCTCGTAGTGTCTGTTATGGAATGTGATTCAGATTGGACCCAGGAGATAGCAGAAGCCTGCCCTTTCTGTGATGCACCAAATGCTTTATTAAGTGCACCAAATGCTTAGCATGAGTCAATTATCTTGGGGAAACAGATGAAAGGACTGAAGTATGCATCTGCGGTGATGAGGGGCAAAACCGAGAAAGTTGCACAGACCGAAGAGCTGGATCATGAGAGCAAAAGCCTCGGGAATTGCCCAATCCTGAGCAGAGCCTCATTTACTCCCATAGGGTAGGTGACTAGGTCTCTAAGGGGCAACTTAGTACATACACAGCCCTTCTCTGCCCACTCCAGGCACTGGAATGAGAATAGGCGAGGTTTTCTCCCACCAGAATAAGGACTCTAGATGTAGTCTCCTGGCCCAGGCCTGGCAGCAACTCCCCTCTCCTCTGCCCAGAGCCCACCTGCTCTTTGAGGTCTGTGAGCAGTTCTAGGTGTGGACAAGCTCACTCACCATTTCCAGGTGTCAGCAGGGCACTTGAGGCTGCAGGTAGCTTTCCAGCTGAGATGACCCTTCATGTCAAATGATTTTATGAATACCTGTATTCATAAAACAGATATTCACAGTGAAGTGCCTTAGGAAGGAGGCAATGAGAGAGCTATTTCTGGTTAAAGCACTGATTATGGACATGGTTTTCCCATTACTGTGACAAATACCTATCTGCTCATGCAGTTTGGGTGTGATGGTGAGAGAATAAACTTGATTCTCTTTCTTTTTTTTTTTTTAAATTAAAGTCAAGGAAAGGCTGCTAAGAGCCCAGAGGAGGAAGCTGGACAGAGGAACCCAGTCCCTTTGGGTTCATTGTGTCCCTCAGCTACCAGGGCCAAAAACAGTGGCTGACACAGCTGGGCTGGTGAATACTTGGCCTCTCTGCTCTTGGCACAGTGGACAGGAACACAGATGCCATGCTGCCAGCTCTCCTGGTATTTTATCATCATTTCCTTCTCTGTCAGTATCAGTATCCAAACAACTGAACTACTATCCAGAGAAGCAGAGAGAGGCTCTGTATGCTAAACAAGACAGTGTGTTGGACTGTGAGGCAGGGGACCTGCCAGTAACTGGCTCTCTGGGCCTCGGGGTCCTCATCCCCAAAGCCAGGGAGAAAGACTAGAGGGTATCTGTCTCCTCTTCCACATCAGGAGGTGATGCTTTCTCATTTTATTTTTATTTTTTCCCTGGGAAGGAAATCTGAGATTGAAGTTCTACTGTGAGCTAAGGTTTCATCAGTTACTTTAGCAGTTACTTTGGCCTCTCTGAGGTTGTTTTCTCATCTGTAAAGTGAGGATAAGAAATCCTGCTGTTTCTAGCTCAGGAGGGTTTTGAGGGAAAATCAAGTGAAACGATGATTATAAAAATGCTCTATAAACTGTATAATGTTTTATTAATTCATCCATCCATTCATTCATATGATTAATGAGCATCTGTGCACATCGTGGTTTCTGAGAACCAAACAACACATGTATAGATGCAGTCCCTGGCCTTGAGGGGATCTCAGTTTTATGTAAATATAGACAAAAAGCACATAGATTACTGTGACTCATACTAAAATAGCTATGAGAGCACAGAAGACCTGGCAGCTCTCAGGGGCAAGCTGACCCACACACCTAACAGGAGAGTGACACACATATCCAATCCACAGCCATTTACAGAATTTGTGCTCAGTATGTGTGTATCTGTCTCCTGGTTGAGGCCTGCACTTCCCTGGCTCTTATATCATGACTTTTTTTCCCTCTTGTCTCCTGTTTCTTGATATGTCTGTTTTTGGCAAGCCCTCCTTCCCAGGACACAGGGACAGAGCAGGTGTGCTGTTCTTTCTTGGGCAAACATCCCATAGAGGGAGTGGGTCCAGCTTCCCAGGCAGTACAGGCTGTTCTTATGTGCACACAGCCTCAGGGACAAGTCGGCCAAGCCTAACATGATTCTTTGCATATATATTGTTTATGAAGTCATAGCATGCCATGGAATGAAACATTCCCCCTCTCCTCATGCAGTGCAAAACTCCCTTAAATCTACTAAATATATAAGGAGCTGGGCACTGGCCCAGCCTCATGGCCACCAGCACTTTTTTCCAGATGGCAGAAAGCAAGCCTGCAGGAGATCAGAGGAACTGTCTCTTTAAGAACCTTTGAGCTTGTGGGAAAGGGCATATCAGTAGTGACCAATGGTGAGACTGCCCACTGATGACTAGTCTGAGGGGTGATCACTGCCCAGAAGAGAGAAGCCATCTAAGACGCATTTCTTTCTCATCCTGGTCACTTCTGGAAGTGTTGCTGTATCTCTTCTACTCATCTTTTCCCCTCAAAGACCCCAGAAGTATTCCTGTGCCTTTTCTTTTTGTAGTAGAAACTCTCCCAACCTCCATGTTACTGCCTAACCAGGTAAACTGGGGCTATCTATCTCGTCTGCAAATGTTCTGATTGATACCCATGGGAGGTGAAGTTCTTGCAGCTAAGAGGCTACTCTGTTTGCATGTAGACTTTCACTCCCACTAATCGAGTTATTTTTAACGCATTATTAGTTATTGCTTACCAAGAATTAGGTCTATTTGATCCTAAACTGTTTATTCCAGTTGTAGTTATTGTTATCATGTAATTCAATATAATATTAGGTAAACTGATGAAATATGAAATAAAGCTTATTTTCACAAAAACTAAGCAGCATTTTTAAAACCTTCAATAAAAATGAGGAGTTTATAAAAATTGATATCAAAGGTATAGGTGAAACAACTGGACATGGTGTAATAAAAGTTGCACCTGTCACTTTTGTCACATCCCATTGGCCATAACTTGTTTCCATGGCCATGTTTAGTTGCTTGCAGGCTAGAAAATGCCTAGGAGGCCACATGCCCAGCTCAAATCTAGGTTTCCATGACTTCAAGAAAGATTGGGAAAAGAGATACTGGGGACACATAGCATTCTATATAAAGGCACTTTTTTCTATGATTCACTGATTTGATCAAAAATTTTTTTGACTAACTAATGGATTATTGGCCCAGATATCCTCAGATAAGAGGATTCTTACTGTATAGCTACTTTCCCTGAACTCTCACCATACTTTTTACTGGTTTAAGTCCTATTCAGCCATTGTTCATTCATTGGCATTTTAATCATTTATTTATTCCACAGATATTTATTGTTACATAAGGCATTGGACACTGAGGGAACAGGAACAGGCAAGGAAGACAGGTCTAAGGTATTTTTTTAGAGCAGCACAAGAGGTCTAAGACATCATCTATAAAATAAGAGGGTTAGATTTAATAACTGCAAAGCTTGTCACTATACCGTAATTCAAAATGCTTACACTCCTATTACGAGCTTCCTGGGGCGGAATTTGCTAGGTTTTGAGTCATGGGACTTTGCAGCCATGGTCACTGCTAAAGACTGGAAGTAAGAGAGGTCAATGGCTTCAGAGGTGGTCTGGTCTGAGATCTGTGCCTTAGGGGAAGGGAGCCCTGAGTAACTACACCAATCAAATCCTTTCTGTCAAGGAATTTGAAGGCACTCAGTGAGACACAGAGGTCAGAGAAGCTCAGAGTTAGGCAGAGAAGCCAGTGACAGAGCCATGAGGCTGATACAAGAGTGAGGGAACAAGGGGTTGCTGGGAGAAATAAAGACCGAGGAATGAGGGGTGCTGTTGGATCATTAGAAGAGTTGTGGTATCCAGACTGACTATGGCTGGGATGGGTCCCTTTGCTTCCTTATTTCCCACATGGCAGTTTAGGTAATGTATGAGCTCTTGGCAATTTATTTAATATCTTCATAGTGCCAGGCACTATTCTAGGTATTTTATAATTCGTATATAGGCACTATCTTTTATTTTATTTTATTTTATTATACTTTAAGTTCTGGGATACATGTGTAGATGTGCAAGTTTGTTACATAGGTATACATATGCCATGGTGGTTTGCTGCACCTGTCATCTACATTAGGCATTTCTCCTAATGCTATCCCTCCCTTTCCCCTCCACCCCCCAACAGGCCCTGGTGTGTGATGTTCCCCTCCCTGTGTCCATGCATTCTCATTGTTCAACTCCCACTTATGAGTGAGAACGTGTAGTGTTTGGTTTTCTATTCCTGTGTTAGTTTGCTGAGAATGATGGTTTCCAACTTCATCCATGTTCTTGCAAAGGACATGAACTCATTCTTTTTTATGGCTGCATAGTATTCCATGGTGTATATGTGCCACATTTTCTTAATCCAGTCTGTCATTGATGGGCATTTAAGTTGGTTCCAAGTCTTTGCTATTGTAAATAGTGCTGCAGTAAAAATACGTGTGCATGTGTCTTTATAGTAGAATGATTTATAATCCTTTGGGTATATACCCAGTAATGGGATTGCTGGGTCAAATGGTATTTCTGGTTCTAGATCATTGAGGAATCATGACACTATCTTCCACAATGGCTGAACTATTTTACACTCCCACCAACAGTGTAAAAGCATTCCTATTTTTCCACATCCTCTCCAGCATCTGTTTTTTCCTGACTTTTTAATGATGGCCATTCTAACTGGCGTGAGATGGTATCTCATTGTGGTTTTGATTTGCATTTCTTTAATGACCCGTGATGATGAGCTTTTTGTCATGTTTGTTGGCCGCATAAATGTCTTCTTTTGAGAAGTGTCTCTTCATATCCTTCACCCACTTTCGATGGGGTTTTTTTTTCTTGTAAATTTGTTTAAGTTCATTGTAGATTCTGGATATTAGCCCTTTGTCAGATGGACAGATTGCACAAATTTTCTCCCATTCTGTAAGTTGCCTGTTCACTCTGATGGTAGTTTCTTTTGCTGTATAGAAGCTCTCTAGTTTAGTTAGATCCCATTTGTTGATTTTGGCTTTTGCTGCCATTGCTTTTGGTATTTTAGTCATGAAGTCTTTGCCCACGCCTATGTCCTGAATAGTACTGCCTAGGTTTTCTTCTAGGTTTTTATGGTTTTAGGTCTTACATTTAAGTCTTTAATCCATCTTGAGTTAATTTTTGTAGAAGGTGTGAGGAAGGGGTCCAGTTTCAGTTTTCTCCACATGGCCAGCCAGTTTTCCCAACACCATTTATTAAATAGGGAATCCTTTCCCCATTGCTTGTTTTTGTTAGGTTTGTCAAAGATCAGATGGTTGTAGATGTCTGGTATTATTTCTGAGGCCTCTGTTCTGTTCCATTGTTCTATATCTCTGTTTTGGTACCAGTACCATGCTGTTTTGGTTACTGTAGCCATGCTTATAGTTTGAAGTCATGTAAAGCGTGATGCCTCCAGCTTTGTTCTTTTTCCTTAGGATTGTCTTGGCTATATGAACTCTTTTTTGGTTCCATATGAAATTTAAAGTAGTTTTTCTAATTCTGTGAAGAAAGTCAATGGTAGCTTGATGGGGATAGCATTGAAACTACTTTTGGCAGTATGGCCATTTTCACAATATTGATTCTTTCTATCCATGAGCATGGAATGTTTTTCCATTTTTTTGTGTCCTCTCTTATTTCCTTGAGCAGTGGTTTGTAGTTCTTCTTGAAGAGGTCCTTCACATCCCTTGTATGTTGGATTACTAGGTATTTTATTCTCTTTGTAGCAATTGTGAATGGGAGGTCACTCATTATTTGGCTCTCTGTTTGTCTATTATTGTGTATAGGAGTGCTTGTGATTTTTGCACGTTGATTTTGTATCCTGAGACTTTGCTGAAGTTGCTTATCAGCTTAAGGAGATTTTGAGCTGAGGCGATGGGGTTTTCTAAATATACAATCATGTCGTCTGCAAAAAGAGGCAATTTGACTTCCTCTTTTCCTAACTGAATATGCTTTCTTTCTTTCTCTTACCTGATTGCCCTGGCCAGAACTTCCAATACTATGTTGAATAGGAGCAGTGAGAGAGGGCATCCTTGTCTTGTGCTGGTTTTCAGAGGGAATGCTTCCAGTTTTTGCCCATTCAGTATGATATTGGCTGTGAGTTTGTCATAAATAGCTCTTACTATTCTGAGATGTGTTCCATCAATACCTAGTTTATTGAGAGTTTTTAGAATGAAGGGGTGTTGAATTTTGTTTTCTGCATCTGTTGAGATAATCATGTGTTTTTGGTCATTGGTTCTGTTTATGTAATGGATTATGTTTATTGTTTTGTGTATGTTGAACCAGCCTTGCATCCTAGGTATGAAGGCAACTTGATCATGGTGGATAAGCTTTTTGATGTGTTGCTGGATTTGGTTTGCCAGTATTTTATTTAAGATTTTTGCATCGATGTTCATCAGGGATATTGGCCTGAAATTTTCTTTTTTTTTTTGTTATGTCTCTACCAGGTTTTGGTATCAGGATGGTGCTGACCTCACAAAATGAGTTAGGGAGGATTCCCTCTTTTTCAATTGTTTGAAATAGTTTCAGAAGGAATAGTACCAGCTCCTCTTTGCACCTCTGGTAGAATTCGGCTGTGAATCCAACTGGTCCTGGACTTTGGTTGGTTGGTAGGCTATTAATTACTGCCTCAATTTCAGAACTTGTTATTGGTCTATTCAGGGATTTGACTTCTTCCTTGTTTAGTTTTGGGAGGGTGTATGTGTCCAGGAATTCATCCATTTCTTCTAGATTTTCTAGCTTATTTGCATAGAGGTGTTTATAGTATTCTGTGATGGTAGTATTTCTGTGGGATCAGTGGTGATATTCCCTTTGTCATTTTTTATTGCATCTATTTGATTCTTCTTTCTTTTCTTATTATTAATCTGTCTAGTGGTCTATGTATTTTCTTGATCTTTTCAGAAAAACAGTTCCTGGACTCATTGATTTTTTGAAGGGTTTTTCATGTCTCTATCTCCTTTAGTTCTGCTCTGATCTTAGTTATTTCTTGTCTTCTGCTAGCTTTTGAATTTGTTTGCTGTTACTTCTCTAGTTCTTTTAATTTTGATGTTAGGGTGTCAATCTTAGATCTTTCCTGCTTGCTCTTGTGGGCATTTAGTGCTATAGATTTCCCTCTACACACTACTTTAGCTGTGTCCCAGAGATTCTGGTACATTGTGTCTTTGTTCTCATTGGTATCAAAGAACATCTTTATTTCTGCCTTAATTTCGTTATTTACCCAGTAGTCATTCAGTAGCAGGTTGTTCAGTTTCCATGTAGTTGTGTGGTTTTGAGTGAGTTTCTTAATCCTGAATTCTAATTTGATTGCACTGTGGTCTGAGAGACTGTTTGTTGTAATTTTCGTTCTTTTGCATTTGCTGAGGAGTGTTTTACTTCCAATTATGTGGTCAATTTTAGAATAAGTGTGATGAGGTGCTGAGAAGAATGCATATTCTGTTGATTTGGGGTGGAGAGTTCTGCAGATATATATTAGGTCCACTTGGTTCAGAGCTGAGTTCAAGTCGTGAATATCCTTGTTAATTTTCTGTCTCATTGATCTGTCTAATATTGACAGTGTGGTGTTAAAGTCTCCCACTATTACTGTGTGGGAGTCTAAGTCTCCTTGTAGGTCTCTAAGAACTTGCTTTATGAATCTGGGTGATCCTATATTGGATGCATATATATTTAGGATAGTTAGCTCTTCTTGTTGCATTGATGTCTTTATTATTATGTAATGCCCTTCTCCGTCTTTTTTGATCTTTGTTGGTTTAAAATCTGTTTTATCAGGGACTAGGATTGCAACCCTTCCTTTTTTGCTTTTCATTTTCTTGGTAAATATTCCTCCATCCCTTTATTTTGAGCTATGTGCATCTTTGCATGTGAGAAGTGTCTTCTGAATACAGCACACCAATGGGTCTTGACTCGTTATCCAATTTGCCAGTCTATGTGTTTTAATTGGGGCATTTAGCCCATTTACATTTAAGGTTAATATTGTTATGTGTGAATTTGATCCTGTCATTATGATGCTAGCTGGTTATTTTGCCCGTTAGTTGATGCAGTTTCTTCATAGTGTAGACGTTCTCTACAATTTGGTATGTTTTTGCAGTGGCTGGTACCAGTTATTCCTTTCCATGTTTAGTGCTTCCTTCAGGAGATCTTGTAAGGCAACAACAAGCATGTGAAAAAATGCTCAACATCACTGATCATTAGGGAAATGCAACTCAAAACCACAATGAGATACCATCTCATGCCAGTCAGAATGGCTATTACTAAAAAGTCAAAAAGTAACGGATGCTGGTGAGGTTGCAGAGAAAAGGGAACACTATACACTGCTAGTGGGAATGTAAATTAATTCAGCCATTGTGGAAAGCAGTCTGGAGATTTCTCAAAGAACTTGAAATAGAACTACGATTTGACCCAGGAATCCCATTATTGGGCATGTACCAAAAGGAATAGAAAGCATTCTATCATAATGATACATGCGTGTGTATGTTCATTGCTGCACTGTTCACTATAGTAAAAACATGAAATTAACCTAGATGCCCATCAATAGTAGACAGGATAAAGAAAATATGGTACATATATACCCTGGAATACTACATAGTCATAAAAAAGAACAAGATTATGTCCTTTGCAGTAACATGGATGGAGCTGGAAGATGTTATCCTAAGTCAATTAATGCAGGAACAGAAAACCAAACACTGCATGTTCTCATTTATAGGTGGGAGCTAAACATTGAATACAGATGGACACAAGGGAACAATAGACACCAGGGCCTAATTGAAGGTGGAGGTTGGGAGGAGACTAAGAATTGAAAAACTGCCTATCGAGTACTATGCTTATTACCTGAATGACAAAATTATCTGTATACCAAACCCCCACAACATTCAATTTAGCCATGTAACAAACCTACAGATGTACCCCTTGAACCAAAAATAAAAGTTGGAAAGAAAAAATAAAATAAAATTTGTGATCTTAAATAATCTATAGCCAGGCTATGCCTATAAGAATCCTGCACAGCTTGGGTGAGGGAGTGTTCTTCTGGGATGAGGTCATGGCAAAAGGACTCAGGAGCCAACTTGAAGAGGCTTCCATCTGACAAAGATGTGAGGATTTGATCATCAAGAAGAATAATATCTACAATTGGTTAGAATACATCATTTATGTTTAAAGCCATAATTATGATGCTTTAGAAACATTTTTAGATATTTATGAAGGATGCTCTTTCTCGCACATATTGTACCTAAAGCTAACAAAAAATTGATGAGATCTCTTTTTATAGAAATATCCACTTAATAAATGAAGAAATGATACAATCAGAAATCACCATTTTGCAGCTTCAAATGATATAATAGATCTAGTTAATGATCATCAATGTTACAAAGAGAAAGATACACAAGACAAAATGTTCTTTCAAAGGACCTACAGAACTTCACTGTAACCAATGTAACCCTTTAACACATCGTATTTAAGTGCCACCAAGTTTCAAGTCTTGAATGGGAGAATATGGTTTTAAACATTTAAACACACGGATGGACCATCACCTACTCTGTACTGAGTTGTCAATTTTTTGAAAAAGGGGCACTCCTTGAGATGAAATCACTTTCCTGTAACATGTAACTGTATAATTCAAATATATCTCCTATACTCTGAAGGCCCAGTTATTTGGGTGCACAGAAATCTCAATGTGCTTCCTTTATGTGCTTCACAGGCAACAACCCATGCCTACCCATTGGGTAACCACCTGGTGTCCAGAGCCATTTGGATGACAGCTTCTTGCTCTCGTTGACTCTTCCCCTAGGCACATAAACTCAGCCTTAAATAATCTCATATAAATAAACGGGTTGAGAAAGATGCTTTATAATACCCACAAACATCAGCTCTTCCTCCTGCAAATCTTAGCTGGGGCAGCAGCAGAATTATGGCATCTAGACTTTCTGTAAACCCAAGAGTAATGAAACAATAGCAGTTTATTATTTATAGTCATGAGGTACACTCAGAGCCACAGATGGGAAGTAGCCAGGCCCTTGGTGAAAAATAAAATCAGGCTTTTCCAGAGGAAAAAACCCTAGAAAAACACATTGCACATGTCCTCTCTCATTATTGATATAATGAAGTTTATCAGTTCCCTTTAATTAATGATGTAGGTGTCAGGCCTCTGAGCCCAAGCTAAGCCATCATATCCCCTGTGACCTGCACATACACATCCAGATGGCCAGTTCCTGCTTTAACTGATGACATTCTACCACAAAAGAAGGGAAATGGCCTGTTCCTGTCTTAACTGATGACATTATCTTGTGAAATTCCTTCTCCTGGCTCATCCTGGCTCAAAAGCTCCCCTACTGAGCACCTTGTGACCCCCACACCTGCCCACCAGAGAACAACCCCCCTTTGACTGTAATTTTCCTTTACCTACCCAAATCTTATAAAATGGCCCCACCCCTATCTCCCTTTGCTGACTCTTTTTGGACTCAACCCACCTGCACCCAGATGAAATAAACAGCCTTGTTGCTCACACAAAGCCTGTTTGGTGGTCTCTTCACACGGACGCACATGAAATTTGGTGCCGTGACTTGGATCGGAGGACCTCCTTTGGGAGATCAATCCCCCTTCCTCCTGCTCTTTGCTCTGTGAGAAAGATCCACCTATGACCTTGGGTCCTCAGACCGACCAGCCCAAGGAACATCTCACCAATTTTAAATTGGGTAAGTGGCCTCTTTTTACTCTCTTCTCCAACCTCTCTCACTATCCCTCAACCTCTTTCTCCTTTCAATCTTGGCACCATCTTTCAATCTCTCCCTTCTCTTAATTTAAGTTCCTTTCCTTTTCTGGTAGAGACAGAGGATATGTGTTTTATCCGTCAACCCAAAACTCTGGCACTGGTCACGGACTCAGGAAGACAGTCTTCCCTTGGTGTTTAATCACTGCGGGGACACCTGCTTGATTATTCATCCGTTTCAGAGGTGTCTGATCACAGTGGGTATGCCTGCCTTGATCCTTCACACTTAGTGGCAAGCACTGCTATTTTGGGGGGGCAAGCCCCCCCCACCTCTTCTCTCCATGTCTCTACCCTCTCTTTTCTCTCCACTTTCTTGGGAGGCAATACCCCCCACCACTTCACCACTTTCCTAGGGGGCAAGCACCCCCCCCACCCCTTCTCTCCATGTCTCTACCCTCTCTTTTCTCTCCACTTTCCTGTGGGGCAAGCACCCCCCACCCCTTCTCTCTGTGTCTCTACCCTCTCTTTTCTCTCCACTTTCCTGGGGGGCAAGCACCCTCCACCCCCTTCTCTCCATGTCTCTACCCTCTCTTTTCTCTGTGCTTGCCTCCTTCACAATAGGCAACCTTCCACCCTCCATTCCTCCTCCTTCTCCCTTAGCCTGTGTTCTCAAGAACTTAAAACTGCTTCAAATCACACCTGACCTAAAACCTAAATGCCTTATTTTCTTCTGCAATGCCGCTTAACCCCAATACAAACTTGACAATGGTTCCAAATAGCCAGAAAATGACACTTTTGATTTTTCCATGCTACAAGATCTAGATAATCCTTGCCATAAAATGGGAAAATGGTCTGAGGTGCCTGACGTCCAGGCATTCTTTTACACATCCATCCCTCCCTAGTCTCTGTTCCCAATGCAACTTGTCCCAAATCTTCCTTCTTTCCCTCCTGCCTGTCCCCTCAGTCCCAAACCCAAGTATTGCTGAGTCTTTCCAATCTTTTTTACAGACCCATCTGACCTCTCCCCTCCTCCCCAGGCTGCTCCTCGCCAGGCCAAGCCAGGTTCCAATTCTTCCTCAGCCTCTGCTCCCCAACCCTATAATCCTTTTATTACCTCCCATCCTCACACCTAGTCTGGCTTATAGTTTCATTCCGAGACTAGCCCTCCCCCACTTGCCCAGCAATTTCCTTTTAAAAAGGTGGCTGGAGCTAAAGGCATAGTCAAGGTTAATGCTCTTTTTTCTTTATCTGACCTCTCCCAAATCAGTTAGTGTTTAGGCTCTTTTTCATCAAATACAAAAACCCAGCCCAGTTCATGGCTGGCTTGGCAGCAACCCTGAGATGCTTTACAGCCCTAGACCCTGAAAGGTCAGAAGGCCATCTTATTCTGAATATGCATTTTATTTTACTACCCAATCCACTCCCAACATCAAATAAAGCTCCAAAAATTAAGTTCTGGCCCTCAAACTCCACAACAGGATTTAATTAACCTCACCTTCAAGTTGTACAATAATAGAGAAAAGTTACAATTACTTGTGTCTACTGTGAGACAAAACCCAGCTGCCCCTCCAGCACACAAGAACGTCAAAATGCCTAAGTTGCACATGCCTAAGCTGCAGCGGTCAAGCATTCCTATGGGACCTTCTCCATCAGGATCTTGCTTCAAGTGCCAGAAATCTGGCCAGTGGGCCAAGGAATGCCTGCAGCCCAGGATTCCTCCTAAGCCATGTCCCATCCGTATGGGACACCACTGAAAATCAGACTGTCCAACTAACCCAGCAGCCACTCCCAGAGCCCCTGGAACTCTGGCCCAAGGCTCTCTGACTCCTTTCCAGATCTTCTTGGCTTAGCAGCTGAAGACTGACACTCCCCAATCACCTCGGAAGCTTCCTGGACCATCATAAACACTTTGGGTAACTCTTACAGTGGAGGGTAAGTCCATCCCCTTCTTAATCAATACGGAGGCTACCCACTCCACATTACCTTCTTTTCAAGGGCCTGTTTCCCTTGCCTCCATAACTGTTGTGGGTATTGACGGCCAGGCTTCTAAGCCTCTTAAAACTCCCCAACTCTGGTGCCAGTTTGGACAATATTCTTTTATGCACTCCTTTTTAGTTATCCCCACCTGCCCAGTTTCCTTATTAGGCTGAGATATTTTAACTAAATTATCTGCTTCCTATGCTACAGCCACACCTCATTGCCACCCTTTTCCACAGTTCAAAGCTTCCTTCACATCCTCCTCTTGTATCTCCCCACCTTAATCCACAAGTATAGGACACCTCTACTCCTTCCTTGGCGACTGATCATGCACCCCTTACCATCCCATTAAAACCTAATCACCCTTACCCCACTTAAGGCCAATATCTCTTCCCACAGCACACTTTAGAAGGATTAAAGCCTGTTATCACTTGCCTGTTACAGCATGGCATTTTAAAGCCTATAAACTCTCCTTACAATTCCCCCATTTTACCTGTCCTAAAACCAGACAAGCCTTACAGATTAGTTCAGGATTTGTGCCTTATCAACCAAATTGTGTTGCCTATCCACCCCATGGTGCCAAACCCATATATTGTCCTATTCTCAATACCTCCCTCCACAACCCGTTCCATTCTAGATAAACCTAGCTGACCCCATAAATCCTAAATCCTTTCCCCACTCCCCTTTCCATTCCTTAAAAAGCAGCCCTAAAACTGCTCCCACACTAGCTCTCCCTAACTCATCCCAACCCTTCAAACAGCTGAAGTGCAGGGCTGCGCAGTCAGAATTCTTACACAAGGACCAGGACTGCACCCTGCAGCCTTTTTATCCAAACAACTTGACCTTACTGTTTTAGCCTAGCCCTCATGTCTGTGTGCAGCTGCTGCCACTGCCTTAATACAGCTAGAGGCCCTCAAAATCACAAACTATGCTCAACTCACTCTCTACCATTCTCATAACTTCCATAATTTATTTTCTTCCTCATACCGGATGCATATACTGTCTGCCCCTTTCCACTACCTCTCAGCAAGCCAAACTCATTGCCTTAACTTGAGCCCTCACTCTTGCAAAAGGACTATGCGTCAATATTTATACTGATTCTAAATATGCCTTCCATATCCTGCACCACCATGCTGTTATATGGGCAAAAAGAGGTTTCCTCACTATGCAAGGGTCCTCCATTATTAATTCCTCTTTAATAAAAACTCTTCTCAAGGCCACTTCACTTCCAAAGGAAGCTGGAGTTATTCACTGCAAGGGCTGTCAAAAGGCATTAGATCCTATTGCTCAGGGCAATGCATAGGCTGATAAGGTAGCTAAAAAAGCAGCTAGTGTTCCAACTTCTGTCCCTCATGGCCAGTTTTTCTCCTCATCGGTCACTCCCACCTACTCCCCCACTGAAACTTCCACCTATGAATCTCTTCCTACACAAGGCAAATGGTTCTTAGACCAAGGAAAATATCTCCTTCCAGCTTCACAGGCCCATTCTATTCTGTCATCATTTCATAACCTCTTCCATGTAGGTTACAAGCCACTAGCCCACCTCTTAGAACCTCTCATTTCCTTTCTGTTGTGGAAATCTATCCTCAAGAAAATCATTTCTCAGTGTTCCATCTGCTCTTCTACTCCTCAGGGATTGTTCAGGCCCCCTCCATTCCCTACACATCAAGCTCGGGGATTTGCCCCCGCCCAGGACTGGCAAATTGACTTTACTCACATGCCCTGAGTCAGGAAACTAAAATACCTCTTGGTCTGGGTAGACGCTTTCACTGGATGGGTAGAGGCCTTTCCCACAGGGTCTAAGAAGGCCACCGTGGTAATTTCTTCCCTTCTCTCAGACATAATTCCTCAGTTTGGCCTTCCCACCTCTATACAGTCCAATAACAGACTGGCCTTTATTAGTCAAATCATGCAAGCAGTTTCTCAGGCTCTTGGTATTCAGTGGCACCTGGTTTTACCTCAAACTGCCACCCTTAAGTCTCTCTTTAATTGGATAGAAGATCTTCAGTGACAACGTACACTCAATACTTTCACCCTGATGAAGTCCTTTTCTTTACATACTTACTCTTATTCTCGTTCCTGTTCTTACACCACCCTCTACCTCTCCCCAGCTATCTCCACCACACTATCAATCTCAATCACTCTCTCCTAGCCATTTCTAATCCTTCTTTAACAAACAGTCGCTGGCTTTGCATTTCTCTTTCCTCCAAAATCACCGAGGCCTCAACTTACTGCTAAAAAGAAAAAAGGGGACTGTGTATATTTTTAAATGAAGAGTGCTGTTTTTACCTAAATCAATCTAGCCTGGTAAATGACAACATAAAAGACAACAAAACAAAACAAAACAAGAAACACTCAAAGATAGAGCCTAAAAACTTGACAACCAAGCAAGTAATTATGCTAAACCACCTTGGACCCCCTTGGACGCTCTCTAATTAGATGTCCTGGGTCCTCCCAATTCTTGGTCCTTTAATATCTGTTTTCCTCCTTCTCTTATTCAGACCTTGTGTCTTCCGTTTAGTTTCTCAGTTTATCCAAAACCATATCCAGGCCATCACCAATCACTCTATACAACAAATGCTCCTTCTAACAACCCCACAATATCACCTGTTACCCCCAAATCTTCCTTCAGCTTAATCTCTCCCACTCTAGGTTCCCATGCCGCCTCTAATCCTGCTCAAAGCAGCCCTGAGAAAGATTGCCCGTTATTTCTCCATACCACCCCCCAAATTTTTGCTGCCCCAACACTTCAATACTATCTTATGTTATTTTTCTTATAAGAAGACAGGAATGTAAGGGCTCTGAGCCCAAGCTAAGCCATTATATCCCCCTGTGACCTGCACGTATACATCCAGCTGGCCCGAAGTAACTGAAGAATCACAAAAGAAGTGAAAATGTCCTGTTCCTGCCTTAACTGATGACATTACCTTGTGAAATTCCTTCACCTGGGTCATCCTGGCTCAAAAGCTCCCCCACTGAGCACCTTGTGACCCCCACCCCTGCCAGTCAGAGAACAACCCCCTTTGACTGTAATTTTCCACTACCTACCTAAATCCTATAAAATGGCCTGACCCCTATCTCCCTTCGCTGACTCTCTTTTTGGACTCAGCCTGCCTAGACCCAGGTGATTAAAAAGCTTTATTGCTCACACAAAGTCTGTTTGGTGGGCTCTTCACACGGTCGCATATGAAAATCATTTTTTAATTTAATCTACACAATGACTTCTATGACTCAAGTGCTATTATTATTTAAACTGCCTTTACAAAAATCGTAACTGAGGAAATTATGACAGTAGAAGAGATCAGACTTAACCAACCCTATCTTCCTTCTAACCTCTAAACTGTCCATTCCTGGGCATAGGCCTTGGGAAAGAATTTAGTTTATAGTTTAAATTCTGAACAAAATATTGCTAATAGTCCTTTCCCCCCCAAAAAAACCCTTCTTGCCTGAGGACCAGTCTGTCTTTGTCAGACTAACAAATTAGCCGCAAAATTAGAGACTGTGGTTCAGGGGCCATGCAGCCTCTGGCTGTAAGAGTCTGAATCTCCCCAGATTGCTCCTGGGAATAACATCACTGTTGCAAAACCTAAGATCAGTGCTTGAGATATTTTGCAGACCCGGCAACCCCACAGCAGATAACACCACCCAGACCAATAATCTGGCTCAACCAATTCTGTGATCCCACCCAGGAAGAGAAATCATCAAGAATAACTCACTTCGACCCCCTTATGATTTCATCTTCAAACCGACCAGTCAGCACTCCCACTTTTCTAGCCCATACCTGCCAACTTATCCTTAAAAACTCTGATCCCTGAATGCTCTGGGAGACTGATTTGAGTAATAATAAAACTGGTTTCCCACACAGCCTGCTCTGCATGAATTACTTTCACCATTGCAATTCCCTTCTTAATAAATAGGCTCTAGGTAGGCAGCAGGCAAGGTGAACCCAATGGGCAGTTACATTATATTTTATAAATGAAGAACCTGAGGTTTAGAGAGATTAATTTAGCATAGGTAGTGCATGTAGTAAATGCTGGAGTTGAAATACAAACACAGAGTAATTCCAAAGCTGATATTCTTTACCATGACACTAATATAAGGCAGAAGTTTTAAGAGTGGTTGAAAAATGCTCACAGTCAACTTGGAAGAAAGACAGGTAGGACTGATACATACACATGGAGACTGAGGAGAGGCTGGAAAGAAGACAACTGGCAGAGAATGTCAGATTGGCAAAGGCAGGGAGGTAGGCGTTTACATAGAGATTTAGGCATAGTGGGTTGAAACTATTTATGGAGTTTAGGGTGATAATAATGTAAAGTTAAGAACCAAAACTGTGGAGATTATCAGGTTGTTTCTCATTTAGTTGAAAATGCAGGGGGAGGGAAAGAATTCTCAAGCTTAGTCAGAAAACATCTCTTAACCACGAAATGCAAAGAATTGAAAAACAAACCCTAAACTACAAATGTCAGAGAGTACTTTGCTCTGACATTTGAATCCTAATGCCAGTAAAAGTTTATTACTTCCTGAAGAAATGCAGTCATTGAGATATTGATGGGTGAACTTTCACTTAAAAAGGTTATTCTGAAATGCTGTGGTTCTTAATGGAGTTTTTTTTTTTTTAAACCATGCTTTCTGATAGAACACTTAGCAACCAGGGACTTTGCTCACCCTATACCTTTGAGATACTACTGTCCTCCAAATGTTGTAGGACTTTCTCCTTTCTCCTTAGTTCAGCTAAAAATGGGGTTCTTGTCACACGACCAGGAAGGATGAAGCTCATGAATACATAGAAGGGTGGGAAAAATGGAATTTATTGGGTGAAAAGGAAAAAAACAAAACTAATCTCACAGACCGGATTCCCAGGTGACCACCCAAGAACAGAAGAGGCCAGGCTCTTCTGCACTGCAAACGGTGTGAACTTCCTGAGGCTCCACCCCAGTGTGCACTCCTCCCAGTGCGCAGTTTGGTCGGAGGTTCTCTGGGGACCTCTTTTTACTTGGCTCTCTCACAAACCTCCTTTACTTGGAATATGCTTAACTATCCTTCAGAGATCAGAGATCAACTCTGGTAGAAAGAGCATTGGAGGGATCCAGATGGTAGGCAGATCACACACATTTATTCCTGGAAACTGAGCCATAGACCTGCAGACTGCCCTTCCATCATTCATATTAGAAGCCATGGCCCTGTTGGCAAGGGATTTACAGAGGAAGGAGAATGTCTGAAAACTGTATTTCAGAACACCAAACTGGAAGTGGTGTTCTCTGGGTCACTACCTCCTTAGGGGTTGCTGTAAATAATAAGTGATCTCAAGTCCTTTCTAGAAAAATGGCTCAGAGTAGGCTACTCAAAATATGGTGCCTTCATGTACTGAATATTTTAAGCTGAAGGAATTTGAGAAACAGCAGGTTTTCTCCCCTGAAGTAGGTCATAAGACTCTCATGTGAGAGGTGCCCTTCCTACACCTGGAAGAAAGGAGCATCGTTATCTCTGAACATGCCAAGAATAATATGAACAAACAGGCGTCCATAAGTTTTCCCCAATTAACTATCCTTAGCTCATACCGTTTTATTTTATCACTTTCTACCCTTCACCAAACTTAGTGTAAAAACACTCAGACTTAACCATTTCTTCAGATCTTTATTTCCTTGTGAAGACTCCCATGTTATGTAAAACTTATATTAAATAAATTTGTATGTTTTTCTCAATAATATTTCTTTTGCCAGTCCAATTTACAGGACCCCATATGGAGAACCCAGGAGGGTGTACAAAGACTAATTTTTTCCTCTACTACACTAGTATCTTCCCAAACCCAGAACACACTAACCATTTACTTACAGAAGTCCACTCAGATGAACCAATACATCAATCATCTTGTCTTTAAGAAATAATTATTTTAGCTCACAGTGGTAACACTGGTTTACCTGTGATCATCAGAAATCCTGATTGACAGTTTGCCTTTGGTTACCAAAAATGAAAAGAAAAATTTCTAATGGTAAAATAACACAACAAAATTAAAATGCTAATAAATAAATTTGGCAGACATTTTTGTATCTTCATTTTGTTGATGAGGAAGTTGAGACTCAGAGAGCTGAATGAACTTCTCTAAGCCAGTAAGTGAAGCTGGGAGTTGAACTCAGAGCAGTTGATTCCAAAATATGAGCTCTTTACTGTTATTTAACTGTTATTATGAGGGGAAGGAGCTTCTACATAAACCACAGGAATAAGGGGAGAATCCTCAATAAGAAGAATTAGAAAAGTAAGTAAAACTATAATTATGGAAAGAATTAGAAAAGTAAATAAAACTACAATTATGAGTCTAGATTGAACTAGATGGCTTCATGTTTCTAAGAGTCTCAAATGACTTAAAATCTGAATATGTTCAGGTTGGGCATGGTGGCTCATGCCTGTATTCCCAGCACTTTGGGAGGCTGAGGTGGGTGGATCACTTGAGGTCAGGAGCTCAAGACCAGCCTGGCCAACATGGTGGAACCCCATCTCTACTAAAAATACAGAAACTAGCTTGGCTAGGTGGCAGGCACTCAGCTACTCAGGAGGCTGAGGCAGAAGAGTCATTTGATCCTGGGAAGCAGAGGTTGCAGTGAGCTGAGATTGCACCATTGCATTCCAGCCTGGCTGATAGAGTAAGACTGTCTCAAAAAAAAAAAAAAAAAATCTATCTATCTATCTATCTATCTTTCTATCTATCTATCTATCTATTGATATAGATATCGATAGATAGATATATCTGAATATGTTCAGTTAAACCAACCGTCAGATCAGGAACAGTCATTCTGGGAAAGTTCTGTTGATTGACAGTGGCAGCAAGTGTTGTGGACACAGCCCTGGACAGGTAATCAGGTGAGCTAGGTTCTGCCTCAACTAACTAGGCGATCTTGGGAAATTCACTTTCCAACTGGTGCTCACTGGACCTCAGTTTTTCTATTCACAGAATAAAGGGATTTTCCAAAAACAATTCTTGGGAACAACATGAGATCTGTGGTATATCGTATTAGTTATCTATGCCTGTGTAACAACCCACCTCAAAACCTAGTGGCTTAGAGTATGAACTATTTATTATTTTTAAATATTCTGCAGGTTGCTTGGCTTCAACTATATTGTTTTGTATTCTGTGTGGTCCTGGCTGGATTCTCTTACCTGGTTGTATTGTGCTGGGAAATTGGTTGGGTTAGAATATCTAAGAAGGCTCCACTCACTCAGCTGACGTGGCTGGAGAGGCTGGTGACTAGGTAGATTTCTTTATCCAATAGTGTAATTAAAGTTCTTACATAGCAGCCAGTTACTAAGAGAGAAAAACAAGAATCTGACAGGCATCCCAAGGGCTAGGTCCAGAATAGACACAGCATCACTCTTGCCACGTTCTATGGAACAAAGTAAATCACAAGGCCAGCTTAGATTTTAGGGGTGGGGAGGTGGACTGTTGATAGGAGTAGCGGCCTGTGCATATAGGGATGAGAGAAATTGGTGGTGGCCAATCCTGGAGACAATCTACACGTACTATGGATAAAGACTTCCATGGTCATATAAGTGTAGGAAATCTGGGTAAAACACAATTAAGAAGTTTTCTTTTCTTTTTTTTTTTTGAGACGGAGTCTCGCTCTGTCACCCAGGCTGGAGTGCAGTGGCGCAATCTCAGCTCACTGCAAGCTCTGCCTCCCGGGTTCACGCCATTCTCCTGCCTCAGCCTCTCCGAGTAGCTGGGACTACAGGCGCCCGCCACCACGCCCGGCTAATTTTTTGTATTTTTAGTAGAGACGGGGTTTCACAGTGGTCTCGATCTCCTGACCTCGTGATCCGCCCGCCTCGGCCTCCCAAAGTGCTGGGATTACAAGCGTGAGCCACCGCGCCCGGCCTAAGAAGTTTTCTTAACAGCAAGTCTTATTAGAGTTGTTAAAATGCTCATCGAAGTGCCAAGAATAATATAAAGTAGGTAGTAAGTGTAAAAGGCAGTAAAAGAAGGGTTACAACTTTTGATTTCTAGCCTAACTTCACCCTTCCTGACCTTCCTGCCCAGATCAATTGATATGAGAGAAGAGGAAAAAATATAGCTAGCCAACCAGGAAATATTTATGGTTAAACTGGCTACTATACACAATTGCAGTCTTTGAGAGATATAAAATGTCTCCAGGAAGTTGCAAAGGACCTGGACCAATTTCAGTATTTTTTCCATCCTTCATGGAAACAGATACTTCTCTTATTAAAGCCTTCGTCTGCACTAATAGGGACTCTGGACTTGTTGCTGAGCAAATGATTTCTTCCTGTCTTCCGAATCAGATTTTTAATGAGTTGCAATTATAATAGTTGTGGGAAGATAATGAAATCTGGGATGACTTTTCAATTTTTGTCTCATATTAAGCAACTGGCATTTTATTAACTGTCTGGTCAGCTCAAAAGCACAAAGATGACCCATCAGAGTGATGCTCTGCAGAGGTGGTGAGCGTGTGGAAGCAGCCTCATATGGAAGAAATGAACAGGCTCTGCAACCTGCCTGACCTGGTTTTGAAGTCCTTTTTCTCTGCTCACTTCTTGGGAATGCTTGGGGAAGTTACAGAATTTCTGTGAGCCTCAGTTTTCTTATCTATAAAATGAGGATTAAAAGTACATAACTTCTAAAGGTCTTAGATAGATTAAATGTAATATTATATGCTTATCTTTTTATTCCAATCACTCATTTAACAAATATTTAGTTATTGAGTGCCTAGTGAGTTGCAGGCTCACTAGTGTGCAGGGTAGCTAGTTATGTGGGGAGCAAAGAGAAACTTCCAGGCAGAGGGAACAGCAAATTCTAAGTTTCTAGCATAATAAAGAACTTAGTATGTTTCAGGATCTGATACAAGAATGATCAGCATACAGTGGGGGGAAAGCTGATAAGGTAGGCAATGGAAGGAAAGTGTAGGATGTAGGAAAGAAGCTTCAACTTTACTAAGCACAATAGGAAGGCATCGTGGGATTCTGAGTACAGAAAAACATGGTCCAATTTACGGTACTCAAAGATCACATCAGCTCCCTCTGTAGATTGGATTGAAGGTGAGCAAGAGTGGAGAGGAGGGAAACAATTAGGAAGACATGGCATAGTCCAGGAAAGAGTTGATGTTGGCATGTGCTGGGGTGGTGGTAGTGAGAATAAATATAAATTGACAAAATATTTATAGTTGAACTGGCAGGACTTGATCATGGACTGGATATAGAAAGTGAGGGAGACAAAGGGGTCAAAATTAATTTTTCTGGGTTTTGGTCTGGAAACTAGGCAGGCAGAGATTCCATTTTCTGAGAGGGGTCAAGGGCAGGTTTGCAGTGGGGGTGAGGGAGAGCTTCAGTGTGGGCATGCTATGTTTGCAAGAGAACCAGTTTAAGATGCCAAGTAGTTGACTAAATGCCTGAGACTAGAGACAAGATCTGAGGTCTTGGCTGCAGATATGAGCTTGGGGTTGTTAGCATACAGACATGGTTTAAAGCTGTGGCACTGGATGAGATCAGAGAAGGGCAGGAGTGAGTCTTGACCTGAATAAGATTGAATAAAGAAGGAGCTAGTGGCAGAATGAGGGATGGCCAGCGGGGTGGGGGAAAAACAAAAACGTGGTGCTGAGGAAGCTAAGAGAGGAAGGAGACTGTTTCTTAGAGAAATATTTGAATGCTACAGAGAAGGTGAGCAGGAGGAACAGTGAGTGGTCTGCCCATTGGATTTAGCACCATGGTGTGGTGTGGGTACTGGAAGAAAGAATGGGAAGTAAGGAAGTAAACGTAGTACACATTATCTCTTTTGAGAAAGTATATTAGGAAGAGAAGAATGGAGGAGGTGTCTTAGAAGGAGATGTGAGATCACAGGAAATGCAGCAGGGATTCTTGGTTGTTTCCAAAATGCCCATTCTCCCCTTCTTCCTTATTGCTCTGTTTTGGGACAGCAGGATGTTTAGTTAGAAAAATGTATTTCCCTGCCTCCCTTGCTATTTGGGGAAACCAGTGAGATGTAAGTAGAATTCATTGGGTGGAATTTCTATCTAATCTCTCTTAAAGGGACAGACTCAGTTATCTTCTTCCCTTCATGTTTCCTAGATGGCAGACATGATGGCCAAATTGTAGCAGGCCAGGTTTCACTAATAGCTGAACAGGCAAACCTTTAACAACTGTTTCAGCACTGACTGAGTGGTTAAGTTAAATATTAAAAGCTGAAAGAGTCAGTGCCCTCATACAAAGGATGGAATGTAACAAAAGCCCACCAAGAGTTTTGCCCAGGCCTTTCCTGGGCCTTGAAGCATGATGAGATAATGAAGGAATTCTTAACAAGATCCATTTAGGATTAAACAAGTTTTATTGAGGGTCTGAAGAAAATCCCAAGACCTCTACAAAAACGTTTTATTGGGGATCTAAAGGAAATCCCCAAACCTCCATGATTTAGCAGGAGACAAGATTGCCCCCAGCACCTGGACCCAACTAGATTAAGTAAATTTACTGAGGCTCCAGAGGAAGGTCTTCAAAACTCAGACCTTAGTTATTCACTCGCGTCCATGTGAAGAGACCACCAAACAGGCTTTGTGTGAGCAACAAGGCTGTTTATTTCACCTGGGTGCAGGCGGGCTGAGTCTGAAAAGAGAGTCCGTGAAGGGAGATAGGGGTGGGGCCATTTTATAGGATTTGAGTAGGTAAAGGAAAATTACAGTCAAAGGGAGTTGTTCTCTGGCCGGAGTCGGGGTCACAAGGTGCTCAGTGGGGGAGCTTTTTGAGCCAGGATGAGCCAGGAGAAGGAATTTCACAAGGTAATGTCATTAGTTAGGGCAAGGACCGGCCATTTTCACTTCTTTTGTGGTGGAATGTGGTTAAGGCAGGAACAGACCATTTAAAATTCACTTCTTTTGTGATTCTTCAGTTACTTCAGGCCATCTGGATGTGTATGTGCAGGTCACAGGGGATATGATGGCTTAGCTTGGGCTCAGAGGCCTAACATTCCTGTCTTCTTATATTAATAAGAAAAATAAAACAAAATAGTGTTGAAGTGTTGGGGTGAAATTTTTTGGGGGTGTTATGGAGAGATAATGGGCGATGTTTCTCAGGGCTGCTTTGAGCGAGATTAGGGGCGGCGTGGGAACCTAGAGTGGGAGAGATTAAGCTGAAGGAAGATTTTTTGGTAAGGGGTGATATTGTGGGGTTGTTAGAAGGAGCATTTGTCATATAGAATTGTTGGTGATGGCCTGGATACGGTTTTGTATGAATTGAAAAAAGAACAGAATCAGACAAGAAGAAAAACAGGTATTAAAAGACTAAGAATTGGGAGGACCTAGGACATCCAATTAGAGAGTGCCCAAGGAGGTTCAGCATAGTCCTGCCAGCAAAAATTTATTTACTTTAAGAAGGAGTTAAGAGTGGCAGTTTGGGGGATAGCACTAGGAGATATCAGCTGTGATGGCTTGGAGAAACAGTGTAAACGGGCAGTGCAAACAACAGCAGGGCATGTATGAGTAGTTGAGAATGGTGAATAGGAGTATGACTAGACAGAAGATAGTAGGGATGACAAGTTTTTTGGGGCACGGTCCAAGTTGGTCTGGTGTCTGGAATGAGACTGGAGCCTAATAAAAAGGAGCGTCTATACAGGAGCTTAAATGGGTTGTACCCTGTAGCATTCCGAGGACAGGCCCGAATTCTGAGAAAAGGAAATGGTAAAGGTATCGTCCAGTCCTTTTTAAGTTGGTGGCTGAGCTTGGTGAGGTGTGTTTTTAAAAGACCATTAGTCCATTTTACCTTTCCTGAAGATTGAGGACCGTAAGGGGTATGAAGGTTTCACTGAATACCAAGAGCCTGAGAAACTGCTTGGGTGATTTGACTAATAAAGGCCTGTCTGTTATCAGACTCTATAGAGGTGGGAAGGCTAAACTGAGGAATTATGTCAGACAAAAGGGAAGAAATGACCACAGTGGCCTTCTTAGACCCTGTGGGAAAGGTCTTTACCCATCCAGTGAAAGTGTCTACCCAGACCAAGAGGTATTTTAGTTTCCTGACTCGAGGCATGTGAGTGAAATCAATTTGCCATTCCCAAGCTTGATGTGTGTTGGGGGGGGGGGGGCTGAGAAAACCCTGAGGAGGAGTAGAATAGCAGATGGAACACGGAGAAGTGATTTCCTTGAGGACAGATTTCCATGATGGAAAGGAAATGAGAGGTTCTAAGAGATGGGCTAGTGGCTTGTAACCTACATGGAAGAGGCTATGAAATGACGACAGAATAGAATGGGTGTGTGAGGCTGGAAGGGGATATTTTCCTTGGTCTAAGAACCATTTGCCTTGTGTGGGAAGAGATTGATAGGTGGAAGTTTCAGTGAGGGAGTAGGAGGGAGTGACCAATGTGAAGAAGAAAAACTGTGAGGGACAGAAGTTGGAATGCTAGCTGCTTTTTTAGCTAACTTATCAGCATAAGCATTGTCCTGAGTGATGGGATCTGATGACTTTTTGATGGCCTTTGCAGTGAATGACTCCAGCTTCCTTTGGAAGTAAAGCGGCTTTGAGAAGCGTTTTTATTAAAGAGGCATTAATGATAGAGGACCCTTGTGTAGTGAGGAAACCTATTGCATGGTGGTGCAGGGTATGGAAGGCATATTTAGAGTCAGTATAAATACTGACGTGTACTCCTTTAACAAGAGTGAGGGCTTGACTTAAGGCAATGAGAGGTGGTGGAGCGGGGCAGAGCGGTAGCCTCAATGATAGATGTGGAAGACACAATGTCATAGCCTGCCTTTGCTGGTGAGTGGCGATTAGGCCTGGTGGAACTGCCATCAATAAACCAAGTGTGTTCAGGGTGAGGAACAGGAAAGAAGGAAATATGTGGAGATGGGGTGAATGTCAGGTGGATCAGAGAGATACAGTCATGGGGGTCAGGTGTGGTATCTGGAATAATGTGGGAGGCCGGACTGAAGTCCAGGCCAGGAACAATGGTAATTGTGGGAGACTCAACTAAGAGTGAGTACAGCTGAAGGAGCCGGGGAGCAGAAAGTATATGTGTCAGGTGTGAGGAAAATAGATTTTGGAAGTTATGAAAGCTGTAGAGAGTGAGTTGAGCATAGTTCGTGATTTTAACGGCCTCTAAAAGTATTAGGGCAGTGGCGGCTGCTGCATGCAGACTTGAGGGCTAGGCAAAACAGTAAGGTCAAGTTTGGATAAAAAGGCTACAGGGCGTGGTCTCGGTCCTTGTGTAAGAATTCTGACTGCACAGCCCTGCACTTCAGCTGTGGGTAATGAAAAGGGTTGGGATGAGTCAGAGAGAGCTAGAGTGGGGCAGTCTCTAAAGCTGTCTTCAAGGAACGGAAAGAAGAGTGGGGAAAGGATTTAGGATCTATGGGGTCAACTAGGTTTCCTTTTGTGAGTTTATATAATGGTTTTGTTAGGATGGCAAAACCAGGTATCTAAAGTCAAAAGTATCCAACCATGCCTAGGAAGGAAAGGAGTTGTTGTTTTGTAGAGGGTGTTGGGGTTGGAGAGATTAGTCAGACACGATCAGAAGGGAGAGCACGTGTGTTTTTATGAGAATTATGCTGAGATAGGTAACAGATGAGGAAGTAATTTGAGCTTGACTGAAGTAATGGGGGCTATCTGTGAAGCCTTGTGGCAGTATAGCCCAGGTAATTTGCTGAACCTGATGGGTGTCAGGGTCAGTCTCAGTGAAAGTGAAGAGAGGCTGGGATGAAGGGTGCAAAGGAATAGTAAAGAAAGCATGTTTGAGATCCAGAACAGAATAATGGATTGTGGAGGGAGGTATTGAGGATAGGAGAGTATATGGATTTGGCACCATGGGGTGGATAGGCAAAACAATTTGGTTGATAAGGTGCAGATCGTGAACTAATCTGTAAGCCTTGTCTGGTTTTAGGACAGGTGAAATGGGGTAATTTTAAGGAGAGTTTATAGGCTTTAAAAGGCCATGCTGTAGCAGGGGACTGATAACAGACTTTCTTTTAAAGCGTGCTGTGGGATGGGATATTGGCATTGAGCGGGGTAAGGGTGATTAGGTTTTAATGGGATGGCAAGGGGTGCATGATCAGTCACTAAGGAGGGAGTAGAGGTATCCTATACTTGTGGATTAAGGTGGGGAGATACAAGGGGAGGATGTGAAGAAGGCTTTGAACTGGGGCAAAAGGCAGCAATGAGGTGTGGCTGTAGCCCAGGAATAGTCAGGGAAGCAGATAATTTAGTTAAAGTGTCTCGGCCTAATGGGGAAGTGGGGATAACTAAAAAGGAGTGCTTTAAAGAGTGTTGTCTAAGTTGGCACCAGAGTTGGGGAGTTGTAAGGGGTTTAGAAGCCTGGCCGTCAATGCCCACAGCAGTTATGGAGGCAAGGGAAGCAGGCCCTTGAAAAGAAGGTAACGTGGAGTAGGTAGCCTCCATATTGATTAAGAAGGGGACGGACTTATCCTCTACTGTGAGAGTTACCTGAAGATTGGCATCCGTGATGGTCTAGGGGGCTTCTGAGGCGATTGGGCAGCATCAGTCTTCAGCTGCTAAGCGGAGAAGATCTGGGAAGGAGTCAGAGAGCCTTGGGCCAGAGTTCCAGGGGCTCTGGAAGTCACTGCCAGGTGAGTTGCACATTCTGATTTTCAGTGGGGTCCTGCACAGATGGGACATGGCTTAGGAGGAATCCCAGGCTGTGGGCATTCCTTGGTCCAGTGGCCAGATTTCTGGCACTTGTAGCAAGCTCCTGGGGGAGGTGGGCTTGGAGCAATGCCTGGCAGCTGCAGTTAAGGCGTTTGGAAGTTCTTGTGTGCTGGAGATATGGCTGGGGTTTGTCTCACAGTGGAGGCAAGGAATTGCAACTCAGAAATACATTGCTACTTGGCTGCCTCTACTCTATTATTGTACACCTTGAAGGTGAGGTTAATTAAGTCCTGTTGTGGGGTTTGAGGGCTGGAACTTAATTTTTGGAGCTTTATTTAATGTTGGGAGCAGATTGGGTAATAAAATAAAATGCATATTGACATTAAGATGGCCTTCTGACCTTTCAGGGTCTAGGGCTGTAAAGTGTCTCAGGGTTGCTGCTAAATGGGCCATAAACTGAGCTGGGTTTTTCATATTTCATGAAAAAGAGCCTAAACGCTAACTTATTTGGGAGAGGTTGGATAAAGAAAAAGGAGCATCAACCTTGACTATGCCTTTAACTCCAGCCACATTTTTAAGAGGAAATTGCTGGGCAGGTGGCGGAACAAAACTGTAAGCCAGACTGGGTGTGAGGAGGGGAGGTGATAAAAGGATTATAGGGTGGAGGAGCAGAGGCTGAGGAAGAATTGGGACCTAGCTCGGCCTGGTGAGGAGGGGAGAGGTCACATGGGTCTGTAGAAAAGGAAGATTAGAAAGACTCAGTGATGCTTGGGGTTGGGACTGAGGGGACAGGCAGGAGGGAAAGAAGAAAGATTTGGGATGAGTTACATTGGGAACAGAAACTAAGGAGGGACCGATGTGTAAAGGTATGCCTGGCTGTCAGCTACCTCAGACCGTTTGCCTATTTTATGACAAGAATTATTTAGATCTTGTAGGATGGAAAAATCGAAAGTGCTGTTTTCTGGCTGTCAAGTTTGTATTGGGGTCAAGCGGCATTGCAGAAGAAAATAAGGTGTTTAGGTTTTAGGTCAGGTGTGAGTTGAAGAGGTTTTAAGTTCTTGAGAACACAGGTGGATCTTTCTCACAGAACAAAGAGCAGGACAGGGGATTGATCTCCCAAGGGAGATCCGCCCCCCACCCCCATCCAAGTCCCGGCACCAAAATTTCACTCGCGTCCATGTTAAGAGACCACCAAACAGGCTTTGTGTGAGCAACAAGGCTGTTTATTTCACCTGGGTGCAGGCGGGCTGAGTCGGAAAAGAGATTCAGTGAAGGGAGATGGGGTGGGGCCATTTTATAAGATTTGGGTAGGTAAAGTGAAATTACAGTCAAAGGGGGGTTGTTCTCTGACGGGCAGTAGTGGGGGTCACAAAGTACTCAGTGAGGGAGGTTTTGAGCCAGGATGAGCCAGGAGAAGGAATTTCATAAGACAATGTCATCAGTTAAGGCAGGAACAGGCCATTTTCACTTCTTTTGTGTTGGAATGTCATCAGTTAAGGCAGGAACTGACCATCTGGATGTGTACGTGCAGGTCACAGGGGATATGATGGCTTAGCTTGGACTCAGAGGCCTGACAATTATGTGGAGGTGATAATGCCCACATCACAGAGTTGTGGCAATGGTGAAATGAGATAATATACCTGAAGTTCTGTGCCCAGCACAGAGAAAGTTCTTGGTAACTTCTTTTCATTCCTTTTTCTTCTGCCTCTCTCTCCCCCTCCCCCATTGTCACATAAGGCTGACAGTGCTTTTGAGTAGCTTGACTTTGAGAATAGTCCATCCACTCTTAAAAGCCTTCTGTTCCTCCTGTCATCTGGCAAGCAAATTCCTGCATTCATACTTGCTCAGAAGTCCTTCCAGATGCTATCATTGGCTTTTGGCACAGTAACTCATTCCCAATGTGGAGTGTCAGGGCAGGTGACTCAGGTGGTAGGCAGATGGCTGTCTGCTTGTCCATCAGGCCAGCTTCCTGGCCCTTTCCTGGTAATCACTGCTCTCCAGACCAGAGCCTTCATTCACTTTCACCAAGCCTGTCTGGCTAGCAGTAAAGGACACTGAACTAGGCAAGCTGAAGCCTGAGTGTGAGGCCAGCTCTGCCTCCAGCTGTGCAGTCGTAGGGGCATCCCTGCTTTTCTGGGCCCTGATCTATTCACCTTTAAAATGGGAAAGTAGCCAGGTGCACTGGCTCACGCCTGTAATCCCAGCACTTTGGGAGGCTGAGGTGGGTGGATCACCTGAGGTCATGAGTTCAAGATCAGCTTGGCCAACATGGTGAAACCCCGTCTCTACTAAAAATACAAAAATTAGCCAGGTATGGTGGTGTGTGCCTGTAATCCCAGCTACTTGGGAGGCTGAGGCAGAAGAATCACTTGACCCCAGGAGGTGGAGGCTGCAGTAAGCTGAGATCCCACCATTGCAGCCCAGCCTGGGCTACAGAGGGAGACTCTGTCTCCAAAAACAAAATAAAATAAAAAATAAAATGGGGAAGTAAATGGCCTTGTCTCTTTCAAATGATTGTCATGAAGATCAGTGACTAACCATGATAATGACAACTGAGACTAGCTGAGTGCTTCCTGTGTAGCAGGCAGTTTCCATGGGTTTCTCACAACAGCTCTTTGAATGTGAGAGAGGCAGGTGCTGTTGTTAGTGTCACGTTTCAGTGAGAAAATTTGTCCTGGGAGATGTTAAGTCCCTTATACAAGATCACATGACTAGTAAAGAATGGAGTGAGGATTTGAACCCAGGTCTGCTCTTAGGTCGGTGCTGTGACTCATGATATTGTATTGTCGCTTTGTCATCCTTCACATTGCAAGTCGAAGATTGTCTCCTCAGTCTGTACGGTGGAAATAACCAGTTCTGGGTTTAAGTCGATTGATCAAGTACTTTATAGAATTTTGCAACCCCCCTCTCCACCTTGGAGTTGTGAGAGATTGGCTGGGTTTCTAAGTTTAAAGATGATGCCACCAAGCTATTTGCTTACTATCAGAGATATTCCTTTTCCTCCTTTTCTGCTATTTGCTTTTTTGTTTTGTTTTATTTTCATCATTGAAGTTAGTGGCTCTCTTGATTATCAAACAATATTTCTCTCCAATTTCTTTTCTTCATAGTTGACTCAGTTTTGTAAACCATGTGTTGCAGATTTTAACACGCATGGAATCACTGGGGCATCCTGTGAAAATGCAGATTCTGATTCAGTAGATCTGGGTAGGGCCTAAGATTCTGCATTGTAACAAGCTCCAGGTGATACTCATGCCTCTGGTCCCAAAACACATTTAAAGGTGCCCATTCATGGAGACATAGGACGGGGTGATGTTTCTAGTGCTGCAGAGAGCTCTGTGAGCCTTTAACAGAGGGGAAGGGGACATAGAATGTGGGCATAACCCTCTGCAGGCTCCCAAGGTAGGCTGGCACCAAGGCCTAACTCTTGCCCCTGCTCTGTGATGCTCTGTTACCAATGGAACATAATTACAAAACAGAACTTTCCTGTCCCAGGACACACAGAACATGCTTTTGTTGTTCACCACATTATAATGTGATAAGGGAGGCAGGTAAACCAGTAATTAGGGACTGCACTAGAAGTCTCTTCTTGTGGACTTGCTTCAGATTGTTGGGTGAAATGCACAACTTCAATGATGGTAGTCCGGGGGTTGTTGCACTATTCAGTCTCATTTCCTTTTACAGTCAGTAACTTAACCCTGTGCATTGATCCCTCACTCCAGGAAAGTGCTGAGCCAAATTTCTGACAGTGTTGACCTTTGTCTGAAACGCTGGACAAAATTTCAGGGAGTCAGGTGATTAACTAAAAATGGATTTGGAGATTATCTATGGGTTTCAACGTCAAGGTGATGTCTGACACTAAACAACTGAGAAGCTGTTCTGTAAAATACCAAGGCAATTATAGGCTCAATACATCAACTTTTCTCTTTCAACCACCCCTCTTTCTAAGTCTTGTTAAGATGTTTCCTGGGTTAATAAAATAGGACATACTTACCTCATAAAGTTGAAAGTTGAGTTTAACCTCCCCTTTAGTTCTTATTGCATGTTTTTGATTTAAGCATCCAGGTCAGGAAACTACCCCTTCCAAGGGAATAAAATCCTGCTTATGATTCTAAGGAATGTGTGTAATGCTTGAAATTATATCAGAAAAGAAGGCCTCATTGCACCATTTTACTTTGAAGCAGATCTTTGATGCATCGGATAGTCTGTGTATTGCAAAGAAAACAGAAACTCTCCATTGCTCTAGTTTCTCCTGTGAGTACCTGGTTTGTCCTTCATCCTGACCAATTACCCAAGTTGTTTCTTGCTTCCTGATAATTCTTGCCACTTGTTAGGAATGGCGGTTCTGGATGACTAACCTCCCCATATCCTGTGCCTACCTTGCCTACCTCTCTTTGTTCACCTGGCAAGTTAGTCTGTGCTAACCTGTCATCTTCACCTCTACCCCAGGGATGGGGTGGGATCCCAACTGGTATTGGTAGACCATTCAAGTGGCCAGTGGGATTGGGTAGGGATATCAGGAGGCTGACAGATTCAGGAACACCACAGAAGAGACTTAGTTTTGCCATACAGGCTCTTCCCAGGGTGTGAGCAATGGGCAAATGAGCAGGTGCACATCTGATTTCTGGATGTCAAGGTCACTTGTTTGGAGTAGAGTCTTTATGCACTTACTGGTCTGTTTTAGAGCAACTGTGTTTTAACTATCTTTTTAAAATAGGTTTCTGCTACTAGGTTTGTATTCCTTGGAAAGACAGAGAGTGCTCTGAGCATTTGTTATTTCATTTTCTACTTTACCATCTTAATAGAGCCTGGCTCCAAGCAAGTGTTTATTGTTTGCTGACCAAATGTGTAAGGAATGATACCTAGATAAATAAATAATTTAAAAAGCCAGCTTTTTGGAAATGTTTTCCTTGTGTGGTAATTTTAATTAAGCACATTAGTCTTTCTTTGCATAAAATGTTGGGTAAATACTCCAAATTTTAATGAATTAATTGAATCCAGTTTCATATATGGCACATTTTCTATAACCTTTTTTGTTTGTTTGAGATGGTGTCTTGCTCTGTCACACAGGCTGGAGTGCAGTGGCACGATCTGGGTTCACTACAATCTCTGCCTCTCAGGTTCAAGCAAGTCTTCTGCCTCAGCCTCCTGGATAGCTGGAATTACAGGTGCCATCCACCACACCTGGCTAATTTTTGTGTTTTTAGTAGAGATGGGGTTTTACCATGTTGGTCAGGCTGGTCTTGAACCCAGCCTCTATAAATTTTTTTTTGTTTGATTTTTGAGATGAAGTTTTGCTCTTGTTGCCCAGGTTGGAGTGCAATGGCATGATCTCAGCTCACCACAACCTCTGCCTCTCAGGTTCAAGCAATTATCCTGCCTCAGCCTCCCAGGTAGCTGGGATTACAGGCATGCGGCACCACACCCAGATAGTTTTGTATTTTTAGTGGAGATGAGGTTTCTCCACGTTGGTCAGGCTGGTCTCGAACTCCTGACCTCAGGTGATCTAATTGCCTCTGCCTCCCAAAGTGCTGGGGTTACAGGCGTGAGCCACCGCGCCCGGCCAGCCTCTATAACTTTTTACTCTGAAGAATTTCAGATAGTCAAGGGTGCTTCTCCAAATGCTGAGGAAAAGGACTGCAGACTAGAAGCCAGATTTGTTGGCTCAAGTAAATTAGGATGAGTGATGTTATAAGAAACCAGTTGGGAAACCAAGTGGAGAGAGTTCCTCACCACAAGGGTTGTTCATACCAGAAGTGCCAGATGACGGAGCATGGTGGCATGCACAATTTCTGCTGAAAGGTTACTAAGAATATCAAAGACACAGGTGTGGCTCGCAAAAATCCAACAATCCAATTAGGATCCAACTTTTTGGCTTGTTGGTTTCATATTTTTGTTACAGAAATCAACTGTTCTCTCTGAGGGACTAATTCTGTTATTAAGAAACTGTTCATTGTAATTTGCTATGTAGAGCTATAAGAATTTGAAATTTGTAATGCCTGCTGAAAAAAAAGTATTTTTCTTCCTTTCCTCATCTTTCAGATTGAAATAGAGTCAATTATATTTTGCTAGAATGAAGCCTGTTCTGTATCTTTGGCTCATGGCATGGATGTTAGTTTTCTGCTTTTCAAAATTCACACAGCTCATCCTTCTGAAGTCTTGAAGAGGAGATGTTACCTAATTCAGTCATCCACACAAGACAGGGACCCAGAACTGCAAAGACAGGCCTTAAGGGGGTGGGAGAGAACTAGTGTCTCTCATGGGCCTTGCTTTTTGGGCTTTGATCAGTTTAGACCAGTGAGGTTCTACTGATGCCTTATATTGAGATATGAAGCATGTTGCAAATCATTTGTCCTTTGAAGTTTACAATTAAGGAGTAATCAAAGCCACACTGAGTCATTTCCATTTGTATTCTAGCCTGTGATGGAGACAGCAGGCACCTAATGTAGCAGATGCTGAGTCAAGCATGGATACAGTGCCTCTCAGGTGTGCTGCAGCAGAGGAAAGGGTCTGACGTCTGGTCTAGCTATGCTTGAGGGACTCCTGGGTAGCTGGGGAAAGGTAGCCTGTGTCTTTCATGTCAGCAAGCCAGGGGCTGGGCACTAAGCTCATACCATAAATCAGAATATCTTTTATTTCCCTTTTGCTATCCCCAGGCTTTAGCAAAGCTTACCCAAGTTTTCTAGCTTTGTCCTAAGAATGCTAAGGGGCATTAGGGACAGGGCCTGGACTTGATGCTTTGGCTGTAACACTAGAGAGGGAAGGGGATCAGTCTAATGACAGCCATGGTGCCTTCTGAGATGTCCCTAAGGGAAAGGTGACAGAGAACAGAAATTGGGGTTATTATTCCATAGAACACATCCTCCCTTGACAACTTTAAAGATGATGGGTCTCATTGTGGCTCCCTGTACAAATGTTACCTAGCTTTGTGCCTTGTTGAGGCTTTTAAATTCTGTCACTGGGTGTATGGCCTCAGAGTATCTACAGAGATCATAGGTTCATAACTAGCCCCTCTTAGGTTCAGAGATGTGTCAGCCACTTCTAGCTTTTGAGACTTCTAGCATGATCATGGTTTAAAAACTGTTTTGCAGACATGAAACAGGACACAGAGAAAAGCTGAATGCTCTTTTAGCTTCTTTCCTTATGAACACATCCATTATTGAAGTGAATCTGGCTTTGTGTACAGTGTCACCATTAATATTAAGCCAGGTGAGATTGTGCAAATGTTGAAAATTGCATAATTGTCAAAATTTGAGGTCCACACTGGTCTTGCAGCCTCAGTCAGTGTCTTCTTACACCATGTCTGAGAGTCTTTGTTCACTACCCAGCACCAAAGACAGCTTTAGGACACCTGGCAGATTCCTGATGGCCAGGATGGTATGAACAACTAGTCTGGCTTCCTGAATGGCTGATTCAATTATATGATAGTTTATCATGAAACAAAGCATAATCCAAAGCAATTGCTTTGATGCAAAATTTCACCTCTTTCATGAGTAGAATTTGTTTTGGTTCTCTAGCTGTCAAACCTGGCTAAATGTCAATATGACAAGGCTAAATGTCAATATGACAAGGCTAAATGTCAACATGACAAGGCATGTATTTAACCTGAAGTGAAAAATTTAGAACATTATCTGGCAGATCCAGATTCCCAAACTTGACATTTTTGATATGGTCAAATCTTTGGAGCTCCAAGGTGTATAAGACAATGATACCTCCTCCCCAGTTTATGCCTTTCTTTGCATAATGTTTCAGATAAGAAAAAAATTATTTTTCTTTATCCTTAATATCTTCTGGAATCCCACAATTTGACACTGGGAAATTGACTTTTCCCCTCACATAGCTGTGAGCATCTTTAAAAATCTATCTTTTAATACATTGTTCACTTTTGGAAAAATCCCGATCAAAAGCAGGCAAGATGGTAACCAAATATTTACGAATATGCAAAAACAGCACTTTCACTTCCTCTCAGCAGTGCCAATACTTCTCAGGGCATACCCACCCTAATTGCATTTTAGCTCTGGAATCAGAGACAAAATTGATAAAAATAGACACGAGTGATTCTATTCCTTATGAAATAAGACAAATTATGCTTTGGGAGAAAATCGTTTGCTATAAAGTATAAAATGTTTTAATATTTGTATCTTATAATAAAACCATGTTTATAAACACTCTATCAGGCATTTTTACAATGGGGCCACCCACCACTGACAACTAGAAACGCAATGAATATGCACAGACACACTGAGTATGAAATATACATCTTGATTTTATAATCGTGTGTGCTTTATTTTTTACACAAATGGAATGGAAGTGTTGAATATTTACACTTAACAGGAGTGTAAGCTGTGCAGTGTCTCTGTAAACTCCAGCCCAGGCAAGGAGTATTCCCACCTCCCTCCCATCCTGCACTATAGCTCGATGGAGAAACATCCTGTCAGAGAGAAGCACAAAACTGTCATATTGAAAGGATCTGACGGGTACAGCCTGGTGCACTCAGAAGTTAAGAAACACTTAGGAAACACAAACTCAAAAAGGAGAGAAGAAAAGTCTGCCATCCCATTGGGAGTCAACCTTGCCACTTGGTTGTCTGTCCTCATGAGTTGCTAGGGAGATACTGTACTCTTTAGATGATCTTTGTCTAAATTGTCTGCCTGTCTTAGCTTTGTCCTCAGCTGTTACAAGAAACTGCACAGCTGTACAAGAAATGATTTCCAAAGCACAGGTTTCAGTGAGGAAGGATATTTACAGACTTGAGTGTGTGTGTGGGTTTCCAACCACAGTCATTCATACTCAATGTAACATGTGTGTACATGGTATACATACCATATATACCATACATACACAGAAGTAAAATGTATATCACAGAATTCTGTAGGGAGTCCCCTGGCAAGTCAGCTGTCACAGGAGGTACTCCACATGCTTCAAGGGAATTGATCTTTTTCCCTCTAGGAGTGACAAATTAATGTGATCAACTTAGGAATTAGCCTGAGTCCCTGGCTTAAATATATTTGCAGGAATTTAGGCAGGACCAAGACAGGAAAGAAGAGATTTCATTTCACCAGCAAGTCCATTCAGTCTCACCAGAGCAATCACCAGCTGAAAAGCAGAGGGGGCTTCACATGAAAATGGGAAAAAGAAAGCTTATGAATGGGAAAAAAATGTCTCTCTCCAAACCAAGGTGATGGCATGGCTTCAATGAGGAGGAAGAGGTTTGCTATCAGAATAATTGGGGCCAGAGTCTGCCTTTATTGAAAGGAAATGTCCTCAGAGCCATGCGGTAGTGCTGGGAGTGGGCTCGCTTAGGAGCAGCGTTCAGGCAGAGGCACTCAGGCGCCAGCAGAGCCCACAGCACATGCATCATCGCTGCCAGGGCAACGGTGCAGGCTGGCTCCGGGAGGCGGGCTGGAGCGGGCTCCAGGTCAGGGCCTCACGCTCAGCTTTGCTTTCTGGGCTGAGTAGGTGAAACGGCGACCTAAAGTATTTGTGTCATTAGTCCAGTGCATGGACTTGCTGTCTGAATCAGCCATGAGCCCTTTAGAGGACAGAAAAATCAATACAGGGATGTGTGGGAGAAGATGATCAGAGATGTGAGGAGAGGAGAAAGGACAGAAGAGGACTAAGAAGGGCAGAGAAACAGACTAAAGGAGAGGTGGACGAAAAGAGAAAGGGAATAGAGAAGGATTATAGGGGAAAGTCAACAACTCAGAGATAGTGGGAAGGAAGAATAGGAAAAGGAGAGGAACAAAAAAAAAGAAATGGAATTAGTCAGAAATAGAAGGAGGAGGAGAGTAAGGAAAAGAATGAGAAAAAAAATAGAGTCTCGAGCCAGAGGTTGGAGAGTTCTTTCCTGGCTCGGAGTCCTGAAGGGCCGGCAGTAGGATCTAAGACAGCGCACAGAGGCACCCGAGTGCAGCTTTGTGAAGACAGGCTCTTTAAGCAGACAGAGCCAACCCAAGAATTTGGGGCTGGGAAAAAAGGCCTGCAAATAAATGGCCAAGAAATCCCGCAAAAGGCCTGCAAATAAATGGCCAACAATTCTGTGGGAAGAGAGCAAAAAACAAATGCCTCTGCACTTAGCTGACAAATGGAATTTTGATTTTGGTAAAGCTGAGACCCCGGTGGTGCTACACATTGTACCAGAGCATGAAAAATAGCACCAGTTACACGATCTGGCACTTTTCTGAAAGGGCCCAGCATGTGTGAAGGTGACATTGCACCCCCAGCAAGCCTTCAGGTTGGAGAGAGCTCTGGACAAAGTTTGCAGTGTTAGCACCAGTCTGGCCCCAGGCTCCGAGTGCATTTGCTCCAGATGTAATCTGGGTAACTTTCATGCCATTTCCATACAAGTCATCAGATTTGCTGCAAAATACACCAGTTCATTGGAGCCATAGAGACATCAACATTGGGAAGTGCAAGACAACACAACAAATGGAGGTGTAAATTCTATTGGAAAAGACCCTCTCACCAATTTGCTTGGTGATTCTTCAAGCAAATATATATGTATTTATATATTTATATAAATCTACATAAAAAAATCAGTGCAAATGCTAATTCTAATCTGAAAGCATCTACACTAGGAAAATAAATAGTTATATTACTACAAAACCAAGGGTTGGTGGTTCAATTTGATTGTACTCAGCCATGGCAATACTAGTAAATGGAAAGCACATCACACGACCCGCGAAAACATCTACTTATTAATGACAGTCTTTTAAATAAATGGTTGCATGCTCAGTTGAGAAACCAAAGAAGTTATCATGGTGGCCTAAAAATAGAGCTGGGATCAGGAATGGCATTCTGGTGGCAGAAAACTTCTGGGAGCAATATTGATGAAAGTAGGCCCTGACCTGAAACTGGTGAATTGCAGACATGGACTTTAACATTTTGAGCAATCTAAGGAAGTGTCTGGAAATTTAACTTTCACGAGAGGGAAAATGCATTGCTAGCCCTTCCATTGGCAAAGGAAGCCGCAGGACTATGGGAAGATGCATAATTTTGCATTTCTGTTTTGTTTTGGTGACTACAGCCAGGCAGACAATGATGTTTAGTGTAAGATGAACAATGCCTGTTTTTGGAAAGAGACTCTCATTCTAAGCTCCGATGTTCTTACTGTGAAGAAGCCCCATCACTCTGATGGCTCTATCTCTTGCTCTCCTACCCAGCCTACATGCTGGTTTGCTGCACAGTGTGGCAGAATCCCTGCCAGGTCTGGATGTACCCCAGAAATAAGGCGATGGGGCTTAGTCTGGGCATGCACAGAACCCAGAGTAGAGTGGTTATTATCACTGAAAAGTCTCTCTCTAAACACCATGGGCAAAAGCAATGCTGATGTCGCCATCCACTCTAAAGTGGGAAACTAACTCTTCTAGTTCAGTTTATAGGCTTTGGGAGGTTTCTTTTTTTAAATCATCGTTATTATAATTGTTAAAAAATAAACTTGGTCCAGGTGCAGCTCCAAGAAAGGCAGTTCAATTGGTTGAGCTCAAAGTCATTAATTGTCTTTCCTTGTGACTCTCTTTGCTCCGTACATAGAAACAAAAAAGTCTGCATCCCTCACCCCCAACCAGATACTTATCTTCTCTCTCTTCCTCAAAGAAATAGTGCATCTAGGAACAGATCTCTCATTGGCTCTAATACCATCTCTGGATGTTAAAAAACTCTGTTACTCTGTAAAAGGAAAAGGTACTAATCCTAATTACTCATTGTTGGCCAAAATGCTAAATGGTCCTTTAAGAATTGTATGTCAGTAACTAGGAACAAAGTTATTCAACTATTTGCATGGCAGGCTCAGGTTATTTAACTAGAGAAAAGCAAAAACTTCCCTTTAGATCATTTGCATAAGTTTGTCTCTGAAAAGCCATCAGCATAAAAAAATGCCTTAACCAAATGTCTTCCAAAAATATCCATGAGGGCAACTCATTAAGGGATGTGCTGCATGAGAGTGTATCACTAATGTGGAAGGGAGGTAAGTGAGGAAGAAGTCTTTGTCAGACTTAAAAGGAACTCAGATGCTCTTAATGGATCATTGGCAACAAAAGAGAGAGTGCAACTTTCAGTTCTTGAATTTGATCATCTGCTGATGTTGCATACATTTAGTCTTTCAATATTAGTCTTTACAAAATATTTCACAAAACTTTTTTAACCTATAGAAATTTGTTTCTATACATTTAATATATTTTTATTGTATAAATTATTCTCATCTTTAGTGCCTTCTTTCAGTCTATAAATGGCAAAATAGGCAATCAACAATCATAAAGCTAATCCCAGGTGGAATCCCCTCCTGTCAGTGAGGTTAGTCCTCCATACACTTGCAAATTTTATGAAATGCTTGTCTTTGCAGATGCCAGTCAAAAAACTACACATTTATCCTTCCCTGATAGTATGTCGTCTCCAAAGGGACTCCTTTCTTTTTTCCTTCTTTCTTTCATTTGCTTGTTAAGAAATCAAAAGATGTGCATAGTTATAAAATTCAAAGTGTACCAATTACAGATGTGGGTAATGGGAAGGTTGATGAGGTTCGAGTGCTGGCAATTTTTCTTTAAAGCAAAAGACACAGAGAGCTCTGCAGCTAAATCAGCTCTGGACATCTGCTGGGGTGAGGAGGCTCTCATCTCTTGGGCAAAAAGCCCGTCAGAGGTTCATCCCTACACCTGGCACTTTGAGCAAACCAAAGCCTTCCTTCATACTGCAATGTCTTTTCTGTCCCACCCTTTGGCCCCTCTGTTTCCTTCATGGCTTCATACAGTTTGTGTTGTACATTCATAAGAATTCACATTGACTGCAAAAACATAAATGCAACAAAAACATAAAAGCCTCCAAGTAGTATGTTATATATATTTTGTTCTTCTAAATGCTCTTCTGTCGTTGTCAGAGGCGCAGTAGCTAATTTATAACTTTTCCTTTGAGGGAATCCAGATGAAAGGCCCAGATTGCTCTTCAATAACAAGCTTGCATTGGTTATATATATCTTCTAAAGTATCTCCTTGGACAATAGCTATAACAAAAGCAAACACACCCAGAATTAGAAATAATTTCCTGGATGGTGAAGAACAATCATCACTTACACATTGGAGGCTCAAATCAGTAGCAGATGACTCATCAGGAAGATTCATATCATTTTTCATTAGTAAGAAAAAGCAGAAAATTCATATAAGCAAAGTTACAGTCATGATTTTAAAAAATGCTTTCAATGGATATCCTGGATCAGTAACAAATGCATCATAGTCTTTGCACTTTCTACATGTCTGTCTGTAGTCCTGGACAACTTATCACTCATCTATTTAACCAATATTTTATGAGTGCTTACTCTGAGCCAGGCACTGAGCTAGGCAATGATCAATTTTCAGACTGAGATCTCCCTATTTAGAAAAGAAAACTGGCCTTACAGTCTCTATATTTACTTACTTTGGCAGCAGCAGAAATTCAGATATTGTAGACACCGAGGAAATAATGAAGATTTTAGAGGGAAGTTTAGTTAACCTCCCAACCCTCAAAGCCCTTAATAGGAAAACCCATTCATTCCCCAGATCCCTGGTAAATTGAGATTTTACCATACAGGGCTATTCATATTGAGAATACCATAAGTCTACTATTTATAAGAAACATAAATAGGAAGAAATATAAACAAACTGCTCAGTTGTGTATTTCCTAAAGCACTAAGTCACTTGGAGTAGATTTAAGTATATTTTATTGTCTCATTTGAACAAAAGTTATCTTGTAGGAAGATTTCCAAAACACATCAATATTATCCATATGACACTGGGTCTTAAAAATAAATTACTACTGAAAGATGATTTAGATATTTAAAAACAATCCTCAGAATATATTAATTATTGTATTGTATACAAAATATAAACCACTGTCAAAATGTACAGTTTTGATTGTTTTTCCTACCTGGATGTTCTTTTAGGATGAAACATAGCTCATATCTTGGTTATTGACAGAAAGATTACTTAATATTACCTGATTCAAGATATTTACAAACTGCTAAGACACTGACACTTTCTATATTCTGAATAAGGTAAAGAATAAAACATCTAACTTCACATATGGTAATCCAGGAAGGAAGTTCTTGGGTTTTTTTTTTTTTTTTTTTTTTTTTTTTTTTTTTTTGAGACGGAGTCTTGCTCTGTCACCCAGGCTGGAGTGCAGTGGCGCAATCTCGGCTCACTGCAAGCTCCGCTTCCCGGGTTCACGCCATTCTCCTGTCTCAGCCTCTCCGAGTAGCTGGGACTACAGGCGCCCGCCACCACGCCCGGCTAATTTTTTTGTATTTTCAGTAGAGACGGGGTTTCACCGTGGTCTCGATCTCCTGACCTCGTGATCCGCCCGCCTCGGCCTCCCAAAGTGCTGGGATTACAAGCGTGAGCCACCGCGCCCGGCCCGGTTTTTTTTTTTTTTTTTTGAGACAGAATTTCACTCTTGTTGCCCAGGCTGGAGTGCAGTGGCACGATCTCGGCTCACTGCAACCTCCACCTCCTGGGTTCAAGCGATTCTCCTGCCTCAGCCTCCCTAGTAGCTGGGATTACAGGTGCCTGCCACCACACCCAGCTAATTTTTTGTATTTTTAGTAGAGACAGGGTTTCACCATGTTGGCCAGGCTGGTCTTGAACTCCTGACCTCAGGTAATCCACCCGCCTCAGCCTCCCAAAGTGCTGGGATTACAGGCGTAAACCCAGCTCGAAAGTTCTTGTTTTTAAACCTCTGGGAACCAGGTGTAAGGCAAATTTCACAAAGTCTGATTACTCAGTGTTCTATGAAAGCATATAGGAATAGAGAACTCAGAACTCAGGCTCTGCAGGAGAAGGAAACTTCTATTCCCCTTCATGTTTCCAAGGAAACATTTAAAAAGAAAAAAAAAAGCAGTTTTGGTTGACACTTGACACAGTGAACTGCAACATGAGGAAGAGTTTCAAGCATCTTGTTCACGTGCTGCTGATGGGGACACTGATGACAGCTCATGGAGCAGGGAACGGAGGCCTCCAGGCTTCTCAAGAGTAACTGCTTTGGACACTGACCATTTTGAGCCCTAAAATTTTGTTTTTCAAGTTTTCTGATGATATCAGGGAGATAGTTTAATGAGGTAGCAATGCCTAAAATCCTTTTCATGGTAGGAGATAGCTCAGGGGTATCTGCTGCCCATGGTTTTGGGTAGGGCTGGTGGGAACCTGGGAGCTGGCTGCAACTGAACTCTCAGGAGAACCCAGGGTTTTACATCAAAATGGGTAAAGCAGAGAGAGACTCCTTGTATATGAAACAGATATTAGAGATTCTCAACAGGAAGGTTTTAGGGCACAAGTACACCAGGCCCAGATCCCTCTCTATGCCAAATGTCAGACAATTTATCCCCTTTCTCACACTACCAGGGTAAAAGTGAACTTACCTGTAAAATATTCTCCAAATTCTTGTTCTAGCTTAATTGCTCGATCATAGGTTTTCTTGGCTTGTTCCTCTGTTAGACGCTTATTCATCTCCCTGGGAAAATGAGGGTTTGTATTAGAACATAAAGGGAATATTCTAAATCCTAAAAAATTAAAATGTATGGCAAAAATAAATCCTGCAGAAAACATAGTGTAATCTTAGCAACAGCTTTTTAGTCTTCATTCAGGACTCCTCTGTGCTGGAATAATTTCAGCAATAAGGACTCCCGGCCAGAAAGCTCATTCTCTCAAAGGGCAGTCTCTTGGTCCCACATTGGATTGAAGCCAAATATGTCTCCTTATGATTTGTAGTCACTGGTCCCTGTTCTGCAGGGACCTAATATCCTCCATAGTAGGCCCTAGGATATTTAAATAAACTGCTTAAGTGTGTCTTGAGGCTTCTACTTCTTCAGAATAAACTGTCCTGTTGCTTCATCTATCCCCTCAGTGGATGTGATTTCTAAATCTGAACTTTCCTGGCCACCCTTTCTTGGAGTTTGTTCTAGAGTATCTCAGACTCTCTGAAATGTGAGAGTAGAATGGTAGTTATCAGAGACTGCGAAGGGAAGGCAAGAGGGGAGATGAAGAGAAGCTGGTTAAGGGGTATAAAATGCAGTTACAGGAATATTTCAAAATAGCTAGAAGAGAAGAACTGTAATGTTCCCAAAACATTTCCTGTGATGGATATTCCAATTACCCTGATTTGATCATTACACATTGTATACAGGTATTAAAATACGACACATACTCCAAAAATTTGTACAACTATTATATATAAGTTTTTTTAAAAGGCTCAAGGATAAATCAAGGTGGGAGAGAAATGAAAAATTCTTGAATTCTGTCTAAGACCGAATCTACTGATTCTTAACTACTGGCAGCTTTATCTTTCCGGGTCTCCCAGGTGTTAAAAAAAAAAAATGTCCAGCCAAATGCAATTTGGTTGGCTGATCAGGATGCATCACAGGTGCATGTAGAATTTCTGAAATCATTACCATCTTGCATGCTGCTTAGGAAGCCAGAGATCTGGGTCTGGAACATCTGGCCTTAGTCAGTTCCTTTCCAGAGCAAGTAACAGAGGCAAGAAGGGACATGCTTAAGGCTGTGTATTTAACAAAGAGTAATCTGGGGTAAGAACTCAAGGTTTTGGTTTCTTAAACCAATTTTTAGTTAGACTTCCTATTTTACCAAGACTTGATATCTTTCAAAAGAGGCTTATTTGGGGGAGAAAAAATATATTGACATTAGACATTAATGGCTGAAATATAAAGAAGTGAGAATTTCCTGAACTCCTGTTGCTAAACTCATCTTGTCCTGAGGGGTGGTATGTATAATTTTTCTTCCAAACAGTCTCAGCCCTACATGCTGTGAATGGATGTTACTCGTGGGTGGAGAAGATGCTGGGCTAAACCAAGGGACACTCTTCAGAGAAAGATGAATATTTGCTCCAGATGTCGAGAAATCATGTGGGCCAGACACAGTGGTTCACGTCTGTAATCCCAACACCTTGGGAAGCTGAGGCAGGTGGATCACTTGAGCTCAGGAGTTCAAGACCAGCCTGGGCAACAGGGTGAAACACTGTCTCCACAAAAAATACAAACATTAGCTGGGCATGGTGGCACATGCCTTTAGTCCCAGCTACTTGGGAGGCTGAGGTGGGAACATGGCTTGAGCCCACGAGGTCATGACTGCAGTGAGACATGATGGCACCACTACACTCCAGCCTGGGCTGGACAGAGCGAGACCCTGTCTCAAAGAAAGAAATCATGTAATTCTGGATCTTCTTCGACTTGCCTTCCAAGAATTCTGTCTTCTCTGAATTCCCTTTTTACTGATTACAGCAGTGACTTAGTTTAGGTTTTTATCCTCTGACCTGTGAATTTATTTTGTCTCCTTGACTGATCAGTAATTCTTTGAGGGCAAAGACCATGGCTTGTTTGTCAGCATGTGGCATGGAGACTGATTCAACACTTATTTGTTGAATGAATAAATGAGTAAATGAATGAATGAATGAAAAATGGGGAGCTAGATAAACAGAATTATAAGATAGTTGAAGACAGAAGTAAACACAGAGCATCATGGGAGCAGGAAGGTAAAAGCAGATTGGAAGTGGCAGAGTGAAGGGACATTGCCATGTGGGAAGGGAACAGAAGTCAGATGGTGGCACAGTATAAAAAGAACATCCCTTTCATACACACCCTTGATTTTATGCTCCTCTGAAGAGTCAGCTATGTATGTGCTAATAAGCTCTATGATTTGATGTGGATGATGCACTTGAGAAATAATCTGTGTGATGATGTATCAATGTGTAAATGTGACAGCTGCCATGCTTTTGTTCCGGCTGACCTAGCATTCACTCCTCCCTGGGGAATGGGCAATTCATGGCAGCTTTGCTCCTAGAGTAAAAGCCTTGGAAAAGAGTGAACTGTAAAGTAAACATCCAACCTTTAATAGCTAGATTGCATTGGTCTGAATGTCACTATTACTGCATTTGAGACCCATGAATATGGCTGCAGCAAATTATGTCAGATTCACTGTCCTTATTGTGAAATCCAGCCTTTAGTATGTTTAACTTTCCATGGTGATAAGTGGCTGTGACAGTGCCCTAAGGCATAACTAAAATAAGTCATCTCATAGTTGTGGAAGGCAGTAGGCCTTCTCCTATGGAGTGCCAGATGGGACTGTCTCCCAGGATCGCACTGGACCAAATGTGCCACTGCTGTTGTTCCCTCAGGCCTCATTCCCCTGAGAAGCCATTTATCCCACTGAGTGTTTACAATATGAAGATTTATTTTTCTATTTCTGAAACAGACCTTTAAGATGGCTGTTCCCAGGAACTATTTTCTTCTCTTCTTATTAATGTTAGCATTACTTATATTTGAGGCTCTTTACAGATTATAAATCAATTTTACATCATGAAATTTGTACTTGCTTAATTCACTTTGTGCAATGCCTGACATAGTATCCTATACAACGAGAAATTTAATACATGCTATTGGGGACCTTTCGATCTTATTTTTTTTTTTTATCAGTGACCTCCCGATCTTATTTTTTTTATCCTGGTAAGAATCTTTGTCCATTTTTTTTTTTTATGGGCCTATATTCTGCTTTCAAGATACATCTCTGGCTATTTCCCCAGAGCTCAACTATGTATTTAACTTAGTTCTCTCAGGCTGCCATTCCAGCTGCTGCAGTTTGCTTTGCTTCTTTGTCTTCAGAGGAGACACAGAACAGTTAGTTAATATCCTCTGTAAGCAATTGCTTTCACTGCTGGGATTAAATAATTTCCGTTTCAGTCTTTCCATAAACATTGTTTTCCAGTACTCTGTGGTTCACTCCCAAACCCTGTCAAACACTATGGTCTTGAGGCCCAGATGAAGGCAAAATTTGATCAAGGCCCTCATGACAGACACATTGGCATTATCTCTTGCACTGTCATGGAAGAGGTACTGTTCATGTGTTCTATAATGATAAAATAGTTTTATTCCTTTAAAATGAAGTAATTTTATATCTTTTGTAATAATAATAGGTATTATTTATTGAGTACTTACCGTATGCCAAAGACTACATGAACAGCTTTACTAAATTCCTAATCTTGTTATTTAGCCTTTATACTAGCTCTATGAGGTATTTATTAGTATGCCTCGTTTCGAGGTGAGGAGCTAAATCTTAGAAAGGTCAAGCAGTTTGCCCAAGGTTACTTAACTGATCAGTGGCAAAGCAAAGAACCAAATCTTGCCTGATAAATTTTCAGGTCCCTGCTGGTAGCCCCTTTTCTGGTTACCTCTATCTACTGTAACTTCACCTTTGTAAATGGGAGTTGCCTATACTGACTTTACAGTCAGATCGTGAATGTCTGCCCACTTTGTTTAATGATTTTTGCAAGAAGTTATTTCACAAGTCCTTTGGAGAGAAAAAAAAAAAAAAAGAAAACCTTGAGTGTACAGGTATGAAGCTACTGGTTTAAGTTACAGATGTTTTACTGCCACGCCACTAAGAAAACTCTATTAAGAACAATGTTCTATGTATGTAAAGTTTTATTAAGGAACATTAGAATTCTATCATAGAACCAAGGAAAATGCCAATGAAAAAAGTCTCAAACGTTGTCTGCTCTCTATAAAAAATCTACACATTTGAAAAGATTTACTTACAGACCTGTCTCAGAAGTATGAGACAATTAAAAAACGATTGCTTCCTATCATTTGGAAAACAAAAGCAAACCAAAAAACCAAACCAAACCAAGCTATCCTCAAAACAACAACAAAACCTCAAAAACTAACAAAACAACCCGTGAAGTAAAAAAATAAAAATCAGGAAAATTATTGAAGATGTTTTCAGGAATTACTATTATTGTTAAAATGAAGGGTGTGAAAAAAAATCACTGACATTATGTTTCTAGTGGTTTAAAAGAACTTTGATATATCTTCAAAAAAAGAGAATGCTGAAAAATCAACAATGGCATTTCCCATTTGTAAGCATTCCCAGCAAAATCCTGTTAGTAATTTGCAGTATAATATGGAACAGGGAGTCAGTTGGATGAAGGCCTCCAATGCCCTCTACTCACATAAGAGGTTCCAGAGACCTGGGTTTTATGAAGATGGCAATGGGATAGAGCTGGGCAACTTGTAACCGCTTGATAGCATTTCCTGATACATCAAGTATACAGTGTTTGCCCTGGTAGAAACAGAAGAAAAATATGAAGTTAATATAGAAAACATGGCCACAATCCAACAAAAGGAAACTAATGTATATAGGTTTTAGAGGAAGGTAGGGGATGCTGGATTTCTAAAGTCAGAAAAAGATCACTGCAAAGAGTAAATAAAAATTGATATATAGGGTCATCATTGAGTGTTTACAATAACTAATACTAACTAGCCCCTTACAAAGTGTCTGCTACTGGACTAGACATTTTACATGTGTTCTCTCAGTTAAATACCTGATGTAACACACAAAGATGACATGCAGCCATATGTTATGTGACTGAGTCTATTCTCATGAAGTTTAAAAACCATCTCTGAACACAATTGTCAGAAGAAATTCCCAAATCTCTGAGGTAGGTATTAGCTGCATTTTACAGAAGACTCACACTAACTAACTTGCCCAATAATTTAGTGCTAGGAGCATGCAAACCCAAGTCTGGAGCACTAACAGAATTGTTGGTTGGAAAAAATAGACACCTCACTGTCTCACCCTGCCCAACATTCAGTGTGGAAGATTGAGAGTAATGTGAATTTTTCCAAGTACTTGTACGTATCCTGTCTGCAATGTGCTCAGTCTAGCGGAGGGCAGACACAAAAATGGTTAACTTAAGCATACGGTTGGCTGGGTGCAGTGGCTCATGTCTGTAATCCTAGCACTTTGGGAGGCCGAGGCGGGGTGGATCACCTAAGATCAGGAGTTCGAGACCAGCCTGACCAAAATGGTGAAACCCTGTCTCCGCTAAAAATACAAAAAATTCGCCAGGCACGGTGGTGGGCACCTGTAATCCCAGCTACTTGAGGCTGAGGCAGGAGAATCACTTGAACCCAGGAGGCGGAGGTTGCAGTGAGCCGAGACCGCGCCATTGCATTCCAGCCTGGGCAATAAGAGTGAAACACCATCTCAAAAAAAAAAGTATATGTATATATATATGTATATATACATATATATTAATTAAATGCTGGTTAAATGCCAAGAGAGAAAAGCTTGCATGAGGTATGTAAATTTCTTGTTTGTTAGCATAAAAATGCTATTACATAATAGCACACCTCATTTAACTTGGCTTCCACCACAATGAGTGCTCAGAGCAAGGAGCTGCTTTATAAAGCATTTCTGGATATGCAGATACATTTGCCACATCATATTCTACCTCCCGGAGAGAAATGTCCTCATTACCCTGAGGCTGGAATAACTTTATGCAAGAAGAGAAAAAAAGGCACTTTATGCAGATAGAAACAATCCTAAATCAATAATAAGGGCTAAAATCTCATCTATAATGTTCACATGAAAATGAATACAGTCCAGTGAATACTTGAACTCTTCTTATATGAGAAACTCACTAAGATGGTTCAAGCCATTATTACTTAGGTAATAGATTTCAAGTTTTCTGTGAAGTGCAGCAGCCACATAACATGTATAAATGCTGGTTGATTATTCACCAGTCAGAACATTTCAAGTTAACAACATGAACAAAGAGGAAAATAGGTGCAATTATCCAGGACAGCTTGACTAGAACCAGTATTCATTTAGTTGATAGAACTGAACTTTTGAGAGGGAGGAAAATAGATGCAACTTCTTAGTGTATTCTTAGATGGACATCAAAATTACTTGTTTAATTCTTCAGCGGTACACTGAGAAAGGTCATGGCAAATCAAATCAACCCAAGAAATATCTTCTCCTATGATATTGGTCCTCTGTGTTCACAGGAAATAGGATCCCTCTGTAGGCAGATTGTATAGCCACACCCAGGTGCCTTCCTATCCTACCCTCTCTTGAACATTCTTCTCATTTCCATGCCCCTGAAGTTACCAGCAAAAAGAGAATTGCAGCATCTACACCTCCTCTAAGCTAGAACTTCTGAGAGCAAAAGGCTGGGTAGCCCTTCTCATCTATCTTGTCTTCTACCATGAGGATGTCAAGTTTTCAGAGAGAGAGAAAAAAAATAACTTCCTCTAACAAAAGAATTCAGGAATGCTACCCCCCTGGTTTTACAACCAAAGTAGTAAACCTGCCTTAATACAATCAAGGTTGTTTATTGGGGCCTCAGATAGTGAGTCAAAGACAAAGCGAATCCTCATAAACTTCAAGCTGTTAATTGCCTTTAGGTTTATAGATATCCCCCCACCCCCTTCCTACTTTTTCCAAGTCAGTGAGAATACTTTATTGAAATTAGAACAAAGATTAATGACATTGCTCTAAGGTGATTCTCTGCTTGGATGTCTTAAATTATTTAATCAAAATTTACAATTGCAATCAAGAAGGAGTAATGACCAAAAAAAAAAATGCAGTTTGCAACCTAGAAACCGTCTTCAGGGGAGGTGTAAGAAGATTGGTGAACATACTCTTTCTGCTACAAATCTCACAGACTGCACACTGGTTCCATATAAATTGTCATTGTACTGGCCGGCTTCTATAAACTTGTGCTCTTGGATATCTTTCTCCATTTGTTCTCTGGAAATGACAAAGTGATAGTCTCTGCCGTCCACCTCGTAGTCTCGCTTTGGCCTCGTAGTATCTTTATAAAACAAAAAATGATAAAATTAAGGTGCATTTATACTTACAAACTTGCTTTACACCTATATTCTCTACCACATCCTCAACATTGATATGTAGAAATATGTAGTATGAAGAACTATGACATAGTAACAGGTACTACTCTTACCCTCCCACCATAAGCAACTAAAAAACTGGACAAAATATATGAAACAATTGTTTTCAGACATTGGACAACAGGAAGTACAGGGCTGTAATCTTTGAGAAAAGAGAAACATGTGAGAGAGCATTCACCCCACCTCTCTGCCTAGAGGCCATTTCCAAATGGAGAGTTTAGATATCACAGAGTGCTAGAGGATACTGGAGTTCAGTCAGAACCCAAGGAGATCCCAGGAAGGCCACATTTTAAAAGGTTACTCTAGACTTACTCTACACCCATCTTCACAAAGTCTAAAACCATGTCACAAATGGAAGAAGCTGATGTGTCAGTAAATTATCATCTGCTAGAACAAAAACTGAATATTCTATAAAGGACCATAAAATTCAGACTCTCAACATATATAAAATAAGATAATCACAGTTAGATGGGACTAAAAATCAGCAACTCTAACCATTTCACCTAAATTTTTTGGTAAGAAGAGAAGCGGAAAGCAATCTAGCAATATGAATAAAAGCTGTTAAAATATTTTTAATCTTTGACTCACTTGTTTTTTTCCTACAAATGTTTTTAAAAATGATTAAAACTTCAGATACAGATTTATCCTTAAAGATATTCATTATATTATTTTATAAGTAATAATTATAACAATATGCAATGATATTTTTGTCGTAATTCATAATAGTGAAAAATAGGGAAAAACCAAAATGTTCATAAAGAATGATTAATTGGGATATAACAATCATTTGAAATAGTTATATAAAATTTTAAATAAGCAAAAAAATCACACAGAAAAAATGCATGCATAGTAAGAATAGATGGAAATGTACAAAAATATTAACAATGATATTATCTCTGGGTATTGTGTGGGATTTTGTATACATTTAATTTTCTTGCTTAACTTCCTTTTTAGCATTTTCCAAGTTTTGTCAATGAACATGTATTGACTATCATAAAATGGTTCTATTAATTCAAAAAAGAGAGAAAGAATATACAAGGTGAAAGGGAAAGTAAAAAGAATGCTTAAGTACTTTCCGTTTTCTTTCTCTCAAAAGTGGAAGAGCAAGCCGGAAGCTGCTGTAAACGACCTGGAGTTTCATTTGCTCCTTCCTGTCTGAAGACTTTCTTAGGATATGTTCTATGGCAGGATCTCTTCCCAGAGCCCTTGCTGGGAATTGTTTCATGAGATACAGCAATCATCCTAGTCTTTTGGCCATGTACTGGACACATACAATGCCTGCTATTCTTAAGTATCTCACGTAAAATTTGCAATACTGGAATGTTAGAGACACTTGAAAGCATCAGGCTTAAAACATATAGAATGGAAGAGAAATATTTGTTGGTATCAGATGTAAGAGCTCCATTATCTAATAAATTAAAATTTCCTGATGGACCTGTCTACATACATAGAAGGTCTGCATGCATTTCTGTTTGATGGAGTCGGGGTATAGACAGGGTGAATGAGTGGAGAAAGTATGGTAGGGGGTGGGGAGGGGAAGAGGCAGAGTAGTTAGAATCTAATAAGGCTACAATCAGAGGGACCAGGAAGCCTGATGATTATCTATAATGAGAAGAAAGTAGTTTACAGTCTGTAATGGCCTAGAGGTCAAATTGAAGTGTTATACATTTTCTTGTCTTCACCCTCCCTAAACCTGGGACTGTCAACACGGGAAAGCCTATTGGGTTCTGGGATTGACATATGGCCCTAAGTCATCCTGAGAGGATTTTAATATATGGCTTTGTTTCTGATCTCTTCCATCCTATAAAAAATAATGTTTCAGTGGCATTTCAATCAATCTATAAAAACATACTGATGCCTATCATAAATCCTATGCTGTCTTAAATGGTTGGGGGCCACAAAAATTCATCCTGCCTTTTAAGGGACTACAATCAGTTTAGAGAAAACATTATTATTTTTATTAAATACAGAATGACACACGGCAGCATAAATGAAAAGTGTTAGGCAAATAAATAAGGTACTCAGCTAATCGGAAATGGTTGGTATTTGAATTACTAGAGAGACTACTGGAGGAATGGAATTACATTTTACCATCTCATTAAGAAATCCAAGCTCTTTTTTTTTTTTTTTTTCCTAGAGGAAAGAAAAATGACACTTACGAGGCACACAGGAGCCAAATTTATCAGGGAATTCAGATATCAAGTCGTCATTGATCCGATCCTTCATGGGCCCCAGGATAATCACTGGCCGGGTATAGTTTACTGCAGAATGGGAAAGGAAGATGTAGGTAAAGAGAAAGACTTGGAAACAACTGCAAAACTGTCCTGCAAGGGTGATTCTTAATTGCCAGACAGAGCTGCTAAGGGCATTACTTCACTGGATAAATCACTCATACAGCCTTGAACAGGGAAATTGATGTTTAACACTCAGGAGGTTGACAGTGCCTACTTTCTGGAATCTACTAGCAGGGAAAGGCAACTGCAGTATCTGTCGATGAAAAGAAACATTTGGAGGAGTTTTGCTTACTCTCTGGCTCTGCCTACATAATGTCAAAACAACTGATTTTAGTCAACTGAGTGGGAGAAAAAAGAATCCAAACCAGCTGTTCGGCTATTGTTTAGACATGACTATAAAAAGTAATTGTTAGTAGTAATAACATCTTATGTTTTCATGATTTCTTTTCCCCAGATCAAAATACTCTCTATACTTTGCTACGGTTTCTAGATTTCCTTGTATCTGAGATTAGAAGGAACCTGAAAGTTCATTGGGTAAAAGTCCCCATCTGATGCTTGAATTCTCTCTGCAGTATCCTTGTCAGTAGCAATTGGCCTCTGTATAAATGCCTCCAGGAAAAAGCAGCAGCTTACAAATAGCCTATATCTTAGGCAGATCTGCTAGAAAGTCCTTCTCAATACTGAGCTGACATCAGTCTCTCAGGAGACTTTATTCACCAGTCTCATAGCTAGTGCCCTTTATGTAATTTGAATGTGTTCCTTCCCATTGAGGACCACTCATCTGGAGGACTGCATCCTTCTCTTAGGTGCTATTTAGTGCCCATACTCAGCAGGAAGTTGTTTGTTTGGTGATAGGGTCAAAGAAAGAGAGAGAGTGAGAGAGTAAGAGTAAGGTATGGTCTCAAGACAACAGAGCATTAAGCCAAGTTTATTCTCTTTAGTCCTTCACTCTTTCCCTTCTTCAGTGATGTCACCTCTTATGGCCCAGAAATCAGGAATGAAAGCATGCTGGGAAACTTACTTTCCTGCCTTGTAACAGGCTCATAGGAAAGAATGAGGTCTTCTTGTCCTCCTGAGAAGAGAAGGAAAGAAAACCACAGTGAACTAACAATCAGTCATATATTACAGAGACAAGCCCTGCTCTGAAACACAGGAAACAGACACAGCTCAGGGTTAATTCTCCTTCCTCTTTCTCCTTGAACCGTTCAAAAATATCTTCATCCTCATAAAACTCTTTAGCACCATTTTAGTACCAGATTTTCACAGTTATAACTGTAAGTAATAACTGGTTGGTAGCTATTTGCTGCAGGGCAATGACTTGTGAGACTGCTTTCTGTCTGGCATTGAGAATGGAATGCCATGGCCTCTACACCAAGCATTACTACTTAAAAGGAAGCCATTTAGTTCAAGGAAAGGGTCCAATTCAATAGATGGCTGCTACATAATCAGAATTGCTGTACCTTTTATTTCATCTTCTATTTCCCCAAGAAGCACACTGTTCAAAAGCAAGTATATGCTTATTTCATTTATGATATAAAAACTTCATCAGGACACTCAGGGTTTTACTCTAATATTAATTCATCAGGAAAATGCTGTGAGTCAATTAATGAAGATCAAAAATTGAGGTGTGTCCTACATTATTGGTTATAATTGCTGCTAAACCGTGCCTTGAAACTTCAGATAGAGAACTAAGGAAGACACAGTAGTAAAATGTCAGCCCCTCCAATATCATTTGCTACAAGCCTTCTGACTCAGGGTGGACCTCAAGTCAACAAATAACCATAGAAAGAAAATTGGTTTTTGGCATTTATTTTTTCAATCATCTATTTTATACAATCGATGAATTAATTGGTCAGAGGATTAGCTCAATTTCAGCTGCCAACCCAGAAGTGTCTGCATTTTTTTTTGCATTGACTAACCTTTGGAGCAGCAATAGGTTAGGGCTGTTGAAAAGAACTTTCTGTCTACTAGAAGAAATAGTGGAGCAGGAGTGGAATATGAGGTAACTTCTGAAACCAAAGGGCAATTCACCTTTCCTGTATATCCTCACCACCCACCCCTGAAGCACATTCATAGTCTATTAATGCCAGGTTCTCTTCCTTCAACAGCCACAGCACCACAGAAAGAGAGGTAATTTGATAAGAAGAGTTAATATCATCGACTGGTTTGATAATGAGATGGATTTGGGGAAATTGAACAATATGTGGGTATAGCTGTGAAGTCAGATGACTTCCTTGGAGGCTGGGTAGCTGGAATGGGATAGGGGTAGGAGTGTCTTACTTTTTCAAGTGTGAGAAATGGCCTCAGGCTGAAGTCATATTTTATCTCAGCCTCAAGGAGGGCTTGGGCTCAGAATGGCACCACCATGCCAAGCTACTTCTTAAGGGTACAGAGAGTGGACCTTGATGCTCCTCCTAAGTGGTACGTACCCATGGCCGCCCCAGAAGTGTTCAGGGGACTCTGCCACATTGGTCAGAGGTTTGGTCAGTGAGGAGTCAGATTCACTATATTTTGTACTCAGGAAAAGAATGATTCCCTTTGAATAAACTACTGAAATGTACAGAGCCTAGGCCAAAAAACATGAAGGTGATTGATTACTAACCCCCAGTTATCTAAAGCCTGAGTGATGTAGAGGGTATAAGCATTCAAGGTTTTAGTTTAGTATTATTTCATCAGGAAAATGCTGTGGGTCAATTAAAGAAGTGTAAAAATTCTCGGGGAAAAAGTATAGTTTTAATGATAGAAGCATGGTACACTAACATTGCAATTTTAGACGATAACTTTACAGGGGAAATCTTCAACAATTAATGTGCAAGGGAAGAATTCTGACCATGGGATAACAAAAGCTTTAAATGTCAGGTAACTCTTGGACCTCCTTATTAGGCTGGGAGTTTCATAAAGGCGAGGACTATGTTTTATTCATCACCATGTCTCCAGTGCCCCATCGAGTGCTTAACATAAAGATGTCAACAAATTTGCATTCTGATTTCAGTCATGGGAAACAGGATGAGTGATGAGGCCAAAGGTAGGTTCTATTTTGTGTTTCTGTCGATATGGTCATTTAACTTTGGAAAGCATGGTTTTCTCTAAATAAATAGAGCGCATCATGTTCCCATAAAAATCTCTTCCCAATGGCTTTGCAAATCATTCTGATGGAATGTTCTAAAGGCAAATCTTTAATAAGATATTTGATGTCAGTGTTTATGATTGCGATTCAGAAAACTAGGGCAAAGCATAGCTTTGATTAATTTTGTTCAAGAGTTCTCTATCTCTGTCTATCCATCACTTCTTGGTTTACTTTTCTATGAAAGGCACTGGTTCTGGTTCTGGTTCAGAGCAGTAGTGTTGGTAGACAGCAATGGCAGCATCCCTTATGTCCGGGCCACCCCAATTCTCAAGACCTTGTGGCAATCAGGTACTGTGTAATACCCAGGAAGCCTGTGGGGAAACCCGTGGAGGTGGGCATGACATAATTGCTGTGAATTCAGCATCTTAAACTAATTTTTACTTCCATGTCCAAGAATGAAAAGCCCTATGGGTAATGGGGAAGAGACAAAGGGGAAGAGAAAAAGCCACTGTGATGAAGGAGAGAAAATTCATGTCTTTGTGGCACTTTGCAGGCCTTGAGGGGCTTTCACACCCACTGGCTTTTATGTCTCACAGGTATTGCTTGAGGTAGGTACTCTGACGATCCCCAATTTACAGGTGAAGAAGCTGAGGCTCAGAGATGTTAATGAGCCCTGATTCCTCAGCTAGTAAGCAGTGGAGTCAAGATTTAATACTGCACCTTTTTCAACTCTTGTGGAGTATATTGCACTGTCTTGAAACAGTGACAGAAGCAGAATTCTCTGTGGGGCAGGGTGGGTGGGTGTTGAGGTAAAGCTTACAAATGAAGAAAAAATTGGAGAGAGAGATAGGGGCTGAAACCAGGTCGGGGTTATTAAGAGGCCATCAGGTACTCTGCCTCTAAACACAAGTGCTCTCTCTTTTCTTTTCTCTCTTTTTCTTTTCTTTTTTCTCTCTCTCTCTCTTTCTTCCTTCTTTCTTTCCTTTCTTTCTCTCTCTCCTTTCTTTCTCTCTCCTTCCTTCCTTCCTTCCTTCCTTCCTTCCTTCCTTCCTTCCTTCCTTCCTTCCTTTTCTCTTTCTTTCTTCCTTTCCTTTCCTTTCCTTTCCTTTCCTTTCCTTTCCTTTCCTTTCCTTTCCTTTCTTTCTTTCTTTCTTTCTTTCTTTCTTTCTTTCTTTCTTTCCTTTCTTTCCTTTCTTTCCTTTCTTTCTTTCTTTCTTTCTTTCTTTCTTTCTTTCTTTCTTTCTTTCTTTCTTTCTTTTTCTTTCTTTTTCTTTCTTTCTTTTTTGCTATTGTGTCATCCCTATAAAATAGTCACCCTTAAGAGTTTTTCTATTTTCTGCTCAGGAGGGGTTGGCACTTCGAAATAACAGCTGACAAAAAGGTACAAACTATTTCTTGGTTTTGTTTTGGCAACTGTATGGCTGAAAGTGGGAGAGCAGCACAGAGCTGTGTGTGGATGTCTGCAGCTGCCAGAGACTTGGCAGAGGGTTTTGTCATAGTGTCCACAAAACACTATGTGTTTAAACTGGAAGCCAGTCACAATGAGAGACCCTAGTATGCCTTTATGCTAGAGAAAAGCAAATTGCTGTTCTTTAGGAATTCCTGGAAACTAGAAAAGAGAGATGATGGAGTTGAAGACCAGTGGCAGTACATTTAATGCTCAAAATTTAGTTTTTAGTGCCTGCATATGATGATTTTTAAGAACTAATTAGGTTCTTAGAGTCATAGAGTGCTAGTGCTAAGAAAGGGCTTAGGGTTCATGTGCTTCATAGATGGCAAGTACATACCACACACTATTATTCTCTCTGACCTTGACAGGCATCACAAACTGATCATTGCCGGGATTACTGCTGAGCCTCAACATGGCCTTAGAATACTTTTCATTACAACTCTTCAGGCAGCTACTGCCAATTGGTTCGAGTTTGAACCTTGATTAAAATTTATTTGCCATTTCTGTTCCAATTCAAGCTACTCATTTTACATAGGAGAGAACTGAGTCTCAAAGACTTGAAGTAATTTCTTTAAGGTCATATAGTAAATTCATGGCAAATTGTCTCCACAGAATGTTCAGAAGATGAATTTAATATACGTACAGTCCTTAAAATCAGACTTGGTGCCTAATGTTATATAAATGTTGTTGTTTGTATTAACTTTATAGGTAGTATGAAATGGTTGAAAGTTACTAGGTAAAATGTCAAGAGGCTTGGATTACAAACTTCAGGGAAGAGTGAAAAATGAATGGGATTCAGAATTAAGAGGTCTTGGTTGGATTTGCAGTGCTACTACTTTAATAAGGCAGGCAGCCTCTTGGAGCTTCAGCTTCCTCATATGGAAAGGGGGCTATTAATGTAAAACATGTCTAATAGTTCTGTTGCAGAAATTAAATGAGATAATAGATGTAATGAAAAACTGCTTTATAAAGACTAAAGGAGTAAAGACATCTAAGGGCAATAGTTGAGAATAACAGAGTAAGGTGAAGAATATGCACCATTTTGACTGACTCCAGTGGAGAAGTTTTGGGTCTCCTGATCTCAAACACCTTAGTTTCACTCAGATCAGTTCTTCGAGATCCTTGTTTTGAAAATCCTACTTAACTGGTGAGCACTAATGGGTTGGAAGGATAATTATCAGCTTGCACACATCCATGATGATGTAAAGAGCTTTACTGAGCTTTGAGGAAGGCATGTCTTTAGCTTTAGAAGCTTGCATAGTCCTCAATATACTTGCCTAGTATTTACAACCTCCTAATACAAGGGCGACTGTAAGGTATTATACAGAACAGCCAAAAATACAAGGCTGAATTTTACTGCTTTATTGACAGAAATCTAGAATTAGCCCATAATTAAGATAGTTTTGAGGTGGTGTTTTGCACAATTAGAAAATGCACACTTTATCAGCTGCAATTTTAGCTGGTGCTAAATATAGTTGGAAAACCTATTTTATAATGCATGAGATGATGCAGCAAAGATCTGAACTATTTATTAGAAATTGATGTTTGTGTGTATCTATGTGTGTGTGGCATACCTCAGGAAACATGTAAGACTTTCAAGTAAGGTTGCCACAGTGTGTAACTCCAGGATACAGTGTGAATGGTGGACTCCGGATTGTGAAACACAATGGCCTAGGTCTTTGTTTCTAACTCTGAATTATTATAATCATTTAGCCATTTTGTCCCCAGAGTGGATACGGAATGGTAAAGTATAACAGTGAAATACAACACCTGGATATTGGTGAAAAAAGGGTTTTTTTTTGTATTTGTTTATACTATTTTTTAGTCATAATTACAGCAAAAGCCAGGAATTCACTAGAAAAATGCAGCCTATTTTGACTTCAAAGTTGGTACCTTCTGGAAAATATATTTGTTCCAAACCTCTGTGTCTTTTTTCGTGGCAATGCTCTTTCTGGGAAGTTCCTTCCTCATCTTGTCTAGCTAGCAAGTTCCTCATCTTTCCAAAGCTCAGCTCAAAACTACTTCTTCTCTGAAACTACCTCTTATGCTCCCACTATTCTTGAGCCAGACATCTATCTTAGTACCTGTCACACTTTGTGCACTTTTTCATTTATTTATATCTCCTACTATTATGTGTGCTGAGATCTAGAGTTAGTTGATATTCACAATGGGTGTCATGGTATCCAAGAAGAGGACCTCATGTATAGTAGGTACCAAATGAATAAATAAACATTTCTCTGGAATTCTTCATATTTCCATTCTGGAGGAATACATGTCATTTTTCTCCTCTGAGCTGTGATAAAGACTCTTACTTTTGTTCATTTGTAAAGAAAACAAACTGAGTGGATGGCCTTCTATAACCTTGGATGAGACTCAAACCAATAGAGATAATTAGATTCCATATTTGCCCTACTAATGTCATAGAATCCAGTTCCAACTCTTCTCTCTTCTCATAGATAATTTGAGATGCCTGCAAGTGTTTCCTTTATTCATTCAATAAACATTTATGTGCAACTAGTATTTGAGAGTAAAAATAATAATTGATGTCATCTTAGAACATCACTCCAAAAATCTGCCAAGTAGTTGAAAGTCTTTTTTTTTTTTTTTTTTTTTGTGACGGAGTCTTGCTCTGTCCCCCAGGCTGGAGTGCAGTGGCGCGATCTCGGCTCACTGCAAGCTCCGCCTCCTGGGTTCACGCCATTCTCCTGCCTCAGCCTCTCCGAGTAGCTGGGAATACAGGCGCCCGCCACCATGCCTGGCTAATTTTTTGTGTTTTTAGTAGAGACGGGGTTTCACCGTGGTCTCGATCTCCTGACCTCGTGATCCGCCCGCCTCGGCCTCCCAAAGTGCTGGGGTTACAAGCGTGAGCCACCGTGCCCGGCCCAGTTGAAAGTCTTGGGCCAATTTTTATAACTTAATAATTCTGGGAAAAATATTCCCACCTCTGAAACAGAGAAGAGAAGCCTTTAAAATACTCTATAAAAATGTGATGTTTATAAGAAAAGGTAGTTCTTGTATAATATGTATTTTCCATTAAAAGAACTGAAAGATAAAGCATGATGCTTTCTTTTTCGATACCTGTGTCTACTGGATGGAAGCACAACACTTGAAAATTGAAAACTGAACATCAAGGAAACTAGTGTCCTTGGTCTTCCTGGAACCCAGAAAATAAGTTATATTTTTCTACATACTAAATTGAGGGCAGCTTAGGTGTTATTAACACAAGCTTTGGTCAATTCTTCTTGGCCTAGTTTCTTGGTTTAAAATAAAATGAAAAAGGGGGGAGGCAAATTTTTTTTCTGAAATTAGGATAATAATAAAATTATAAAAGTATAAAGAATGTAAAAATGTTGACATGTTACCATGTTGATAACAAGAACCTTTTGAATTCTTCCATCAGCAAGAATTGATGGAATTTCTTCTATCAATAAAACTTTCATCAATAAGAAAATTAGGTGGTTCCTATATCAATCTAATGTTTGATTGATCAAGGGTATCTCATCATAATTTTTTTCATTTTATTCCTTGGTCTACATCTTCCTCCTCCGAGCCTACCTCCATCTGCCATCTTTCCTCTTTTGTGCTGCTTCTCCTACTTGCCACTCCTCTGATTTTCCAAAGCCTTTCTTAAAATCCAGATTATGTGTTGTAACACTATTTGGCCTTCCACCTCAAAAAGGCATGGTTTTGTAAAGTACCATGCTATAATTGGGGGGAAAAACCTCAAACAATTCTAGTTTTCAATTAATACAATACTCATTCAAACAAAAGACAATACCAATTTCTGCCTTAGCATCTGTGGGTCACAGGTATTAGGCGTGTTTTTGGGTAGCCCATTTCACTAAGGAATATAAATTAATCTCATAGAAATTGTAAGAATCCTAGTAAAAATATGTATCTATGTTAGTCACCAAAAACCAGTAAGTAAGTAGGTGGTAAGAAACCATGAGGACTGATCAAAAGGATGTGATTGGTGTTTGGTGGATATTTTCATACACTAAGCAAATGGCTTGAGGTGACCAAACAAAGACCAGAAATAACTTTTAAATAGTTACCTACCTTTTCAGCTAAGTTTTCTGATCTAAGAAGACTTGGTCACATTTAAAAAAATTAAGTTCCTTCGACATTAGAGGATGAAACTCTTCCATCAGTTCCCCAATTATCAAAAAAGTAAAGTTAGAAACGTCATAGTATCCTATCTTAAAAGATTAATCAAAGAGAAAGTGATGTAAAAGATTCACACCTGATTTTAAAGGAACACTTTATTTATAAATGCTTTTCCTATAAAGGGGAGCCAAGAACAGAAAGGAAATGGCAAAATAAGAAGGAAAACGATACCATGGTGATTTTCCACCCTCCTGCTGAGAGTTTCAATTATTTTGGGGGTTACAATGTAAAAATCCACCATGTCGAACTTTTTACACACCTTCTCTGTGAGAATTGAATCACTAAGTCACAACCAACTGAGGTTGGAATTGTTTATTAGCAAGACCACTACTGCTTGCACAAATCACATAAGGGTGCACTGATGGCTCTAGTGTCTTTTTTATCTTTCCACATCCAGTGATTTCATTTCAAGCCATTTGCTTTGAATACAGATGATAAAAGGTAGCAATTGAAAAACAACAACAGAAATCTGAAATGACCACCACAGGCAATGGGGCAATTGCAAAGAAAATAACCGCAAACCAAAGCAGTAACTTACGGTAGCTACTTTCGCTATCGCTGGCATTAGAAGAAACATGTTCTGCAAGAACAGCACAGCAAATTAAAGAGATACCAAGCACTGAAGAGCAGCCAGAACGGAAAGGAATACACTCATGCAAGGCTACTAGAAATGTGAGCGAAAGGCAAGTAAAAGCTGCACAGGAGGCTGCATTAAGAAAACTCAGATAAGATAAGGAAGATGAAAACTTTATCTCCATTTTACAGGAACCCGCTGCTTGATTGCTGTTTCTTCTTTTTAGCAAATGAAGAAAGTATCTTTAATTACAAAAAATGCATAATGTCAATTTAGGCGATTAGAAAAATACTATGACCCATTCATATACCTCTGACTTTCAAGATTAATGTGACAATGACTAGTATGTCTTGACTGAATATTTTCTTGACTATAAATTCAGAAGCTTCTGGTGTGTAGGCAGTGTTTTCTTGCAGGCTTTTTTATTTCTCAATTTTAGCCTTTAAGAATTTTGCTGGAACGCTGCAATTCAAATTGCTAATTGATCCCTGGAATCCCTTGAATTTTATTTCTATTTAAATAGTTCCTAAACACATTCTCAGGATGAAAGGAATTCTTGAAGATCTTTTCTGCTTCAGTGAGTGAGTTGAAAATCTTTGAGGAAGATGTGAGTCACTGAATAATATTTTACGAATCAGCTCAATAGTTCCTTGTTTTTATTTTAGGATTCTTGCTTGGATAGCTATTGAATTCTAGTGGCATGGAACAGGCAGGAGATAAATGGCCTGATACACAGTACAGATTCTGGCTGAAGTATGTTTTTTTTAAATTCATGCTGAATGACTTGCTTGCACAGCAATACTCCAAATTGTTTTTTCATACATAGTTCACCTAACTTAACAGGGATGTGTTGGTTATATGCCAGAATTTGAGCTCTTATTTCCAAAATCATTTTCTTTCATCCATACTGCTTGTTAAGTTATAGATGATACACTCATCAGTCTACGAACTTATTTGTATATTACTTTAATTAAATGAGGAACATATGACTATTTGATTTCTGAAGCTCACTATAAATGACTTCAGTTTTTTAAAAAGTGACAATAGTTATACATTTTTAGAAAGAGAAAAATAATATATAAAATTATTCTCTAACAATAAAAAAGTGCTTTGATATCATACATTCTTGCCAATTGGATAGAGTAGTTTTAGAGCATGAAACTAATGAAAACCAAAGCATGGGTTAAATTCACACAAATCATTTCTCTTTGTGTTGATCTATGATCAGAACTGCATTACTAATTTGGGCACACGTTTTGCAAGTGCAAAGAGGCAATAGGGAAAGAAGTGTGGATGAACCTGTGCAAATCTGTTTTCTGTTACTAAAATGAAAGTCAAGGCACATAACCAATAATAGTGCATTTCATGGAGGTTATTATCTTAAGTGCCTTGAATTGGGTATGACAGGGCTTTTTGTTATTGTTGCCAAGTTTTACTTTTTAAATTTTTTCAATTTTTAAAGAGCAAACAAACATTTGCATATTCTGGATTGAAATAGTGTCCTATTTTTGACACTCCGAAAGCCACTACTTTTTAGTGATATTTATTATTAACAATATATTAAGATGTTTCTTTTCCCTCTCAAATTGAAAGTTTACAAATTCTCTCTGGTGGTGCTTGATGCTGTCCAGATAATGCTGAAATCAATATTTAAACTTCAGCCACTAATTCAGGAAAAATTTTCTATCATATTCCATATAGCAACTCAAAAATAAAGTTTTCATCTTTAAGATCAGTACTCTTGATCAGATTTTTTAAAATATAAATATCTTTTAAAAACTCTCCAAATGAACAATTTGATTTATGAGGGATATCAATACTCAGGGTTATAGAAAGAGCCCTTGAAAAAGTCCAGTTCAATGCAATTTTGTTTTATACAAATAAACAGCTTCTAAAAATATTGCCCATAGCTGTTAATTTAGAACAATGAAACAAAAAAAATTAAACATGTGATACAGTTGCAAAAGACACAAAACTCTGTTCTCATTTCATTGGTGCCTACACAATGGGGTTAGTTATTAAAGAGGAAAAATCATAATGTGTAGTGTATTAAGACACAGGATAATTATTTTTTTAATTGCTTAGTGCAATCAGATACAGACTAAATACATGAACAATTAGAAAATGTAAAGGTTTAATATATTTTGTGTTTCACTCTATGCTATAAAGTGAAGACCTGATTTTGTACTGTAGCTAATAAAATCACTGATAGAAAGGCATATTATTACATATCCAAACTTTATCATATAAACATTTCAAGCAGGATCACCGCAAGTCAGAAAAAAAATCAGTTAATAACAAATAAATACTCAAGGAAGATCAAGTAGCTTAAAATTTGCTTTTGGAGAATGCATGTTACTTTTGACTACAAAACAGCTCCTTTACTAACAGCAAAGTACAACCCAATTATGAGATTTGACAAGGTCATTAAATATTTCCATGTGAAAAGGCAGAAGAAAGAACATAAAGTACATTTCTATTTTGCTGTTCTAGAACACTTAGCTCACCCTTTCTTTCAACATGGTTTCTTGCTCTTTGGAGGTATTAAGCGGCAGAGCAAGTGATGCTATGGTGGGCATCAGGACCATGTTGATAATATCACATGGTCAGAAAGGGATGGTGTTAACTGCAACAGAAGTTAGAGTGCCTGATACACTTTGCTTTTAAATGCTGACATGCAGAACAAAACGATCGAAAGTTACTTTGTAGGAGCATTCACAGCTAGGTAACAAATAAAACTCGTATCTTGTGCATGCTAGGAGTGAAAGGCCCTCAGGAAAAGGAACAAAAGCCAAACTCAAAAAGAAAGGAAAAGAAAAGAAAAGTTACAGTGACCATTCCTGGAAACTTACTCAGAGTCTTTGTTCCATAACCGTCGTCACCTAATCCGGGGATGTCCTGCATGGAAGTCCCCAGAGAGAGCAATGAGAGAGGAAGAACAGCCACGGAAGAGGAAGGAAGAAGTCAGTGGAGTTGAAATGAGTACTACCATGACAGACCGTGCTGCCTTAACAATCTGGATCCCATTCTCTCTTCTTTTAAAACAACTTTCACCCCAAACTCCTTGAGCTGAGATTCAAGAAGGAAATTTCTGATTTGCAGAGCAACTCAAGGTTTAAACAAAAGATTGTAAGAAAAAAAAAAATTCAGCAAATGCCCATTTTTTGACCATGGTTAATCACGTTGCCACAGAAATGCCCCACTTAAGGAATAAACCTCTCCAAATTTCATAGCAAATTCTAAATGATATCCACCATTACAAGCTCAGTGTTTAGTGTTTTGGGGGAGGGAAAGAGTGAGCAAATGTGCTAGTAATCAATAAAGATAATTTAATTGTTCCTAACATTCCAAAAAACATATGTGGCAATGGAATCCAATATTTCTTCTCAGAAAAGAATTTGTCTCAAGACTTAGAGGGTTGCATGATAGAAAAGGCAAACCAGACCCAGTCCTGGTCAAAGATAAATGTTGGTTGGGTGCAAGTCCCAGTTTTGGCAAGTCTCTCTCCAATGCCTTCTGCAAAGAAGAGCCATGTGAAAGGAGGGATCCAGACTGTAGTCAAACACTGGTCACAGTAGTAGACCTGTCCTGCCTGCCTGCTGTGTTGTTTGCCTAGGTGTGTGGCGTGAGATAGCCTACATCCTGCGTGTTGCCTGTGAATTTTTTTTCTCTTATGTTGCATGTGACATTATCTTTCAGAATCTACTTACGTTCAGGATCACTCGTTTCCTGCTCACTCTGCTCCTTGTTCTTGTAGAATGGGAATTTTCGTGAAAAGATGAAGCTCTTTTTACGCTTGTCATTGAATGACTGTGAAGGAGAAAAGGCATGGGGCAAAAACAGGGGACGTCTAATTGTTGTCACACTCATGCTGACAAAACAACTAGTTTGTAAAAGCACAGAGAGCTGTAGTGACGCAAGTGGATAATTCTAAAGTGGTGCCAGAGAGTTCTAAAGGTCGATTTTATTTTCAAGGAGTATAAATTCTGAATGGTGGCACCTTGGAAAAATTGTCTCCTAAGCAAAAGACTGGTTACAGATAAATGGTGATGGAGGGAAAGAGTCTTAAATTAGAAGGAAAAGACCCAGAATTTTTTGTGCTGGCTCTACATCTTGCTAGTTCATCACCTTAGAGAGGTAATTGAATGTCTCTGAACCTCAGTATATTCATCTGCAGAATGAGGACAATGATAGCAGCTCTTAGGTGGTGAGACTCACAAAAGACAATGTAAACATAAAGTGCTATACAAATGTCTTCTTATCACCATCAGGTAGAAAACACTTTATTGGAGAAACTGGTTTTCTTCTCAGTGTCTTGATGTCTTTTAAAATAATTTGAATTTGAGTTACTTCTGCTTAGTTTTAATTAAAACTGCACAAAGAAGTATGTAGATTTATGATATATGATAATTATAGCCTTATACATGAATACATAATCATTAGAATATAACATTTTTATTCAAAAGAGATTTTTAACAATAATTTAGCCCCAAGCCCTCATTTTGTAGACAGGGAGCCAGAGGCACAGAGAAGTTGTGTCCTATACTGATATCACACAGCTAGTTGGTGACAGCCATAAGGCAATCAACAAAAATCTGTTAAAATTGCTGCTAAAGGGGTATTAACTTGATATTCACTTATCAAAGGAAAAATGGCAGTCACTCAAACTAGATCCTGATCAGGTAAAAAAAGTAAGAATGACTGTCTTTAAAATTTTTAACTATTCCATTAGCTTAAATGAGGCTGAATTAAACATAACACATAGACACATCATATGATACGGGCATTAGAATTTATTCATTCAAGTGGATATCATGTGCTTGCCTAGAAGACTCCTTAAGAAAATTCCATTAATTCCACTGCTGCTGTTCTTATGCAAATGTTTTGTGGGGTTTCTCTTTGGGAAATGTGTTGACAGTCATTTTATAAGCCATTAGCCATGCAGGTCTTACTATTTCATACTCATATATCATTAAAAAATATGTTTCATCAGATTGACTACCACCCTTGTTTGGCTGATTTGGCTCTGAGGGTCTTTCAGCTGCTGAAAAAATTAAAATCACTCCTCAAGGATCAAGATTTGTTACCACATAGCTATTGAAATGAAGGTGCCAAAGACTCTGAAGGTAATTTGAAAACAGGTATTCAAAAACGTTTTTGGCAATGGAAGCTGTTAGGAGTAAATGTAGAGCAGCAAGGTGACCACTTAGAAGGAAAGGACACTTGTTTGGATGTGCACTTTTGTCCCATTGGTGGGAATGAGTCCTGTGCCCTTATGGATTTGAAGCTTGACAAAATGGTATAAATAACTTATTCTTCTTTGTATACTCGAAGGAAAGGACACTTGTTTGAATGTGCGCTTTGGCCCATTGGTGGGAATAAGTCCTGTGCCCTTATGGATTTGAAGCTTGACAAAATGGTATAAATAACTTATCTTCTTTGTATACTCATACATTCCCATGTCAAATATCCATTTTGGTAACCATGTACATTTAGGAAACGTTGAAGCACTGAAATGTTGGTGCTGTCACTCAATAAGTAATTCATTACTTTTTTAGGTAGTAGAAACTTTCAGCAAAGTAGAGCTCAATTGTATGCCCATTAATAAGGTTTTATGAAAAATAATGAACCAAATAATAATTTCAAGAATTAGGGGACATATACTTTACATTCAAGTACTAAAATTACATTCTCAGAGGGAAAAGAGGTATCACTTCAGAATTTATTACTCTGCTGACAGCACCTATGTTCAATATAGTTTTATCATCATTTGTAATTTAGGGTTGGTGTCCAAAAACAAGGTTGAGAACTGCCCCCAAATTGTCCCAGTTAAAAATGATAGTCCTTAAAAGAATACTAAATATTCTTGCATCACTCCAGTTTCATGCCACTTTTACATTCAAGCATATTTAAACTCCAGTAACTGAAAATAAAAGAAAAAAAATCATGTAAGAATTAATGGCATGTGATATTGCAAGGTATGTTAGACATTTAACTTCAACATCACCAATGACTTGTCATGCAAAAAAAAAAAAAATTACACATTTTCATGCAAATACAAAACAATGCCAAGAGGAGTAAAGCCTGGGGTGAAAATGTAGATAGAGAGGGACAATGTAGAAGGCTTTGTGAGGGCCCAAAATGGGGCTGCATGCAAGCCACATCATTTAAATGGTCTCAAGGGTCAAAGGAATATGAAAATGTGTTATCTGTGATTAATTCTTTTATGTTTCAAAGCAAGGACTATAATGTGTTAACATTTCCCAAGTATGAAAATGTTGTGTATCATGAATCATCTGATTGGGACATAATATTACTAAGCACCACACTTTTCAAAAGAACAGAAAATACAGAGTAATACTTTAAGAATAAAAGTATCTAACATGTCAGTCTTATTAGCAAAAGCCATTTCAGATTGGAATTAAAGAGAAGGTAATGAAAGTATTGATAGTTACATTTCCTTACATTTGTGGACAAAAAAAAAACAAATCACAATTTCAGTTCACATTCACAGACTTAAAAGTCACATATTTAGGATCTTAGCTAAATATTTCAACTGTAAGAGACTATATGTGGTTTATAATGCTTTAACAGTATTATTTTTTATTAGACATGTATAATACCATTATATAAGCTTTTTTGCTGCTGTAATTTTTTTCTTTTAATATAGAAAACGAAAATCTGTTACATGAGTGCTAGGTGAGAATAGTAAATTAGCAATTGTACTATTTATAGAACACATTGTTCTGAAGCAACTGATGGCTGATTTACAGCTCTATTCTTAATTATACTTGATCAATGATATTCTTTGTCCTCTAGTGACAGTATCTTAGCTCTAGATCCATTGCTTTCATAGCAGGAAACGTCTTTAAATAGAGACTTTGAAAATATCAATCAAATGTGGCATGGGGCAAGCTGGCATATCTAAGAATTCTATTTTGGAGTTTGACCTAAAATGTTGAGTTCCAACTATTAAAGATGATAAAACAATAACTAACATTTATTGAGCATTTATGTGCCACATTTGGTTCCAAAAGCTCTACATGAGTTAATCTCCAGGCTAACTTCATGAAGTTAGTACCATCATTATTCCCATATTACAGAAGAGGAATCTGAAGTGTATAAATCTTCTATTACTTGCCCCAGAGTCACACAATTGGTGAGCAGAGAAGTCAGAAATTGAATTTGCAAATATTCCTGGTTGCAAATATCACTGTTTTTAAGAGCATGACAAGTTTCTGCAACTTAAGCCTGCTTCAAGTTTATATTTAAAATTATTAGTGCTTGACTCTCTTAAGTGATATCACAGTGTGTTCTTCCCATAGCTTGATGCTTGAAGATTATTTATTTAAATCATCAGATGCTATTGGATTCAACAACAACATTTTGGTTATCCTGTTACAATTTTTGTGATACTCATTCATAGTTTTTGGCCTTTCTTCAATTTTTCTTTTTATGATAATGTAAAAAAGGAAAGAATTTAAATGTGACAGGCCATGAATGGCAATTAAAAGGTAATTGCCCATTAACTGGCAAATCTGTGGAAACAAAGGTAAATTGTGGTTGCTTAGGGCTGGGGATAGTGGGCACAGAGATTGGGAAGTGGCAGCCAAGGTTTTTTTTTAGGGGAGATAAAATGTTATACAATTAGATTGCAGTGATGGTGGCATAACTATGAATATACTAGAAAACATTGAGTTGTATACTGTGAGTGAACTGTATACTATGTGAATTCTATCTCAATAAAGCCATTTCTTTTTAAAAAGGACCCTCTCCCCAACCTCACACTACGGACTGACAAGAAACAATTGTAGCAGGTTTCTAATTTTACTTGGTGTAAATAATTTTATCTTTAATTGAATGAGAGTAAACCACTCATTCTAACCCTTGCAGTCAATTAGATATACATGTCTTTTGTTTATCTGATTTTGTTTTGTCTCTGTTAAATGAATACCTTTCATGTTGTGACAGACATTAGAACACCCATACTAGGAGTCACTATTACTCAGAAGTCTCCAGGTTGTTAGGTCAAATGGCATGAAATTGCCCAGCCTGACCCTGAGATGTAATGGCATTGGTGAACTGGCTTAAGATAAAATACATGCTTCATGAAAGAAGGAAACAAAACAAAAAACTCAAATTATTTTCCTACTCAAATCTCATGTTTTTAAACACACATGAGTAAATCTTGACATATTTTATCCTCCTCATCCAGAAAACCTTAAAACTAGGGACATGTTTTAGTTTTTCTCCTCATCTTCCTGTTCTTATTTCTCAAGCTTTAAAAGTTTCATAGTTCTAAAATGTCATCTTAGCAATACGAGTGTTCTCTAGGCAGAATTTAAATTTATACTGAGCTCAGATACATCTTTTCTGTGACCTCCTTATTGTTTTATACATGCTATTTTCCTCTCCTTGTTTCTCCTCTAAAATAATTGTGTTCCCCTGGGAAAGTTGTTACTGTACATTTGGGCCACCACTTTGTATTATACAAATCTTATTTTCACACACATAAAAAGAGAACTTTGAAAACAAGTGAGGTAAAAGAACAAGTAATAATGTAATAAAGAGGGGTTAAGGGAAAGATAAGAGTTGGCTTGAGATATATCTGCTTACAGAAATATGTCTGTGAATGCACATATACATGTGTGTCTATAACATTGCCTAATTAAAAAAAAGATTACTTTTGCAAACCTAATGAACTAAGGGATGTAGGCACTGAGTATCAGTAGCTGCTACAATCACAAAGAGACAGTCAGAAGTTTCATGCCTTCTGAGAAAAGAATAAAATATTACTACAAAGTAGTCTTGAAAACCTCTATTTACTCCCTCAAATGAATCAGAATCTAGCTAAACCTCTGGATTCAACTACCAGTTTACAGCAACAAAGAGGATAGAGAAACATGGTAATTCATACTATAAAAATGCAATCAGCAAAATCCGAAACGTGGGAAGCTCTACAAGACAAACTATCTGATTTCATCTATATAAAATCGCAAGAAACAAATAAAAAATGGCAGAAAAACATATAGATCAGAAGAAACTTTGAGAAGGATCAACCAGTTACAATGTATAGACTTCATTTTGATCTTGGTCCAAGCAAACAAATTATAAAACAAAACAAAGCAACAATTACAACAACAACCAAACCCATTTGTGATACTTATGAGCCAATTTGGCCCTGAAAAAATACTGGATACTTGATCCACTAAGAAAAAATACTGGATACTTGTTGATCCACTAATTGTCAATTTTTATGTGTAATAATGGGATTATGGTCATGCCATATTGCAATATTAAGAGCTGAAAAATCTGATGCATTGGATTGCTTCAAATTAATATGGAAGGGATGTAGTACTTATGTACCCCCTGAGTATATTGTGAAGGTAGAACTGTAAAGAAGCCTTGAACTTCACTTAACAGGTTTATTGCTCATTGTGATACAGGCATGACAATTCTGAAACCATTTGGTGTGTGCTGTAGGGTTAAGCAAATGAGTAAACACATGGATGTTGTTGGGAACCAGGGTTGTCACTGTGAAAGAAAGGTGAGATACAAATGTGGTATGGAGGAAGGAGAGGAAGACTCTTAGGATGGTGACCAGTAATTAGAGGCATGAGATACAAACTTACGATTTTCTAAAAAGTTTTATTTCTTCTCTATCCATTAAAGGAGCTTAGATGTAATGATACCCTAACAGCAAAATGCACATTTAGTACTCAGATTTTGTCTTCTGGATGCCATTTTCCACAAAAGAACGTAGACTGTTTTAGAGAAATGGCTGATTCCAAGGCCGGAGCAGAGAAAGTATAAGGTGAGTTTGAAACATTTCGTGGGGCTAGAAAGTAAGAACTATTAAATATAAACATAATACCAAACACAAAACAAATAAAACCTAAAATGAATGGTAGCATATGAAAAGACACAAACAAAACCTGGATAATTTGAATATTAAAATGAATAACGACTACTAAAGTATAACACATTCAATTAAAAAAATTCGAGTTCACTCTGATTACCAAAAGTACATAAATTATGTAGCTAAAAATGGGATAAAAGAAAAGCTCTTCTTTAGAGTATGACTAATAATTATAGAAGGAAGGATAAAGTCAGGAAACCACCATTTTGTAATCATCATCATAATAGTCAATTTAGTGAAGAATCATCTGTGGATGCTTAAAGTATTGGTTGAAAGTTTGTTGGGGAATAGGGTAGTTGTCTCTTCTCAGATTATTTAATTATTAAAAAGTGGGGAAAAGATACCTTTATAGTGGAAAAATCTGGTAAATATCACCTCAATCAAGTGATCAAAATTAGCATCACCAAATTGTGTGACAACATGACGCCATGGGCCTCCTGATGGAAAACACTGAGAAGTACACAACATCACTTCTGTAGTATTTCTGCCAAATATGTCAATGTCATGAAAACCATAAAAACCAAGGAATCATTCTAGATTAAAGGAGATAAGGAAATAGGACCAACAGAATGCAATGTGTAGTCCTGAGTCAGAAAAATAAAAAGTCATATTTTCTACAACTTTCTCTCAAAATAATTCAGCGGATTATACCAACATGAGTTGGTAATTGTTGAAGCTTAGTAACAGGTAAAATATATTCATAATTCTACTTTTTCTACTTTTTCTATGTTTAAAAATTTTCATAAGGATAAGAAAAAAGATGAATTGTAAAGCACTTAATGCAATACCTTAAAAATACTTATTAAAAAGTAGCTAATAGCAGGAAAAATGTGTCCTTTTTATAGGTTTTTTTCTTTTTTTTGTTACTACTTCAAATCTAACACCAGGAATAAAAACAATTCCAACTCGCATGAAGCACAAGGGGCTACTTGTACCTAGAAATAAGAAAAAGAAGCAGACAAGAAAAGTAGGGAAAAATCAAATCCCAACGACTATCACTTGTAGCCTAGTGAAGGCTGAGAACTGGGTTCATTATTTATGAAACTGTGGGAGCTAATCCTCTTTTGATCTCAAAAAATGAAATTCAATTTAGAGTCTTTGCTTAGGAAGAAATCAAAATCGCAAGATGCCAATCATTCTAATTAAGTTCTGTGAAATGGAATCCCAGATGAAACCTGTTTTATTTTTCCCCCATTTATGTTATTTCTAAGACTGGTCATGCTAAATAAAAGCACATCGCTCAGTCAGCAGTCTGAGTTGGGAAGGCTCAATTCCAGTAAAAAGCTCAGGTAACCAAAGAGCATACAGACCAAGCCCAGTATAGCTAAGGAGTAGATGAAATTATATGCTGGATTTTATGATGACTTTAATGCATATAGTAAGTAGGATGTTTTCCTTAACGTTGAGGACCAAGACATCTACAGCATCACTTTGTCTGAGATGTCATACTTATTTCTCCCAAGGAAATAGAGACCTTCTCTTCTCTCTCATCTTGCACCCTTCTCTAGCCACCACTCAGATCTTTCTGCTTCTCCTTACAGCAAAACTCCACCAAAGTCATCCCTCCTTCTCTTCCCTTCTGAACTTACTTCAATCACACTTTAAATATCATAAGATCATCTACACCAGAGGTCAGTGACCTGTGGCCCATGAACCAATCCAGCCCACTATGTGTTTCTGTAAATAAAGATTTACTCAAGGATAACCATGCTCATTCTGTATGTACTACCTATGACTAGTGTTACAGCAGCAGAATTGAGTATTTGCAACAAAGATCAGATGGCCTGCAAAGCCTAAAATATTTACTGTCTGGCCTTTTACAGACAAAGTTTTCTGGCTACTTGTCTAAACCACTTTATTCAGGGTCACTAATGAACTTCATGTTGTCCAATCAAATGTTGATTCTCAGGTCTCATCTTACTCTGTTGATCTTCCCATTAGACATAGTTCATCATATCTTTCTTCCTGAAACGCTTGCTTCCTTGAACTCTAGCACACCTCCACATTTTCATTGTCATCCTACCCCATATAGCATTTGTCCTCAGTCTGTTTTGCTGGATCCCTCTTCATCCTTCTGGTCTTTAAAAATGGGGGGTACTTGGACTCAGTTTTTGAGACTCCTCTCCCTCTCTTCCCAGCTTGGAGCTTTCCCTGTCTCCAGCTTGAAACTTTCCCAGAGTTCCAGACTCATATATCCAATTAATTGCCTACTCACTATCTTTACTTAGATATCTAATACATAGTCTTCAAACCAAACACGTGGTCTTCTCCGCAAACCCTCAACAAGCAAATAAACACCAAGCAAGCAAACAAAAACCTTGGTCCTCCCTCAGTCTTCTTCAACTTGGGAAATGCTAACTTTTCTAATTACCCAGGCTGCAAACTTGCAGGGACTCCTCTCTTTCTCTCACACCCCACATCCAATTGGTTAATAAATCCTGTGTTCTCACCTTTAAAATACACCCATAATCTGACCACCTCTCACCATCTCCACGACTACTACCCCAGTCCAAGTCACCACCATCTCTTGCCTGGAGCATGATATTGACCTAGGCTGGGGTCCCTGCTTCCACCTATTCCTGCTGCACTTTATTTTTTTTATTTTTTCTTTTTTTTTTTTGAGGGAGAAATACAATATAATTCTTTATTTAGTTCTATTTGGATGCGCTTTACAAATTTTTAGTCTCTTTAGGCTAGCACTAATTCTTTATTTTTTTTCTTTTTTCTTTTTTTATTTTTTATTATACTTTAGGTTTTAGGGTACATGCGCACAATGTGCAGGTTTGTTACATACGTATCCATGTGCCATGTTGATTTCCTGCACCCATTAACTCATCATTTAGCATTAGGTATATCTCCTAATGCTGTCCCTCCCCCCTCCCCCAACCCCACAACAGTCCCCAGAGTGTGATGATCCCCTTCCTGTGTCCATGAGTTCTCATTTTTCAATTCCCACCTATGAGTGAAAACATGCGGTGTTAGGTTTTTTGTCCTTGCGATAGTTTACTGAGAATGATGTTTTCCAGTTTCATCCATGTCCCTACAAAGGACATGAACTCATCATTCTTTATGGCTGCATAGTATTCCATGGTGTATATGTGCCACATTTTCTTAATCCAGTCTATTGTTGTTGGACATTTGGGTTGGTTCCAACTCTTTGCTATTGTGAATAGTGCTGCAATAAACATATGTGTGCATGTGTCTTTATAGCAGCATGATTTATAGTCCTTTGGGTATATACCCAGTAATGGGATGGCTGGGTCAAATGGTATTTCTAGTTCTAGATCCCTGAGGAATCGCCACACTGACTTCCACAATGGTTGAACTAGTTTACAGTCCCACCAACAGTGTAAAAGTGTTCCTATTTCTCCACATCCTCTCCAGCACCTGTTGTTTCCTGATTTTTAAATGATGGCCATTCTAACTGGTGTGAGATGGTATCTCACTGTGGTTTTGATTTGCATTTCTCTGATGGCCAGTGATGATGAGCATTTTTTCATGTGTTTTTTGGCTGCATAAATGTCTTCTTTTGAGAAGTGTCTGTTCATGTCCTTTGCCCACTTTTTGATGTGGTTGTTTGTTTTTTTCTTGTAAATTTGTTTGAGTTCATTGTAGATTCTGGATATTAGCCCTTTGTCAGATGAGTAGGTTGCAAAAATTTTCTCCCATTCTATAGGTTGTCTGTTCACTCTGATGGTAGTTTCTTTTGCTGTGCAGAAGCTCTTGAGTTTCATTAGATCCCATTTGTCAATTTTGGCTTTTGTTGCCATTGCTTTGGTGTTTTAGACATGAAGTCCTTGCCCACGCCTATGTCCTGAATGGTATTGCCTAGGTTTTCTTGTAGGATTTTAATTGTTTTAGGTCTAACATTTAAGTCTTTAATCCATCTTGAATTAATTTTTGTATAAGGTGTAAGGAAGGGATCCAGTTTCAGTTTTCTACATATGGCTAGCCAGTTTTCCCAGCACCATTTATTAAATAGGTAATCCTTTCCCCATTTCTTGTTTTTGTCAGATTTGTCAAAGATCAGATAGTTGTAGACATGTGGCATTATTTCTGAGGGCTCTGTTCTGTTCCATTGATCTATGTCTCTGTTGTGGTACCAGTACCATGCTGTTTTGGTTACTGTAGCCTTGTAGTATAGTTTGAAGTCAGGTAGCGTGATGCCTCCAGCTTTGTTCTTTTGGCTTAGGATTGACTTGGCGATGCGGGCTCTTTTTTGGTTCCATATGAACTTTAAGGTAGTTTTTTCCAATTCTGTGAAGAAAGTCATTGGTAGCTTGATGGGGATGGCATTGAATCTATAAATTACCTTGGGCAGTATGGCCATTTTCACGATATTGATTCTTCCAACCCATGAGCATGGAATGTTCTTCCATTTGTTTGTATCATCTTTTATTTCATTGAGCAGTGGTTTGTAGTTCTCCTTGAAGAGGTCCTTCACATCCCTTGTAAGTTGGATTCCTAGGTATTTTATTCTCTTTGAAGCAATTGTGAATGGGAGTTCACTCATGATTTGGCTCTCTGTTTGTCTGTGATTGGTGTACAAGAATGTTTGTGATTTTTGTACATTGATTTTGTATCCTGAGACTTTGCTGAAGTTGCTAATCAGCTTAAGGAGATTTTGGGCTGAGACAATGGGGTTTTCTAGATAGATATACAATCATGTCATCTGCAAACAGGGACAATTTGACTTCCTCTTTTCCTAATTGAATACCCTGTATTTCCTTCTCCTGCCTGATTGCTCTGGCCAGAACTTCCAGCACTATGTTGAATAGGAGTGGTGAGAGAGGGCATCCCTCTCTTGTGCCAGTTTTCAGAGGGAATGCTTCCAGTTTTTGCCCATTCAGTATGACATTGGGTGTGGGTTTGTCATAGATAGCTCTTATTATTTTGAAATACGTCCCATCAATACCTAATTTATTGAGAGTTTTTAGCATGAAGCGTTGTTGAATTTTGTCAAAGGCCTTTTCTGCATCTATTGAGATAATCATGTGGTTTTTGTCTTGGTTCTGTTTATATGGTGGATTACATTTATTGATTTGTGTATGTTGAACCAGCCTTGCATCCCAGGGATGAAGTCCACTTGATTATGGTGTATAAGCTTTTTGATGTGCTGCTGGATTCTGTTTGCCAGTATTTTATTGAGGATTTTTGCATCAATGTTCATCAAGGATATTGGTCTGAAATTCTCTTTTTTGGTTATGTCTCTGCCAGGCTTCGGTATCAGGATGATGCTGGCTTCATAAAATGTGTTAGGGAGGATTCCCTCTTTTTCTATAGATTGGAATAGTTTCAGAAGGAATGGTACCAGTTCCTCTTTGTACCTCTGGTAGAATTCGGCTGTGAATCCATCAGGTCCTGGACTCTTTTTGGTTGGTAAGCTATTGATAATTGCCACAATTTCAGAACCTGTTATTGGTCTATTCAGAGATTCAATTTCTTCCTGATTTAGTCTTGGGAGGGTGTATTTGTTGAGGAATTTATCCATTTCTTCTAGATTTTCTAGTTTATTTGCATAGAGGTGTTTGTAGTGTTCTCTGATGGTAGATTGTATTTCTGTGGGATAGGTGGTGATATCCCCTTTATCATTTTTTATTGCATCTATTTGATTCTTCTCTCTTTTCTTCTTTATTAGTCTTGCTAGTGGTCTATCAATTTTGTTGATCTTTTCAAAAAACCAGCTCCTGGATTCATTAATTTTTTGAAGGGTTTTTTGTGTCTCTATTTCCTTCAGTTCTGCTCTGATTTTAGTTATTTCTAGCCTTCTGCTAGCTTTTGAATGTGTTTGCTCTTGCTTTTCTAGTTCTTTTAATTGTGATGTTAGGGTCTCAATTTTGGATCTTTCCTGCTTTCTCTTGTGAGCATTTAGTGCTATAAATTTCCCTCTACACACTGCTTTGAACGTGTCCCAGAGATTCTGGTATGTTGTGTCTTTGTTCTCATTGGTTTCAAAGAACATCTTTATTTCTGCCATCATTTCATTATGTACCCAATAGTCATTCAGGAGCAGGTTGTTCAGTTTCCATGTAGTTGAGCGGTTTTGAGTGAGTTTCTTAATCCTGAGTTCTAGTTTGATTGCATTGTGGTCTGAGAGACAGTTTGTTATAATTTCTGTTCTTTTACATTTGCTGAGGAGAGCTTTACTTCCAACTATGTGGTCAATTTTGGAATAGGTGTGGTGTGGGGCTGAAAAAAATGTATATTCTGTTGATTTGGGGTGGAGAGTTCTGTAGATGTCTATTAGGTCCACTTTATGTAGAGCTGAGTTCAATTCCTGGATATCCTTGTTAACTTTCTGTCTCCTTGATCTGTCTAATGTTGACAGTGGGGTGTTAAAATCTCCCATTATTATTGTGTGGGAGTTTAAGTCCCTTTGTAGGTCACTCAGGACTTGCTTTATGAATCTGGGTGCTCCTGTGTTGAGTGCATATATATTTAGGATAGTTAGCTCTTCTTGTTGAATTGATCCCTTTACCATTATGTAATGGCCTTCTTTGTCTCTTTTGATCTTTGTTGGCTTAAAGTCTATTTTATCAGAGACTAGGATTGCAACCCCTGCCTTTTTTTGTTTTCCATTTGCTTGATAGATCTTCCTCCATCCCTTTATTTTGAGTCCATGTGTGTCTCTGCACGTGAGATGGGTTTCCTGAATACAGCACACTGATGGGTCCTGACTCCTTATCCAGTTTGCCAGTCTGTGTCTCTTATTTGGAGCATTTAGCCCATTTACATTTAACGTTAATATTGTTATGTGTGAATCTGATCCTGTCATTATGATGTTAGTTGGTTATTTCGCTCGTTAGTTGATGCAGTTTCTTCCTAGCCTTGATGGTCTTTACAATTTGGCATGTTTTTGCAGTGGCTGGTACCGGTTGTTCCTTTCCATGTTTAGTGCTTCCTTCAGGAGCTCTTTTAGGGCAGGCCTGGTGGTGACAAAATCACTCAGCATTTGCTTGTCTGTAAAGTATTTTATTTCTCCTTCACTTATGAAGCTTAGTTTGGCTGGATATGAAATTCTGGGTTGAAAATTCTTTTCTTTAAGAATGTTGAATATAGGACCCCACTCTCTTCTGGCTTGTAGAGTTTCTGCAGAGAGATCCACTGTTAGTCTGATGGGCTTCCCTTTGTGGGTAACCCGACCTTTTTCTCTGGCTGCCCTTAACATTTTTTCCTTCATTTCAACTTTGGTGAATCTGACAATTATTTGTCTTGGAGTTGCTCTTCTCGAGGAGTATCTTTGTGGCGTTCTCTATATTTCCTGAATCTGAATGTTGGCCTGCCTTGCTAGATTGGGGAAGTTCTCCTGGATAATATCTTGCAGAGTGTTTTCCAAATTGGTTCCATTCTCCCCATCATTTTCAGGTACACCAATCAGACGTAGGTTTGGTCTTTTCACATAGTCCCGAATTTCTTGGAGGCTTTGTTCATTTCTTTTTATTCTTTTTTCTCTAAACTTCTCTTCTCACTTCATTTCATTCATTTCATCTTCCATCAGTGATACCCTTTCTTCCAGTTGATCGCATCTGCTACTGAGGCTTCTGCAATCTTCGCGTAGTTCTCGAAACTTGGCTTTCAGCTCCATCAGCTCCTTTAAGCCCTTCTCTCCATTGGTTATTCTAGTTATCCATTCTTCTAATTTTTTTTCAAGGTTTTTAACTTCTTTGCTATTGTTTTGAATTTCCTCCCGTAGCTCAGAGTAGTTTGATCGTCTGAAGCCTTCTTCTCTCAACTTATCAAAGTCATCCCCCATCCAGCTTTGTTCCGTTGCTGGTGAGGAACTGCATTCCTTTGGAGGAGGAGAGGTGCTCTGCTTTTTAGAGTTTCCAGTTTTTCTGCTGTTTTTTCCCCATCTTTGTGGTTTTATCTACTTTTGGTCTTTGATGATGGTGATGTACAGATGGGTTTTTGGTGTGGATGTCCTTTCTGTTTGTTAGTTTTCCTTCTACTAGACAGTACCCTCAGCTGCAGGTCTGTTGGAGTTTACTAGAGGTCCACTCCAGACCCTGTTTGGCTGGGTATCAGCAGCGGTGGCTGCAGAACAGCGGATTTTCGTGAGACCAGAAATTCAGCTGTCTGATAGTTCCTCTGGAAGTTTTGTCTCAGAGGAGTACCCAGCTGAGTGAGGTGCCAGTCTGTCCCTACTGGGGGGTGCCTCCCAGTTAGGCTGCTCAGGGGTGAGGGACCCACTTTAGGAGGCAGTCTGTCCGTTCTCAGATCTCCAGCTGCGTGCTGGGAGAACCACTACTCTCTTTAAAGCTGTCAGTCAGACAGGGACATTTAAGTCTGTGTAGATTCCTGCTGACTTTTTGTTTGTCTGTGCCCTGCCCCCAGAGGTGGAGCCTACAGAGGCAGGCAGGCCTCCTTGAGCTGTGGTGGGCTCCACCCAGTTCGAGCTTCCTGGCTGCTTTGTTTACCTAAGTAAGCCTGGGCAATGGTGGGGCAATGGCTGGCGCCCCTCCCGCAGCCTCGCTGCCACCTTGCAGCTTGATCTCAGACTGCTGTGCTAGCAATCAGCGAGACTCCGTGGGCATAGGACCCTCCGAGCCAGGTGCGGGACACAATCTCCTAGTTTGCCGTTTTCCAGGCCCGTTGGAAAAGCGCAGTATTAGGGTGGGACTGACCCGATATTCCAGGTACCGTCTGTTACCCCTTTCTTTGACTAGGAAAGGGAACTCCCTGACCCCTTGAGCTTCCCGAGTGAGGCAATGCCTCACCCTGCTTCGGCTCGCGCACAGTGCACTTCACTGACTGTCCTGCACCCACTGTTTGGCACTCCCTAGTGAGATGAAACCTGTACCTCAAACAGAAATGCAGAAATCACCCGTCTTCTGTGTCGCTCAGGCTGGGAGCTGTAGACCGGAGCTGTTCCTATTTGGCCATCTTGGCTCCACCCAAGCCCTGCTGCACTTTATTCTCCTTACAGCAACCAGGGTGATCGTTTAAAATTATAATTCAGATCATGTCATTCTGCTCGAGATCCTCCAGTGGCTTCCCATCTCATTCAGAATAAAACCCAAAATGTACAACATGGCTGGAACGGCTCTCCATAATCCACCTTTAGCTACCACTTTGATCTCCTCTGCCACTGTGCCTTCTTTGCCTCACTGTCCCCCTGCCACATTGGTCTTGTTGCTTTTCCTTGAATCCTCAAATTCAAGATTTCCTTGAATCTTGATTCAAGGACTTTGCTCTTGCTGTTCCCTCTGCTTGTAATCTTCCCTTAGAAGGCTGATTTCTTATCTCGTTCAGAGTTCTACTCACATATTCCCCCTTATCAGTGAGGCTTTTTCTGACAGACCTATCTAAAATTGCACTGGCCCTATTACTATTTGCCTTCCTTTGTCTTTTCTTTCTTTCTTTTTTCTTTTTTAACATTTATCACCATCTGCCTACATACACATTTGTTTATTGTCTGTTTTCCCCATGGAAATGTAAACTCCTGAAAATAAGAAATCTTTTCATCTACTGCCATCTCTCTGGTGCCTTAGAACATGTACATACAGTATATAATCAATAAATATTTGTTGAATGAATACATGCTCCAACTCCTTTTGTGTTTCCCCACATTCTGGCATTAACTGCCCTCTATTTTTTACTTGACTGTCTTCTACTAAACTGTAGACTGGCTCCTTAAGTAAAGGGCTTATTTTTACTTCATTTACTGATTATTTTCAGTATCTCCCTAACCTAGTACCTGGTAGAAAGTCTGCTAGTGAATAAACAAATCAATGATCAATGCAGAAACTGGTTTATTTGTAAAAAAGTGGGAGGATTTTCAAGTTGACCAATTATTTATCATGTATAGAGCTGTTCTTAGGAAGGGACTTTAACAGTAATAGAACTGTCAACTAGGACCTAGAGAAGCTGAACAAATAATATTCAATCTAAAGGGAATGTGATGTTTTCCAGTGTTAAGCAATAAGGCCAAGGTATCAAAGCAGAATGTTTCTGTGTACTCAAACCCCATGTTTCCTATGACTTTCTACCATAAATCCTTGTCTGGTTTAATGAACTAAAGAGGCCTGATCTTGCCTCATTAGAGTCTGCCTACTGTGGCTCCTGCCACCTGGCCGCTGTGGATTGAAGACTTGTCACATCATCAAGCTGCTCTGGCAGGTATTACAGGAACTCAGAGCTGAAGCAAATAAAACTGCTATTTGAGTTTCACTTTAAGTCCTAATTATTTATAGACTAACCAAAATGAATTGTACTGATAATTATCATTTTTAAAAATAGTATTGAAGTTTCATATTAACCAGAAACACTCAACTAAATGGCACACTAGATTATTTATTGTAAACCCGCAGATTTAGTTTATGCCAGCTCCACCACCATCCCAGGATCCAGGAGCTGTCCTAGCTCTATTCCCAAATTACTCCTCTGCCAGGCTCTTAGGTACTTACCTGAGGCTATTTCAGAAACAGTGACTGACTCTACATCTCACAAGATGAAGGAACAACAACCATGTTTATGGCTGTTTTTTAGGTTGAACTGCATATTATTTTTTTTTTACACAGTATCCTCTAATTTGTGTGGATTTTTTAGTTAAAACAAATGATTCCTGTCGGCCTTGCCCCAGAGTGCAGAGACACCCAGTTCACCATCCTTAGCCCTTAGTGATGAGGTGAGAACTCTAAAGGCTTCTTCTAGGTGGAGCTCCCTGCCTACCAGTGCCTATGTTTGAAAAGGATGTCTCCTGAAGTTGAGCAGGGCACAGATTATGTGGCAGCCCTGTACTACCATAGAGAAAAGGAATTTTATTGCAAGGATACTAGAAAATCTCATCAAATCTGAGGAACTGTAGAACAACCAAACGAGATAGGCCACACGCAGCTAGACCACATGAAGAACTAGAATAGAAGATTCAAATGCAATCAGGACACACTCTATCTCCTGGAATGTTTGCGTTATTTCTCCCCCTACTGATCAGACCCTTTTACATGGTGGCAAACACAGCTACCACTGAATCCTGAGCTCCCTTTCTTATAGTTTCTAAACCAGTGACTGACTCTAGCACTCTTTGGGTTCAAGCTAAAAAATCTCAGGGAAGATCTCTGATGTGCTCAGAACAGATTAGATGTTCAGCTCTGTATCATCTAATTATGACAGTGGTGGCAGTGGGCAGGTTCTATGTGGACATAAAAATTACTTCACCGTGGTAGATGTGTGTGTCTGTTGGAGTGGGGGAGGTATAGAGAGAGGTATTCTCCAAAGAATGACATGCGATTATCAGAAAAACCTGAGATATCAAGCAGAGAATACAGTGAGTGCTTGCCATGCTTTTGTTTATCTACTTCAGAATTGCAATTGATGAAAACAATCTAATTTTGGACTGCCCTTCCACTCCACCTCGTGTTTACCCTGCTGAAGTACTCTATCTTCAAAACCGAGCTTAAGGGTCATCTCCTTTTCTCAACTTGAAGTTGAGTTAGTATTCTTCTCTAAGTTCTCATAGAACTCTATATACCTGTTTTTACCCATACCATAGTACTTACTATGACATATTATTCTGGGTCTGCTGCTATCAAAGAGGAATCTTGGTGAGGTTAGAAACAGTCCTACTCATTTATTAACATAGTTGTAATAACGATGGCTTTCCCCAAAACAGTATTTCCAGCTTAGGCTGCTTTCCTGAACCTCACTCTCGTAAGTCCAACCTCTCACTCATGCCCACCTAGATTTCCCATAGCTAAAACTGCTTCAACAAATGCTCTGGAGCAACTTGGGAAACAATAAACTTTGACTCAATTCCCACCAAACACCAAAATTAATTATTAAGGGATAGATTACAGATCTAAACACACAGGCTTAAACTGTAAAATTTCTAGAAGAAAACATACAATATACTTATAATTTGAGGTAGGCAAAGATTTATGGATAGAATGTAAAAAGCACAAATGATAAACAAAAAAGTTGTTAAATTGGACTTCAGCCCAAGTTAAAAATGTCTGTTCTTCAAAAGAGGTCATTTAAAAAATGAAAAGGCAAGTCACAAAGTGGGAAACAATGTTTGCAATATATATATCTGAAAGCTTTTATTCAAAATATTTTTAAAGTCCTACAATTGAACAATAAATAGAAAAACCAATAAAAAATGAGCTAGAGACTTGACTGGATATTTAACATAAGATATATACATAAGTGATCAGAAGGCATATGGAAAACATCATTAGTCATCTGGGAGATGCAAATTAAAGCCAAAGTTCACTTGATACCTACCAGAGTAGCTAGAATTAAAGACTGACAATACTAAGTGTTAGTAAGACATGGAGCCCTTGCAAGTCTCTTTTAAATTGGTGGGAATGAAACATGATACAATCACTTTGAAAAATAGTTTGGTATCTTCTTGTAAATGTAGTCATATAACTAATGTATGACTTAGAAATTCACTCCTAGAAAATTACCTAACAGAAAAACACATGTCCACAAAAAAGGTATCTTTACAAGACTGTTCACAATTACCTCAAACTGGAAACTACCCTAATATCCATCAACAGGTAAATTAATACATTGTGGTATATTCATACAGTGAAATGCTACTCAACAATAAAAAGGACTGAACTATTGATGCAGGAAACAACATGCACGGATCATAAAAGCATTATAGAAGGCAGACACAAAAGAATATATATAGATAATTCCAATGACTGCAAATCCAAGAACAGGCAAAACTAAGCTATGGTGGTAGAAATCAAATCAGTGGAAGAGTTAGGAAGGATGTCTAATCCATATATTATCATGGTTGTAACCATGACACCTCCCAAAACTGTATTTCCAGCCCATGCTAGTCTCCTAAATATGTATAGATTAATCTTCTATATCTTGTCTCAGGAGGTGGTTTTAGAAACTCTTTTCTCTTTGTCCATCTCACGAACACTTAGCATTTTTAAGGTTATGCTTGGGTGTTCTACCCAATGTTGTCACAGTGAACGCCACTTATTTTTATATATTTTATTTTATTATATATATTTCTCTCCATGAGTATGGAGAGAAAGTTTGGGCAAAGCAAAACAAAACAAACACAAAATAACTGAACATCTGGCGAAAATGGGGAGAAGTAATGGAAGAATAAGAACCAAACCAGCCGGGCACGGTGGCTCACGCCTGTAATCCCAGCACTTTGGGAGGCCAAGGTAGGTGGATCACCTGAGCTCAGGAATTCGAGACCAGCCTGACCAATATGGTGAAACCCCGAAAAATACAAAAATTAGCTGGGCGTGGTGGCATGTGCCTGTAGTCCCAGCTACTCGGGAGGCTGAGACAGGAGAATTGCTTGAACCCGGGAGGCGGCGGTTGCAGTGAGCCGAGATCACACCATTGCACTTCAGTCTGGGCAACACAGAGAGCCTCCATCTCAAAAAAAAAAAAAAAAAAACAAACCAAACCCACATAAGTACTTTCTTTTTATTGCATTTCTCTGCAGTTATCTCTCAGATTTGTTTTTTTCATGAATTTAATCTCATAATTCTTATGCTCAATGATCTCATTTACTTCTAGCTGCCTTTTATTACTAGTAATAAAAATGAGGTGGCTTAGCTATTTGCTTGTATGCATTTTTTCATAGTGTCACATTTTCAGCTCTATCTGTTGTCCACAGTTCAATAATGGAAAAGTTTTAAAGATTTCCAGTAGCATTCATAACTCCAATAAAATCTACCATTTAATTTTTCTTTTCTAACTTTTTCCCCAATTAACCTTTACTCCCTTTCCTAACTAAAAGCTTAATTTATTAAAAAAAAAACCAAAACTGTTTTCCATTAACAAATGGAAGCTTCCTTTTTTAGAAAAAATTCAAAGGGTATTGAGGAAAAACTTATCATCTTATTACAGAGATACAAATATCCCTTAGTATTATTTCTTCATTTTTAAAGAATGTATCCTGTTTAAATTTAGTTGTATTATACTTTCCTATATAATTTTAATTCCGATTTTTAAGTTTACTATTTCACATAACGAAGTGTTATGGGCATAGACTTTGAAATTTGGCTCTATGACTTTAGAAATATTATTTAATCTCTGAGCCTCAGTTTTAGGTATTTAAATGTGATAACATATTAATAGCTCTCACCATAGTTGCTGATAATATAGTTCAATAAATAGCCAATTTTAATAGTAATAGGCACACTTTCCCAATTATTAGAAAATCTTTAGAAGCATCAGTTTTAATGAACATATAACAATGAAATGAAATTAAAACTCAGTAACGTAAAGGAATTTGGAAAATTCTCAAATGTATGGAAAAACTCTCCTAACTAACCAATAGATCAAAGAAATCACAAGAGAAAATGAAACTACTTTTAGAGGAATGAGAATGAATACACAAGATACCAAAATTTATAGGATGTAGCTAACACTGTACTTAGAAAAAAACTTATAGCCATATATGTCTGTATTAAAAAAAGATCCAAAGGAATAATCTAATCTTCTACCTGAAGATACTGGAAAAGTAAGACCAAACTAAACCTAAAACAAGGAGAAAAAAAGCAATAATAAATATTAGAACAGAAATTAATGAAACAGAGAATTTTAAAAATTGAGAAAAATTAACAAAACAAAGTGGGGAAGAAAAATCTTTTTTTGAAAAGATTGATGAAATTGATTAATCTTAGCTAGACTGACCAAGAAAAAAAGATTTACATTGCAAACATTAGGCATAAAAGAAGAGATATTATTATTGACCTTACAGAAATAAGATTTAAAACGGAAAACTATGAACAATTATATGCCAGTAAATTAGCTAACTTAGATAAGATGGACTAATTCCTAGAAAGACACAAACTACCAAAATTGAATCAAGAAAAAATCAAAACGCAGAATAGACCTATAACAAGTAAAGAGATTGAATTGGTGATTTAAAAAATTATCCACACAGAAGCCCATGCCTAGATGGCTTTCCTGGTGAATTCTACTAAACACCGTTTAAAAAAGAATGAAAGCCAATTCTCACAAAGTTTTCTAAAAGATAGAAAATGAGACATTTCCCAACTTATTCTATGAGGCCAGTATTACCTAGATACAGAAATTTGACAAAGATATCATGAGAAAAGAAGACTACAACTGAGGCGTCTTATAAACATAATGACAAAATAGTATTTCAAGTGAATTTACTGCAGTGGCTTAACATTCCTATATTGTTTGTTGTTTTCCATTTTCTTTGCAGTCTATATTGCAATGAATATACCATTCAGTGCATTTTGGATTATTTTCTTGGGATAGATTTCTAAAAGTTAAATTATTGAGTTAAAAATTATGAATAGTTTAAACGTTTTGACATATTGCCAAATTGCTTTCAAATAATCTGTACTAATTGACATTTCCACCAGCCACCATTTATTCGTAATTAATAACTGGTCCCAAGAATGTATCATGATTGCTTATTTTTTTTTTTCCCTTTCAACACACTCTACACTCTCCATATTGCCTCCTTATAATGTAAGTCTTCCTGCCCTTGAACATCAGACTCAAAGTTCTTCAGTTTGGGACTTGGACTGGCTCTCTTTGCTCCTCAGCTTGCAGACTGCCTAGTGGGGTATCTTGTGATCTTGTGAGTTAATACTTAATAAACTCCCATAATATATAATATCCTATTATATATATATCCTATATATCCTATATAGGATATATATGAGAAATATATATAGGATATATAATATATATGAGAAATATATATGATATTATATACAATATATATTAGGATATGTATGTAATAGGATATATATTAGGATATATATATGATAGGATATATAATAGGATATATAATAGGATATCCTATTATATATATCCTAACATATATATAATATCATATATATCATATGATACATAATATATATCATATATATATTTCCTCTACTAATAGGAGATATATATATATCTCCTATTAGTTCTGTCCCTCCAGAGAACTCTGACTAATACAACAGTCAAGAGCTCTGCTTAATTTCTTTTGCTGGTAGAATAACCTCCCTATCTTGCTCCCTATTCTACTTGGTGAATAATGATCCATTTTTTAATATTTAGCTCACGTGTCCCCTCTTGCTTGCCTATACTCCCCTCCATAGCAGAACTTATCCTGCCGTCCTCATGCCCCTTCAGTACTTTGCATGCACTGTCACATTGCCTTAGCAACTTAGAAATCTCTGTCATTGAATCGTGAGGTTCTTTAGTATTGTAGCTCCGGTTCCTAGCACAATGCCTGGATTATGCATGTGTTCAGTATATATTTGGTGCATGAATAAATGGATGTAAGTATCTAGGACGGAGGATCCTAGAGTAATTAGGCAAGCCTTCTAACAAGGTGCCATCATTCTGAACACAGGGCTTTGGCAGACTGGGTTTAGTATTAATTTATTTGCTAGGATTCAAAGTATTCCAGCATGGATATGAACATGACCTTAAATTGGGAATATGAGAGAAGTATCAGAGACTCAAATCCCAAAGATGATGTTGTTGCACTGTATTATCCACCACAGCTACATTTCTTCCAACATCCATTCTGCCTTGCAAACATCAAACTTTGTATGGTCACTGGGTCATAGGTCCAGTTTTTAGAAAAAACTGAAACAGCTTTCTTCAGGTTCATTAAAGCTGATGGAGCTTTTATGCTACTGTCAGCTAGGGGGGTAATTCGTTCGTTTATTTATTTTATTTACTAATTAACATAATTATTCATTATTCCTTTATCAATTAATTTATTTATTGAATGCCTGTATATCCCACTATGTGTCAAGGCTTCCACTGAGCCCTTAGCAATTTTGTCTTCATTTAGATATTCATATTTGGAACTAGTACAAGAGATGATAAAATTTAGTAATAGATTCTGAAAGTGTCATTTTCTTTGCCAATTTTTGCATCATTCTGTGTGGTAGATTCCACAGGAAATTGCCAGGCTTTGTGACTCCTATTAGTTATTTCATATGCCTAAAATTGTATAGGATTTCATCATTAAGTTTCAAAATACTATGGCTTATACTACAACTCAAAGGGTCAGAAAGCAAAACAAAACTATGTAAGAAAGAAAAAACCTTTATTCCCTACTTTGCTCACTTTAAAGTTATTCTCACCAATTGGACATGTTGAAATTATTTTTAAATTCCCATATGTTAGATAGAGAAATGAGGCTCAGAACATACGTTGTTGGTCACATTGCTAATTTCTTGATTTCTATTTTTTTGTTTTTCTTTTTTTTTTTGATATTTTCTAAAATTCAAAGGTTATTGTCAATGCCTAGAGTGCTAACTAATCCCTCATGATATGGCTGTCAGCCCACAATGGCCACAGTAGGTTATAGCATCAAGTACTGGCAGGAAAAGCTCTAGGGTCCATAGATGGAAGTCTGACTAACTGATCAGTGTTGGGCAGGGAGAATGGCTTTCAGGATCCAGTGAAGCCAACCAATGTCCACAGGGAGCCAAGAATCAGACTGAGAATGAGGAGACCTGGTTCTCTAGTGCAACTTGAACAAGTCATTCATATTTCTGGGCCTGTTTCTTCATATATAAAAGATGGTGCATAGACCAGTTGATCGCTGAGGATCTCTGAGGTTTCTTTCATCTCTACCATTCTCGAATCCTGAAACCTCATTCAAGGTCAAGCTAAAAGATAAATTCCTTTTTTCCCTTTTCTATTTTAGCATTCTCTAAATGCATTGCTAATTGAGGGTATTATTTTCTTCCTGTGATTGTGTCCCCCCAAATCCAGAGACTGACATAACAGTTAATAAAATCCTAATGTGAGTGAAAATTCTGTCTGGGTTATCTTTAATGAATTTAATTGAGCACCCACTAAGTACATATCACCACACTAGGCCCCTTCTCTGACTATCCTGATCCTTTCCTTCCTTTAACCACAGTCATTCAGTTCCGACTTAAGGGTTCTCTAATTGCTCTATTGATGCTAGTTTTTGTTTCATCTTCAGCTTAACCCTGTAAGGAGCAGGATCTTATCTTAAAATTTTCTTTTGCACTCTTCAAGATATCCCAGAATAATGTGTGGAATCAAATAGACAAAAAGTACTTGTCAATAATAATAGCATTTGTTGATAACATTTGTTAAATGCTTACTCATATAGCGGATACTTTTATAAGTGCTTTACATGGATTAATCATTCTAAGTGCTTTCCACGTATCAACTCCTATTAAGTGGCTACAAATAGTGTTCCCAACTTATACATAAGGAAACTGAGCTAGAGAAAGGTTGAGTCACTTGCCCAAGGGTTTACACAACTAGGAGTCATGAGCCAAGGTTCATACCCAAGCAGTTTGGCTCCAGAGTTGAGCTCTTATCTATTATACGATACTACCTTTTCTGTGATTGCTTGCAAAGATTCCAAGTATGCATTCTACTCTGCACTCAGTGGATAGCCACAATAACTACTGCTGAGAACTTCTTCAGGCAAATTACTTCCTATAAAATTTTATACCTTATTTCTAAAATATAATCTCTCTTGTTTTATTTTCTTCAAGTGATTCAAGCAATGAGATTTTGGTGATCAATCCCCAAGGGCTATGACACCACTGAATACTTTTGATGGGTATGAAGTAATATGCTCATTTGCAGGGAGCATGTCTCTCCTCAATTTCATTTCTTTACTCCCAAGAATGCCACTTCTTCTGAAGCTTCCCTAAGGGATCCTCTTCTCTTCTGGTAATCTCTCAGACTAGTCTTTACTGGCTGGTCTTACATACCTATCCTAAAGGTTATGTGACTCCATGGGGCTGGCCAAAACCTATAAGCTGATTTACCCTTGCCTGTGTAAGGAAATTACTCTCACTGAGATCCATATATTGATTACACCAATTTAAAGTTAGAGGATCCCTATTCTTTTTCTGTTTCCATTGCTGTCTCCCCAGTACTTCTGAAGTTACTCATTTCTCATGAACTTTGTCTTGTAGATAATTAGGAAATAATTATCAGATAGTTACATCCATTTATTCATGTACCTCATATATTTTGAGCACATGAATAATCCAGGCACTGTGCTAGGAACTGGGGCTACAATAAGCTCTAAAAAACCTCACAATTCAATGACAGAGATTTCTAAGTTACTAAGGCAATGTGACAGTGCACGCAAAGTACTGAAGGGGCATGAAGAAGGCAGGATAAGTTCCGCTATGGAGGGAGTATAGGTAAGCAAGAGGAGACATGGAGCTAAATATTAAAGAATAGATCATTATTCAACAAGTAGAACAGGGAGCAAGATAGGGAGGTTATTCTACCAGCAAAAGGAATTAAGCAGAACTCTTGACTGTTGTATTGGTCAGAGTTCTCCGGAGTGACAGAACTAATTAGGATATATATATTTATATGCACACACACACCCATATATATATATAGATCTAATAGGATCTATATATATATATATACACACACACACATATATATTATTAAGTATTAACTTACAAGATCACAAGGTCTCACAATAAAGCATCTGCAAGCTGATGAGCAAGGAGAGCCAGTCCAAGTCCCAAAACTGAAGAAGTTGGAGTCCGATGTTCAAGGGTAGGAAGCATCCAGCATAGGAGAAGGATGTGGGTTGGGAGGCTAGACCAGTCTAGTCTTTTCACATTTTTCTGCCTGCTTTATATTCTAGCCATGCTGGCAGCTGATTAGATGGTACCTACCCAGATTAAGGGTAGGTCTGCCTTTCCCAGCCCACTGACTCAAATGTTAATCTCCTTTGGATACATCCAGGATCAATAGTTTGCATCCTTCCATCCAATCAAGTTGACACTCAGTATTAACCATCACAAGTCCACCCCTTGTCAACTTGAACCCATACACATCTTCTGAGATTATATATAATTTTCAAATAAAGACAATAATAAGGTCATAATTACACCTAACATAATACAACTATCCTTCGTACAACCAGAAATGCACCAATCTCCAACCCAAATACTATTAAAGTTAACAATACTTCTATGCTGATATGAAGTCAATAAATCTTATGTCACATGATAAAGGAAAAAGGAAATAAAATGAAGATATTTTCTTAGTACGGGTGTATACATGCATAAACATGTTTTTAACAAAAGAAGGAGGAAATCCTTATGACAATTACAGTCCTAGTTGCTGCAGCTGGTCATGTGGTTATAGCTGGTATTGATGACTATCTTCTTCTGCTACCCATTCAGTATTCCCTTTGCCTTCAGCAAGCACCTCAGCAGGTCATGGTTTTTTTTCCTGGTAGAGTGACCTAAACCTTCATTCCTAAAGGGCCTGGGCTATCCCTTCCTGGATTGGGTTATTGTAGTTTCCCATTGGCCTTAATCACAGGGCACAGTAATACTAAGAGACACCCTAATGAACCTCCTGTATTCCATGCATACTCTTCCTTACTTCCATTATGAATTAGTAGACCGATCTCATCTTGACAGTCTGGGTCAGTCACCCCAGCCAACACTGTAACTTCCTTTTTAGCTTGCTGACTTAAAAGTAGGAGGAGCCCAAAGTCCAGGTGGCAATCTTAACTTCCCGTTTAACGGAATCGTTGTTGTGTCTCCTGGTGGCAGCGTTCCTCCCTCTGGAACTAAGACTACCTAGGCCAGCAGACTATCTAGGGCAGCAGAATGTAATGTTGTGGGAACAAGAAGCAAAAATTTGCTAGTGGATCACTAGGGGTGATGGTGAGTGGTGCCGCTTCCACTTCCACCCGTTGATTCCTGGACCCGTGAATCCTGGCTATGGGAGAAACAGTACCATATATTAGTTGCTGATTCAGAGCCTTCTGGAGAAGTTTGCCCCAGCCCTGCAAAGTATTGTCACCTAGTTGGAGTTGTAATTGTGACTTACAAAGCTATTTGACCATTCTATCAATCCAGTTGCTTCAGGACGATGGGGAACATAGTAAGACCAGTGAATTCCATGAGCATGAGCCCACTGCTGCACTTCTTTAGCCATAAAGTGAGTGCCTTGGTCAGAGGCAATGCTGTGTGGAGTGTGTGTAATGATGTGTGTACCATGACAGTGGATAAGGCATTTCATGAGTCCATAGATGGTAGTCTTGGCAGAAGCATTATGTGCAGGACAGGCAAACCCATATCCAGAGTAAGTGTCTATTCCAGTGAAGACAAACCTCTGTTCTTTCCATGATGGAAGAGGTGCAATATATATAACCTGCCACCAGGTAGCTGGCTGATCACCCTGAGGAATGGTGCCATATTGAGGGCTCAGTGTTGGTCTCTGCTGCTGGCAAACGGGGCACTCAGCAGTGGCTGTAGCCAGGTCAGCCCTGGTAAGTGGAAGCCCATGTTGCTGAGCCCAGGTATAATCTCCATCCCTGCCACCATGGTCACGTTGTTCATGGGCCCACTGGGCGATGACAGGGGTGGCTGGGGAAAGAGACTGAGTGGTGTCCACAGAACAGGTCATCCTATCCACTTGATTATTAAAATCCTCCTCTGCTGAGGTCACCCGTTGGTAAGCACTCACATGGGATACAAATATCTTCATGGTGTTTTACCTCTCAGAGAGGTCCATCCACATACCTCTTCCCCAAATTTCTTTGTCACCAATTTTCCAATCATGCTTCTTCCAAGTCCCTGACCATCCAGCCAAACCATTGGCTACAGCCCATGAATCAGTATATAATTGCACATCTGGCCATTTCTCCTTTCATGCAAAGCGCACAACCAGGTGCACTGCTCTAAGTTCTGCCCACTGGGAAGATTTCCCTTCATCACTGTCCTTCAGGGATGTCCTAGAAAGGGGCTGTAGTGCTGCAGCTGTCCACCTTTGGGTGGTGTATGGATATTGTGCAGAATCATCTGTGAACCAGGACTCAGTCTTCTCTTCCTCTGTCTACTGATTATAGGGAACTCCCCATGAAGCCATCAGTGTAGGCTGGGGGAGAGAAGGCAGGGTGGCAGGAGTGGAGACCATGGACATTTGAGCCACTTCATCATGTAACTTACTTGTGCCTTCAAGACCTACTTGAGACCAATCAAATATCTACCACTTCTATTTGCTGATGGAATGCTGCTGTGCAGGACCTGCTTTATGGCTAGATGGGTCAGGAAGTACCCAGTTCATGATAGGAAGTTCAGGTTGCATGGTGACTTGATGACCCATAGTCAAACGTTCAGTTTCTACTAAAGTCCAGTAACAGGCCAAGAGCTGTCTCTCAAAAGGAGAGTAATTACCTTCAGAAGATGGTAGGGCCTTGCTCCAAAATCCTAGAGGCCTCCACTGTGATTCACCTATGGGGGCCTGCCAAAAGTTCCAAACAGCATCTCTATTTGTCACTGACACCTCAATCACTATTGCATCTGCTGGGTCATATGGCCCAAGTGGTAGAGCAGCCTGGACCTGTGTAGTGAACAGCAGCCTGGACCTGTTGCAGAGCCTTCTCTTCTTCTGGACCCCACTCAAAACTGGCAGGCTTTCAGATCACTCAATAAATGGGCCAGAGTAAAATACCCAAATGAGGAATGTGTTGCCTCCAAAATCCAAATAGGCTCACTAGGCATTGTGCCTCTTTCTTGGTTGTAGGAGGGGCCAAATGCAGCAACTTATCCTTCACCTTAGAAGGAATATCTTGACAGGTCCACCACGGGACCCCTAGAAATTTTACTGAAGTAAGAGTTCCCCTGAATTTTAGTCAGATTTATTTCCCATCCTCTGGCAGGCAAATGTCTTGCCAATAAGACCAGTGTGTTTGCTACTTCTTGCTCACTGGATCCAATCAGCATAATATCATCAATGTAATGGACCAGTGTGATATCTTACAGAAGCAAAAAGGAACCAAGTTCTCTCCGAATAAGAATATGACACAAAGCTGGAGAGTTGATATACCCCTGAGGTAGAATAGTAAAGGTGTATTGCTGGCTTTGCCAGCTGAAGGCAAATTGCTTCTGGTGGGCCTTATGGACAGGAATGGAGACAATGACATTTGCCAAGTCAATGGCTGCATACCAGGTACCAGGAGATGTGTTAATTTGCTCAAGCAATGAAACCACATCTGGTAGAGTAGCTGCAAGTGGAGTCACCATTTGGTTAAGCTTATTTTAATCCACTGTCATTCTCCAAGATCCATCCACACATCTCCAAGATCCATACATTCTGCAAAGGCCAAATAAAAGAGTTAAATGGAGATGTGGTGGGAATCACCACCCCTGCATCTTTTAAGTCCTTGATGGTGGCACTAATCTCCATAATCCCTCCAGGGATGAGACACTGTTTTTTATTTACTATTTTTCTCCATAGAGGCAGCTCAAATGGCTTCCGTTTGGCCTTTCCCACCATAATAGCCCTCACCCTACCAGTCAGGGAGCCAATGTGGGTATTCTGCCAGCTGCTAAGTAAGTCTATGCCAATTATGCATTCTGGCACTGGGGAAATGACCACAGGATGAGCAGGGACCCACTGGACCCACTGTAAGTCAGATCTGAGCTAAAACTCCATTAATTACCTGACCTCCATAAGCCCCTACTTTAACTGGAGGACCACAATGACGTTTTGGGTCCCCTGGAATCAACGTCGGCTCAGAGTCAGTGTCCAGTAGTCCTCAAAATGTCTGATCATTTCCCTTTCCCCAGTGCACAGTTACCCTGGTAAAAGCCTGGAGGTCTTCTTGGGGAAGGATAAGAGAAAGATTCACTGCATAAACTGTGGGTAGTGTAGTAGGGTCCTTCCTCAAGGGGACCCAGCCTTCCCTTCATTGAAAGGGTTCTGGGTCTGTAAACTGGCTTAAGTCTGGAAATTGATAGAGGTGCCATGATTCTCTGTTTTTATAATTCAAATTAGTCTTTTGTCCATTCGACCTAGAAGTTTTTTGCTTATATAAATTAAGGGCCAGGTGTGGTGGCTCACACCTGGTAATCCCAGCACTTTGGGAGGCTGAGGTGGGAGGATCACCTGAGTTCAGGAGTTTCAGACCAGCCTGGCTAGCCTGGCCAACATGGTGAAACCTAATCTCTACTAAAAATACAAAAAATTAGCCAGGTGTGGTGGCGGGTTTCTGTAATCCCAGCTACTCTGGAGGCTGAGGAAGGAGAATCACTTGAACCTGGGAGGTGGAGGTTGCAGTGAGCTGAGATTGTGCCATCGTACTTCAGACTGGGCAACAAGAGCAAAACTCCGTCTCAATAAATAAATAAATACAAACAAATAAAGTCGGAATGTAGTAGGCTTCCTATCAATTTCATTTCTAGGAACACTGTGATTAATTAGCCAACGAAAGAGCTCTAGACGAGTCAGACTATTCTGATTGCTGCTTTGCCTCTGCGGTCCATTACGGTAGCTATGCCCACCTTGCCTTTGACAGTTGAGTGCCACCACTTGGCCCTGGACACCTTGGGATCCAATTATTCCCACTGTATTTAAATTTTGTAGTTGAGTGACTGTGGGTCCCAAGGTTAGATCTGACATACAGAGAAGAGCAATTACAGGGCTCTTCAAAGATGCAGGTGCTGCCCTCACAAATCTATTTCACAAGTCATTAATCAAGGGTATATCTTCTGGACTCTCCCAGCTTGGATGAGTAGGTCTAAAGTGACTAATCCACTCCACCATCCCAATCTCCCTAAGCCTTTGGATCCCTTTCTCTACATTAAACTAAGGGAGATCAGGCATTTCCAGCTCGCTCACAGAGGGCCATCTTTTAATCTATATTTCAGCTAAACAAGCAAACAAACTATTAGAACCTTTTTTAAGTCCCTGAGCTGCAACATTAAATGCAGAGTCCCTAGTGGGCCCAAATCAATAAATTCAGCCTGATCCAACTCTATGTTCCTTCCACTATTATCTCACACCCTTAATATCCATTTCCATGCTTGTTCTCCAGATTTATGTTTATATTCAAAGCATTGATTTTTGAGGGTAGTGCACCTCCTTATGGGTCACTCTCTCAACCTCCCTCTAGGGACCAGCCAGAAGTTTAGCCTAGTTATAGGTCTAGAAGCAAACAGGGGTGTTGGGGGTGGCTCCTGAGGAGAATCAACATTATCTTGCCTGGCAACTGCCTCAGGGGAGGCCATCAAATTTGCCTCAGGCAGCACAGGGTTTATCTCCTCAGACAAAGGTGGAAAGGCTTATGGCAGTATGGGTTGGGAGGGGATGTTGACACTACTGGGGATGGCGAAGCCGTTTTCTTCTGGCAAAAAAAAGGTTCATCAGAATTTACAAACTTAGTTCTCCAGCTTTATCAGGGTTTTCTCACATGTTTCTATTGTAAGTTGCAGGGTCCCATTCTTTTCCAATCAATGCCCTCACTTTAACCATAGACATCTGGTGAGACTGTGCATGCACCTTTCATTGCAGGTCAGCCACTTGCATGATAAGAGCTTGTGCCTGTTTTTCCACAATTTCATCTTTCTTCATAGGAGATGAGACTCTCACTCAGGGCAATCTTAGCAATCTGAGGCTCAGCATCTGCCTCTGAAGCTGGGAGTTAGAATCCCTGGGCTCATCCTTTTCTTTCATCACTTTGTCCACTGAACTTAGGAGCAACCAAGCAGCTTCATTATGTTCCTTGGTTCTCCATATATGGTCAAAGATATTATGTATAGAGTCATTAAACTCCTTGCCTCTCACAAATGGTGAATCAGGAATATCAAATGCATTTATTTTGCATAACTCTCTAAACAGTTCATGCCAAGGACTATCAGTGTTCTTCATAATACTAGAAGTAGATTCCTTCGCATTTTTGGGTCTAATCATACTAAGCAGCCAATTCCAGAAACCCCAAAACTAATGAAATAACCCCATCCTTAATATTCTGTTCCTCTAGAACCACTCCTGGTACCAAAATCTGTATTAGTCAGGGTTCTCTAGAGGGACAGAACTAACAGGATATATATATATATAGAGGATATATAGGATATATATATAGGATATATCCTATATCCTAAATATGCTCTCCCTATATATATAAAAATAAAAGAGTTAAATGGGGATGTGGTTGGAATCACCACCCCTGCATCTTTTATAGTCCTTGATGGTGGCACAAATCTCTGTAATCCCTCCAGGGATGCAATATTGTTTTTTATTTATATTTATATATATTTTTATTTTATATTTATTATATATACATATATATATATATATATATATATATATGAGTTTAACAAGTATTAACTCACAAGATCACAAGGTCCCACAAAAAGGCATCTGCAAGCTGAGGAGGAAAGACAGCCAATCCGAGTCCCAAAACTAAAGAACATGGAGTCAGATGTTCGAGGGCAGAAAGCATCCAGCAGGGGAGAATGATGTAGGCTGGGAGGTTAGGCCAGTCTAGTCTTTTCACATTTTTCTGCCTGCTTTATGTACTAGCCATGCTGGCAGCTGATTAGATGGTACCCACCCAGATTAAGGGTGGGTCTGCCTTTCCCAGCCCACTGACTCAAATGCTAATCTCCTTTGGCAACACCCTCACAGACATATCCAGGATCAATACTTTGCATCCTTCCATCCAATCAAGTTGACACTCAGTATTAACCGTCACAACTGTTCTTTGATAACTCAAATTGTGTCTTTTTCCCATTTAGAATATACCTTTTTTTTTTTTTTTTGAGACAGTGTGTCAAGCCCCTGTTGGAGTGCAGTGGCACAATCTCGGCTCACTGCAAACTCTGCCTCCCGGGTTCGTGCCATTCTTCTGCCTCAGCCTCCTGAGTAGCTGGGACTGCAGGTGCCCACCACCATGCTTGGCTAATTTTTTTTTTTTTTTTTGTTAGTAGAGATGGGGTTTCACCATGTTAGCCAGGATGGTCTTGAACTCCTGACCTCGTGATCCGCCTGCCTTGGCCTCCCAAAGTGCTGGGATTAAAGGCATGAGCCACCATGCCTGGCCAGAATATACATTCTTAATAATATTAATAGCAACTAATACTTATAGAGCTCTCCTATGTGCCATTGTCAGTACATACCTTCTTAAACATTTTGCACTAATTATCTCATTGAATCCTCCCCATAACACTATGACGTATACACATACAGGCAAACACACACATACAAACACAACACAAATACCTTTTTCTATATAAGTCTACAATACAAATGAGAAAACTGAGGCTTAGAGAGATAACATAATTTTGCCCAGCTGGCAAGTGGCAGAACTGGGATTCAAACTCAGCTGTCTCGGACTCCAAAGACCAAACTTCACTACTATTTTGTTTTCAGTTTGTATTCTTCCAGGGCTTAGCAGATGCTGAGTACACAGTAGTTGATTGCCTAAGCAATGTTGGGTAAGGGAAGAATTGATTAATAGCTGTTGTCTGTAGTAGAGGAACAGATGCTGTGACCTATTACAGGCAGGAAGGGAGAGCTCAATGACTATTTCATAATATAGTTTGTTCAAATGTAGTCATGTGATGTTACAGGGTGAGGCCAGCGTGGTTATATGCTCCCAGGCATTTGTTAAGTAAGGAAAGTGCACAAGGCAGGGACAAGAATCCAATCCTGGGGTCACACGGGCCAGGTACACTGCTTCTCTATTAGACACATTTTCTTTTTGAGAGTCCTTGCTAATAAGTTTGATTCAAATAACTGGCCATCTGACCTTGGACTAGTTATTTAACTTTTTTAGGATTCATTTTCTTCATCTGCATCATGAATTTAATAATAATGCCTACTTCACATTATCATCACCACTTGTAATGAGGCTCAGTGGTAACTTGTTCAAGGTCACAAATCTAGAAAACAGGAAAGTCCTAACTGGAACCCAAATCTCTCCACCTACAGAGCATATTTTCCTTCCTGTATCACAAGTTACTTTCAGAAATGTAGTAGCTACATGCCTACTTCAGAAGGCAAAATTCACAGTGCTTTTTTCCTTTTTGACTACTCATGGTACTCCATGGTACTCCATCTCTCAGACTTATGGTACCCTGTCTCTCATGGTACTCCATCTCTCAAGCCATTTCTTTTGTCTAAGTCAAATTAACCTTGCTCGCATTTCAAGACTGAATCAAGAAATCTACCTTGTGAGTTAGTGTATGTTGTAAGTCATGGGTTATAGACAAAGAGCATCCAGGTTGAATAGATTTATTTGGAACAGTTTCTACTTTTGATACAACTCCCTCTTAATATACTGTTAAAAACTCACAAGGCATATAAGAGATGTCTTGGGAGAAAGTGCAAGCTGAAAGGGCTGAGAGATGTGAGATCTGGGCGTAAGTTTTGGTTCATCTCTTCATTCATCAATTATTTCTTGAACACATAGTATGGAGGCTCACACTAGGGGCTGGAATATAGCTGTGAACTAACACAGACAAGATACTTTGCTTGTGGGGCTTAATGTCTAGTGAAGGCCAATATGCAAATATTTAAGCTATAAATGTGGTGCAAATCAGAGGCAAGATTCCTGGCCCTGGCCTGGGTCCTCCTTATCTCTGTGAGCTTAGGAAAGTCACTTTTGCTCCCCGAACATTAGCTTCCTTTTCTGACCATCAGGGAGTTAAGTGAGATGACCCTGATGGTCCTTTACAGCATTCAGATTCTACACTAGGAAGATGTTCTTTCTTTCTACCTCCCCTCATTCCCTCCCTCCCTCCCTCCTTCAGATAGGAGAGGTATTCAGCTTTACCCTCCTGGATGATGACTCAGTTTCAGGAGCTGACAGTGTGCTCTTTACCCCCCACCATCTGATGTCACTCCAGACTCAGAGCTTAAGAGGTCACTTGCAGCATTCATGTCCTAGGAGTGATTGAGGGCAAACCAATAAATCAAGTGCAATAATAAACAGCATTCATTATAATGTTGTGACTCATTGAATAATTCTCACTTTCTACTTCAATGAAAAGAGGGGGAACTTGCAAATAGAGGCAAATCCATTACAGCTGAGACTCCTAGCCTGTAGTCCCATTTTAGCAGGATGCTAAATTTCCTTTATTTCCTTCTCCTGCCTGATTGCCCTGGCCAGAACTTCCAACACTATGTTGAATAGGAGTGGTGAGAGAGGGCATCCCTGTCTTATGCCAGTTTTCAAAGGGAATGCTTCCAGTTTTTGCCCATTCAGTATGATATTGACTGTGGGTTTGTCATAGATAGCTCTTATTATTTTAAGATACGTCCCATCAATACCTAATTTATTGAGAGTTTTTAGCATGAAGAGTTGCTGAATTTTGTCAAAGGCCTTTTCTGCATCTATTGAGATAATCATGTGGTTTTTGTCTTTGGTTCTGTTTATATGCTGGATTACGGTTATTGATTTGTGTATGTTGAACCAGCCTTGCGTCCCAGGGATGAAGCCCACTTGATCATGGTGGATAAGCTTTTTGATGTGCTGCTGGATTTGGTTTGCCAGCATTTTATTGGGGATTTTTGCATCGATGTTCATCAGGGATATTGGTCTAAAATTCTCTTTTCTTGTTGTGTCTCTGCCAGGCTTTGATATCAGGATGATGCTGGCTTCATAAAATGAGTTAGGGAGGATTCCCTCTTTTTCTGTTGATTGGAATAGTTTCAGAAGGAATGGTACCAGCTCCTCCTTGTACCTCTGGTAGACTTGGGCCATGAATCCATCTGGTCCTGGACTTTTTTTGGTTGGTAAGCTATTAATTATTGCCTCAATTTCAGAGCCTGTTATTGGTCTATTTAGAGATTCAACTTCTTCCTGGTTTAGTCTTGGGAGGGTGTATGTGTCAAGGAGTTTATCCATTTCTTCTAGATTTTCTAGTTTATTTGCATAGAGGTGTTTCTAGTATTATCTGATGGTAGTTTTTATTTCTGTGGGATCGGTGGTGATATCCCCTTTATCATTTTTTATCGCGTCTATTAGATTCTTCTCTTTTTTATTCTTTATTAGTTTTGCTAGCAGTCTATCAATTTTGTTGATCTTTTCAAAAAACCAGCTCCTGGATTTATTGATTTTTTGAAGGGTTTTTTGTGTCTCTATTTCCTTCAGTTCTGCTCTGATCTTAGTTATTTCTCACCTTCTGATAGCTTTTGAATGTGTTTGCTCTTGCTTCTCTAGTTCTTTTAATTGTGATGTTAGGGTGTCAATTTTAGATCTTTCCTTCTTTCTCTTTTGGGCATTTAGTGCTATAAATTTCCCTGTACACACTGCTTTGAATGTGTCCCAGAGATTCTGGTATGTTGTGTCTTTGTTCTCGTTGGTTTGAAAGAACATCTTTATTTCTGCCTTCATTTCATTATGTACCCAGTAGTCATTCAGGAGTAGGTTGTTCAGTTTCCATGTAGTTGAGTGGTTTTGAGTGAGTTTCTTAATCCTGAGTTCTAGTTTGATTGCACTGTGGTCTGAGAGACAGTTTGTTATAATTTCTGTTCTTTTACATTTGCTGAGGAGAGCTTTACTTCCAACTATGTGGTCAATTTTGGAATAGGTGTGGTGTGGTGCTGAAAAGAATGTATATTCTGTTGATTTGGGGTGGAGAGTTCTGTAGATGTCTATTAAGTCTGCTTGGTGCAGAGCTGAGTTCAGTTCCTGGATATCCCTGTTAATTTTCTGTCTCGTTGATCTGTCTAATGTTGACAGTGGAGTGTTAAAATCTCCCATTATTATTGTGTGGGAGTCTAAGTCTCTTTGTAGGTCAGTAAGGACTTGCTTTATCAATCTGGGTACTGCTGTATTGAGTGCATATATATTTAGAATAGTTAGCTTTTCTTGTTGAATTGATCCCTTTACCATTATGTAATGGCCTTGTCTCTTTTGATCTTTGTTGGTTTAAAGTCTGTTTTATCAGAGACTAGGATTGCAACCCCTGCCTTTTTTTGTTTTCCATTTGCTTGGTAGATCTTCCTCCATCCCTTTATTTTGAGCCTATGTGTGTCTCTGCACGTGAGATGGGTTTCCTGAATACAGCACACTGATGGGTCTTGACTCTTTATCCAATTTGCCAGTCTGTGTCTTTTAATTGGAGTATTTAGCCCATTTACATTTAAGGTTAATATTGTTATGTGTGAATTTAATCCTGTCATTATGATGTTAGCTGGTTATTTTGCTCGTTAGTTGATGTAGTTTCTTCCTAGCCTTGATGTTCTTTACAATTTGGCATGTTTTTGCAGTGGCTGGTACTGGTTGTTCCTTTCCATGTTTAGTGCTTCCTTCAGGAGCTCTTTTAGGGCAGGGCTGGTGGTGACAAAATCTCTCAGCATTTGCTTGTCTGTAAAGGATTTTATTTCTCTTTCAGTTATGAAGGTTAGTTTGGCTGGATATGAAATTCTGGGTTGAAAATTCTTTTCTTTAAGAATGTTGAATATTGGCCCCCACTCTCTTCTGGCTTGTAGAGTTTCTGCAGAGAGATCCACTGTCAGTCTGATGGGCTTCCCTTTGTGGGTAACCCGACCTTTCTCTCTGGCTGCCCTTAACATTTTTTCCTTCATTTCAACTTTGGTGAATCTGACAATTATGTGTCTTGGAGTTGCTCTTCTTGAGGAGTATCTTTGTGGTGTTCTCTGTATTTCCTGAATCTGAATGTTGTCCTGCCTTGCTAGATTGGGGAAGTTCTCCTTGATAATGTCCTGCAGAGTGTTTTCCAACTCGGTTCCATTCTCCCTGTCACTTTCAGGTACAGCAATTAGATGTAGATTTAGTGTTTTCACATAGTCCCATATTTCTTGGAGGCTTTGTTCGTTTCTTTTCTTTTTTCTCTAAACTTCTCTTCCGGCTTCATTTCATTCATTTGGTCTTCTGTCGTCACTGATACCCTTTCTTCCAGTTGATCGAATTGGCTACTGAGGCTTGTGCATTCATCGCTTTGTTCTTGTGCCTTGGTTTTCAGCTCCATCAGGTCCTTTAAGGACTTCTCTGCGTTGGTTATTCTAGTTAGCCATTCGTCTAATCTTTTTTCAAGGTTTTTAACTTCTTTGCCATGGGTTCGAACTTCCTCCTTTAGCTCAGAGTAATTTGATCGTCTGAAGCCTTCTTCTCTGAACTCATCAAAGTCATTCTCCGTCCAGCTTTGTTCTGTTGCTGATGAGGAGCTGCGTTCCTTTGGAGGAGGACAGGCGCTCTGATTTTTAGAATTTTCAGTTTTTCTGCTCTGTTTTTTTCCCCGTCTTTGTGGTTTTGTCTACCTTTGTCTTTGATGATGGTGACGTACGATGGGGTTTTGGTGTGGATGTCCTTTCTATTTGTTAGTTTTCCTTCTAACAGTCAGGATCCTCAGCTGCATGTCTGTTGGAGTTTGCTGGAGGTCCACTCCAGACCCTGTTTGCCTGAGTATCAGCAGTGGAGGCTGCAGAACAGCGGATATAGGTGAACAACAAATGTTGCTGCCTGATCATTCCTCTGGAAGTTTTGTCTCAGAGGAGTACTTGGCCATGTGAGGTGTCAGTCTGCTCCTACTGGGGGATGCCTCCCAATTAGGCTACTCGGGGGTCAGGGACCCACTTGAAGAGGCAGTCTGCCTGTTCTCAGATCTCAAGCTGTGTGCTGGGAGAACCACTACTGTCTTCACCGCTGTCAGACAGGAACATTTGAGTCTGCAGAGGTTTCTGCTGCCTTTTGTTTTGCTATGCCCTGCCCCCAGAGGTGGAGTCTACAGAGGCAGGCAGGCCTCCTAGAACTGCGATGGGCTCCACCCAGTTCGAGCTTCCCGAATGCTTCGTTTACCCACTCAAGCCTCGGCAATGGCGGGCGCCCTCCCCCAGCCTCGCTCCCACCTTGCAGTTTGATCTCAGACTGTTGTGCTAGCAATGAGTGAGGCTCTGTGGGTGTAGGACCCTCCAAGCCAGGCGCGGGATACAATCTCCTGGTGTGCCGTTTGTTCAGGCTGTCAGAAAAGCACAGTATTAGGGTAGGAGTGACCCAATTTTCCAGGTGCTGTTACTCCTTTTCTTGGCTGGGAAAGGGAATTCCCTGACCCCTTGCACTTCCTGGGTGAGGCTATGCCTCACCCTGCTTTGGCTCATGCTCAGCACGCTGTACCCACTGTACTGCACCCACTTTCCGACAATCCCCAGTGAGATGAACCCCGTACCTCACTTGGAAATGCAGAAATCATTCGTCTTCTGCGTCACTCACATTGGGAGCTGTAGACTGGAGCTGCTCCTATTCAGCCATCTTCTAACCAGCAACTTTAAGTATCTGAATTATAAATCCCTAAGAAGCAGAGCTGCACAGTTGACAGAAAAGTCACAAAATCTACCCATCAAAGTCTTAGGCATGCATATATATATATGTATATATATATACATATATATACATGTATATATATATACATATATATACATGTATATATATATACATATATATACATGTATATATATATACATATATATACATGTATATATATATGTATATATTTGTACTGACTATGATGTGAGATGAAAGTAAAATGGTAAAAATGAGAATTAAAGATAAATAAAAAAAAGAAGTTTGTTCCTGGGGTTTCTCAGCTCATAGATTTAAAATAGCAAATTCAGTGTGGGAGCGGGCTGGACTGAGGGGCTGCTCCAGACAGCTATCTGCTGACAGTGTCAAGAGAGTACAGCTGAGCACTGTGCAACTAGGCAAGAAAACCCATCAACTGTGGGGTCAGGAACCTAAAACACCGTGCAGAGAGAGCAGCCACAGAGGGTGTCTGTAGTATAACTGAGGTCCATAATTATTCATTTAATGATTCCAAGGTGCCAGTCCCAGTACCAGGGGCTGGGTAAATGGTATGGAGTAAGACCCAGATGGGGCCTTTGCAGTGGTTCTGCAGTGGGGTGCACTGTAGAGAAACAGTGTTGAGAGAACTGAGTCTTCCCTAGCACTCAGCAGGTGCAACTCCAAAATTTCCACACAGCAGCCACAACCATGATTACATTGTGGAAGAAGATATAGTTTTACTAAAGTATCACTAACCACATTAATGCTGTAATTTTGAATTTTGTTGTTACAATACACCAATGTTACATATATGGTGTTTAATTTGTAAATTTATTTGAACATGATAGATGATATAAGAGCTATAAGGTATTTGCCCCTAATTTTGTGTTTTTTATGTATTTAGGTAACATCATTATAAAAAGATTTAGTCAACACTGGGGGACGGGGTGCCCAGAAATATTATTTTCTTTAAAAGGGGACTCTATATTCTTCACCTCATGGGATTCTTGTGAAGATTGAATGAGAAAAATCATTATATTTAGCAAAAATACCTGGCTTGTATGTAATCCTCAAAAAACACGGATTGTATTGTTATCACATTTAAAAAATACTAATCAAAGTCAAATTCTTTATTTGCCAAATGTGAGCTTTGCCTATTACTTAGAAGGGCATAAACACAGAAGTTCAGCCAGCTCATGGGATGAGGTGGGTGTTGGGGAGCTTTCACCTGAAACAAAGCAATCATTCCATTCATTGGCAATCGTAGATTCGTATGTGTCTTTTTCTGACTGTTATTTGGGCTTAGACTCTGCTTCACCTAGAGCCAGCAGACTTGGAAGGTGTTCACAGAATCCTTCTCCATGAATAAGGAGTGACCAGGTTTGTCATTCACATTTACCTCCTGCCCCAAATTTATTATGGTATTAATTCTTTGGGCAGGTGAGCACAAGTCAATTACAGAGTGAAATGGTGGCTTCTTAGGGCCTTCCAGGAGAAACCACCACATCAAGAGTGCTCAAACAGGAAGTGTTAGTAAAATCTTTACAAATGTTCATGAAGTTGTCAAAACATAAAAGGCGAATGGCATATCTGCAAACTTTTTAATTCTTTTCAAGTTAGATAGGCTTTCACTTATACCGACAAGTGCTTGTAATAAATTTGAGACAGCCATTGGAAAAGTTCTCACTTTGTAGTTGTGTCACTCAGATTTCTCAGAACTCTGTGAATGAATGGAAACTGCATTACGGTTATCACTACTAACAAATAAAAGATGTTTCTCATAGCTTCCCCATTGTTGCCTATGTATACCAATAGCCCTGGAGTCATGGAAATTATTTTTCTCTTTTTCTCTTACAGGGACTTCAAGTGCACAGAAAGGGACAAATCATAATCCTTAGTCATGATATACCTTTCATTGCTTCATGCTTTCACATGAGGTGGCAGTTTCATGGTGCTTACTGTGTTGTCATGGATAGATAGAAAGATAGCTAGCTAGCTAGGTAAGTAGGTAGGTAGGTAGGTAGAGAGAAAGACAGACAGACAGAAAGGTAGGTAGGTAGATAGGTAGGTAGGTAGGTGGGTAGATAGAGTGGGCTACACATGGATGTTTTTCATGAGAGGTATACTTTTGATTTGACTCAGTAGCCTTCATGCTATGACTCTCGTGTAGCTCGCATCTTAATTAGGTAAGTTTACCCCTCTTACATGTCCCACTTTACAGAGGAGTAACTGGTCTGTCTCAGATGACACGGCCAGTGGCATAGCTGGGATGGCAATACTAAGTTTGTTGACTGCCTAAGAAGAACAGATCATGTATCGAGACTGCCAACTTCAAAGGAAATCCAAATGTTTGCCAGACCATTTAATGTTTGCCAAGAGCATGGGCAAAGGCTCAGGCATCCTTGTTTTCCCCTAGGCCCTAGAACAGTGCTGAACATGAAAGATGTCTTGTAAACCTTCACAAATTAAATGAAACTGTATACTAAATAAATATTCATGGACCTCCAAAGAACAGTGTCTGGCTGTGTGACTGCAGACAGGTCACTTATTTCCTCTGACCCTGCCTCTTTATTTATCAAATGGGTAAGGTACAAAAGTGCTTTGCAAATACAAGGACTTATTTTCCAGTATCCACGAAGAATTTTAGTCCTGGGGGAGAAGTGGATTTATCACAGTCAGCTTTCTGGTTTTAACCTGGCAATCAATCTAAAATTAGTTTCGATTTTAAAAAGTTTATTTTAGTGACAATTTTGTTTATTCTGACCTGGGTTGGTTTTCAGTTTAATTTGGTGGTTATTCCAGTATCATGTATAAACTGCCATTGATTTCTGATAACACATAGCAATTACTTAATGCTGCAGACTTGATTTGCCAGCTAAGGCAAATGTATTGGAGTAAGGTGTTGGTGAGATGCCTGCTAGAGGATAGATCTAAAAGCATACATACAATTTTAATTTCTAGTCTGGGCTCTGCCAAGTTTATTCTCCCTTCCACTGTCCTCCTAGTGGGCAGTTACTTTGCACCATTCGCCTTTTACCCCTTCTCTACCAACTAGTAACTCATTCTATTCAGGATCCCCCACATGTTCATGAATGACATTTTTAACAGTCTCCCCTACATGCCATTGCCATCTATGGGATTCCTTCAATTCCTAGGATGTAGCTCTATGATTTCTCCCCTGAGTCATCCCAACATCCTTCCCTAGGTGTCTCCCTACTCCAGTCACCCCCAAGTCCCCACCATCCAGCCTCCCAGCAAGAGTCAACCTCTTTATTCACAAACGCAGCCTGTCACTCCTCCATCCAGTAACCTTGAAGGGCTCCCCAGTACTCAAAGAATTGCCTCTCCAAAAATTTTAAAGGAATACTTAATGCCCTCTGTTACTGGGCCTCAAGCTAAGTTTACAACCTTACCACTGCCCCATTGTGTGTGCCCACTGAATGGAATACTCGGTGGTCACCAGATACCCTCTATTCGTTTACTTTTGCTCTTGTTGTTATTCTAAGTGTTAAAGTGCACTTACTCCTCATAGACTTAGCTAAAATGCTGCCTTTTCTTGGAACCCTTTCTTAATTGCTCTCACATGGAGTAGGCTCTCCCTCACATTTGAATACCCATTAAGACTCTATTCATGTTTTGCTAAACTTTTTTTGCCTTATGCTATAGCTGTATGTATATGTATGTGTGTGGTGTGTACCAAAAAGAAAGTCTTGGGATGGCAGAGGTGGGGTCTTATTCATCTATGTCTCCACCCAGTGGCCAGAGCAGTATCCAGTGCATACAGGAAACTCAAAACCTATTTATTGAAATAAAAGGAAGTAACGCTCAGATCAAGAGAACCTTCCTCCAAAAGCAACAATAAATTATTTGGTTCTGCATTCACAAGCTATAGCAAAAAAAAAAAAAAAAAATGATCTATGCCTTCTAATTTACATGATTTTTCTCCTAATACACCATGTTCTTTATTCTCACATTATTTAATTCAATACTTATTGGTTGAGTGCCAAGAACTACTTTAGGCCCTAAATAAGTCATAGTCCTGGCCTTCAAGGAACTTGCTATCTACTCTCCAGAGTTTATTATTATAGTTGAAAAATCACATCTCAGAAAGAGAAGCTATTTGCTCCAGGTCATATAGTCAGAAAAGTTAATAATAGGATAGTCTTATTTTAGAGGTCCCCCTTTTTTTAATCAAAAGGCAAGGTAATTAGGTATTTTTATAAATATTAAGAACATATTGGAAGCTGTTGCTGAAACTCTTTTCAGATATTACACGTGCTATTTTTTTTTTTTTAAAAAACCTTTTTACCCACATATAAACACAATGTATAGTTAAGAGGCAAGATATACTATTTTTACTTGCTGAGAGTCTGGCAATAATTACCTTAGTGAGCAAGTCAGATGACTGGACATTCACTTCTGCATCTTTATCTTTCAGTGTTGATGTTTTAGCTTTGAGATAGTTAAAAATTTTTGCAAAGTGAAACCTGCAAGCTCAACGGTATGACTTGTAGGCCTGTTACTACAGAGTCAGATGAAAGGAAGTCCTACAGTGAATCAGAATTTATTCTTTAATAATTCCCAAAGTAGAAATGGGTTGAGCTAAATTTTCTGAATAATACTTACCTTGAATTAATGATGAAAAGAAGATTTAACAAAAGCTCAGTGTTATCTGATAAAACTATACTTGTTATTTATATTATATAACCACATATTATACAACTGCTATTTATATTACTTTAGTCTTACCATCACTACTTGAATGGATAGAATTAGCTATGCTAATAACATCTGGAATTAGTTCATATGTAAAAATCTTCTAAAGAATCAATTATTTTGATTTGCTTGCACAATAACAGGATGTCATGCAGGGCCCAGCTCTGCTACTTACTAGCTGTAGGAGCTTGGGTAATTTAACTATCCTTTCTAAACTTGTTTTCTCGTCTGCAAAACGAGCATATTTATAATATTTACCTCACAGGGTTACTGTTAGCAGCAAATGAGCAATGGTTATAAAAATATTATGTAGAAAATAACACAGATGTTCAGAGTAACTGGTATCCTAAATGAGATGCAATGGTTCTCCAAAGCAGTAAGCACTGATCAAGAGTGTTCTTCTGGAAATTCCTATAGGTAGCTGCACAAGATAGCAGAGAACTCAGAAACCATCTGGATTTGCAGCCAACAGCAGGGGCAGGGGGCGGGGTTTAGAAATCAGTCCCGCTGCCAAGGTCCATCTTCCTGCCCATTAGAGTCAGCCAGTGGTAACTTCTCTCCCCAACTGAACAAGCACAAGGTCAAAAACACCTTATGCAAATGTACGCAGGGCAGTTTTGGCAACTCTCCCTTCTTCCTCTGTGCAAAAAGAGATTTGGCATCTAAAGAAAGGAGTACTGTTATGAAGTTTTTCATTCTAGCCTTATAAAGGTGAGAGTTTAAGAGGTATGTGCTTGTGGGTAGGGGTGGGCAAAAGATAGACTAATATTTCTTAGTACTTTACATATATTGTATCTTTTAATATGATTTCTATTTTTACATATTAGGCTTAGATAAGTTATGATAATTGATAGGAGTTGGTTATTCTGTCTGATTCCAAACTTTTCCACTGTGCCTGTGTATCTCAAATTAGTAGCATGCCTAACAAAATCTCTGGGGAGCTTGTTAAAATGCAGCTTTCCTGCCCCCATCCCCAGAGATTCTGATCCTGCAGGACAGGGGTTGAGCCTGGTCACCTCCATTTTTAATAAGCACCTCAGCTGATTCTGATGTAGATGTTGCAGGATACACTTTTCTTTTCCCTGCTGAGAATTTTCTGGTTTCTTCTCTCCACAGCTACTCTATGGTCCTGGGTCAGGTCTTTTCCATGCCTTACCTGAATTATTGAAATGGATCCCTGCCCTCTGCGGCTGCCTCCCTCTGGAAATTTATTTCACACCACAGCAAAGTGATCTGCTAAACTCTAATCTAACCTCTACTGAATTCCTCCCAAGGCTTTCCACTGTCCTCAAGATGGAGGACCTTCATGACCTGGTTTCCAACTTCTCTGCGTTATCTCTGAACACTTGAAGCTTTGTATTTATGCTTTGCACTTAAGTAATATTAAGTTTTCTTGGCTTCCCTGAGCACGCTGGGCTGTTTCCTGATTTCTGCCCACAACACTCTTTTTATCTTTTTACACCTGATTAGATTTTACTGATTCTTCAAGGCTCATTTTGAATGATATCTCTTTTAGAAACTAAAATATATTGTAAACATGAGTATGTGTGTGTGTGTGTGTGCACTGTGAACAGATTTTTCAGTTATAAATTATACATTTTGTATATGAGGTTGCAGATTAACTTGACAGTTTCAATGGCAGTGCTTTTTGGACCGAAGTGGCAGAAATGCATGTGCACAAAAATACGTAAGGAATGTAGTTTATTCTCCATCCCTTTCCACAGAATAGCAGTTTCGTCATCAGCAACTTGAGACAAATAAATAGACTATGAGGAATACATAAAATAATATGAACTTTTTCATCCCAAAATGTTCCTTGAGTTCCATCGGCTTTCAGGGTTTACACAGGACACGACTTAACATGTCTCAGACATGGAGACTTGACTGGGGTTTCCTCTGAGAACCATTTTCAGAAAAGCCACTAGCACATCTTGATCATACAATTATCTGTGTGCTGGCTCAGGTGGTTCTCAGTGGACATGGGAACTCAAGGTTTGGATAGATGTGATTATCACATTCAAAAGAAAATATAACAAGTTAGAAAGTGTCTCCACGTTGGGCTATTGAAGCTGCAAAATTCCCTGGACATATGCCTATCTTTGTTCTTTATATATAAAAATATAAGACTGGTTAAAACCACACTGCATGCAGTATAGGGAAGGAATCCGAGAGGAAAGGTGAGCCAGGAAGACCAGTAAGGAAGGTGTTACAAGGCTTGGAATAAGAAAAGTAATAACAAAGACATCAAAGAGTAGCCTCTTCTGAGTTTATTCACCTTGAGGGCAAAGCCTGCCTTCCTGATGCCCCCTGGAGTGCAGCAGTATGGCTCTCCTTCCACCTCTCCTCCATGGATCTCTAGATCACCTCTGGACATTTGAGATCTTTGCCTGGCTCTGACCATTCCAAGACTGGCTCCATTAAAGAGCTTTCTTTTGAGGGCAGTAATGACATTTCTTTTGTCAAAATGTCACTTTGAAGCTGTGACAAAATCAATCCCCATAACTCACTCTGGTGAAGCAAATAAAATTCCCATCTTGCTAACGAAATACTGACTGTCACATTGATTTTTTGATAAGTGACACAATAGCAGGCTCTGCTACCAGCTCTTTGTGTGTCCCAGAGAAATGAGTCTCAGTTTCTTCATTTGTAAATGAAGTCAATGGCCATATGGAAAGTTCTAAGAATCTATGAAATAGAAATGAGATTTCTCAATGCCAGCTGCAGTTTGATTTTGGGAGTTTGCTATCAACGTATCACTGTAGCTTCTGCCCCATCCCCTCTCTCATAATCAACATCTCCTCTTAAAGGGAGCGTAAGGCTTTAGAAAAGGAAATAGAATATTACTAGGAACAATCAGGACAAATGTCCAAGGATGATAGTCCTCTCTGATCTCTTTAGAAATGGTTTCCTATTTTGCTTTCGTATTGCCACTGTTTTGAGATCAGGTTTTCAGAATCTTACACCCAGAATACTGTAATAGCTTTCTCAAACATTTCCTACTGTCAGTCTCTCTCTCTCCTCCAACCTTTCCTTCCCACAGCTGCCAGACTGATCTCTCAGAAACTCACTTCTGAACATTCCATTCCCTTTGCTCTATGCATTGAGTAGCTAGTATGTTTCAGGTAGACATCGTGCTAGGTGCTGGGGCATAAAGATGAGTAGAATTCAGATCCTTGCCTAGAAGGACCTCATAATGCAGCATGTATAGGCAATGGTATAGGTACCTTCAGGGCATTAGCCCAGAGAAAATCAACCTGGTCTGGTTGTTCACAACCCTTAAAATTCTTTATTGCTTACAGGATAAAGTATAAGTTTTCTGGAAAATTTTAGGCATCAAAACTGACTTGAGTCTAACTTTCCAGTTCTGATTCTTTTCATTCTCCTTCACAAATTGTTCCTTGTAATGAAAGTGAACAATGTTTTATTTCATACTTATTCTGTATCTTACTCCTAACCCCAGTCCCTATTTTCCTAATCCTTCAACACCCCCTAATTCAATCTGGAATCTCCTTTTCTGCACTGAAAACATGTTTTCTGCCCTTCTCCTTTGGTATTAATCACTTCCTCCCTGTAGACACTCATTCTCTCCCCCAGAAGACCTGCCCCATCAGGACAGTGACCATGATTTATTCATCTTTATGCTTCCACATTACTTATCTAGCTGCCTTGTACTTGATCTAATAAAGGTTTATTAAATAAATGCATGAAGTCATTCACCAAGACTTGTTCCCTCATTTTATTTTAGCAGGCCACAGTGAGAAAGTGTGTAGCTCTGAGCTCACTTTAGAATGTTCTCCTTCAGAAATATGTGCATCATCTAGGAAAACCAGCTTCTCCTCAGGATTTAAGTGTATGCCCAAGTTAGGTTTTGACAAAGCTAAACCCAGTTCAATTTACCTCTTTTTCTTAAATTGCACAAGTGTTACATGATGTCAAAAAAAAAAGAAAGCGTGCTATAGTAAACAGATTGTGAACTTTGGAATCAATACAAAAAAAGTATTTTTCTTCACCTCTCTAAGCCTCAGTTTCTTTAAATCTATAAAGAGGAAATAAATGATTTCCTTTGAAGTCTTGTGGTGATTAAGAGATGTATGTATGCCAGGCATTGTGGGATTCCAGCACTTTGGGAGGTCAAGGCAGGAGGATTGCTTGAGCCCAAGAGTTTGAGATCAGCCTGGGCAAGAGAGAGAGATCTTGTGTCTACAATTTTTTTTTAAAAGAGAGGTGTATGTAAACTGTCTGGGTTTTTATAATGGATACTTATATTACTTCAAATAACAACTATCATCTCTGTTCTGTCCCATAAGTAAATAGGACTATTTATTTATTTATACCATACCTTACTTTAGAAAGGGTTTACAACATAAAAGAGACACTTACACATTGCACGTTGCTGACATACAGTAAGGATACTGATAGCTCTCTCATACTCTCTCTTACATATATTTCCCTTTCTTAAATTATAGACTTAAAAAAGAAGTTTAGCTTAAATCACTAGTCATTGATTTTTCAATGCAGAACAGCTTGATTCTGAAGATTATGCAATTTCCTAAACCTCTCAATAAGTAACAGAATGGATGGTTAATGATGAAATTGATTTAAAAAAAGGTAGAAGGACAATAAAAGAAATTAAGGGGTGCTTAAGTTTTCACCAGAGGCTGGTTTGACTAGAGACTCATTAGAAATTTAATAGACATTCCCAGGGGAGCTTGATTGCATTGCTATCTGGGGCACTGAGATGGGTCTTAGGGAGACCTATCCAAATAGATGGCTGTTTGAAGTTTAGGGATCTGCATAGGTTGGACTTACCTAGGCTACTGACACAATAGCCCACTTTTCTTTGCATGTGTAGACATAGACTTTGTAAAGGCACACAGAGTGGATAGAAATCCTGGGTATTTCATTAGTAGCAGATGGGCACTTTCAAATGAAGAACCTCAGATTTCTTCATGTATACTTTCAAAATCCAGTAAGCTTCTAACCTCATAGCCAGGTCTTCCATACAAGCTTTCTGGCCTTTCTGACCTTCTTTGTCAACCTCATTTGCTACAACTCCCACCATGACCTTTGCACACTGGTGTCCTTGACTTGCTTAACCCTATTCCAACATGTCTGCAATTTCCACTATCATGTTCATGCTTTTTCCTATGTATGTGGCAAACTCCTACCGAAAATTTAAGCTCTCATTCAAATATTGCCTCTTTGAAGCCTTCTCTTTTACCTAAGGCATATTTGTAATGCTCTACTTCCTCTGGCTTCAACAGAATCGGGTATAGTGTGGAGTAATAGAAAGGGCAGGCTTCTGTTGTCAAAATGATCTCAACCTGATGCTTGCACCTACTAACTGTGTGATCTTAGGCAAGCTAGTTAATCTTCCTGAGGCTCAGCCTCCTGATTTTTAAAATAAAGACTGTTCATTCCCTAAATTTATGGAAAACATTAGTGATGCTGTATTATCATTGTTTGCCTGCTTATATTTCTCTTTTTGAGCCTGCTGGGTGTTTTGCAGCACTCAGTGTTATTGCAATCAATGAAGAGTTCTGGAAAAGTAACTCAAGCACTGACAGTCACATTAAAGTCCAAGTTCATCTATAAAGTGCTCTCTGGTCATTCCTGTGACCTTTAATTTAAATTCTTGTAGCTCGTGTACATACTACTAATAAGGCTCTTGTCACAGCCTGCTTTCACAGATACTGATTTAATCTAAGCTCCTCCAGGGCCGTAACCTTGGCTTTCACTCTAGGCTCCTCAGGACATTTCACAATGCTCTGAAAATGCCACCTAATGATAAGGTTATTTAAAACACCCTATTATCCTTCTCATTCCAGACAATTTTCCTCCTCACTTTATGCTGAATTTATCCCAAGTTCCCAGAGAATGAGGCCTCTGCATCAATGACTTATTCCTGTAGTCCTTGCCTCTAGTTCAAAGTGAGTGGCATCTCCTGACCCAGCTTTCCCAACTCTCCACATAGTTGTTCTCTCCTTTCCTCAGTGCATTTTATCTTTTGTTAATGGTTCTTTGCTTTCTACTTCTGGACAAGTCTTCTTATTGATGTACTTTCTCATAAAGATTTGGAAAACTTTGATTTATTACCAATTAATGTGTGAGTAAATCTTATAGAGAGTTACTAACGTAAGGCACCCTAAAAAATCATTGAATCCAGCAACTGCAAATAGAGAATAATTCTCAATGTTGTACTAGAGATGACTCAATCATAGCACTCTTTTTTTCTTCTAAGATCATTTATGGCCTCAGAATCCTTTTTCAAAACAATACTCCAGATATAAACTATCAATCCATTAGTCTACATAGGAGATGAAACTTGTTTGACATCCCTGCTGTAGTTTAAAGATTTTATTTTTGTAATAAGGCCCAAAGAACAATAGTGACTTAGTAGTGAGCTGAAACCAGAACCCAGGTTATTGACCTTCCTGATTTTCCATTCAGGGCTTCCCTTCTCAGATGATTACTCCTTTCTTTCAATAGCCAAGTCCTATAATTTACAACTATTCATTGGCAAATGCCTAATAGTGTTTAACATGTATAATTAGAAAGCACATCATATATATTTCAGCCTTACTGAAAAGACATCTGGCCTCTCACTGATGTTAGGAGCTCTTGGGGAAAAGGGCCCATGTTAGACTTTGTGTCCTTTTAAAGTTCTAGTCCTGTTTCTGGCACATGGTAGGTATTCAATAAAAATCCTCTCACATATATCCAACTCTATCTGTCTGTCTGTCTATCTATCTATCTATCCATCTATCTCAAACAAATAGGAGGTCTATCCTTAAATTCTCACCAGGAATCATGGAAAAAAAATCCTACCTCTTGTATACAAGTAATATTTGTTTGAAAGGACTTTATGTCATGATGTCACATACCCTCACTTCAATGTAGAATGACATCCTATGTTTCAATAAATTTTTATTTCATTTGAATATTTTAGGGGAGGGTAAATTATTATGTCAATGACTGGGCTCCCTTATGATTCTAGAAATAGAAGGGGCAGTGCTATGATTCAGGCCTCAAAATCCCTGAGAAATGATAGCTTTTTTTTTTTTACTTGTTTTTCATGGTGACAGCAATTGACCATAACTTGTGATTCTGTATGATATTCACAAACTACAATTGTTAGGATAGAAAGGCGAAGGAAAGGATATGAAGAAAAAGAGAACAGGAAGAGAGAAGATGGGAAAGTTATTTTACAACACAGCAGTAAGATATAGTATTATCTCTCCAAAGAATAGATTTAAAAAGCTGTACAAGCCACAGCTAACATCACACTTCATGGAAAAAGACCGAATGCATTTCTGTTAATGTCAGGAACAAGACAAAAATGTCTGCTCTTGCCATTTCTAACATTATACTGAAGGTTCTAGCTGCTGCAATTAAGCAAGGAAAAAAGGCATCCATATTTGAAGGAAAGAAGCAAAACTCTCTCTTTTTGCATGTGTATCTTGTATATAGAAAACCTTGAGGAATTCACTAAAAAACTGTGGCTTTAGCAAGGTTGCAGGATATAAGATTGGTATATAAATAATTATATTTATGTACATCTGCAATGAACAATCCAAAAATGAAATTAAGAAGACAATTCATATGCAAAAGAATGAAATCAGAACCCTAACTCATACAACGTACAAATACTAACTCAATAAATGTAAGAGCTAAAATTATAAAACTCTTAGAAGAAAATATGATATAAATCTTCATGACTTTCATTAGGCAATGGTTTCTT